>NW_027422684.1:4350300-4971772 GCF_048934315.1 Petromyzon marinus | reverse complement strand
GCCCCGGACCGCCCGGGACCGCCCCGGACCGCCCGGGACCGCCCGGGACCGCCCGGGACCGCCTGGGACCGCCCTGGACTGCCCCGGACCGCCCGGGACCGCTCGGGACCGCCCGGGACTGCCCGGGACCGCCCTGGACCGCCCGGGACCGCACCGGACCGCCCGGGACCGCCCCGGACCACCCAGAACCGCCCGGGACCGCCCGGGACCGCCCGGGACCGCCCGGGACCGCCCGGGAACGCCCGGGACCGCCCAGGACCGCCCCGGACTGCCCGGGACTGCCCGGGACCGCCCGGGACCGCCCGGGACCGCCCGGGACCGCCCGAGACCGCCCGGGACCGCCCAGGACCGCCCGGGACCGCCCGGGACCGCCCTGGAACGCCCGGGACCGCCCGGGACCGCCCGGGACCGCCCGGGACCGCCCGGGACCGCCCGGGACCACCCTGGAACGCCCGGGACCGCCCGGGACCGCCCAGGACTGCCCGGGACCGCCCGGGACCGTCCGGACCGTCCTGGACCACCCGGGACCGCACGGGACCGCCCGAGACCACCCCGTACCGCCCGGGACCGCACTGGACCGCCCGGGACCGCCCCGGACCGCCCGGGACCGCCCCGGACTGCCCGGGACCGCCCGGGACCGCCCGGGACCGCTCGGGACCGCCCGGGACCGCCCGGGACCGCCCCGGATCGCCCCGGACCGCCCGGGACCGCCCGGGACCGCCCGGGACCGCCACGGACCGCCCAGGACCGCCGCGGACCGCCCGGGACGACCCGGGACTGCACGGGACCGCCTGGGACCGGCCGGGACCGCTCGGAACCGCCCGGGACCGCCCGGGACCGCCCGGGACCGCCCTGGAACGCCCGGGACCGCCCGGGACCGCCCGGAACCGCCCGGGACCGCCCGGGACCGTGCGGACCGTCCGGGACCGCCCGGGACCGCACGGGATCGCCCGGGACCACCCCGGTCCGCCCGGGACCGCCCCGGACCGCCCGGGACCGCCCCGGACCGCCCGGGACCGCCCCGGACCGCCCGGGACCGCCCCGGACCGCCCGGGACCGCCCCGGACCGCCCGGGACCGCCCCGGACCGGCCTGGACCACCCCGGACCGCCCGGGACCGCCCGGGACCGCCCAGGACCTCCCCGGACAGCCCGGGACCGCCCGGGACCGCCCCGAACCGCCCCGGACCGCCAGGAGACCGCCCCGGACCACCTGGGACCGCCCAGGACCGCCCGGGACCACCCGGGACCGCCCCGGACCGCCCGGGACCGCCCCGGACCGCCCGGGACCGCCCGGGACCGCCCCGGACCGCCCCGGACCGCCCGGGACCGCCCGGGAGCGCCCGGGACCGCCCGGGACCGGCCGGGTCCGCCCCGGACCGCCCGGGACCGCCCCGGACCGCCCGGGACCGCCCCGGACCGCCCGGGACCGCCCCGGACCGCCCGGGACCGCCCCGGACCGGCCTGGACCACCCCGGACCGCCCGGGACCGACCGGGACCGCCCAGGACCTCCCCGGACAGCCCGGGACCGCCCGGGACCGCCCCGGACCGCCCCGGACCGCCAGGAGACCGCCCTGGACCACCTGGGACCGCCCAGGACCGCCCGGGACCACCCGGGACCGCCCCGGACCGCCCGGGACCGCCCCGGACCGCCCGGGACCGCCCGGGACCGCCCCGAACCGCCCCGGACCGCCCGGGACTGCCCGGGAGCGCCCGGGACCGCCCGGGACCGCCCGGGACCGGCCGGGTCCGCCCGGGACCGCCCCGGATCGCCCCGGACCGCCCGGCACCGCCCGGGCCCGCCCGGGACCGGCCGGGTCCGCCCGGGACCGCCTGGGACCGCCCCGGACCGCCCGGGACCGCCCGGGACCGCCCAAGACCGCCCGGGACCGCCCGGGACGACCCGGGACCGCCCCGGACCGCCCGGGACTGCCCCGGACCGCCCGGGACCGCCCTGGACCGCCCCGGACCGCCCCGGACCGCCCGGGACCGCCCGGGACCGCCCGGGACCGCCCGGGACTGCCCGGGACCGGCCGGGTCCGCCCGGGACTGCCCGGGACCGCCCCAGACCGCCCGGGACCGCCCCAGACCACCCGGGACCGCCCCGGACCGCCCGGGACCGCCCCGGACTGCCCGGGACCGCCCCGGACCGCCCGGGACCGCCCCGGACTGCCCTGGACCGCCCCGGACCGCCCGGGACTGCCCGGGACCGCCCGGGACCGCCCCGGACCGCCCGGGACCGCCCGGGACCGCCCGGGACCGCCCAGGACCGCCCAGGACCGCCCCGGACCACCCGGGACCACCCGGGACCGCCCGCGACCGCCCGGGACCACCCGGGACCGCCCAGGACCGCCCGGTACCGACTGGGACCGCCCGGGACCACCCGGGACCACCCCGGACCGCCCGGGACCGCCCCGGACCACCCGGGATCGCCCGGGACCGCCCCGGACCGCCTCGGACCGCCCGGTACCGCCCGGGACCGCCCGGGACCGCCCGGGAACGCCCGGGACCGGCCGGGTCCACCCAGGACCGCACGGGACCGCCCGGGACCGCCCGGGACCGCCCGAGACCAACTCGGACCGCCCCGGACCGCCAGGCGACCGCTCCGGACCGCCCGGGACCACCCGGGACCGCCCCGGACCGCCCGGGACTGCCCGGGACCGCCCGCGACCGCCCGGGACCGCCCGGGACCGCCCGGGACCGCCCCGGACCGCCCGGGACCACCCGGGACCGCCCCGGACCGCCTCGGACCGCCCGGGACCGGCCGGGTCCGCCCGGGACCGCCCGGGACTGCCCCGGACCGCCAGGGACCGCCCGGGACCACCTCGGACCGCCCGGGACCGCCCCGGACCGCCCGGGACCGCCCCGGACCGCCCGGGACCGCCTGGGACCGCCCGGTACCGCCCGGTACCGCCCGGGCCCGCCCGGGACCGCACGGGACCGCCCGGGACCGCCCCGGACCGCCCGGGACCGCCCGGGACCGCCCGGGACCGCCCGGGACCGGCCGGGTCCGCCCGGGACTGCCCGGGACCGCCCCGGACCGCCCAGGACCGCCCCAGACCGCCCGGGACCGCCCCAGACCGCCCGGGACCGCCCCGGACCGACCGGGACCGCCCCGGACCGCCCGGGACCACCCCGGACCGCCCTGGACCGCCCCGGACCGCCCGGGACCGCCCTGGACCGCCCGGGACCGCCCCGGACCGCCCGGGACCGCCCGGGACCGCCCCGGACCGCCCCGGACCGCCCGGGACCGCCCGGGACCGCCCGGGACTGCCCCGGACCGCCTGGGACCGCCCGGGACCGCCTGGGACCGCCCGGGACCGCCCGGGACCGCCCGGGACCACCCGGGACCACCCCGGACCGCCCAAGACCGCCCGGACCGCCCGGGATCGCCCGGGACCGCCCGGGACCGCCCCGGACCACCCAGGACCGCCCGGGACCGCCCGGGACCGCCCGGGAACGCCCGGGACCGGCCGGGTCCGCCCGGGACCGCCCGGGACCGCCCCGGACCGCCCGGGACCGCCTGGGACCACCCGGGACCACCCCGGACCGCCCGGGACTGCCCCGGACCGCCCGGGATCGCCCGGGACCGCCCCGGACCGCCCCGGACCGCCCGGGACCGCCCGGGACCGCCCGGGACCGCCCTGGAACGCCCGGGACCGCCCGGGACGGCCCGGGACCGCCCGGGACTGCCCGGGACCGTCAGGACCGTCCTGGACCGCCCGGAACCGCACGGGACCGCCCGGGACCGCCCCGGACGCCCGGGACCGCCCGGACCGCCCGGGACCGCCCCGGACCGTCCAGGACCGCCCCAGACCGCCCGGGACCGCCCCGGACCGCCCGGAACCGCCGCGGACCACCCGGGACCGCCCCCGGACCGCCCGGGACCGCCTGGGACCGCCCGGGACCGCCCGAGACCGCCCGGGACCGCCCTGGACCGCCCGGACCGCCCGGGACCGCCCCGGACCGCCCGGGACCGCCCCGGACCGCCCGGGACCAGCCCGGACTGCCCGGGACCGCCGGGACCGGCCGGGACTGCTCGGGACCGCCCGGGACCGCCCGGACCGCCCTGGACCGCCCGGGACCGCCCGGGACTGCCCTGGAACGCCCGGGACCGCCCAGGACCGCCCGGGACCGCCCAGGACCGCCCGGGACCGTGCGGACCGTCCGGGACCGCCCGGGACCGCACGGGACCGCCCGGGACCGCCCCGTCGCCCGGGGACCGCCCCGGACCGCCTGGGACTGCCCGAGACCGCCCGGGGACCGCCCCGGACCGCCCGGGACCGCCCCGGACCGCCCGGACCGCCCGGGAACGCCCGGGACCTGCCGGGGTTCGCCCGGGACCGCCCGGGACCGCCCCGGACCGTCCGGGACCGCCCGGGACCACCCGGGACCACCCCGGACCGCCCGGGACCGCCCCGGACCGCCCGGGATCGCCCGGGACCGCCCCGGACCGCCCCGGACCGCCCGGGACCGCCCAGGACCGCCCGGGACCGGCCGGGTCTGCCCGGGACTGCCCCGGGACCCGCCCCGGACCGCCCCGGACCGCCTGGGACCGCCCAGGACCGCCCGGGACCGGCCCGGACCGCCCGGGACTGCCCAGGACCGCCCCGGACCGCCCGGGATCGCCCCAGACCGCCCGGGACCGCCCCGGACCGCCCTGGGCCGCCTGGGACCGCCCGGGACCGTCCGGGACCGGCCGAGTCTGCCCGGGACTGCCCGGGACCGCCCCGGACCGCCCAGGACCGCCCCAGACCGCCCGGGACCGCCCCAGACCGCCCGGGACCGCCCCGGACCGACCGGGACCGCCCGGACCGCCCGGGACCCACCCCGGACCGCCCTGGACCGCCCCGGACCGCCCGGGCCGCCCTGGACCGGCCGGGACCGCCCGGACCGCCCGGGACCGCCCGGGACCGCCCGGACCGCCCCGGACCGCCCGGGACCGCCCGGGACCGCCCGGGACTGCCCCGGACCGCCTGGGACCGCCCGGGACCGCCTGGGACCACCCGGGACCGCCCGGGACCGCCCGGGACCGCCCGGGACCACCCGGGACCACCCGGACAGCCCAAGACCGCCCCGGACCGCCCGGGATCGCCCGGGACCGCCCGGGACCGCCCGGACCACCCAGGACCGCCCGGGACCGCCCGGGACCGCCCGGGAACGCCCGGGACCGGCCGGGTCCGCCCGGGACCGCCCGGGACCGCCCCGGACCGCCCCGGACCGCCCGGGACACCCGGGACCACCCGGACCGCCCGGGACCGCCCCGGACCGCCCGGGATCGCCCGGGACCGCCCCGGACCGCCCCGGACCGCCCGGGACCGCCCGGGACCGCCCGGGACCGCCCTGGAACGCCCGGGACCGCCCGGGACGGCCCGGGACCGCCCGCGACCGCCCGGGACCGTCAGGACCGTCCTGGACCGCCCGGAACCGCACGGGACCGCCCGGGACCGCCCCGGACCGCCCGGGACCGCCCCGGACCGCCCGGAACCGCCCCGGACCGTCCAGGACCGCCCCAGACCGCCCGGGACCGCCCCGGACCGCCCGGAACCGCCGCGGACCGCCCGGGACCGCCCCGGACCGCCCGGGACCGCCTGGGACCGCCCGGGACCGCCTGGGACCGCCCGGGACCGCCCGAGACCGCCCGGGACCGCCCTGGACCGCCCGGGACCGCCCGGGACCGCCCCGGACCGCCCGGGACCGCCCCGGACCGCCCGGGACCAGCCCGGACTGCCCGGGACCGCCCGGGACCGGCCGGGACTGCTCGGGACCGCCCGGGACCGCCCGGGACCGCCCTGGACCGCCCGGGACCGCCCAGGACTGCCCTGGAACGCCCGGGACCGCCCAGGACCGCCCGGGACCGCCCAGGACCGCCCGGGACCGTGCGGACCGTCCGGGACCGCCCGGGACCGCACGGGACCGCCCGGGACCGCCCCGTCCGCCCGGGACCGCCCCGGACCGCCTGGGACTGCCCGAGACCGCCCGGGACCGCCCCGGACCGCCCGGGACCGCCCCGGACCGCCCGGGACCGCCCGGGAACGCCCGGGACCTGCCGGGTTCGCCCGGGACCGCCCGGGACCGCCCCGGACCGTCCTGGACCGCCCGGGACCACCCGGGACCACCCCGGACCGCCCGGGACCGCCCCGGACCGCCCGGGATCGCCCGGGACCGCCCCGGACCGCCCCGGACCGCCCGGGACCGCCCAGGACCGCCCGGGACCGGCCGGGTCCGCCCGGGACTGCCCGGGACCGCCCCGGACCGCCCCGGACCGCCTGGGACCGCCCAGGACCGCCCGGGACCGGCCG
This sequence comes from Petromyzon marinus, assembly GCF_048934315.1. NCBI lineage: Eukaryota > Metazoa > Chordata > Hyperoartia > Petromyzontiformes > Petromyzontidae > Petromyzon > Petromyzon marinus. The sequence goes on along the minus strand of NW_027422684.1, from coordinate 4,965,471 downwards.
GGTCCGCCCGGGACTGCCCGGGACCGCCCCGGACCGCCCGGGACCGCCCCAGACCGCCCGGGACCGCCCCGGACCGCCCGGGACCGCCCCGGACCGCCCGGGACCGGCCGGGACTGCTCGGGACCGCCCGGGACCACCCAGGACCACCCCGGACCGCCCGGGACCGCCCCGGACCGCCCGGGATCGCCCGGGACCGCCCCGGACCGCCCCGGACCGCCCGGGACCGCCCAGGACCGCCCGGGACCGGCCGGGTCCGCCCGGGACTGCCCGGGACCGCCCCGGACCGCCCGGGACCGCCCCAGACCGCCCGGGACCGCCCCGGACCGCCCGGGACCGCCCCGGACCGCCCGGGACCGGCCGGGACTGCTCGGGACCGCCCGGGACCGCCCGGGACCGCCCTGGAACCGCCCGGGGACCGCTCGGGACTGCCCTGGAACGCCCGGGACCGCCCGGGACCGCCCGGGACCGCCCAGGACCGCCCGGGACCGTGCGGACCGTCCGGGACCGCCCGGGACCGCACGGGACCGCCCGGGACCGCCCCGGTCCGCCCGGGACCGCCCCAGACCGCCTGGGACTGCCCCGAGACCGCCCGGGACCGCCCCCGGACCGCCCGGGACCGCACGGGACCGCCCGGGACCGCCCCGGTCCGCCCGGGACCGCCCCAGACCGCCTGGGACTGCCCGAGACCGCCCGGGACCGCCCCGGACCGCCCGGGACCGCCCCGGACCGCCCGGGACCGCCCGGGAATGCCCGGGACCGGCCGGGTTCGCCCGGGACGCCCGGGACCGCCCCGGACCGCCCGGGACCGCCCGGGACCACCCGGGACCACCCCGGACTGCCCGGGACCGCCCGGACAGCCCGGGATCGCCCGGGACCGCCCCGGACCGCCCCGGACCGCCCCGGGACCGCCCAGGACCGCCCGGGACCAGCCGGGTCCGCCCGGGACTGCCCGGGACCGCCCCGGACCGCCCGGGACCGCCCCGGACCGCCCGGGACCAGCCCGGACTGCCCGGGACCGCCCGGGACCGGCCGGGACTGCTCGGGACCGCCCGGGACCGCCCGGGACCGCCCTGGACCGCCCGGGACCGCCCGGGACTGCCCTGGAACGCCCGGGACCGCCCAGGACCGCCCGGGACCGCCCAGGACCGCCCGGGACGTGCGGACCGTCCGGGACCGCCCGCCGGACCGCACGGGACCGCCCGGGACCGCCCGTCCGCCCGGGACCGCCCCGGACCGCCTGGGACTGCCCGAGACCGCCCGGGACCGCCCGGACCGCCCCGGACCGCCCGGGACCGCCCCCGGACCGCCCGGGACCGCCCGGGAACGCCCGGGACCTGCCGGGTTCGCCCGGGACCGCCCGGGACCGCCCCGGACCGTCGGGACCGCCCGGGACCACCCGGGACCACCCCGGACCGCCCGGGACCGCCCCGGACCGCCCGGGATCGCCCGGGACCGCCCCGGACCGCCCCGGACCGCCCGGGACCGCCCAGGACCGCCCGGGACCGGCCGGGTCTGCCCGGGACTGCCCGGGACCGCCCCGGACCGCCCCGGACCGCCTGGGACCGCCCAGGACCGCCCGGGACCGGCCCGGTCCGCCCGGGACTGCCCAGGACCGCCCCGGACCGCCCGGGATCGCCCCAGACCGCCCGGGACCGCCCCGGACCGCCCTGGGCCGCCTGGGACCGCCCGGGACCGTCCGGGACCGGCCGAGTCTGCCCGGGACTGCCCGGGACCGCCCGGACCGCCCAGGACCCGCCCAGACCGCCCGGGACCGCCCCAGACCGCCCGGGACCGCCCCGGACCGACCGGGACCGCCCCGGACCGCCCGGGACCACCCCGGACCGCCCTGGACCGCCCCGGACCGCCGGGACCGCCCTGGACCGGCCGGGACCGCCCCGGACCGCCCGGGACCGCCCGGGACCGCCCCGGACCGCCCCGGACCGCCCGGGACCGCCGGGACCGCCCGGGACTGCCCCGGACCGCCTGGGACCGCCCGGGACCGCCTGGGACCACCCGGGACCGCCCGGGACCGCCCGGGACCGCCCGGGACCACCCGGGACCACCCCGGACAGCCCAAGACCGCCCCGGACCGCCCGGGATCGCCCGGGACCGCCCGGGACCGCCCCGGACACCCAGGACCGCCGGGACCGCCCGGGACCGCCCGGGAACGCCCGGGACCGGCCGGGTCCGCCCGGGACCGCCCGGACCGCCCCGGACCGCCCGGACCGCCCGGGACCACCCGGGACCACCCCGGACCGCCCGGGACCGCCCCGGACCGCCCGGGATCGCCCGGGACCGCCCCGGACCGCCCCGGACCGCCCGGGACCGCCCGGGACCGCCCGGGACCGCCCTGGAACGCCCGGGACCGCCCCGGGACGGCCCGGGACCGCCCGCGACCGCCCGGGACCGTCAGGACCGTCCTGGACCGCCCGGAACCGCACGGGACCGCCCGGGACCGCCCCGGACCGCCCGGGACCCGCCCCGGACCGCCCGGAACCGCCCCGGACCGTCCAGGACCGCCCCAGACCGCCCGGGACCGCCCCGGACCGCCCGGAACCGCCGCGGACCGCCCGGGACCGCCCCGGACCGCCCGGGACCGCCTGGGACCGCCCGGGACCGCCCGGGACCGCCCGGGACCGCCCGAGACCGCCCGGGACCGCCCTGGACCGCCCGGGACCGCCCGGGACCGCCCCGGACCGCCCGGGACCGCCCCGGACCGCCCGGGACCAGCCCGGACTGCCCGGGACCGCCCGGGACCGGCCGGGACTGCTCGGGACCGCCCGGGACCGCCCGGGACCGCCCTGGACCGCCCGGGACCGCCCAGGACTGCCCTGGAACGCCCGGGACCGCCCAGGACCGCCCGGGACCGCCCAGGACCGCCCGGGACCGTGCGGACCGTCCGGGACCGCCCGGGACCGCACGGGACCGCCCGGGACCGCCCCGTCCGCCCGGGACCGCCCCGGACCGCCTGGGACTGCCCGAGACCGCCCGGGACCGCCCCGGACCGCCCGGGACCGCCCCGGACCGCCCGGGACCGCCCGGGAACGCCCGGGACCTGCCGGGTTCGCCCGGGACCGCCCGGGACCGCCCCGGACCGTCCTGGACCGCCCGGGACCACCCGGGACCACCCCGGACCGCCCGGGACCGCCCCGGACCGCCCGGGATCGCCCGGGACCGCCCCGGACCGCCCCGGACCGCCCGGGACCGCCCAGGACCGCCCGGGACCGGCCGGGTCCGCCCGGGACTGCCCGGGACCGCCCCGGACCGCCCCGGACCGCCTGGGACCGCCCAGGACCGCCCGGGACCGGCCGGGTCCGCCCGGGACTGCCCGGGACCGCCCCGGACCGCCCGGGACCGCCCCAGACCGCCCGGGACCGCCCCGGACCGCCCGGGACCGCCCCGGACCGCCCGGGACCGGCCGGGACTGCTCGGGACCGCCCGGGACCACCCAGGACCACCCCGGACCGCCCGGGACCGCCCCGGACCGCCCGGGATCGCCCGGGACCGCCCCGGACCGCCCCGGACCGCCCGGGACCGCCCAGGACCGCCCGGGACCGGCCGGGTCCGCCCGGGACTGCCCGGGACCGCCCCGGACCGCCCGGGACCGCCCCAGACCGCCCGGGACCGCCCCGGACCGCCCGGGACCGCCCCGGACCGCCCGGGACCGGCCGGGACTGCTCGGGACCGCCCGGGACCGCCCGGGACCGCCCTGGACCGCCCGGGACCGCTCGGGACTGCCCTGGAACGCCCGGGACCGCCCGGGACCGCCCGGGACCGCCCAGGACCGCCCGGGACCGTGCGGACCGTCCGGGACCGCCCGGGACCGCACGGGACCGCCCGGGACCGCCCCGGTCCGCCCGGGACCGCCCCAGACCGCCTGGGACTGCCCGAGACCGCCCGGGACCGCCCCGGACCGCCCGGGACCGCACGGGACCGCCCGGGACCGCCCCGGTCCGCCCGGGACCGCCCCAGACCGCCTGGGACTGCCCGAGACCGCCCGGGACCGCCCCGGACCGCCCGGGACCGCCCCGGACCGCCCGGGACCGCCCGGGAATGCCCGGGACCGGCCGGGTTCGCCCGGGACCGCCCGGGACCGCCCCGGACCGCCCGGGACCGCCCGGGACCACCCGGGACCACCCCGGACTGCCCGGGACCGCCCCGGACAGCCCGGGATCGCCCGGGACCGCCCCGGACCGCCCCGGACCGCCCGGGACCGCCCAGGACCGCCCGGGACCAGCCGGGTCCGCCCGGGACTGCCCGGGACCGCCCCGGACCGCCCGGGACCGCCCGGGACCGCCCGGGACCGCCCAGGACCGCCCGGGACCGCCCGAGACCGCCCGGGACCACCCGGGACCACCCCGGACTGCCCGGGACCGCCCCGGACCGCCCGGGATCGCCCGGGACCGCCCCGGACCGCCCCGGACCGCCCGGGACCGCCCGGGACCGCCCGGGACCGCCCGGGAACGCCCGGGACCGGCCGGGTCAGCCCAGGACCGCCCGGGACCGCCCCGGACCGCCCGGTACCGCCCGGGACCGCCTCGGACCGCCCCAGACCGCCAGGAGACCGCCCCGGACCGCCCGGGACCGCCTGGGACCGCACCGGACCGCCCGGGACCGCCCAGGACCGCCCGCGACCGCCCGGGACCGCCCTGGACCGCCCGGGACCGCCTCGGACCGCCCGGGACCGCCCGGGACCGCCCGGGACCGCCCGGGACCGCCTGGGACCGGCCGGGTCCGCCCGGGACCGCCCGGGACCGCCCCGGACCGCCCGGGACCGCCCGGGACCGCCCGGGACTGCCCGGGACCGCCCGGGACCGCCCGGGACCGCCCAGGACCACCCCGGACCGCCCTGGACCGCCCGGGACCGCCCGGGACCGCCCGGGACTGCCCGAGACCGCCCGGGACCGCCCCGGACCGCCCGGTACCGCCCCGGACCGCCCGGGACCGCCCGGGACCAACCGGGACCGCCCGGAACCGCCCGGGACCGCCCGGGACCGCCCGGGACCGCCCGGGACCGCCCTGGAACGCCCGGGACTGCCCGGGACGGCCCGGGACCGCCCGGGACCGCCCGGGACCGTCAGGACCGTCCTGGACCGCCCGGAACCGCACGGGACCGCCCGGGACCGCCCCGGACCGCCCGGGACCGCCCCGGACCGCCCGGGACCGCCCCGGACTGCCCGGGACCGCCCCAGACCGCCCGGGACCGCCTCGGACCGCCCGGAACCGCCCCGGACCGCCCGGGACCGCCCCGGACCGCCCGGGACTGCTCGGGACCGCCCGGGACCGCCCGGGACCGCCCTGGACCGCCCGGGACCGCCCGGGACTGCCCTGGAACGCCCGGGACCGCCCGGGACCGCCCGGGACCGCCCAGGACCGCCCGGGACCGTGCTGACCGTCCGGGACCGCCCGGGACCGCACGGGACCGCCCGGGACCGCCCCGGTCCGCCCGGGACCGCCCCGGACCGCCTGGGACTGCCCGAGACCGCCCGGGACCGCCCCGGACCGCCCGGGACCGCCCCGGACCGCCCGGGACCGCCCCGGACCGCCCAGGACCGCCCCGGACCGCCCTGGACCGCCCCGGACCGCCCGGGACCGCCCGGGACCGCCCAGGACCGCCCCGGACCGCCCGGGACCGCCCGGGACCGCCCCGGACCGCCCCGGACCGCCAGGAGACCGCCCCGGACCGCCCATGACCGCCCGGGACAGCCCGGGACCGCCCGGGACCGCCCGGGACCGCCCGGGACCGCCCGGGACCGCCCGGGACCGCCCGAGACCGCCCCGGACCGCCCGGGACCACCCGGGACCGCCCGCGACCGCCCGGGACCGCCTGGGACCGCCCGGGACCGCCCATTAATTGATGAGATCAAACAGTTCTCGTTGAAACCCTCTGCTGCCAGACCACCAAGATTATATGGCCTTCCAAAGATACACAAAGAAGATACACCCCTTCGTCCCATCGTCTCTACTATCAGCTCCCCCACCTACAAACTGGCACGTTTTCTGGCTGATATACTGCGACCTTTCACTGGAAAAACCACCTCTGCGGTACTAAATTCTACTCACCTGGTATCGACAATCAAAGACATTTCCCTGTCCCCAAACGACCTGCTTGTCAGTTTTGATGTGGTGTCCTTGTTCACCAAAGTCCCGGTACCTGACACCATCGCTATCATTGAAGACCTGGTTCATCAAGGACTGCATACTGATGTACCCCCCCTGGTGAGACATTGCTTAACCAACACATACTTCACCTGGAATGGAACTTTCTACAAACAAACTGAGGGCACCCCAATGGGCTCCCCCCTATCTCCGGTTGTAGCCAACGTATTCATGGAAAAATTTGAAACTGACGCCATCCAGACTGCCACTCTACGCCCGACCTTATGGAAGAGGTACGTTGATGACACCTTTGTCATCTGGCCACATGGCCAGCCTGCTCTAGACCAATTCCGCGACCACATCAATTCCATACACCCAGCCATCAGATTTACCATGGAGGTCGAAAAAGATGGCAAACTACCCTTTTTGGATGTCTTAATTAAAAGGAGACATGATGGTTCAATGAGCCACTGTCTACAGGAAAGCTACCCATACAGATGCTTACTTGAAACCGGATTCCCACCACCATCCATCCCAGAAGAACTCCCTCATCAAGACTCTATACCATAGAGCCCAATGCATTTCCGACCAGGAACACATTACCTGTGAACTCAAGCACGTACACTAGGCTCTCAGGGCTAATGGCTACTCCGACTACACAATCCGCAAAGCCATCACTCCAGTCATGAAGAAGGATCCTCTTGTGGAGCCACTCAAAACCATCACCTTACCCTACATTGCAGGGGTCACTAAAAAGATCTCCAAAATCCTGAATAAACACAAGATCCAGGTCCGATTCAACACAGTACACAAAATCCGTGATTTAGTTCCATCTGTAAAAGATGCTCTTCCAGACATACAGTACCCGGGCGTTTACAAACTAAAGTGCCTCTGTGGTAGTAGCTACATTGGAGAAACCAAAAGACATATCTCGGACCACATCCGCGAACATAAAGCAGACTTGAAACACGGTAGGACGAACTCCTCTGCCGTGGCAGATCACTGTTACAATTCAGTGGGCTCACATGACATTGACTTCTCCAAGACGGAGGTTCTTTGCAAACCAACCGGCTACCATGAGAGATTCGTTCATGAGGCCATTCACATATACAAGCACAGAGACAATTTCAACCGAGAAGATGGATTCAGGCTTAGTAACCACTGGAAAGATGTGTTAAATCATTTCTGTTCTTAATTATTGTATTTTTACGATGACCTTCAGACCGCAGCTCTTTCGCCAGCATTGCCTCTTAATACCTCTCACACCACGGTTAATGGTATGGTTTACAACATGGAGTATACTAGGGCCTCGCAGCTGTCTCTCTCCCCCTCCTCTGTTCCGACCATGGACGAACTCGTCCGTCTGAACGGGGCCCGTAGCTATCCGTGGTGCGGAAATTTGAGGGTAAGAATCCACCCATTTTTTCGCCATATAGCATTGTGATATATAACGACTTATTGTTGGTAGCTTAGCTGATTGGAGAATATATAGAGTTTATTGATAACATGAAGGTAATTTATATTTTAGTTTTTATTGGTTCACTATATAGTACTGTGAATAGCTCAGATGTGTAGTCATTTCTGTGACCAGTCACTAGCAAATCACTCAGTTATTTCAATGCTAAATTCGCCTAGTTATTTCAATGCTAAATTCTCCTGTTTGATTTGTACTAAGTGCCTCGGTGAATGTGTATGCTCTGACTTCAACGTAGCTATTTCTGTAGCAGTTACAAGCGAATCACTCAGCTATTTCAATGCTAAATTCTATGCTAATTCCATTGTCAAGGAGTGCCTCTGCGGATGTGTATGCCTTAACTTAGCTATTTCAATGCTAAATTCTATGCTAATTCCTTTTAACAATGGGTGCCTCTGCGGATGTGTATGCTTTAACTTTTAACATAGCTATTTCTGTGACCAGTCACAAGCTAATCATTCAGCCATTTCAATGCTAAATTTTATGCTAATTCCTTTGTCAAGGCTCTTTGTTCCTCTCACACAGCTTAAAAGCCGTGATCTGAACGTGGCTCTCTCACTCCAGCGCTGTCCTACCAGACAGTCTCGCCCCCTTCACCTGATGAAGGCCGCTTGTGTTGTGGCCGAAACGTCGTGAGAATATTATTGTGTTATTTTATTTTATCAATTTATTATTTTATTCTCATTCTATGTGACTTTACCGAAAGAACCAAAGAAGATGAATCATTGCAGTCACGAAAGCTTTAAATCGAAACATAGTGAATGCTTGGGGGCTTATTGGCTCTTGCTCCTGGTTAGAGATCTACCCAACCCACGGGCCCACAAAGTGTTCAACTTCACATTCTTGTCATTAAAGGCCTGTGACAAAGGTGCATCTATTGGGGCAACATCGTCTCTGGCTTACACATCTACCGGGTCTCCATTTGACTTTGTATTGTCTAGGAGCAAGTCCACCCACACCTCCACTTCCACAAACTGCTGGCAGTTGCCTCACTCTGACTCAGAATTCTCCTCCTGCTTCACGATGTGAAGGTCCCATTTTGGAGTTGAATCTTCATCTTCACATATTACCTTCACTTCTTCGCTCATCACTTCTTCACATTTCACCTTCACCTCTTCACATTTCACCTTTAAACCTTAAAAGTGTCCAAGCTGGTATTTTCTTCTGGTTCTTGTTTCAGGAGGGATGGGCTCATTGCGGCACTTTGACTTTCACAAGCTGATTTCAGACTCCGACTCCGCTCCTTGTGATGCTTTTGTGTTCTCTGGTGTACTTGAAGATTTGATGAATCTGCAAACGACTTCCCGCACAGAGTACACTTGAAGGGTTTCTCTCCTGTGTGTGTTCTCTGGTGTTTTACAAGAGCAGATGAACGTGCAAATGCCTTCACGCACACACTGCACTTGAAGGGTTTATCTCCCGTGTGTGTTCTATGGTGTACTTGAAGATGTGGTGACTGTGTAAACGCCATCCCGCACACAGTGCACATGAAGGGTTTCTCTCCCGTGTGTGTTCTCTGGTGTGTTACAAGATTACATGACTGTGTAAACGCCATCCCGCACATCGTGCATCTGAAGGGTTTCTCTCCTGTGTGTGTTCTCTGGTGTTTTTTAAGAGTAGATAAATCTGAAAATGCCTTCCCACACACACTGCACCTGAAGGGTTTCTCTCCCGTGTGTGTTCTCTGGTGTATTTTAAGAGCAGATGACTGTGAAAATGCCTTCCCACACACAGTGCACTTGAAGGGTTTCTCTCCCGTGTGTGTTCTCTGGTGGGTCTCAAGAACTGATGGCCATGCAAATGCCTTGTTACACACAATGCACCTGAAGGGTTTCTCTCCTGTGCGAGTTCTCTGGTGCTGTGTAAAATTTACAGTCCGATCCGTGCTGTATGCACGCTGGTCGCATTGTTGGCTTGTCGTACAGAGCTGTGCTGACTGCCTTTGCTCCATCAGACCAGCATCAGCTGCAGACAGAAAAAAAGAATATCCACACCATCTACACGTCAGTATCGAGGCACAGAGGAATGCAAATATACACAGTCACATATCACTTGCACGTCTTTACTTATTCATGATATAGTGAAAAAGTTTCAAAAATTCATCACACGGGCTGTTGTGGCACACAATGAGAGGGCAAATGGTTATAAACATGCCTGGAAGCCCTCGTATCTTCAAAATGAATGTTCACCCAAAACTCCGAGCACACAATTTCGGCTGTCTGGCTACAAATATGGAATATTTATAAAAAGCTAAATTCAGCTGACATAGCAAAGGGTGTTGATGAAGCATACACAACACGGCGGGGTGGGACCTCAAGGCCAGCACCCAGCGGCATGGTAAACAGTGGGGTGGGAGGGAAAAGCCCCTAGGCAGATAAGAGTTGACTCAAGTTGGAGGGAGCGAGGGGATTATCGATGAGTCAACGGCGAGGAACGCAGGCACAGAGACAATGGGAAGGGGGGGGATGACGCGACCCCCCCAACCCCCCCAACGGCCAGAGCGCTCAAAACGTCCGCAAACAGGATTCGATTGGATGCGCAGGGTGATGTCATGTCACCCGGGGGTTAAGGGGGGCTTTGGAGACATAAGGGGGCCGGAGGGGCGGATTGAATCAGAGTCCTTCTGGAGTGGCGGAGGAGACCAGCCGTCCTCAGCGTCCGTGCGACGCATGCAAGGTGGAGCTGGAAACGATCGGCCAGAAAAAGTCCCCGAGGCGTGCATCTTCCCCAGCCCCCATTGGGCAGCTGAAGAGGTGAATGGGTACGGGGAGGGGGGCCAATTCAGTCAGCTCGAGCTTGGGGGATAGACGCACTCTGCGACGGCCAGGTGACAGGAGGTTAGGCGCTGTCCGAAGGGTGCTGGCTGGAGGGGGCCATAAACGGGGGTCCCTATTCGGAAATAAATCTTAGCACAGACTGACGTTGTGACGCGTGGTGCATGTGTGCGTGTGAAGAGCGGTGGGACAGCGATCGGCGTACGACGGTGTGTGGGTGACTATAAATCAGTGTGGGTGTGTCGCGCGCGCATATTAAAATACCAACGGTTGCCCGCGCCGGCGCGTGTCTGTGTGTGCACCAACGGTGAGACACACGCGAGTGTCACTAGTGTCTGTGCACACCGCAGTGTTAATGGTGAGACACGCGCGAGTGGGTGGGTGGGGGGGGCATCAGCCCCCACCCATTAGACGTGCCCCCCCCCCCGCTCGTGGAGAGTGAGAGGGAGATCAGCCCCCACGTAATGGGGAGTGGGGGGGGGCATGAGCCCCCACAAACGCTGGGGATGAACAGATCCGACTTCAGCTGCATGTGTGTGCTGTGTTCACCTCCTGTTTCCATTCTTACAAAGAGTTCGAGAGGAAAACAAAAATAAACTATTGTTTTGATATAACCTCCGTGTTCAACAGAGTTGATAGACTTTACTGCAAACACAAACTTGACACTGTCACACACTGCCATGAGTAAACAGGTGGCGGTGTGACCAGAACCATGCCTGGCCACCTTCATCTGCTCTGCATTAATTCTTCCTCACTCCACCAAGTAATGAATCGTCTCTCTCTCCCCGTGGTGAAGATGTTCCCCTCCACACATTCAGAGTCAACAGCGGCACGCGCTTAGCGTCTTTGACCGATAGATACATTGACACACGTATTGTTGGTTCTTTCAGTAAAGTCAGGTAGATAGAAAATAAAAATAACAGATTAAATTTAATAAGATAAAGACCACTCGTGTTGCGATCGAAACGTCGTGGGTTTTTTGCTTCATTTTCAATTTTTTTTTATTTTATTGTCATTTTATTTTCTATCTACGTGACTTTACCGAAAGAACCAAGAATATTAATTCCTGCAGTCACCAAAGTTTTAAGTCAAAACATTCACACAAGTTGACAAAGCCTCACCTTGTGTTGTTGTGGGCAGGTCGCTTCTGATAACAAGAGCGGTATAGCAGCTCAAGCGGGCTTGGCCTGGTAACAAAAGAAAATAAAAACTGCGTGAATATTTACAATAAAACAAAGTTACAAAGTGGCGAGCCGGGTGAAGACAAATTAAACTTAAGCGAGATAATTAAAGTGAATGCAATCAGGCGAGGGCAGGAGGCAAGGCCCCGCGTGGCTAGGCCCCGCGTTGTAAAGTTCCAACCTGGACATCGATCCCCATGCTCGCTGCTACTCAACTGACATCCCTACGAGAGAGAGAGGCTCTACCTTGGTAAACAACAACAACCACCACCACGATGAGAATTTCTCACCTCGGATTTCAGTGCAAGCGCGGATTGGCAGCCTCCTGCTACCTCGCGACGTCACGCGGGAAAGCAGGTAACATGACGTCACTTCCAGGGTAAGAGACACGCCCCTCCCATAATAAGCGGCTCTGTAACTGAATAAATTATACTCTTTGGTTCTAATGGGTAAAGTCACGTAGGTAAAAAATAAAATAACAAAAATCACGACGTTTCGGCCACAACACAAGCGGCCTTCATCAGGTGAAGGGACGAGACTGTCTGGAGGACAGCGCACAGTACACGCACAGTACACACACACGGTACACACACACACACACGGTACACACACACAGTACACACACGTACGCACGGCACGCCCACACTCCTTCAGTCACGTGACTAAGGTTGACGCGCCGCCCCGTCTCCCGAGGTGACCTCTTGGCTCTCTCGTCTCTCCTCGACACGTAGATTTATTTCTTACTCTTACCTAGAAGCGTCATTGTATGTCTGTCTGTGTCTGTGGACGCAACTTGAAAGGAATTGTACTCACACCCTGTGGGGTTTACGTTTCAAATAAAGTGCCCAGATACCACGCGATAAGCCCCGTGGTGAGCCAGTGCTATTCCTATTTCCAATCCGTCAACGTGAAAGTAGTTAAATTAACAATTTATTACTAATCTCCATATATACCAAAGGCAAAGTTGTGAATGTGTGCGTCTGTTCAAAATGTTTAGTGTACTTCTCGACACGCACCAAACTGGAAATTTGCCATGTGGGTAATTTCCAGACTGTACACCGTGCAAACATAAAAATAGACTTTTGTATATTTTTTGGGGGGGGCGCGCAATAATGGATAAGCATGAAAACACCACGATACATAGGACTTACTTTGATTAGAGTCTTGGAATTGATTGTGTACATGTTGAAATTGTTAAATGAGCATTTTGAGCACACTATTTTAATAAATGTTCATGATTCTGAGAATATAAGTGTAATTCTGAGTATCATAATGACCACATTGGAATTGTCATCATGAATGGGGGGTACAATCATTTTTATAATAGGAATGCGGTTTTGAGCATGACTATTCATATTTCGGACTCATTTATGACAATAGATTCACGATTAAATTGCGATTTTGTTTTGCTCATCAATCAGGACACTGTTAATGATGCGCATGCCCATAAATTGTTTAAATTACTAGAACTGCAAGTTGTGTATACTCTCCAACCCCATTCCTCTACCTACCCATTCCCTTGACGGGCTCCGTGCCCACTTAAACCCATGACGATGGCGGTGACGATTCCACCTCTCGCTGTAACAATCAAAGCACCTCCAACTTCTGAATGCAAAGGTGCTGGTTGGTGCAACGCCAAAAAACATCGTCAACGCCGCTCCCAAGCCCGCCCTACGTCAGTTACATCGCTAGAATCAACAAAATAAAAAGTTCCACAGAGGAAACTAAAATGACATTACGCAATCCCCAAAGTGGCACGCGGTAGGCTACACGACTCGGAGAACAGCGTCAGACTTCAAGACTTGCATCGCCATCATCATCATTCTTCCTCTCCACAAGTCATCGCACGTCAATATTCAACAAGCTGCACACACGTGCAAGTAACCTCTAGACCCGCCACCTGCACAGTTAACGCGATCAGACCCGGGGGTCAAATTAAAATTGTGTCGTCTTTGGTGACGTATTACAATCGGTGTAATTTTAATGATGTACGTACAGCAACGGCTGTACGTACATCATTAACTGCATGCAACTGCTGTACGTACATCGAATTATATCATTGACAACGGGGTCCTTTTTGCGATATCTGCGTGCGGTCTTTTAATTATATATATACGTAGTCAGTTCATTAGTATGGGGTTCCTCTATAAGGAATTGTAATTGTAAAATGTATTACTTAATAATACGATTCCAGGCCACACTTAGCTTGTAGCAGTCAGAGCAGTTAAAATGACTGTACATGTGTAGGTATGAAATAAAATAAATTTAATTTAAATAAAATTAATTTTATTTATTAAAGCATTTCATTTAATTTAACGTAGGTATAAAATGAATGCAATTTAAATAAAATAAATTTAATTAATTTAAAATTTTTAAATAAAATAAATTTAATTTATTAAAAATGTAATTTAACGTAGGTATAAAATAAAATTAATTTAAATAAAGTAATGTAATATATTTTAAAAATTAAATTAAACGTAGGTATTAAATAAAATAAATGTAAAAAAAATATGATAATTTATCAAAAATTTCAATTTAATTTAACGTAGGTATGAAATAAAATAAATACAATTTAATTGATTACAATTTAAATAAAATTTAACGTAGGTATAAAATAAATTTAAATTAAATTATAAAACTCATTCATTTATAAAAAAAAATTACGTAGGTATAAAATACATTTTAATTAAATTAATTAAAATTTTAAATGAAATTTAACGTAGATATAAAATAAAATGTAATTAAATTAAATAATAAATACATTTTATTTTCTACCTCCGTGACTTTACCGAAAGCAAAGAGTGTGGACCCACGTGACATCAAGGCTGTCCTAGTCTAGGCAAGGGCTCAGGGTGTACCGGGCCTTTCACAACAACAGTCGCAGCAGCAGCAACAACGGTTCTCTTGAGAAAATGTTTTAAAAAAGAAAGTCAACGTAGCTTACCTTGACACTCGCGAACTTTAATGATTAAAATAATTAAAACAAAACTAAACACTCACACGCACATGGGCGCGCGGGGTTCAGCTTGCAGGGCATTATAAATGGTAGCGTCCTCCCGCGATCTGATTGGTCGCCGCGTGCCAAAGTGGGGAGGGGGGGGAAGGCCAGCGATCCGATTGGTCGAGAGGCAAACCTGGGAGCGTCTCCGGCGATGGTGCGCAGCGATTGGTCAACGGTTGTCCTATGCTAATTTTGGTATGCTAATTAGTTTTAATCTGTATGCTAATGTAGTTTATTTATCCATACTCATTAAGTTTAATGTTTATCCTAAATTAGTTACAAATTTATGCTCGTTTAGTTAACATTCTATGATAGTATCGTTATATTTTTTATGCTATAACAGCAGTGCATACTGGCTGTGGTGGTACCTGCTATGATTACAGCAGGCATACCGACTAGTGGTACCTGCTATAATTACATCAGGGCATACTGTGGTGGTACCTGCTATGATTACAGCAGGCATACTGCTTAAATGCTTTATCACGTGTCGTGAATGTGATAGTTTCATCCCAGAAATGGTGTCCTTGACCGGCCCAGAGCAGACATTTCACTTTGCCTTAGAACCTGAGGTGGCACAGCATTAGCAATTCCAAGTTCTTTATGTGACCAATAGCAACGAATAATGTGGCAAACATTTGAAATGAGTGGGTTATGACGTACTGTACTTCACTCTTATCGACCATTAACGTGAGTCTGTGTTACTGGCGTTGTGCTGCCTCGGCTGGTACCAACTTCTTCTTTGACCACGTGGACCATGCGGATGAATGGTCTACGCGGGTCGAGTGACCGATGGAGAAGACCTATGGGGGCACGCGGCGGGAGACTCTCAGGCGAAATCGTGGAAGTCGCGTGACAGAGGCCACGCGTGGAGGATAGACGCATGCTGGTGAGACGTCGTCTTCAGTTTAATTTAAGTTTCATGTGTCAGGTGCAGAGCCCTGTGAGCCGTGCGGCTCTTGACTCGGGTGCAACCGCAACAAAAGAAAAACGTGAACATATTCATGTTGTGGGTCACTGTTGACGATGTGGGTCCCTACTGACGAGGTGAGTGTCAATATTCATGTTGTGGGTCACTGTTGATGATATGGGTCCCGATTGATGATATGGGTCCGGATTAAAGAGATGAGCGTCGCTTTTGATGTGGGTCTCTATTGACGAGGCGAGCATCCCTGTTGACAATGTGGGTCCCTGATGACGATGTGGGTCCGTGTTAACGATGTTACCACTGAATTGGTCCTCGTCTAATAGCCTATATGTTCTACCATATGTAAAACCATACGACAATAAATGTTACAATACATAGCATGTATAGGAATTAAAATTCATGTCAACCACCACTCACCCTCCCCTCGACTCACTCCCACGCTCAGCCCTCCACTAGGGTACCCCCCCCCCCGCCCATACCGGTGGCAGAGGGCCTTGTTGGACCCAAGACATCTCTCCTTCTTTCCACAGAGCTACAAGACAATCAGAGTCTAGTCGTCCTACACATCATCAGCAAGACGGATGAGGTGAGCTACGTCTGGCTGTGTGTGGCGCCGAGCGTGAAGATTTTCTTCTCTTCTGCAGCGTGCGTCCACGTCAACTTTCACCATCAAGCGCGCCCAGACTCCTCCACGGCTCCGCTGCCTCTCCTGCCCTCGTGCTCCTGCTTCCGCTCCGTCCGATCGCCCCCCTCTCCTCCTGCCCCTTGCCGTCTCTCTTCACACGCGCACTCCGACCTCCCTCGCCTTCCATGTCAGGAGGTACGCCCGAGATCACTCGTCCTGCCTGCACCAGCGACTCACGCATCGTCTGACCGCGTCTCCGTTCATGCAGGTAAGGGCACCATCATGGCGTAGCGGTTAGCGGCGCTGCGCCATTCTCGCTCACGTCCAATACCAGCGACAATTAGGGGCCGTCCGTGAATGACGTCACGCACCTAGAGGGGGGGGGGGGCGGGGTCAGACGTTTGTGACGATGTGTGACAAGGGGGGGGGGGGTTTGAGAAAAGTGACGTCACATCAAATTGCGCAACTTTAAATAAATATAAACGCGTTCTACTTAAATAAACTTTGTAATGTTTTCTACCTACATCAGAGTGCAGCGCCACATTTACAACGCACTACAATGACAACAATAGTTTAAAGCGATTTGAAGCATGTTTTATTTTTGGGGGGGGAGGGGGGCAGAACTTTGTGACGTCATAATTGAGGGGGAGGGGTCTGACTTTGTGTGACGTCGTGTGACGATGGGGGGGGTCAAAAATCCTCTAAAATCACGTGACGTCATTTAAGGTCGGCCCCTTACCTGAAGCAGTCCTGAGCGTCACTTAGGTGGACTCAGCCATAATTAAGGTGGTGAGGTGGGTGGGGGTGCTAACATCAGAATTTGAGAGACGAGCGGCCAGCCGTGGTTCTGTCCACACCAGCCCCTGGTGTTGTTCCATCGCGACCCTCACCGGTGCTCGCTAACAGCACACGCCCAGTGGGAGTCGATGAGTCCGTGGGTTTCTGTGCGAGTCCGTGGGTCCATTGTGCGTCTGTGGATGCGTCAGTCTACATTGGGGAGCCTTTGTCTTTGCAGTTTGGGGACTTGTGCAGCACTAGTGTGTAGTAGTGTATAGTGTAGTGTATAGTGTAGTAGTGTACTGTGTAGTAGTGTAGTGTATAGTAGTGTAGTGTATAGTGTGTAGTGTATAGTAGTGTATAGTGTAGTGTATAATAGTGTATTGCATAGTAGTGTATAGTGTAGTGTATAGTGTAGTGTATAGTAGTGTATAGTGGTGTATAGTGTAGTGTATAGTAGTGTAGTGTATAGTAGTGTATAATAGTGTAGTGTATAGTAGTGTATAGTGTAGTATATAGTGTAGTGTATAGTGTAGTGTATAGTAGTGTATAGTAGTGTATAGTGTAGTGTATAGTAGCGTAGTGTATAGTGTAGTGTATAAAAGTGTATAGTGTAGTGTATAGTAGTGTAGTGTATAGTAGTGTATAGTGTAGTGTATAGTGTAGTGTATAATAGTGTATAGTGCAGTGTATAGTTTAGTATAGTGTAGTGTATAGTGTAGTCTATAGTAGTGTATAGTGTAGTGTATAGTGTAGTGTATAGTTTACTATACTAGTTATCACGTGACTAGTGTAGCTAGCCAGGTGGTGACCACACTCGTGCGTGCATCTCCACCCGTCCGTGTTTGCAAGTAAGCGCTCGTGTGTGTATGTGCACCCGCGTGTTTGTTCGTGTCTGTATGTATGCACACTGTTGCACATGGTTCGCTCGTGTGGGTTCGTAGTGGAACGCACTGCTCATGAAAACGTTGCCTCGTTACGCGGTAAATGATGCGGCACGACAGGAGGGAACTGCAGGGATGAGGCTCTCCAGTCTTGGTGCTGTGAATGAAAACAGCGCCAGGGTGGAGCGTCCCATCCCTACAGCTCGTAGCTGTGACGGAGCGAGAGTGATCAGCGGACAGCCACCATGGTTGCCAGGTAAGGGGAGACTTCACCCGGAACTCTCCTCCACACGTGTTCCCCTTGAACATTGTCGCAATAAACGTACGATCAGGAATATTTAAAATATCCGACCTTTGTTGTTCCGCAAGAATATTAACGCTCAAACTCGTATCGAACTCTTCATGAATTCACTTGGTCAAACAGTTCAGGTACTCGGCAAACCATTTCACCACCCGGTATGCAACAGTTAAACAATCTACTCCAAATCAACACCGAAATGTCAAATTATCATCCACCATTGACTTCCACATCGATGGAAGCCATTTGCCATGACGTCCAAGCCATTAAACACCGGAACAACGAACGTGCCATTCAAGTACATCTTGAAACCCATTATCTGAAGTAGTTTGTATTAAACAATACCTAAATAATAGAAACACGTTTACAATATTGAGCGAAGTTAAAGTCACGGACTTTTTCCAACTTTAGCTCAACAGGACCACAAAAGCTCAGATATGTGGTTCATAATAAATGAATAAATCTGATTGAAATCATCAACTGGCCAAACACTTTCTGATTTCAACATCACCTTATAAAAGAAAAACATTTTAAATATAAGCGCGCAACTTTATTTATCTGTGATGAGCGCTGCACTTTCCGTTGTTTTCATGCAGGGGGCGCTGCAAACCTACGCACCCCCTGCATGGACGACGGAGGCGCAGGGACAGACGTTCGATTACGTTGGAATCGATCTGCAGACGGCGGTCTTCTCGCACGGCCAGCTCCGTGTCGCCTTATCTCGATCCCGCAATCCCAAACAGGTGAAAGTCCGCATCGAACCGAACCCCCGGCAAGGCCATCTACTTAATGACGAGAGAAAATTCACATGAAATGTCCTTTTCAATGAAGTCTTCCACAAGCTTTTAATGAAGAAATAAAATCATCTAATTCAAAACAACACAATTCAAAGATGCTTCATTTCAAAACTTCAAAACGGAGCATGGGGTATTTGCGTGAATGCGTCCTTTGTGTGCAAATGTTGTGAATTTCCTGGCCTGAAGGCCGTCAATGTCTTGGACCCTTATTGGTGCACAGCGTCTCAACAACAGCAGTGGGGTTTGCTTCAACCGATGGTTACGAACATCCAGACGTGAATCAGCAAGGAGCATTTCTAGTCCTAGCTAGACAAAATCTACGTCACCACGTAAGACAAAACTACAATTCGTGTTGTAGAGAATGTACCTCCTCCTATACGTGTAACTTTCAAGTGGTATGCATTGTAACTCATGAATGATCCGAGTGTGCTACCTATTTCAAAGACAATGAGTTGCTCGAGATGCTTCGTGGATCACAAAAACACCGTTTGACCTGTATCACAAGAACAACGGGTCTCACCTGAGTTCTCTGTACAGGTTACTTCCAAACAGACACACACACTTTGTCCTAACATCACTTATTCAATATTTGACCCTTATCGATCAAATGTTACAAGTATGCACAAAACCAGACAAGTATTCATTCTAAATTATTGACAGGCATATTGACAAAATTGGATTACTGCAATGAAATATACTGCATCACGTTACATCATATTAACAAGAAGCTTTTAAAAAAAAGTTGCAGTCTGCTTCACAGTGAATGTAAAACATACTATTGTGTCATTCAAAATGAGTAGGCCATTGCATGCTGGCGTCTGAGTGAAAATGTAGCAAATTCTAAACATTACCTACAAACTACACAACTGAGATGACACATCAATCATCGCCCCCTACTGATAGGCTCTTGTCCACATGCAGGCCGGTGCAGGGCCACCACCTTGTGCCACACAGGGGCAGCTGCTACTTGGGGATGCTCTTTGAGTGTTTCAGACGAGGTACGACACAAAACTCCGAGTTGCTGAGGCGATTAAGCAAGCACCGTGTAAAATAAATTATTATGATAACATAGTGAATGCTTGGGAGCTTATTGGCTCTTGCTCCTGGTTAGAGATCTACCCAACCCACGGGCCCACAAAGTGTTCAACTTCACATTCTTGTCATTAAAGGCCTGTGACAAAGGTGTATCTATTGTAGCAACATCGTCTCTGGCTTACACATCTACCAGGTCTCCACTTGACTTTGTATTGTCTAGGAGCAAGTCCACCCACACCTCCACTTCCACAAACTGCTGGGAGTTGCCTCACTCTGCCTCACAGTCAGAATTCTCCTCCTGCTTCACGATGTGAAGGTCCCATTTTGGAGTTGGATCTTCATCTTCACATTTTACCTTCACTTCTTCGCTCATCACTTCTTCACATTTCACCTCGATACCTTTAAAAGTGTCCAAGCTGGGATTTTCGTCCGGTTCTTGTTTCATGAGGGATGGGCTCATTGCGGCACTTTGACTTTCACAAGCTGATTTCAGACTCCGACTCCGCTCCTTGTGGATCTTCCGATGCTTTTGTGTTCTCTGGTGTCTTCGAAGATTTGATGAATCTGCAAACGGCTTCCTGCACAGAGTACACCTGAAGGGTTTCTCTCCCGTGTGTGTTCTCTGGTGTTTTACAAGAGAAGATGACCGTGCAAACGCCTTCACGCACACACTGCACTTGAAGGGTTTCTCTCCCGTGTGTGTTCTCTGGTGTTTTTTAAGAGCAGATGACTGTGAAAATGCCTTCCCACAAACACTGCACTTGAAGGGTTTCTCTCCCGTGTGTGTTCTCTGGTGTAATACGAGATCAGATGACCGTGAAAATGCCTTCACGCACACACTGCACTTGAAGGGTTTCTCTCCCGTGTGTGTTCTCTGGTGTGTTACAAGATTACTTGACTGTGTAAACGCCATCCTGCACATCGTGCACCTGAAGGGTTTCTCTCCCGTGTGTGTTCTCTGGTGTTTTACAAGATCAGATGAATCTGAAAATGCCTTCCCACACACCCTGCACTTGAAGGGTTTCTCTCCCGTGTGTGCTCTCTGGTGTGTTTTAAGAGCAAATGAATCTGAAAATGTCTTCCCACACACACTGCACTTGAAAGGTTTCTCTCCCGTGTGTGTTCTCTGGTGTTTTTTAAGAGCAGATGACTGTGAAAATGCCTTCCCACACACAATGCACTTGAAGGGTTTCTCTCCTGTGTGTGTTCTCTGGTGGGTCTCAAGAACTGATGGCCATGCAAATGCCTTGTCACACACAGTGCACTTGAAGGGTTTCCCTCCTGTGCGAGTTCTCTGGTGCTGTGTCAAATTTCCAGTCCGATCCGTGCTGTATGCACGCTGGTCGCATTGTTGACTTGTCGTACCGAGCTGCTGTGCTGAGTGCCTTTGCTCCATCAGACCAGCGTCAGCTGCAGACAGAAAATAAGAATATCCACATCATCTACACGTCAGTATCGAGGCACAGAGGAATGCATATATACAGTCACATGTGACTTACACGTCTATACTTATTCATATATTCATGATGTAGTGAAAAAGTTTCCCAAATTCATCACAGGGCTGTTATGGCACACAATGAGAGGGCAAATGGTCATAAACATGCCTGGAAGCCCACGTATCTGCAAAATGAATGTTCACCCAAAACTCTGAGTACACAATTTCAGCTGTCTGGCCACAAAAGGAATATTTATGAGAGCTAAATTCAGCTGACATAGCAAAGGGTGTTGAAAACAAAACTATTTGTGTTAGGCAGAAATGCATAAATTAATGTTCAATCGCAACTTAGAGGTGTGAATCCAGGCTCAGATGTCCTTGAATGCTGGGATGAACAGTTCCGACTTCAGCTGAATGTGTGTGCTGTGTTCACCTCCTGTTTCCATTATTATAAAGAGTTCCAGAGGAAAACAAAAGTAAATATTGTTACGCTATAACCTCCGTGTTCAACAGAGTTAATAGACGTTACTGCAAACACAAACTGTACAGTCACTGGGTAAACAGGCGGTGGCGTGTCTAGAATCACGCCTGGCCACCTTCATCTGCTTGGCATGAATGCTTCCTCACTCCACCAAGTAATTAATCGAGTATCAACGAACATATCCGAGGCTAACTGGAGTTTGCGTGTCTCTCTCCGTGGTGAGATGTTAACTACCTCACCTGGTATACAGGAAGTCGTGGGTTCGATCCCGACCCTGACGCCTGCTGTATATTTGGAGTTTGCGCGTCACTCCGTTTAGCGTCTTTGACCGATAGACATTGACACACGTATTCTTGTTGATTTCGGTAAAGTTACGTAGATAGAAAATAACAATAACAGATAATACAATTACATTAAATAAAGACCACTTGTGTTGCGATCAAAACGACGTGAGTTGTTTTGCTTTATTTACATTTATTTTTATTGTTATTTTCATTTAATTTTCTATCTACGTGACTTTACCGAAAGAACCAAGAATATAAATTCCTGCAGTCACCAAAGTTTTAAGTCAAAACATTCACACACGTTGACAAAGCCTCACCTTGTGTTGTTGTGGGCAGGTCGCTTCTGATGACAAGAGCGGTATAGCAGCTCAAGCGGGCTTGGCCTGCTAACAAAAAATGAAAATAAAAACTGCGTGAATATTGACAATAAAACAAAGTTACAAAGTGGCGAGCCGGGTGAAGACAAATTAAACTTAAGCGAGATAATTAAAGTAAACACAATCAGGCGAGGGCAGGAGGCAAGGCCCCGCGTTGCTAGGCCCCGCGTTGTAAAGTTCCAACCTGGACATCGATTCCCATGCTCGCTGCTACTCAACTGACATCCCTACGAGAGAGGCTCTACCTTGGTAAACAACAACAACCACCACAACCACCACCACAACAACCAGAATCGCAATGAGAATTTCTCACCTCGGATTTCAGTGAAGGAAGCGATAGCTTCCAGTTACCTCGTGACGTCACGCGGCAGCAGGTGACATGACGTCACTTCCGGAGTACGAGACACGCTCCTCCCACAATGAGCGGCTCCGTAACTAAATAAATTAGAGAATCTTCTTTGGTTCTTTCGGTAAAGTCACGTAGAATGATAATAAAATAATAAATTGATAAAATAAAATAACACAATAATATTCTCACGACGTTTCGGCCACAACACAAGCGGCCTTCATCAGGTGAAGGGGGCGAGACTGTCTGGTAGGACAGCGCTGGAGTGAAAGAGCCACGTTCAGATACGGCCTTTAAGCTGTGTGAGAGGAACAAAGCGCCTTGACAAAGGAATTAGCATATAATTTAGCATTGAAATTGCTGAATGATTAGCTTGTGACTGGTCACAGAAAGTGCTATGTTAAAAGTTAAAGCATACACACCCGCACAGGCACCCATTGTTAAAGGAATTAGCATAGAATTTAGCATTGAAATAGCTAAGTTAAGGCATACACATCTTGACAATGGAATTAGCATAGAATTTAGCATTGAGATAGCTGAGTGATTAACTTGTACCTGCTGCAGAAATTGAGCTTGTACCTGCTGCAGAAATAGCTACGTTAAAGTCAGAGCATACACATTCACCGAGGCCCTTAGTACAAATCAAACAGGAGAATTTAGCATTGAAATAACTAGGCGAATTCCAGCATTGAAACAACTGAGTGATTAGCTAGTGACTGGTCACAGAAATGACTACACATCTGAGCTATTGGTTCACTGTGTGTGTACACTGTGTGTGTGTACACTATGTGTATACACTGTGTGTCACTTTGTGTCGCTGTGTGTGTCACTGTGTGTGTGTCACTGTGCCTGGCACAAGCGTCGTGGTGACGTCACCGCCACTTAGTGGCGAATGGCGGTTGTTGTTGTGTCACTGTCACTGTGTGTCACTGAGTGTGTACACTGTGTGTGTGTACACACACAGTGTACACACACACAGTTTACACTTTGTGTGACAGTGTGACACAGTGTGTACACTGCGTGTGCACACTGTGTCACTGTGTGCCACTGTGTGTGTGTACACTGTGTACACTGTGTGTATACACTGTGTATGTACCCTGTTTGTGTCCACATTGAACCAAACCCCCGGCAAGGCCATCTACTTAATGACGAGAGAAAATTCACGCGAAATGTCCTTTTCGATGAAGTCTTCCAGATGTAAATTGAAACAAGCTTTTAATGAGGAAATTAAATCATCTAATTCAAAACACAACACAATTCAAAGATGTTTCATTTCAAAACTTCAAAAACGGAGCATGGGGTACTTGCGTGAATGCGTCCTTCGTGTGCAAATGTTGTGACTTTCCTGGCCTGAAGGCCGTCAATGTGTTGGACCCTTATTGGTGCACAGCGTCTCAACAACAGCAGTGGGGTTTGCTTCAACCGATGGTTACGAACATCCAGACGTCAATCAGCAAGGAGCATTTCTTGTCCCAGTTAGACAAAATCTACGTCAACACGTAAGACAAAACTACAATTCGTGTTGTAGAGAATGTACCTCCTCCTATACGTGTAACCTTTAAGTGGTATGCCTTGTAACTGATGAATGATCCGAGCGTGCTACCTATTTCAAAGACAATGAGTTGCTCCAGATGCTTCGTGGAACACAAAAACACCGTTTGACCTGTATCACAAGAACAACGGGTCTCACCTGAGTTCTCTGTACAGGTTACTTTCAAACACACACACACTTTGTCCTAACATCACTTAGTCAATGTTTGACCCTTATAGATCAAATGTTACAAGTATGCACAAAACCAGACAAGTATACATTCTAAATTATTGACAGGCATATTAACAAAATTGGATTACTGCAGTGAAATATACTGCATCACGTTACATCGTATTAACAAGAAGCTTTTAAAAAAGTGGCACAGTCTGCTTCACAGTGTATGTAAACATACTATTGTGTCATTCAAAACGAGTAGGCCATTGCATGCTGGCGTCTGAGTGAAAATGTAGCAAATTTTAAACATTACCTACAAACTACACAACTGAGATGACGCAACAATCATCGCCCCCTACTGACAGGCTCTTTTTTTCGATTTAAAGCTTTCGTGACTGCAAGGATTCATCTTCTTTGGTTCTTTCGGTAAAGTCACGTAGAATCTTAGCAGCGTTCATTGTAGCTCTGTCGTCCCGACAGGTTTGTTCCTTTCACCTGAAGGCCACTTGTGTTGTGGCCGAAACGTCGTGAGAATTTTATTGTTTTATTTCATTATTTTATTCTCATTCTACGTGACTTTACCGAAAGAACCAAAGAAGATGACAGGCTCTTGTCCACATGCAGGCCGGTGCAGGGACACCACCTTGTACCACACAGGGGCAGCTGCTACTTGGGGATGCTCTTCGAGCGTGAGATGAGATACAAAACTTTGAGTTGCTGAGGCGATTAAGCAAGCACCATGTAAAATCAATTATGATAACATAGTGAATGCTTGGGAGCTTATTGGCTCTTGCTCCTGGTTATAGATCTACCCAACCCACGGGCCCACAAAGTGTTCAACTTCACGTTCTTGTCATTAAAGGCCTATTGTAGCGACATCGTCTCTGGCTTACACATCTACCGGGTCTCCACTTGACTTTGTATTGTCTAGGAGCAAGTCCACCCACACCTCCACTTCCACAAACTGCTGGGAGTTGCCTCACTCTGACTCACAGTCAGAATTCTCCTCCTGCTTCACGATGTGAAGGTCCCATTTTGGAGTTGAATCTTCATCTTCACATTTTACCTTCACTTCTTCGCTGATCACTTCTTCACATTTCACCATCACCTCTTCATATTTCACCTTGATACCTTTAAAAGTGTCCAAGCTGGGATTTTCGTCCGGTTCTTGTTTCATGAGGGATGGGCTCATTGCGGCACTTTGACTTTCACAAGCTGATTTCAGACTCCGACTCTGCTCCTTGTGGATCTTCCGATGCTTTTGTGTTCTCTGGTGTCTTCGAAGAGTTGATGAATCTGCAAACGGCTTCCCGCACAGAGTACACTTGAAGGGTTTCTCTCCTGTGTGTGTTCTCTGGTGTTTTACAAGATCAGATGATTGTGCAAACGCCTTCACGCACACACTGCACTTGAAGGGTTTCTCTCCCGTGTGTGTTCTCTGGTGTATTACAAGATTACATGAATCTGAAAATGTCTTCCCACACACACTGCACTTGAAGGGTTTCTCTCACGTGTGTGTTCTCTGGTGTTTTTTAAGAGAAGATGACCATGAAAATGCCTTCCCACAAACACTGCACTGGAAGGGTTTCTCTCCCGTGTGTGTTCTCTGGTGTAATATGAGATGATATGACTGTGTAAACGCCATCCTGCAGATCGTGCACCTGAAGGGTTTCTCTCCCGTGTGTGTTCTCTGGTGTTTTTTAAGAGCAGATGAATCTGAAAATGTCTTCCCACACACACTGCACCTGAAGGGTTTCTCTCCTGTGTGTGTTCTCTGGTGTGATTTAAGAGCAGATGAATGTGCAAATGCCTTCACGCACACACTGCACTTGAAGGGTTTCTCTCCCGTGTGTGTTCTATGGTGTACTATAAGATGTGGTGACTGTGCAAACGCCATCCCGCACAGAGTACACTTGAAGGGTTTCTCTCCCGTGTGTGTTCTCTGGTGTTTTACAAGATTACATGACTGTGTAAACGCCATCCCGCACATCGTGCACCTGAAGGGTTTCTCTCCCGTGTGTGTTCTATGGTGTACTATAAGATGTGGTGACTGTGCAAACGCCATCCCGCACAGAGTACACTTGAAGGGTTTCTCTCCCGTGTGTGTTCTCTGGTGTTTTACAAGATCAGATGACTGTGCAAATGCCTTCATGCACACACTGCACTTGAAGGGTTTCTCTCCCGTGTGTGTTCTCTGGTGTGTTTTAAGAGCAAATGAATCTGAAAATGCCTTCCCACAAACACTGCACTTGAAGGGGTTCTCTTCCGTGTGTGTTCTCTGGTGTTTTTTAAGAGCAGATGACCATAAAAATGCCTTCCCACAAACACTGCACCTGAAGGGTTTCTCTCCCGTGTGTGTTCTCTGGTGTGTTTTAAGAGTACATGAATCTGAAAATGTCTTCCCACACACACTGCACTTGAAGGGGTTCTCTTCCGTGTGTGTTCTCTGGTGTTTTTTAAGAGCAGATGACCATAAAAATGCCTTCCCACAAACACTGCACCTGAAGGGTTTCTCTCCCGTGTGTGTTCTCTGGTGGTTCTGAAAAACTGATGGCCATGCAAATGCCTTGTTACACACAGTGCACTTGAAGAGTTTCTCTCCTGTGTGAGTTCTCTGGTGCCGTGTCAAATTTCCAGTCCGGTCCGTGCTGTATGCACGCTGGTCGCATTGTTGACTTGTCGTACCGAGCTGCGCTGAGTGCCTTTGCTCCATCAGACCAATTCTGCAGAGGAAGCGTCAGCTGCAGACAGAAAAAAATAATATCCACACCATCTACACGTCAGGCACAGAGGAATACACACGTGACTTACACGTCTATACTTATTAATATATTCATGATGTAGTGAAAAAGTTTTCCAAATGAATCAGATTTGATGAATCTGCAAATGCCTTCCAGCACAGAGTGCACCTGAAGGGTTTCTCTCCACGGGCTGTTATGGCACACAATGAGAGATAAAATGTCATTAATATGCCTGGAAGCCTTCATATCTTCAAGATGAATGTTAACTCATTAATATGCCTGGAAGCCTTCATATCTTCAAGATGAATGTTAACTCAAAACTCTAAGCACACAATTTCAGCTGTCTGACTACAAAAGGAATATTTATGAAAGCTAAATTCAGCTGACATAGCAAAGGGTGTTGAAAACAATACTATTTGTGTTATGCAGAAATGCATAAATTAACGTTCAATCAGAACTTAGAGGTGTGAATCCAGGCTCAGATGTCCTTGAATGCTGCGGATGAACAGTTCCGACTTCAGCTGAATGTGTGTGCTGTGTTCACCTCCTGTTTCCATTCTTATAAAGAGTTCCTTAGGAAAACAAAAATAAACTAATGTTTTGATATAACCTCCGTGTGCAATAGAGTTAATAGACTTTACTGCAAACACAAACTTGACACTGTCACACACTGCCATGAGTAAACAGGTGGTGGTGTGACCAGAACCATGCCTGGCCACCTTCATCTGCTCAGCATTAATTCTTCCTCACTCCACCAAGTAATGCATCGAGGATCAATCAACATAGCCGAGGCTATCAGTGTCTCTGTCTGTCTCTCCCCGTGGTGAAGGTGTTCCCCTCCACACATTCAGAGTCAACAGCGGCACGCGCTTAGCGTCTTTGACCGATAGACATTGACGCACGTATTGTTGGTTCTTTCAGTAAAGTCACGTAGATAGAAAATAAAAATAACAGATTAAATTCAATAAGATAAAGACCACTTGTGTTGCGATCGAAACGTCGTGGGTTCATTACTTTATTTTAAAAATTGTATTTTCATTTATTTTTATTATTTTATTTTCTATCTACGTGACTTTACCGAAAGAACCAAGAATATTAATTCCTGCAGTCACCAAAGTTTTAAGTCAAAACATTCACACACGTTGACAAAGCCTCACCTTGTGTTGTTGTGGGCAGGTCGCTTCTGATAACAAGAGCGGTATAGCAGCTCAAGCGGGCTTGGCCTGGTGAAAATAAATAAAAACTGCGTGAATATTTACAATAAAACAAAGTTACAAAGTGGCGAGCCGGGTGAAGACAAATTAAACTTAAGCGAGATAATTAAAGTGAACGCAATCAGGCGAGGGCAGGAGGCAAGGCCCTGCGTGGCTAGGCCCCGCGTTGTAAAGTTCCAACCTGGACATCGATTCCCATGCTCGCTGCTACTCAACTGACATCCCTACGAAAGAGAGAGGGGCTCTACCTTGGTAAACAACAACAACAACCACCACCACCACAACCACCACCACAACAACCACGACCACCCACACGATCATAATTTCTCACCTCAGATTTCAGTGCAAGAGCGAAGCGATCGCTTCCTGTTACCTCGTGACGTCACACGACAGCAGCAGGTAACATGACGTCACGTCCGGGGTACAAGACACTCCCCTACCACGAGCGGCTCCGTAACTGAATAAAATTATGTTAATGAGCCCGGGCCATATGTCGAGGGATGGGGGCGTGGGTGCTGAACCCGTCCCAATAAACTCGCGACGGCTTTCACGAACTCATTATGTTAATGAGCCACCAGTCACTGGGCGTAGCTTTGCCCAAATAAGGATTGTACCGGAACAGATATCGGCAGTGACCAAGCAGAGGTGACGTCACTCTCAAGGGCGTGCTGGACGGGGGTGGGGTGAATACCTTGGTGACATGACGTCACTAGCAAGGCTCACGTGACATTGACTTTTCCAAGACAGAGGTTCTTTGTAAGCCATCTGGCTACCATGAGAGATTCGTTCATGAGGCTATCCACATATACAAGCACAGAGACAATTTCAACCGAGAAGATGGATTCTGGCTTAGCAATCATTGGAACGATTGGATAAACCATTTCAGGTCTTAATTGATTATTCACGCTTACAGTGGCTTTCAGACAGCATACATTAATTTTTCGTCTTCCCCCTCCTCTTTTCAGAACATAGATGGACTAGTCCTTCTAAATAAACTGCCAAATCGCTGCGCGTGGTGCTAATGTTTAAAAATACATAAATACACCGTTTAAAAATAAATAAATTTATGCAAACCGACACACCTGATGACGACCGTTTGTGTTATGGTCAAAACGTCGTGAGAATTTTTATTGTTTCATATATATTTTATTATTTTATTGGTTCCCTTCAACGTGACTTTACCGAAAGAGCTAAGAATACGGAATATCATTTGGGTCATTTTTTTTGGAACTCAGATGAGATTTCTGATATTACCGCGTTTTATAAATATTTACGTAACCAATAACTTTTTTAAAAAAAATTAATCAGACCGCGCTAATACCAACGCGAGTGTTTATTGTTGATGGTGAGTTTTGTAAATCCGTCGTACGGTTAAAAAGAATAAAGTTTTCCCGTAAAAAAAATAAAAATCTCTCCGCCTTGGAGCCAATCAGGTTTCAGTTTCTCCCCTCCCACGTGACGCGGAGTTTTCTGGCTCCTCCCCCTCCTCGCTCGCCGCCATTTTGAGAGTCGTGAGGGAGGTGAAACCTGCGGCCTTGACAACGACGAAGATTCACCAGGGTCAGTGACAACCTCACACTCACACTGTGACAACTTCACACTCACACACTGTGACAACCTCACACTCACACACACTGTGACAACCTCACACTCACACACACTGTGACAACCTCACACACACACTGTGACAACCTCACACACACACACTGACAACCTCACACTCACACACACACTGACAACCTCACACTCACACACACACTGACAACCTCACACTCACACACACACTGACAACCTCACACTCACACACACTGACA
This sequence comes from Petromyzon marinus, assembly GCF_048934315.1. NCBI lineage: Eukaryota > Metazoa > Chordata > Hyperoartia > Petromyzontiformes > Petromyzontidae > Petromyzon > Petromyzon marinus. The sequence continues at coordinate 4,935,204 of NW_027422684.1, read as the reverse complement.
ACCTCACACACACACACTGACAACCTCACACTCTCACACACACTGACAACCTCACACTCACACACACTGACAACCTCACACTTACACACTGACAACCTCACACTCACACACTGACAACCTCACACTCACACACACTGACAACCTCACACACACACACACTGACAACCAACAACAACAACAACAACCGCCATTCGCCACTAAGTGGCGGTGACGTCACCACGACGCTTGTGCCAGGCTATGTGCACCCTGAGGCCACGTGAAGTGTCGAACGCCCGCTGGCAGGAGGTCACGGGGCAGACCCAGGTGCCACGGGTCGACTGACTGAGATGACTGGCTGATGCACCACCTGTGCCCCCTACTGTGCCAACCTGCTGTGCTTTAGCCACCCGGCGCTCCGCTCGCTGTTGTGAGCGTCGCTCTTCCGCCCTCCGTTGTTGTTGGAGGGCGACTGCCTCCAACTGCCCACTAGCATCCTTCACGAGCCTCCTCCACAGAGGCCGATCTTGACACCGCTGGTACCAGTCATCGGCAAGTCCACTCAGCTCCACGTCCTCCTGTACCACATCACTCCATCTCTTCTCTAGCCCGTGCCGCGCCCGCTTAACCCCATCAATCCGGCCAAACAAAAGCTGTTTCGGCATGCGGTGGCTGGGCATGCGGGCTACATGACCCAGCCATCGCAGCCTTGCCTGCCGGAGCAGCTCACCGATGGGACCCTGCCCAGATCTTTCAAGGATTTGTGAGCTCCTCACACAATCCAGTCTGGTTAAATTCAGGATGGATCGTAGGCAGGCCAGCCTAAATGTTTCTAACCGGCGAAGATGTTCCATTAGGGCGGTCCACGTTTCGCAAGCGTAGAGAAGGGAGGGAATGACCGTGGCCGAGAAGACCTGAAGCTTAGTGCGGAGCGACAGACCAGGTAGCTTCCACACAGCGTTACGCAACCGATGAAAAGATATTGCCGCTCGACTGATTCGGAGTGAGACCTCTGCTGTTAAACTGGAGCCAGTCATAAGCACACTGCCCAGGTATGGGAAACTCTCCACTCTCTCCACAACTGCCCCATCACCGATTGGGAGTTGTGGGGGTGGAGTGTCCGATAGTACAAAATACCCAGGCAGGTGCTTAGTTTTGGTGGGGCTGATGGTAAGGCCCCACCTCTTAGTGGCACGCTCCAGTCTCAGCAGCAGCGTCTCCAACTCCTCCTCTGACTGAGCAGCTATTACCAAATCATCAGCATACATAACGTGGTTGAGTAATAGGGAGCCATCCCTTGACCGCACCCGGGCATCGATTAGCCTCCCATTATATCTGTACCATATGGAGATTCCCCCGGTACAGCTATTGAAGGCTTCACGAACTACGTGGTCAAAATGGATGTTAAATAATGTGGGAGCCAGAGGACATCCCTGTCGTACCCCAAGGTGTACAGGGAATGGCTCTGACTCCCGGCCACGTAGTTTTACCCGGGCCCGCTCACCATCATTAAGGTCCTTAATGATCGTGAGCAGAGGGTCAGGTACTCCAAAAGCATGAAGAACGACCCAGAGCCCAGGCCTACTGATGGTATCATAGGCCTTGACCAGGTCAATAAAGCAGAGATGTAGGTCTTGTTGGAATTCCCTACACCTCTGCTGTAGCAGACGGACAGAAAATATGGCATCTGTGCAGGACCGCCCTTTCCTGAAGCCGCATTGGGGCTCCGCAAGCCTCTCGTGCCTGGCAAGGCGATGCTGAATAATCCTTGCCAGGACCTTTCCCGGCACACTGAGGAGTGAGATGCCCCTGTAGTTGTTACAGTCTGTGCGGTCCCCCTTCTTAAAGAGGGGGACCACCAGGGCAACCTTCCATTCCTGCGGAACCCTTCCAGTGGTCCAGACCGTTGTTATGATGTCATATAGGGCAGTCTGTGCACAAACGCCACCCTCACTCAGCATTTCACTTGGGAGATCATCTCTGCCTGCTGCCTTTACTGTTCTCAGACTCCGGATCGCCTTCAGTACTTCCTCAACAGATGGCACCTCAGCCAGCCACTCACAGGGGGTGACTTCTTCCAATATTTGAGGCACCGCAGCCTTAGCAGGGTCATCCTCACTTTGTGCCACGATGTTTTCCTGGCTGAGGGATTTTCCCTCCCCCAGGACCTCACAGAAATGCTCAGCAAATCTGCAAACCTGTTCCTGGGGGTCGGAGATTGGATCACCGTTTTTTCCCCTAATGATGGTAATAGGTGTGGCGCTGCAGGTTACTTTTTTGATGGAGTTAAATAGAGATTTGTGATGACGGGCCACTGAGGCAGACTCCATCTCCTCAGCAACCTGCGACCACCACCCATCCTTGCAGCGCCTCACGGCTCTCCGAACCTCCGAGCGAAGGCTGCGGTAAGCCTCCTCATTCTCTGACGTGGGATTCTGTAGCCGATGACAGTGGGCCTGTCGCTTTTTCTCAACCATCCTGAACAACTCCTCTGTCATCCAGGGTGTCTGGGGAGGTCTGGACCGCATACCCAAAGCAGCCATTGCAGCTGCATGAGTCACAGTCCTAAACCTCGCCCATTTACCCTCGACATCAGGAGGAGTCGGGGACGATGCCAATCCCAGCCGCAAGCGATGATGAAATTCTCGCTTGCAACTTTCATCAGATAACTGAGACCAGGCCACTTTAGGTTGGAATGGGGTCCTGGGTGTACACCCACCACCGGAGTGGAAGAATGGCAGGCGCATCTTACAGATGACTAGTCGATGGTCAGAGGGCAGATCAGCTCCACGGTAGGTCCTGGTGTCAAGGACATGGGCTCGCATTCGCTGGTCCGTCACTATGTAGTCCAGCAGATGTTCTTGCTTGGACCCGGCATGCATCCATGATGTTGTGTGGATGCGCCGATGCCGGAACAGCGTGTTGGTAATTACAAGCCCATGGGCTGCACAAAAATCTAGCAGCCTCCTACCGTTGTTATTGAGCTGATCTGGCCCATGCCCTCCAATCACTCTAGACCAGGTGCCAGTATCATGACCAACTCGGGCATTGAAGTCACCCAACATGATGACTCTATCCCGAGGGGCCACTTTAGCCAGCACCTGTGACAGGAGGTCATAGAAGGCATCTGACTCATCGGCTTTGCCTGCATCCCTCCACGGATGTTCGTCTTCGGTGGGGGCATAAGTAACCACGACCACCATTCCTCGCCTCCGGTTGATGGGAAGGCGAGCCCAAAGTAGCCTGGGGCTTACAGCTTTCCACACCTCACCGCCACGCTCCCACGCCCCCTTCATTCTTTTGTTCAAAAGAAGACCCACACCCTGTTGTTTGGCAGTCTTCTGCCCCGAGTAGAGGACTGTCCACCCCTCATGGTGGCAGGAGCCAGAGCCGGTCCACCGGACCTCCTGAATGCCGCATAGATCCAGGCGGTACCGGTCCAGCTCCCGACAGAGGAGTGGCAGCCTCTCCTCTGCAGTGAGCGTTCGAACATTCCACGTGGCCACCCGTATTAGCTTTTCGTTGTTTCTGGAGTAGCCCCGAGGGTAGGTATTCAATCTCCTGGCTCCGCCAATTGGGGTTTGGCCAGGAGACGTCATAGACGACTGGCCCCCCGGGGCCTCCGGCACAAGCTTAGTTGTTACATATTTCAGTTTAATTCGTGGTTTCGTGGTAATTAATTGAAGGTGGAGGGGTTACCAGCCCCTCGCACCCGTCCAGAGCCCCCGTTTAGCCCCTGTGGTGGACACATATGCCATGAGGGGAGGAGCCAATCAAAATTGGATCTCCCCTCACAGCGCTGTCCACGACAGAGTTGCCCGTCCGGCACCGCGAGGAGGTAGGGGGTTGTTTTGCCGGACACTGACAACCTCACACTCACACACACACACTGACAACCTCACACTCACACACACTGACAACCTCACACTCACACACACTGACAACCTCACACTCACACACTGACAACCTCACACACACACTGACAACCTCACACACACACACACTGACAACCTCACACTCACACACACTGACAACCTCACACACACACACTGACAACCTCACACTCACACACACACACTGACAACCTCACACACACACACTGACAACCTCACACTCACACACTGACAACCTCACACTCACACACACTGACAACCTCACACACACTGACAACCTCACACTCACACACACTGTGACAACCTCACACACACACACTGACAACCTCACACACACACACACTGACAATCTCACACTCACACACACTGACAACCTCACACTCACACAGGCTGACAATCTCACACTCACACACACAGGCTGACAACCTCACACTCACACACACTGAAAATCTCTCACACACACACTGACAATCTCACACTCACACAGACTGACAATCTCACACTCACACAGGCTGACAATCTCACACTCACACAGGCTGACAATCTCACACACACACACTGACAATCTCACACTCACACAGGCTGACAATCTCACACACACACACTGACAATCTCACACTCACACAGGCTGACAATCTCACACACACACACTGACAATCTCACACACACAGGCTGACAATCTCACACTCACACAGGCTGACAATCTCACACAGGCTGACAATCTCATACTCACACACACAGGCTGACAACCTCACACTCACACACACACACTGAAAATCTCTCACACACACACACTGACAATCTCACACTCACACAGACTGACAATCTCACACACACACAGGCTGACAACCTCACACACACACTGACAATCTCACACTCACACACACTGACATCTCTCAGGGACATGATCTAACCCACGCCCTCCTGTAGACCAGGCGAGGTAGTTAACATCTCTCAGGGACATGATCTAACCCACGACCTCCTGTATACCAGGCGAGGTAGTCGACATCTCTCAGGGACATGATCTAACCCACGACCTCCTGTATACCAGGCGAGGTAGTTGACATCTCTCAGGGACATGATCTAACCCACGACCTCCTGTAGACCAGGTGAGGTAGTTAACATCTCTCAGGGACATGATCTAACCCACGACCCCCTGTAGACCACGCGAGGTAGTTAACATCTCTCAGGGACATGATCTAACCCACGACTTCCTGTAGACCAGGCGAGGTAGTTAACATCTCTCAGGGACATGATCTAACCCACGACCTCCTGTACACCAGGCGAGGTAGTTAACATCTCTCAGGGACATGATCTAACCCACGACCTCCTGTACACCAGGCGAGGTAGTTAACATCTCTCAGGGACATGATCTAACCCATGACCTCCTGTATACCAGGCGAGGTAGTTAACATCTCTCAGGGACATGATCTAACCCATGACCTCCTGTAGACCAGGCGAGGTAGTTAACATCTCTCAGGGACATGATCTAACCCACGACCTCCTGTACACCAGGCGAGGTAGTTAACATCTCTCAGGGACATGATCTAACCCACGACCTCTTGTAGACCAGGTGAGGTAGTTAACATCTCTCAGGGACATGATCTAACCCACGACCTCCTGTACACCAGGCGAAGTAGTTAACATCTCTCAGGGACATGATCTAACCCACGACCTCCTGTAGACCAGGCGAGGTAGTTAACATCTCTCAGGGACATGATCTAACCCACGACCTCCTGTACACCAGGCGAGGTAGTTAACATCTCTCAGGGACATGATCTAACCCACGACCTCCTGAAGGCCACCGCGAGGTTGTTTTGTTAACAAAGTAAAACATTTCCTCATCATGTAAATGTACACACGCACGTGTGTGTAGAGAGTGAGTCACGAGTGATAGATAATTAATAATTAAGCTGAAGTTAGTCGTCCAAGTGGGAACGTGAAGAGTTTGCGGTGTTGGTTTTGGTGACGGTTTGTTTTTGGCGGGAAAAGTGGAAACGGCTGCGCTGAGGGCTCGCGTGAAGTAAACTTTTCATTAAACACAACTCTTAAATGACTCGCCTAATGTTTATTTTATCATCGTAATATACACGGCCTTTAATGTTTGCGCAGGTTGAGCACGTTTAGGGCGACGGGGGGAGCGGTGGCACAATGGTTAGCACGCATTGACCAGCGTGGTGAAGTATGGTCAGGTCACATTGACCAGAGTGGTGAAGTATGGTCAGTACACATTGACCAGGGTGGTGAAGTATGGTCAGGTCACATTGACCAGGGTGGTGAAGTATGGTCAGTACACATTGACCAGGGTGGTGAAGTATGGTCAGGTCACATTGACCAGGGTGATGAAGTATGGTCAGGTCACATTGACCAGAGTGGTGAAGTATGGTCAGGTCACATTGACCAGAGTGGTGAAGTATGGTCAGTCCACATTGACCAGCGTGGTGAAGTATGGTCAGTACACATTGACCAGGGTGGTGAAGTATGGTCAGGTCACATTGACCAGCGTGGTGAAGTATGGTCAGTACACATTGACCAGGGTGGTGAAGTATGGTCAGTACACATTGATCAGGGTGGTGAAGTATGGTCAGGTCACATTGACCAGCGTGGTGAAGTATGGTCAGTCCACATTGACCAGAGTGGTGAAGTATGGTCAGTACACATTGACCAGGGTGGTGAAGTATGGTCAGGTCACATTGACCAGCGTGGTGAAGTATGGTCACTACACATTGACCAGCGTGGTGAAGTATGGTCAGTACACATTGACCAGGGTGGTGAAGTATGGTCAGGTCACATTGACCAGCGTGGTGAAGTATGGTCAGTACACATTGACCAGGGTGGTGAAGTATGGTCAGGTCACATTGACCAGCATGGTGAAGTATGGTCAGTACACATTGACCAGGGTGGTGAAGTATGGTCAGTACACATTGACCAGGGTGGTGAAGTATGGTCAGGTCACATTGACCAGCGTGGTGAAGTATGGTCAGGTCACATTGACCAGCGTGGTGAAGTATGGTCAGTACACATTGACCAGCGTGGTGAAGTATGGTCAGTACACATTGACCAGCGTGGTGAAGTATGGTCAGTACACATTGACCAGGGTGGTGAAGTATGGTCAGTACACATTGACCAGCGTGGTGAAGTATGGTCAGTACACATTGACCAGCGTGGTGAAGTATGGTCAGTACACATTGACCAGCGTGGTGAAGTATGGTCAGTACACATTGACCAGAGTGGTGAAGTATGGTCAGTACACATTGACCAGCGTGGTGAAGTATGGTCAGTACACATTGACCAGAGTGGTGAAGTATGGTCAGGTCACATTGACCAGGGTGGTGAAGTATTGTCAGTGCACATTGACCAGCGTGGTGAAGTATGGTCAGTACACATTGACCAGAGTGGTGAAGTATGGTCAGTACACATTGACCAGCGTGGTGAAGTATGGTCAGGTCACATTGACCAGCGTTGTGAAGTATGGTCAGTACACATTGACCAGGGTGGTGAAGTATGGTCAGTACACATTGACCAGAGTGGTGAAGTATGGTCAGTACACATTGACCAGAGTGGTGAAGTATGGTCAGTACACATTGACCAGCGTGGTGAAGTATGGTCAGTACACATTGACCAGCGTGGTGAAGTATGGTCAGTACACATTGACCAGCGTGGTGAAGTATGGTCAGTACACATTGACCAGGGTGGTGAAGTATGGTCAGTACACATTGACCAGGGTGGTGAAGTATGGTCAGTACACATTGACCAGCGTGGTGAAGTATGGTCAGGTCACATTGACCAGAGTGGTGAAGTATGGTCAGTACACATTGACCAGAGTGGTGAAGTATGGTCAGTACACATTGACCAGGGTGGTGAAGTATGGTCAGTACACATTGACCAGGGTGGTGAAGTATGGTCAGTCCACATTGACCAGCGTGGTGAAGTATGGTCAGTGCACATTGACCAGCGTGGTGAAGTATGGTCAGTACACATTGACCAGAGTGGTGAAGTATGGTCAGTACACATTGACCAGAGTGGTGAAGTATGGTCAGTACACATTGACCAGGGTGGTGAAGTATGGTCAGTACACATTGACCAGAGTGGTGAAGTATGGTCAGTACACATTGACCAGCGTGGTGAAGTATGGTCAGTACACATTGACCAGCGTGGTGAAGTATGGTCAGCACGCATTGACCATCGTGGTGAAGTATGGTCAGTACACATTGGCCAGCGTGGTGAAGTATGGTCAGTACACATTGACCAGCGTGGTGAAGTATGGTCAGGTCACATTGACCAGGGTGGTGAAGTATGGTCAGTCCACATTGACCGGCATGGTGAAGTATGGTCAGCACGCATTGACCATCGTGGTGAAGTATGGTCAGTACACATTGACCAGGGTGGTGAAGTATGGTCAGTACACATTGACCAGAGTGGTGAAGTATGGTCAGTCCACATTGACCAGGGTGGTGAAGTATGGTCAGTACACATTGACCAGCGTGGTGAAGTATGGTCAGTCCACATTGACCAGCGTGGTGAAGTATGGTCAGTACACATTGACCAGGGTGGTGAAGTATGGTCAGTACACATTGACCAGCGTGGTGAAGTATGGTCAGTCCACATTGACCAGCGTGGTGAAGTATGGTCAGGTCACATTGACCAGCGTGGTGAAGTATGGTCAGTACACATTGACCAGCGTGGTGAAGTATGGTCAGTACACATTGACCAGGGTGGTGAAGTATGGTCAGGTCGCATTGACCAGGGTGGTGAAGTATGGTCAGGTCGCATTGACCAGCGTGGTGAAGTATGGTCAGTACACATTGACCAGGGTGGTGAAGTATGGTCAGTCCACATTGACCAGAGTGGTGAAGTATGGTCAGTACACATTGACCAGGGTGGTGAAGTATGGTCAGGTCACATTGACCAGAGTGGTGAAGTATGGTCAGTACACATTGACCAGAGTGGTGAAGTATGGTCAGTACACATTGACCAGCGTGGTGAAGTATGGTCAGTACACATTGACCAGGGTGGTGAAGTATGGTCAGTTCACATTGACCAGCGTGGTGAAGTATGGTCAGGTCACATTGACCAGCGTGGTGAAGTATGGTCAGGTCACATTGATCAGAGTGGTGAAGTATGGTCAGTACACATTGACCAGAGTGGTGAAGTATGGTCAGTACACATTGACCAGGGTGGTGAAGTATGGTCAAGCAAATCCCTCCTCAACCTCTCACTGGGAGACTAGCATAATGTTTTGTGTTTTTCACTCGTGATGAGACTTTGTAGTATGAACGTTGAGATGTATAAGGGGCACCGAGGGGTGATCAATAAGTTCTGAATTACTCATTGGTTTTGTCGGTAAAGTCACGTGTGTAGAAATACAATAAAATTATATTAAAACAAAAATAATCACGACGTTTCGATCACAACGCAAGCGATCTTCATCAGGTGTCAAGAACAAATCACGGAGGTAAATACAGCAAAAAGATGAGAGACGAGAATTCAACAAACCTGAAACAACATTACGTGAAGCACACCCAGTCAGGCCAACAACACAGTTAGACACTTCCTGGCGGACCACGAATTTCAGAAGAGTGTTACATTTCGTGTTCAACCTTTGGATTGCACATAGCAGCATAGACAGAATGAAAAAATACGAGGTACACGGTCGGTATAAATACATATACAAGTCCACCAAGAGGTAAGGAGAATTCAACAAACCTGAAACAACATTACGTGAAGCACATCCAGTCAGGCCAACAACACAGTTAGACACTTCCTGGCGGACCACGAATTTCAGAAGTGTTACATTTCGTGTTCAACCTTTGGATTGCACATACCACCTGATGAAGATCGCTTGCGTTGTGATCGAAACGTCGTGATTGTTTATTGTTTTTTATATAATTTTATTGTATTTCTACATACGTGACTTTACCGAAGAAACCAATGAGTAATTTCATGCAGTCACGAAAGCTTTAATACTTTATTAAGTTCTGAATTGGCCCGTAGTAAGGTAGGGGCAACTGATGAGGGGTTGACAGCTGCGCCATCGAGAGGGAATCTTGATGGTAACGGTGTTTGTCTTTGTGGGTGAAGGACGCCAGTGGAAGAGCCTCGCCATGGACACGTCAGGTGACGAACTTGGCCGTGGTGGCAGCAGCAGCAAGGCCGCTTCTGACAGCCGGTGATGGCTCTGTGGTGATCGTGATGGGGTTGGTGGTGGTGATTGTGAGGGTGGTAGTGATGGGTGGTGATCGTAATGATTGTGGTAATGGTGGTGATCGTGAGGGTGGTTATCGTGATGGGGTAGGTGGTGATCATGATGATGGTAGTGATGGTTGGGGATCGTTATGGTGAATGTGAGGATGGTAGTAATGGTGGTGATCGTGAGGGTGGTTATTGTGAGGGTGGTTATCGTGATGGGGTTGGTGGTGATCATGATGATGGTAGTGATGGTTGGAGGTCTTTATGGTGATTGTGAGGGTGGTAGTGATGGTGGTGATCGTGAGGGTGGTTATTGTGAGGGTGGTTATCGTGATGGGGTTGGTGGTGATCATGATGATGGTAGTGATGGTTGGAGATCTTTATGGTGATTGTGAGGGTGGTAGTGATGGTGGTGATCGTGAGGGTCGTGGTGATGGTGGTGATCGTGAGGGTGATGGTGGTGATCGTGATGATGGTGGTGATCGTGATGGCGATGATGTTCATGACGATGGTACACGTGATGGGGATGGTTATGATGGCGATCGTGGTCATCAGGGCCATAGAAAGTCATAGACGACAGTTAGGCAATACAAAAAAAAGATGTATTCCTGACCAGGGAGTATACATTTTGTGAAGTATAATTACCTTCTCAGGGAGTATAATTTCCAACAGTTTTGCACTATTGGACATTGTGCTCCCTAGTTGGATCGTATTCTCCCCGTACAGAAATTCACGATCACATTGTGTTTCGTACATTTTCTCTCCCACCTGTCACAATCCCAACACCAGGTACGATTCCAACACCAACTATGACCCTTCCACCCAATTATCTCCAGCCGCCGTGGAAGCCTCGACCCTGCTCTCAACCCCCTTGGGCAGGCCCACCTCTGACGATCTGTCAAACGAGCTGGAAGCACTGGTGCAGGAGATTAACGATAAACGCGCCAGGGACTTGGAGATGTTGAACGAGTTCCAGAATTCACTATTATTCGAGGTGAGAGGATGTTACTACGACCCAGGGTAGCCTTAGTCTGGCTCTCTTGAGCCTCTGGGGCTTAACGCCTGGGTCCTTAGGCGCCCTCATTCTGGCTTTGAAACTGCGCGAAGGATTATGAAACAAGCCTCAGAGTTGTAACACTGAACCTGACGGGGAGCCTTCAGACCAAAATGTGCAAGGGCAATTTTCAGGAAACGGTTGGCAAAAATCATCAATGATGATTACATATGAAAGAAATGCTGTATCTTAAAAAAAAAACTGACTCAAATCTGATGACTGATCTCCCTTTTGTACATTTGGGTAAGCAATTTCCGTTGAGATCTTAGAAGTCACCTTTCTTGAGGTGCGCTCTTCAGATACCCAGTGGTCGTTCATGTAACCCACGTAGCAACAAACTCTGTTTTTTTACTAGCTAGACCAGGGGTGGGCAAATTTTTTGACTCGCGGGCCACAGTGGGTTCTAAAATTTGACAGAGGGGCCTGGCCAGGAACAGATGGATGGAGTGTTTGTGTGAACTAAATATAAATGACGTGTTAAAAATCATTACGTGAAAGGATTTGGCCTTTAACAGGTAGCAAAGCATTCATTTGCAAGGCAATTTAACAAGTTGCACGAACATAAACGGTACAAAAACATAAATTTTGATTTAAAGCTTTCGTGACTGCAGTAATTCATATTCTTAGCTCTTTCGGTAAAGTCACCACGTTGAAGGGAAACAATAAAGTAATAAAATATATATATAACAATAAAAGTTCTCACGACGTTTCGACCATAACACAAACGGTCGTCATCAGGTGTGTCGGTTTGCATTAATTAATTTACTGTTTTATATATTTTATGTTATTGTTTCCCTTCAACGTGACTTTACCGAAAGAGCTAAGAATATGAATTACTGCAGTCACGAAAGCTTTAAATCAAAATTTTACCGAAAGAGCTAAGAATGTGAAATACAAAAACATGTCGTAACTCGTGGTCAAAGTGCGCCATCTAATGGCGAAATGGGGGCATTACAGGAGAAGGGGAAATTTAATTTAGCAATAATATTTGGACAAGTTCGGCGGGCCGGATTATAAAGCCCAACGGGCCGCACTTTGCCCACGTCTGAGCTAGACACAACTCTTTCACCATACGGCAGGATTCCTCACGTTGGCTATTAGGCCACGTGACATCACGCACGTTATCTCTGTTCTTGGGGGAGCTTGGCTGTCTTCTCGCTTTATCTCTTATCTCCAGCTATTTTAACAACAAAAAAAACACTCAGTGGGACACTCCAAGAGCATTTGACTTACAGCCCACCGGTTGCGCATTTACTTACCGTGACAATGTGTGTTTCCCTCAAGTTTAGTTCAAATAAATGTTTAACGAGGTGAGAACTCAAGGGACCAGGATAGTCTCATTATTTAAAATCGATCCCCCGAGTCCAAGGTTGACAAAAGAGTAAGCAACAAAGAAAGTACAGAAATTATCAAATAAAAAATCTGAAGAAAAACAACAACAGCCGCCATTCACCGCTCCGCCACTAACTGGTGGTAATGTCACCAAATAGCTTGCGCCTTTGAATCCATGGTGCCCGTTTCGAAGGCAAGAGGTCATTGGACAGGCCCAGATCATTGTGGGTTATCTGACCGAGGTAAATGGCAGATGCACGGCCTGTGATCCCCACTGTGCCAACTTGTGTGTTTTAGCCGCCCACTGCTCCACTCTTGAGCGTCGCTCCTCCACCCTACATTGATGCTTGCAGAGCGACTGCCTCCAACTGCCCAGTAGCATCGTTCATGAGCCTCCTCCACAGAGGCCGATCTTGACAACGCTGGTACCAATCCTTGGCAAGTCCAATCAGCTTTATATTCTCCTGTACCACAGCAGCCCCTGTGTTCTGTAGCTTGTACCATGACCATTCAGTCCCTTCTATCTGGCTAGACAGAAACTGATTGGGCATGCGGTGGCTGGGCATGTGGGCTATGTGACCCAGCTACACACAGTCTAGCCTCATTGAGGAAGTCACTGGTGTGACTTTGTCCAGATCTTTCAAGAACATGTGAGTTCCTCACAACACAGCCTGGTTAAACGCAGGGTGGATTGGAGGCAGGCCAGCCTGAATGTTTCAAACCGATGCAAAATGTTCCTTTAAATGTGTTCAGTTCCACGAAAACAAAACACGATCATATGAGGAATTGAAAACATTTCCCTCCATTATTGCTTGTAAAATTGCCCTTTCGCCCCCCCCTCCCCCCACTGTAGGTGTCTCAGGTGTGCGATGCTATCCGCTCCTCCATCATGTCACGTCACGAAGGCTACAATATCCGCTTGACCATGCAGTTTGGGGAAATGGCGACGGTGCTGCAACAAGCTCGACAACAAGAGGTAGCCCTCGCCACCTCGTGGCAAGCCCTGGACTCAATCATGCAGTTACAACAGAGTCCCTAGAGGGCGTCAGTAATGGTCGTGTCAGACATTAGCCCTGGGGTATTTATTTACAGAGAGAAAAAGCAACGTAGGAAGTTCACAACGCCCATGGTAGATTGACAACGGATTTGTTGGTAAAGTCACGTAAAATAGAAATAATAATAAAAGGAAATGAATAAAAATAAAACCTACGACGTTTCAATCGCAGCGCAAGCGGCGGTCGTCATCAGGGTTCATATTGGCCATGCCATGTTCTGACTGAGTTCGTACCGGATTGAGGCTTCACTTGAGCCTAACGAGGTGCAGAGTAATGGGAGAAAACTGGCAGAGGAAAAAAAACCCTATAGAGGAATCGAGCCGGAGGACTCCACCATTTGTGGAGGTGCAGATGTGCGTGTTTGGCAGGGGTCTTACACGAGACCAGCACTTAAAACATTCATATGCCAGGTTCCTAAACTTAAATACAAATTGTTGGCTAATCCTTCACTCACAACGCTCCTCCACACGTGGAATTATATCACATTTGTATAACATCTAAACATGATCCTGGCCCACTCAGTTTTTATAATTGTCAAGTCAAAGTTGATTTCCTGCTCAAATGTGCAATGGTGTTGTGTTTTTACGGCCCTTAACCAGTCTTATAAATGTCACATTTCAATGATGGGTGTGAGTCGACCCATAGGACAACCACTGTTTACTTCCCTACTAAGTGGTACTAATTGTATTGTCCCTGGAGGGCTCATAGGCTGAGTCAACCCCCAACCTTAGGATTTTATTGGTTTTTAATAAGCTATTAATTCCATAATTGGATGTTATAAATTTGAGCGCTTTTCAGTTTTGTTGCATAGATAGTATGAGTTTTCAGATTTTAGTTAGACCTTTTCGGCAATGTTAATTGTAAAATGTTGTGAAATGTATTCTAATATATTCTTAGCTGTTACTGCAACTGCTTTTAAAATTGCTTTGTACTTGCTGTGCTTTCGTGATGTTTCATGAGTGCTGACCCAGGGCTCACTGAAATAAAATACATCGAGACTCTGGGCTTACACTTGGTTATAAAGTTAATACTGGTAGGAACCTCCTGGTTATTACACCACCAGCCCACAGGGGATTATTGTTGGGTCCGTCCGTCGTGCATCCACAAATGGGAGGGGTGGGACTGGGTGGAGAGGGGAGGGTGGGGAGGGGCTGGGTGGGGAGGGGAGGGTGGGGAGGGGAGGGTGGGGAGGGGAGGGTGGGGCTGGGTGCGGTGGGTGGTGGAGGGGCTGAGTGGGGTGGGTGTGGCGGGGTGGGGAGGGGAGGGAGGGGAGGGAGGGGAGGGTGGGGCTGAGTGGGGATGGGTGGGGCTGGGTGGGGAGGGGCTGGTCACCCCGTGGTGCCCTTATAAAACTCAACGTGTAACCTACTCACGCCGGCTCATGCCCGCCCTCAAAGTCGAGCATATTTACGGAATACACCACGTGGTGGTGCCGCCGTTGACCCTGGCCATTGACCGAGCAGCCCAACGTTCCTACTACCAGCTCCCTCCGCAGGAGAATCTGTTATGTTATCTTATGGTTGTGCCTCTACGTGCCTTTGGCCTTGCTTTACATACCCTTTAACTCTCTAAACATTGGGCCTCGCTCTTTGGTCCTTTAGGTAAAGTCACGTAGTAGGTATAAAATAAATTAAATCCGCGACGTTTCGGGCGCAACACAAGCGTCCGCCGTGAGGTGGGACAACCACAGCAAGAAAACAATTGCTGAAGTGGGCAAAAGGGCTGCTGTGACAAGAGGCTATGTAGGTAAGAGAGGGGTTCAGGAGCCAGGGAGGAGAGAGTGGAGGGGGTGTGGAGTAGGGGCAGTGGAGTGCTGCAAGTGAGTCACATCTAGATTGGGTCTTGCGTTTCATTATCAAGTTACATTTTCCGAAAGCGCACCAACCTGCTCTCATCCGCTTATTTTGTAAGTTTGATCCCAGGCGGCCTTCAGTTGTATGCGTGCCTCTTATGGCAGCCAGGATGCGTTCTTGATAAACGGAAGACTTCGTGAAACAGCGCTGTAGGAGGTCATCATAACATGCTTCCAATGGAGATGCATTACCGAATGAGCATTGGTTTTCCTCTGACCAAATATGAGCACTTTATTGGGGTATCAGTACCCGCCTTAATTACGATACTGTACACATGATAAATGTTTAGAGTTTTTATATGTATTTAAAACAAGTTCAGTGGTTAAAGACGTAAGAGTTATGCCTGTACATGTGTAGTGGGTTCTTTAAGACAGCGTAGAGACGAATCGGTAGAGGCAATGCTTATTTATTACAAAGGTGCTTAACACAATACAATACAGCCTTCTACTTGAAGGGGTAACGGCCCCTTCACCCGCTGCTAGCTGAGGAGGTACGGCTTCGGTCTAACTCGCCCTATTCCTGGGCTAGGGTCTCGGGGTCCTCCGGCTAAGGGGGTCCTAGGGGAGGCTAGTCTGACCTGACCCAGCCAAGGTACAGGTCTCGACCACTGGCCACACGGGACCCGTCCCTGATAAGCCACCCACACAGACACACACTCACCTAGCCACCCACACACTCAGTCACTCACTCACCTAGCCACCCACACAGTCACTCACCTAGCCACCCACACACTCAGTCATTCACTCACCTAGCCACCCACACAGTCACTCACCTAGCCACCCACACACTCAGTCATTCACTCACCTAGCCGCACACACACACACACACAGTCACTCATTCACGCACTCACCTAGCCACCCACACACTCACTCACCTAGCCACCCACACAGACACACAGTCACTCACCTACCCACCCACACAGACACTGTCACTCATTCACTCACCTAGCCACCCACACAGTCACTCACTCACCTAGCCACCCACACACTCACCTAGCCACCCACACACTCAGTCACTCACTCACCTAGCCACCCACACACTCAGTCACTCACTCACCTAGCCACCCACACACTCAGTCACTCATTCACTCACTCACCTAGCCACCCACACACACTCATTCACACTCACCTAGCCACCCACACACTCAGTCACTCATTCACTCACTTAGCCACCCACACACTCATTCACTCAGTCACTCACCTAGCCACCCACAGTCACTCATTCACTCAGTGACTCATCTAGCCACCCACACAGTCACTCACCTAGCCACCAACACTCAGTCACTCACCTAGCCACCCACACACTCACTCATTCACTCAGTCACTCACTTAGCCACCCACACAGACACTTAGTCACTCATTCAGTCACTCACCTAGCCACCCACAGTCACTCACCTAGCCACCCACACAGTCACTCATTCACGCAGTCACTCACCTAGCCACCCACAGTCACTCATTCACTCACTCACCTAGCCACCCACACACTCAGTCACTCACCTAGCCACCCACACACTCAGTCACTCATTCACTCAGTCACTCACCTAGCCACCCACACACTCATTCACTCACCTAGCCACCCACACACTCAGTCACTCAGTCACTCACCTAGCCACCCACACACTCAGTCACTCACCTACCCTATGCCCAACTTCCTTCATGTCTCCACGCTCATGTTCAATCGATTCCAGTTCGATGTCAAACATGCATCTCTCCATACTTTTATTTTCAAACACTGTTCTATTTTCTCTTGGGGTTTATATTTGCAAGCGTATTAACCTGCTAAATACACGCACTGTACAGAATGCCAACCCATGTTTTTCAATGGGATTTTCAATGAGTCGGGGTATATTTTTACCAGCCCCCCCCAAAAGGGTCTCTTTGGCATTTATTTCAAAGCTCTCCGTTATGAAATTAAATGGGCAATATTAGTGCCATGGGCTACAGCAAGAAAGGAGCATCACTCGTGGTGGGAGCAAAAACTTTGGCTATGAGCAAGTTGAGAACCCCCCCAAATTGTAAATTAATTGGAGCCGCTAAAGTTACGGCACCCGAGGACTGCCAAGTGAAATCTGGTTTGGGGCTCATGGACAAAATAGCAATGCACACGGCAGACAAACTCGGCAGGTTAAGGAGACTAATCATAATTATTTTAATTTCAACATTCTTCATTTCCACTGCGACCTTTAAAATCTTTCGGTGCAGTCAATATAGAAATCTAAATTAATCCTCCAAAAAATGACAACTAAAATGTAAACGCGTCAATTGTACTTTCGACCTATACCCACGGTTAACTTTCAACAAGAGTGATGGGACATTCACAAATAGTACACAAAGTGACAATGATGTTGACACCGACGTTCAATACGGCATGAAACATGTTGAGTTGTCTTCTATGAAGGCTGGGCAGTGGAGAAGCACAGTTTGAGGGTGTAGAGGTATGGAACATCTGAGAAAATAAAAACAGGGGAGCCACATGACGTCTTCACTGGAGCACACAAAAACTTAAAACAATGAAGCAATTCTTAGGAGGGTCTTTGTCGATGTCAACAAACTCGTTCAGGGAGCTAAGATAACGTTGAGTTGTGATAAGTGAAAGTGCTTGGCTATGTCAACTTTCAATTCCATTCTGTATATGCAAACAACAACAACGAAATCCAAATCGCCCATAAATAACAACCTGTTAATATATAATACAACAATCTACAACTGCTTTTGCTTCCTGCAATTTCACCCAAGGCTGCTAGGCAGCCAGTGTACACAGATGGTGCTATGGTAATAACAAGCGCCCCCCCAAATCTGAACATTAGGTGCTCAACAGAGCGTACGACCAAAGATTTGCCGATAATACAGCACCGCTTCAATGTCATCGCACCAACACAAATGGCCAACACCCCACAACTTACTTGCGTTCTTCAGGGGGTGATGGTTAATGCACGCCAGAGCCTCCATGGCATCGTTCTTGGTCTCCCACTCCATCAGGCCGGACATGCTCCTATCGGCTGGACACGTGGACGGACCGTCGCTCATAGAGTCATTTGGGTCGTGTAAAACGCAACACCCTTCGCCATTTTGATTTAAAGCTTTCGTGACTGCAGGGATTCATATTCTTGGTTCTTTCGGTAAAGTCACCACCACGTAGAAGGGAAACAATAAAATAATAAAAATATAACATAAAATTCTCACGACGTTTCGACTGCAACACAAGCAATCATCATCAGGTGTGAAAACCACAGCAAGAAAATTTTAAAAAAGTGGCGGTTATTTTTAACGTTAGCACCACGGAGAGCGATTTGGCAGTTGTTCAGATGGACGAGTCCATCTATGTTCTGAAAAGAGGAGGGGGGAGACGAAAATAATGGATGCGGTCTGAAAGCCACCGTAAGCGTGAACAATCAATTAAGACCCGAAATGGTTTATCAAATCCTTCCAATGATTGCTAAGCCAGAATCAATCTTCTCGGTTGAAATGGTCTGTGTTTGTATATATTTATTATTTTGTTGTTTCCCTTCTACGTGACTTTACCTAAAGAAGCCGTGTTTAAAGGGTGGTGTCAGTCGTCGGTGAATTTCTGCAGCAGGAAGGCTTCAGTCCGATGCCTTGGCTACGCTAACACGCTTCAGTCAGCTTGGGCGCGAGTGAATAGCAAGGACTGCTCTCGGGAGAGAATTTCTCACAGGGTTTCTTGAGCATGGCCTCATAGCACACGTTGCAGATCATCTGGTGTCGTGCTGTAAATCAAGCGACGATTGCATGGAGAATACAGTACACGATTTATTCTGTGCCATGACACGTAAGATAAATAATAAACATACTTTGCGGGACTTACTTTTTCCAGAAAACACTTTGAAAGAGCGGGGCCTCGCAATCGACATTTCGTCGCACAGCTGCGGGGACAGAACGGGCGGCGTTCACGTTATAGTTGGTAACAGTTAACGTGCACCGGTAAAGCATTCGGGAGATGTCATTTTAATTGCGGGCACAAATCCCGTTGTCCATTTTTTAATTTACATTCGCCAGCTTTGGAGCAGTCTTTCAAAGTGCTCAGATTATTGTGAACACCAAGCATAGACTCAGGGGGAATGCAACCATTTGCAGAAACAATGTCCAAAGACTGAAATGTAAACCTTTCGAATACGAATATGAATCGTAATGTATTAAACAGGACAAATTAACGCGAGGTGTTGTCTAGTCTGTAACAAAAAAGTCCCTTTGGAACATCGACTGCATTATTTATACATCTTATGTTTTAACCGCTGAAAGGAAACTACATTACACCATTTTACATTTGTCCCGTCACAGGAAACGTGTCATTGGCCACCACAAACTCCACAACATCAATAGGCTCATCTTAAAAACCCACGATTGTTTCATGTGCAAAATTTGGACTTGAATATTTATAAAAGCTTCACCTGGGAAAACTTTTAAAGAAACCGAACGCGCTCCCCTTCTGCGCTGCTGGCAGCAGGCTGAAGGGGCGGCGGGGGCACGGACCTGCGCGAACATCTCGGCCGTGATGTCCGTGGGCGCGTTGAAGAAGTGCAGCACCGCGGTGGGACGCTGGTTGCGGTTCTTCGCCGCCTTCTCGCTGTCGGCGTAGCGGTGGTTGTGAGAACCTGCGTAGTCCCTGTAGCTGTCGGTGCCGTCCGGCAGCTCGAACGCCTGGCCCGGCACAATCGACCGCTGCCTCGACACGCTGCCGAGACGAGGGCGGAAGGGAGGGAATAGCGCGAAGAAACTGTTTTTAGTTTTTATTTTATCACGTTCCAAATTTCACGTGCTCTTTGGTTCGATTCGGTAAAGTCACGTGGGTAAAAAATAAAATAACAAAAAATCACGACGTTTCGGCCACAACACAAGTGGCCTTCATCAGGTGAAGGGACCGGACTGTCCAGAGGACAGCGTTGGAGTGAAGACAGCAAGCCCAGGTCGCGTCCTTTAAGCTTGTGATCGCGGCATCTTTTGAGGAAGGTCAGCGTCTCGATGAGCTTTGACTTCTTGTCCCGTTGTCTGTTGAAAGCTCTAACAGATAGGTGAAAGCCCTCCCCGTAGAGCTTCAAATCTAGAATCCAAATTTCACGTTCGCTATTTCAATAAAGGCCCTCCCCGTAAAGCTTCAAATCTAGAATCTAAATTTCATGTTCGCCACTTCAATAAAGGCTCTGGACAGCAAGTCACCGGGGTCCTCGTGAGCTGTGACGAGTGTTTCGTTCACGGTATTCATCAGCTCTCTTTTTCACCATCCTAAAATTTAGTCACTTGCACTAAATATTTACTAAAGTTGTCTTCTCTAAATGGAAAGCAGTATCCAATTACATTAACAGGATATGACGAGTTACATTTACCAATTTAACACGGGAACAAAAAGGCTCACCAGAGGTTGATTTTATTTCCAAAGATCTGAGACATATTGAGGTGAAAAACCGCCCTGTGCACGGCGTACTGATCTCCCATCTCGACCATGGCGGCTCCCGGCTTGCTCTTCAGGAACTTAACCTACAAAAATAACAACCCGTAAGACGGTTCAGCATCGCGCAATCTTGCACGAAAATATCTACAAGTTTCGTTGTAACGCATTGTTGAAATGTGAAGTGTTGGCCGAGGGGCCATTAGAAAACATGCACAAAGAACACTTCGCATTGGGTACATTTTTGTAAAGAAAATGACCAAATGTGTATGTTGTCAATCGGTGAACAAATTTGGTCGTGTGAATCTCCCACTTTATATAACACGATCAGCGCACGACGTGCACCACACGCGCGCGTACGCATTGCACCGCGGTTGAACCTTTGGAAGAAAAAAAACAGGGACTCATTTCAAAGCAGGTGCGCGCAACACCCAGCGAAGGCACCTTCTCCACGTCGCCGAAGAGGCAGAGGATGTTAAACACGCGGTCGCAGTTGAAGCGTTCGGCGTCCAAGTCGTACACAATGAGGACCTTGTTGTCGGCCTGCTGGTTCATCATGGCCTGCACGTGCTGGCCCTGGGTACCACCCTGGGGCCCAACCTGGTTGCCCATGCCTACTCCCATGCCCATTCCTCCCCCACCGCCCATGCCGTCGCGGCCAGATCCATAGTCGACGCCCGGTGGTGGTGGCTGCTGGTGGCCTGTGACGCAAACACACAAGAGGGGGAAACGCATAGTGAACTAGCTGAAACTCTCTAAACTTCTCTGAAAAACAGATTTATGACAACCATCATCTTACACACGTGTGCCCTTTCCTATAAGGTCAGGTAACCCAGGAATCACCACTCTACTCCTTGGAGACACTGGAAAACATTGGTCCAGAAGACTCAGTTGCCTAGGGAATAGACTAAACTAGTTTTTATTTTAGGTTGAGGGCCACCAAGCTAGAGCTCTTATTCAGCATAGCTTGTTTTAAATACCCAATACATCTGATAGCTATTGGAAATATCGTCTCTTAAAACACAAAGCAACTCATACGTTGCAATTGTTAATCGCAAAAAAAGGTTTTTAGGATGCACCTTAACACTAATTCCAAATAAGAAATGTTCTCAACAGGCAGCAGGTTCTTTCAATCTGACAGCAAGCTGAAGGAATCCGAAATTATAGCATTCGCAACAAGGGGATTACCTCCACAGTCGCCACCACCGCAAGCGTGTGCTTTGGGATGGTCGCCAAGGAGAGACGTTTGCTTCGCTGGCATCATTGCATTGTCCTCTGAAAACAACAAAAAAACGATCACCAAATTCACCCACGGGAAACATAAGCGCTCATTGCTGCACAAAATAAGGACAATCCAAAAAATGCATTCTGCACCCAGAACATTCACATGACCAACACATTAAGAAATTCCGGGCACACTCCACACGGGGGTGCGCTGCGTCTGTCGATAAAAACAATTGGCGGTATTTTTAAAATGCAGATTTCACATGGCGCAACATAAATAACGAGCACCATACAAAATACAGCGCGTAAAGAAACGCTCATCGCAAGAAGAAGAAAAAACAAAATTTATTGGAGGTGTACAGATGCACGCGACAAATTGTTCCGAGGTGCGGCGTCAGCGAGTGTCCGTGGTTGCCGCCTGCGATGCCCGCTCGTTTCTTACCCAGTCTACGCTTCGACGGGAACACAAAGTTGCCCAGAGTCGGGCGGCGGCTGACGACCCATCGCGAGGAGGATGCAACAGAAAGGCCGGCGCCTTCTTTCCTGCGCCAACAGCAGTCACGCTCGGCACAAATGGACCCCCCCGCGTTGTCCATGCCACCGCACCTCTCGCTCTCCGGCGACCCTTTTTGGTTTGGGGCTTAAAATTGGGACGCTTGAAGTGGGCGACGGGGCCTTACGAACCTTTAAAATGAAAAAGATCGCCGCTTATAAACCGATGCGAAATGCGTTGTGTCTGGCATCAGCAATGTCAAAAGCCTCGTTTGCAAACAAAACTTTAGCAAGGCAGTCTAAACGTACGAGCGTGGAGGTAAATTCTCACCAACGGAGCGATTTTAAGCCCCAAACGCATCGGCACGCGTTCCGTTCGGCTTATTTCCAAGTCCCGTTCGCGGTGAATGCGGGCTTTCGTCGCTCCCGGCTTCTTCGCGGCGGTTCCGGTGCTTTGCCGGTCTGTCAGCGCCGTGTCCCCCGGTGCCTGCGGCTGGACGCAGGTTATCCGATGGCCTCTGCCAAGCGGCACGTGGCGGTTGCGGTGCAGCGGACGCGGCGTGCTGCGCCGAGTGTTCCGTGACGTGGCGCTGCAGGCGTGGGGGGCGCGGGTCGGCCGTGCGTGTCACAGCGGCGGCGGCGTGTTGGTTGCTTGGTCCCCGGTGCCTCCCAAGTGCCGACGAGGATGTCGCCAATGTCGCCGTTCGTGTCGTCGCCGTTCACGTCGGTGGCTGTTGGCTGCCGGGCGCTTGATTGCTCGTGTGTTGCTTGCAAATTGCCTCGTGTGCTTGTGTGCGGCAATGCTCGCAGATGCTCCTTGTAGCGTTGATGTTGGGAGTGAGGAAAATACTCTTCGAAGCGTTTACGGAAATTTGGCGATTAAATCAAACCGCACCGTGTCCCTGAAGCTCCCTTGATAAAGTGGCGAGACTTACCTCTTCGGAAACTAATATCTGTGCGTACACACAATGTACTCGGGACAAAGATACCATTTTCCTGTTCAGGCTCAATCGTACCAAATTAAAAGGGTTACTTTATAATAAGTGATATTTTCAATCGTAAATATCGGCTTTTCTGACATCCTCTAAGCTTCTCCGCTTAGTATCCAGACACCACATAATGCAGTCAAGGTTTCTCAACCCTACAAAATATAAAAACGCAACGTGCAATGTCCACCTCAAATATGCCAGTGAAAGTTGGCACCTACTTCTGATCCAACAGACACACACCCTGGTAAATCTAAATATAAAAGTAAAACCTTGGATTGCGAGTAACTTGGTCTGCAAGTGTTTTGCAAGACGAGCTAAAATTGAAAATAAATATTAACTTGATAAACGAGCGAGGTCTTGCAATACGAGCAGTGTACGTGTAGACACACTTTGTACTGCCGTGAGTCACGTGATCACACAACTGATAGACGAGTGCTTTGATGTACGAGCGCTTTGGATTACAAACACGTTCCCGGAACGAATTATGCTCACAATGCAAGGTTTTACACTGTAGTGTAAAAATGCCCAGCCTTGATACACCCCGAACAACCGAGTACCCGCCTATGGGCCACATGCACTTGACGTTGGGAAAATCTTCAAAGCTGATCAAAATCTAAAACGCCACCAACTTAATGGCAATGTCTATCGCATGTCCAGTACCAGGGCAACAGCTTTAATGGTAACAAAAAAATTAATCCAATGGATTATTGAACACTCCAGCAGCCACATGCCTCCTTGTGAATCCTGTTCTTCACAACATTCACTTATACTGCCACATTGTTGTGAAGGGTAAACTAGAAAAACAAAGTACAAGGGCAGGAGTTTAAAACCAATCTGCCCAGAGTAAACTACGCAAGCTTAGCATGGGCTAAAAAAACACAAAGATTATTTAGTTATATGTTGCGCTAGCTGTTACTACCCGGCTTCGCCCGGGACTTGGATCCACCACGCCCGGCCGCCTTTGTCTCCCCAGTGGCGATGTTCACACACCACAGCAGTTACTCGTTTGAGGCTGAGTCGACCTAGGGGAGGCCCAGGACCGGTTAAAATAATCGTCACCGATGGTGGCGGTGAGCGGGAATCGAACTTGGGTCGCCGGGTTCGTAGCGCAGCGTAGCGCTAACCGCTACACTACGGGTCACGTGACAGATTTGACGTCACAGCTCACTTGCCGTGCAAAAAATAAATGCATTATCGAGCTCCCCCCCCCCCAAAAAACAAAAGTGTATTTGTGTAATGTTTGCACGGTGTACAGTCTGGAAAGTACCCACATGGCAAATTTCCAGTTTGTTGCATGTCGGGAAGTACGCTAAACATTTTGAACAGACACACATATTCACAACTTTGCCTTTTATATATATGGAGAAGATAGGTATAAACGAAAATAACCTTGACCAGCTCTACACAATTGCAGTGATTGCATGATTGATACAAAAGAGGGGAATGGCGTTTCAAATAACTTCCTGTGACAACGACCAAGTTCTGTAGATTGTAAACAGTACACCAATGTGCTTCAAGACAACCAAGTGTCTGCAGGTGTGACATTTTTCTGCAACCAAAATCTCAAGTGCAGAAGCTGCATTATCCTCTTGAGAACGCTCCAAACTTCCCCCTCTACTTGGCCACTGATCTTCAAGTATAACACGGCAAAGCCGGCCGCGTACAGAAAGTCAATGCCTGTTTCATCACGCCGTGCACACCCCCCAGCCCTTGCGTTAAAAACGTCACCCCCCACACACCCGAGGGCTCACCACCACCAGCTGTCGAGAGAGCGCGGCTCTGATATGCTCAATATTGGTCTTACCTTGCTTGAGGCCAGGGTTGGTGAAGTCCCAGGTATCAGAGTCATTTTTAAACACATTCAGACGCGTCGCCTGTAAAGAGGACACAGCAGGGGGAAAAGATAAACATTATTCGTGGCCAGCATATAGGGCATAGATGCTGGGAAAAAATTATATAACTTTAGAACCTTCTTTGGTTCTTTCGGTAAAGTCACCACGTAGAATGAGGATAAAATAATAAAATAAAACAATAAAATTCTCACGACGTTTCGGCCACAACACAAGTGGCCTTCTTCAGGTGAAAGGAACAAACCTGTCGTCCCGACCTTGTGTTGTGGCCGAAACGTCGTGATAATTTTATTGTTTTATTTTATTATTTTATTCTCATTCTACGTGGTGACTTTACCGAAAGAACCAAAGAAGATGAATCCTTGCAGTCACGAAAGCTTTAAATCGAAACTTTAGAACCATTTAAAATTTACAAGCATAATAATTATTAAGCGGTCATTACCCCCGAGACAATTACGGCACGCAACTTGCGGTAAAGCCGAGGTACTTAACGCAACCCTTAACCTCCTGGGAGATGAATGAATAAGAGCTGCCACACGTAGCAAGTCAACGATAAGCTAAACTTTCGCACCGTACGTAGCAAAAGCGTGCTTATCGGAGTTGTGGGAAAACAGTGGCCTTCTGCCACCAGTTTTTTTTTTAAGATCACGTGTTGATTATCCCCTCTTCGTTGGAACAAGCTCCCTTCGTGTTTGCAGATAAAAATCGCTATCCCTCGGTGGCCTATTTAAATTCCAAACTTGTTTAATCGCACATAAGTTTGGCATGCTCTGCCTAACTCGGTATTATTTATTCGCAGTGTTCCTCGTGTACTGTAAAGCGTTAGCCTTGATCGTATACCTCAAAAATGTTGAAGTGCCATAACCCCGTTATGAAAATGATGCATTCGTTATTACTGTTCTGTAATTTTATTTCCTGCTAACAATGTAACATCTCCCCTCAGGTACTCTGCAGGTCTCGCAAAGCAGCCTATGGCTGAATGTTAATCACCCGTCACCAAATAAAATCGATTTGAAAACCAACTCTACCCTTCCCACTGGATGCGAATTTTCCATTAACTGGCTCAGGGCACTGGCTCAGATGAGAACCACCCTCACACGGTAATATCAATTGGGAAAAGTTTGACTTTAGACAACGGCAAGGATGCCCGTCATGCACAATGGGTTGTTGTAGGTTGTGGGGCTGTGTGGTGGGCAGCTGTAAAATCCATTGGGTGCATTGTATTTCTATGCTGCCACAATATATGCTACACTCCTTTACCCCGCACACAAGTAAAATAACCCCCACAACAGGCATCGAGTGCGGAAGCCCTCATCTAGCAATGAATTGCCGTGTGTATTCAGCATTATTTGCTCACCAAAGTGGTCAATTCATAATATTAAATGAAATCTTTGGTCTGCGGGTGAAAAAACCCAGGTTGTGGTGCACACACTTGTGAATGTACAAAGTATCGGTTGTACTTGCCCTTGCATAGTCCACTATGAGAGTACAGCAGCCCGAATAGATGTCCGCTCCATTCAGGGATGAGTTCGCTCTCTCGGCGCTCTCAACCGAAACAAACGTGGCCAAAAATTAAGGAAAACACGACCATTTCATTTTAAAAACAATACATTTAGCATCTCCAAAATAACATGTAAAATTACGTGAATGGCGGACATATCGTTACGGTTATGCATCTCGTTGAAAGGATATTCCACAAAGGCCTGCAGGCCATTCTTCCTGAAGATAACAATGCGTTGCAGAGGCCCAAATGGTTTGCAAATGTTGTAAAGCACATCCTGCAGGACCACATGGAGCACACAAACGCAGCGAGGTGATTTTGCACGCATTACCAAGTAAATTTGAAAAGCTTTTTTTCCAGTGAATTTTTAAGATCGAGCCATACAGGACATCAACGCTTTCCAAAATCAACATTAGGTCTATATATTGTTTTTTATTCAATGCCATTGGTGGACTTCAAAGCACAAACAAAAAACACGACTTCAATTGCCTCAAATGAACCAAAGGATCAATGTAATTTCGTTAGCAAAGCCATTCACTGTAATCCAAAACGGACATAATTTCACTCGTATAAATGAAACATGCGCGTGTGTGCGTGGCACACCCGACAAACTATTCACACATTAATGTCCAGCTGCTGTAAGTGTAACAATGCCCACCGTGGTGATGGGGTAGATGGGGTTGAGAATGGTGAAGAGCAGGATGTGGTTGCTGTTGCCGTTGTCCCCCGGGACGCCAGGGCGCCAAAGCTTCTAGCTGGTAGAGAAGTTAAAGTAGGCCGGCTGCCCGCACACGTAGACGGAGCCCTTGGACGAGTAGTCGACGCAGCTGCGGGAGCTCTCCGGGTCTTCAAACTCCACCAGCGCCTGCCGCGTCTTGGGTATCATCACCACGTAGCTGCACGGAGGGAGCGATTCAAACGAGTGCCGTTATTCAAAGATGTGGCCGACTTTAAAACGCATGCCTGTTGTTGTTAATGTTAAACACGAGGTTGGTCTGCTCCAAGTCACCTCATTTGATCTCAAGAAATGTTTCAATGCATGCAACGGAGTGGAGACTGGTTGGATGCAGGTTAGATGCCACGTCCCATTTCAGTTTGGCAGTGTAGTACGTTGGAATTGAATGTACTGTAAGAATATAATTATATTTAAAATACATCTTGAGGGTAATGTAGTCTTCTTCTGTCGATGTATCACCTGACAAACAAAGCCTCTTCAAACGTACATAAACAAGGTACGTGTGTGCACCATTTCAATACGAGATATTAATTTTTAACACGGTTACTAATCACAGTTGAACGTGTGCCGCTTTTGTCAGACGGCACAACAAAAGCAGCAGCGGCACTTTAATTCGGAGGGAATTCGTGACTTGGGGAAATTGAAAAACAAACGGTTTTTGTTTCCATTTAAAGCTTTCGTGACTGCAAGGATTCATCTTCTTTGGTTCTTTCGGTATAGTCGTGTAGAATGAGAATAAAATAATAAATTAATAAAAAAACACAATAAAATTCTCACGACGTTTCGGCCACAACACAAGTCGCCTTCATCAGGTGAAGGGACGAGACTGTCCCATTTCAGTTTGGCAGTCTCGTCCCTTCACCTGATGAAGGCCACTTGTGTTGTGGCCCGAAACGTCGTGAGAATTTTATCGCGTTATTTTTATTAATTTATTATTTTATTCTCATTCTACGCGGTGGTGACTTTACCGAAAGAACCCCAAAGAAGATGAAGTGGTTTTTGGTTGGTCACTTCAGGCTGGCAAGGCCCCGAGTAAGCCACGCACGGCGTCGCCGATCACGCCGTGACGTGGGCAACGCCGCGCCCTCTCGTCCACCGCCACACGCGGCCACGACTTTTTATTTACGGAAGTGGTTCTTGAGCTTTAACCTGCAGCCTTGCCACCCCCCCTTTGGTTCTCAATATTTTTTTTAAAACGTACAATGTTTATTAATTTAGAGGTTTGATGGAACAAAGTAGCGGTGCGTACGTGCCCGTGCTCAATGTGTTTCGATGGATTTACCTTGTTAAAAAATAATCTGGCACGTCTTGCACCCCCAGAAAGGGCATCTTCCACCCCGTGCTTAAGAACCATCGAGTATTTTTGTGTTATGCAATTTCTTGAGTTATTGAACCGAAAATCGGTAATACTCGAATTTCCAAGGTCTACGTTCACTCCACGTCCGCAAACACCACCACCACAACAATAATAACAATAATAACACCAATAACAATAATAACTATAATAACAACAATAATCTTTGTTTTTTTTTCGGTAAAGTCACGTATAAATAAGAATTAATAAAATTACATAATAGCGTACGACGTTTCGGTTGCAACACAAGCAGCCATCATCAGGTACAGAAGAGCTAAATTTAAGAGAGAGGGGAAACACATAACCCCAGATGTATATACAAACACCCAAGTAGGGGGGAACTAACACCGACACAATAGGGGACATAGAGAGAGAAGCATACCAAACAGACAAGAGTTTAGCAGAATTTGGAAACCAAATAAAGCAACACAGACGGTCGGTCAAAACACAATTAACGCAAAGCCTGGTTGATTACGTTATTTCAAAGATTGCTAAATTGCAAGTTAAGTATGAAATTTAAGATACAGATGGCACACACACACATAGACATTCAAGTACAGCAGACCAGCACAGGTACAAGCACACAGTGAAGTCGCCTTAAATAGGCAGAGAAGGCAAGGCTGAGAGACAATGGGACATATTAGCATGAGAAGGCAAGGCTGAGAGACAATGGGACATTTTAGCATGAGAAGGCAAGGCTGAGAGACAATGGGACATTTTAGCATGAGGTATGCATAGAGCAAAGTGGAGCACGGCAGCAAACATTCGGAAGCACCAAGACCGACACACAGGCAGAGACAGCACAGAGAAACAAATCCAAGCACAGACACAAAGGCAGATACACAAGCAGAGACAACACAAGACAACACAAAGACAGACACAAAGATACAGACCTTATACCTCCCCGTAGAGGCGGTTTAAACTTGGTTCAAAGCTTTCGTGACTGCAGGAATTAATCTTTGGTGTTTTCGGTAAACAACAATAATAATACAGCTTTCTTCCCCATGCGGGCAACGGTCACCACCGACTGGTCACCTGACTAGGCCAAAGTACCGCACGGCCTCCACGAGGTCCGACTCGAGGGCTGTGTCCGAGAGTCCCCGCACGTGAACCACAGCCGACGGTGGGGGCTTGTGTGGGTCCTCAAACGTGTCCTGTGCACGTCGGCAAGGAAGCAAACTCAACACGACTATTGTGCAAAGCTGTTGTTTCCTCCTATACCGAGAAGACAGTTTTCAGTTTCATTTATTTGGTATAGCCCTGTGAGCCATTTGGCTCTTGAATCGGGTGCAACCGCAACAAACAAAAACATGAACAATAAAAACATCTTAAAGTGACTTTGTGTGACTGTGCAAACAAAAAATCCAGGAAAAAACAGCAAAATAATCCTTGAAATAGCACCGTACACCAACGCTGTGTGCAAAAATCCCAGTGGGATGCAAGTCAAACAACAACAACCACAAGACAACTAAGATTAAAGCCATCAGTCTAACTCCGTACTACAACAAAACAATCATGGCCAAACCATAAAACTTTTTCAAAATCACCAAAATAAAGCCAAGGCTAACATCGCCGGCAAGTGATATCGGAGCAGATGCAGACACTTGCATTAAAGGGCTTTTTAAATCTGCATCCGTTTGGCAAAAAATGGCCATAGCTCAGTGCCATCATTTCAGTAATCGCTAAGAACGTTCGCGAGTTTAACTTTAAATCTAAACGGCCCTCGAGTTACAAACTCTGGAACTCGCATCCCCCACCGCCAGGTGCGCTTTTGTAGACGCTGTAAAGTTTTATTCCGCAAAGTTTTTAATCACATTGGGGAGGGTCGAAGAGCTACCCCACGACGCTATCGCGTGGGACATTTAACATATCGGTATTTTAACTTAATTAGTATTTTAACTTTTGATTTAAAGCTTTCGTGACTGCAGGGATTAATATTCTTGGTTCTTCCGGAAAAGTCACCACGTAGAAGGGAAACAATAAAATAATAAAAATATAAAACAATACAATTCTCACGACGTTTTGACTGCAACACAAGAAGCAATCATCATCAGGTGTGAAAACCACAGCAAGAAAATTTGAATAAAAGTGGCATTTTTTTTAACGTCAGCACCACGGAGAGCGATTTGAGAGTTTGTTCAGATGGACCAGTCCATCTATGTTCTGAAAAGAGGAGGGGGGAGACGAAAATAATGGATGCGGTCTGAAAGCCACCGTAAGCGTGAACAATTAAGACCCGAAATGGTTTATCAAATCCTTCCAATGATTGTTAAGCCAGAATCCATCTTCTCGGTTGAAATTGTCTCTGTGCTTGTATATGTGGATAGCCTCATGAACGAATTTCTCCTGGTAGGCAATGTTTTTATTCGTGGTCCGCCAGGAAGTGTCTGTGTTGTTGGCCTGACTGGATGTGCTTCACATAATGTTGTTTCAGGTTTGTTGAATTCTCGTCTCTCATCTTTTGCTGTATTTACCTCCGTGATTTGTTCTTGACACCTGATGAAGATCGCTTGCGTTGTGATGGAAACGTCGTGATTGTTTTTTGTTTTAATATAATTTTATTGTATTTCTACATACGTGACTTTACCGAAAAAAACAATGAGTAATGTTTTTATTGTTTCATATTTTTTTATTATTTTAGTTCAGTGCAAAGAGAATACCCACCCTTAGAAGAGAAAACGCCGTATAAAAAAATTACACTGGAAATAGCCCAAAGTGTTAACGAACACGAAATCCACGTTTACCAAAACGCGTTTTACTGAACGTAAGCAGAGCCTAGCGATGCTGTGGTCCGCGTGGTCCATCCCCAACACCAACAACGAGAAGCTCTTCGCAACGGCACTGGAATCTGCGAGTTACAAAGCTAAACAATCACGTTAAATAATATAAACACGGCTGGTGGTGGTGGTGGCACGTCGCCTGAGTGAAGCCTCTGGCCCAGGCCTCACAACGAGGCTCTGGGCGAGGAGAAGTAAAAGAAACATCTTCTCGTTATAAAAACACCTCGTCAAGTCGCTCGTCACTGACGCTCACCATCGCGCCCGCCTGGACGCGGTCGTTGCCTTCGCCATTGACTCCCAGGCGCTTGGCCGCGTGCCGGGCGGCGGAGGTCAACATCGTCGTGATGGCGTGGAGCGCCGGAGGGAATCGATTCGCGATCCTGTCGCTAAAAAACTACGGCCGCGCGGATCGCCGAGCGTCAGCGGCAGCAGCGGGCGGCGGCGGCGGGGCGATTCCAACGCGTGACATCGATTCTCGGATCGATGTGTCCTCTGGCGATGTTCGCGCGGCTTGGTGTGACCCCACAGCCACTCGTCACGTGACGCCTCTCTCGGCCGACTGGGGCCGGCGACGGAGATCTGAAGCAGTCGTGGGCCTCCCCCTAGGTCGGACTCAGACTACAATTAAATTTGATTATATTTTTATAATATTAAATAAATAATAATAAAATGATAAAAAATACTCAAATTTGATTATTGTAAAATCATTATAAATAAATAAAAATAAATTAAAAATAATCAAATTTGATTACTTTTAAATAAGAATAAATAAAAACCAAATTTGATTATTTTAAAAATAAGATTAAATAAGTAAAAATTTATAAATTAAAATAATAAAATTTGATTATTTTTTTAAATAATAAATGAATATCCATTATAAGTTAAAATAATCAAATTGGATTATTTTAAATAATAAATAATAAAATAATTGCCCAATTTCGATCACTTTAACATAATAAATCAAGGCAGAAATATTTAATTAATAATTTCGCCTTTCTTTATAACCAAATTTTATTATTTTATAATAATAATTAATAAAACTTACAAATAATCACATTTGATTATTTTAAATAATAAATAAATTTTCCTTTAGTATGTAACTAATCAAATTTGATTATTTTTAAATAAGAATAAATATATAAAAATAATCAAATCTGATTATTATATGAATTAAAAAAGAGGGATGACATTGTCATCCTCTCAGCCGACAAGGTCAATGCCACTGTCATCGTGGATAAAATACAATATAACAACAAAATTCAAGAATTACTCAACGATGGTAGCTATACAAAAATAAAAAGAGATCCCACCAACAGCCTCGTCATACAATCCAACAAAATCATTTCTGATTCAACCGCATTAATTGATCAAACCAAACAGTTCTCGTTGAAACCTTCTGCTACATGAAGTAGATACACCCCTTCGTCTCATCGTCTCTACTGCAGTGAGGGAAAAAAGTATTTGATCCCCTGCTGATTTTGTACGTTTGCCCACTGACTCAACACTGCCCATAGACTCAACACTGCACCATAGACTCAATACGTCACCATAGACTCAACACTACACCATAGACTCAACACTGCACCATAGACTCAATACTGCACCATAGACTCAACACGTCACCATAGACTCAACACTGCACCAAAGACTCAACACTGCACCATAGACTCAACACTGCTACCCATAGACTCAACACTGCCCGTAGACTCAACACTGCACCATAGACTCAACACTGCCCGTAGACTCAACACTGCACCATAGACTCAACACTGCACCATAGACTCAACACTGCAACATAGACTCAACACTGCCCATAGACTCAACACTGCCCACTGACTCAACACTGCCCATAGACTCAACACTGCACCATAGACTCAACACTGCACCATAGACTCAACACTACCCATAGACTCAGCACTGCACCATAGACTCAACACTGCACCATAGACTCAACACTGCACCATAGACTCAACACTGCCCATAGACTCAACAATGCACCATAGACTCAACACTGCACCATAGACTCAACACTACCCATAGACTCAACACTGCACCATAGACTCAACACTGCCCATAGGGGGATCCCTGCCTAGGGGTGTGAGGGGTCAAGGGGATCCCTGCCTAGGGGGTGTGAGGGGTCAAGGGGATCCCTGCCTAGGGGGTGTGAGGGGTCAAGGGGATCCCTGCCTAGGGGGTGTGAGGGGTTTTACCGGCACGAAGTTTTCGCCGAGGAGGCTTCGCGGTCCGCCCCTCTAGGCCGCTGTAACTTTATTGACACCACGTGGTGGCTGTAACTTTATTGACACCACGTGGTGGCTGTAAACTTTACTGACACCACGTGGTGGCTGTAAACTTTACTGACACCACGTGGTGGCTGTAACTTTATTGACACCACGTGGTGGCTGTAAACTTTACTGACACCACGTGGTGGCTGTAACTTTAGTGACACCACGCAGTTCCTGTAACTTTATTGACACCACGTGGTGTCTGTAACTTTATTGACACCACGTGTGTCACTGTGTGTCACTGTGTCGCTGTGTCACTGTTTGTGTACACTGTGTGTGTACACTGTGTGTCACTGTGTTTGTGTACACTGTGTGTGTACACTGTGTGTGTGTACTGTGTGTCACTGTGTGTGTGTCGCTGTGTGTCACTGTGTGTGGGGAGCGATAGTGTAGCGGTTAGCGCGCTGCACTATGAACCTGGCGACCCGGGTTCGATTCCCGCTCACGGCCAACACCAGTGACGATTATCTGAACCGGTCCCGGGCTTCCCTTAGGTCGACTCAGCCTAAAATGAGTACCTGGTGCGGTGTGTAAACATTGCCACTAGGGAGACAAAGGCGGTCGGGCGTGGTGCTGGCCGCCCACCCCCTCGTGTACCGTTCAGGCCTTCATAGGTGCTCGCTAACAGGACTTGCCCCTACAGTCTAAGGCTATATGGGGGATCTTTGTATCTTTGTTTTTGTCACTGTGTGTCGCTGTGTCAGTTTGTGTACACTGTGTGTGTGTACACTGTTTGTGTACACTGTGTGTGTGTACACTGTGTGTGTACACTGTGTGTGTACACTGTTTGTGTACACTGTGTGTGTGTACACTGTGTGTGTACATTGTGTGTGTACACTGTTTGTGTCCGCATTGAACCGAACCCCCTGCAAGGCCATCTACTTAACGTTGAGAGAAAATTCACACGAAATGTCCTTTGCAATGAAGTCTTCCAGATGTAAATTGATACAAGCTTTTAATGAAGAAATAAAATCATTTAATTCAAAACACAACACAATTGAAAGATGTTTCATTTTAAAACTTCAAAACGGAGCATGGGGTACTTGCGTGAATGCGTCCTTCGTGTGCAAATGTTGTGACTTTCCTGGCCTGAAGGCCGTCAATGTGTTGGACCCTTAAATGGTGCACAGCGTCTCAACAACAGCAGTGGGGTTTGCTTCAACCGATAGGTTACGAACATCCAGACGTGAATCAGCAAGGAGCATTTCTAGTCCCAGTTAGACAAAATCTACGTCAACACGTAAGACAAAATTACAATTCGTGTTGTAGAGAATGTACCTCCTCCTATACGTGTAACTTTTAAGTGGTATGCCTTGTAACTGATAAATGATCCGAGCGTGCTACCTATTTCAAAGACAATGAGTTGCTCTAGATGCTTCATGAAACACAAAAGTACCCTTTGACCTGTATCACAAGAACAACAGGTCTCACCTGAGTTCTCTGTACAGGTTACTTTCAAACACACACACACACTTTGTCCTAACATCACTTATTCAATGTTTGACCCTTATAGATCAAATGTTACAAGTATGCACAAAACCAGACAAGTATACATTCTAAATTATTGACAGGCATATTAACAAAATTGGATTACTGCAGTGAAATATACTGCATCACGTTACATCGTATTAACAAGAAACTTTTTAAAAAGTTGCAGTCTGCTTCACAGTGTATGTAAAACATACTATTGTGTCATTCAAAACGAGTAGGCCATTGCATGCTGGCGTCGAAGTGAAAATGTAGCAAATTCTAAACATTACCTACAAACTACACAACTGAGATGACACATCAATCATCGCCCCCTACGGACAGGCTCTTGTCCACATGCAGGCCGGTGCAGGGCCACCACCTTGTGCCACACAGGGGCAGCTGCTACTTGGGGATGCTCTTCGAGTGTTTCAGACGAGGTACGACACAAAACTCCGAGTTGCTGAGGCGGTTAAGCAAGCACCGTGTAAATGCAATTATGATAACATAGTGAATGCTTGGGAGCTTATTGTCTCTCGCTCCTGGTTAAA
Source organism: Petromyzon marinus (assembly GCF_048934315.1). Classification (NCBI taxonomy): domain Eukaryota; kingdom Metazoa; phylum Chordata; class Hyperoartia; order Petromyzontiformes; family Petromyzontidae; genus Petromyzon; species Petromyzon marinus. Next base: position 4,899,220 of record NW_027422684.1, on the reverse strand, counting down.
GATCTACCCAACCCATGGGCCCACAAAGTGTTCAACTTCACATTCTTCTCATTAAAGGCCTGTGACAAAGGTGCATCTATTGAAGCAACATCGTCTCTGGCTTACACATCTACCGGGTCTCCACTTGACTTTGTATTGTCTAGGAGCAAGTCCACCCACACCTCCACTTCCACAAACTGCTGGGAGTTGCCTCACTCTGCCTCAGTCAGAATTCTCCTCCTGCTTCACGATGTGAAGGTCCCATTTTGGATCATCTTCACATTTTACCTTCACTTCTTCGCTCATCACTTCTTCACATTTCACCATCACCTCTTCATATTTCACCTCGATACCTTCAAAAGTGTCCAAGCTGGGATTTTCTTCCGGTTCGTGTTTCATGAGGGATGGGCTCATTGCGGCACTTTGACTTTCACAAGCTGATTTCAGACTGCACTCCTTGTGGATTTTCTGATGCTTCTGTGCTCTCTGGTGTACTTGAAGATTTGATGAATCTGCAAACGGCTTCCCGCACAGAGTACACTTGAAGGGTTTCTCTCCCGTGTGTGTTCTCTGGTGTACTACAAGAGCAGATGAATGTGCAAACGCCTTCACGCACACACTGCACTTGAAGGGTTTCTCTCCTGTGTGTGTTCTCTGGTGTTTTACAAGATCAGATGAATGTGCAAACGCCTTCACGCACACACTGCACTTGAAGGGTTTCTCTCTCGTGTGTGTTCTCTGGTGTACTTCAAGATTTGATGAACGTGCAAACGCCTTCCCGCACAGAGTGCACCTGAAAGGTTTCTCTCCCGTGTGTGTTCTCTGGTGTTTTTTAAGAGCAGATGACTCTGCAAACGCCTTCCCACACACACTGCACTTGAAGGGTTTCTCTCCCGTGTGTGTTCTCTGGTGTTTTTTAAGAGCAGATGACCATGAAAATGCCTTCCCACAAACACTGCACTTGAAGGGTTTCTCTCCCGTGTGTGTTCTCTGGTGTTTTACAAGCGCAGATGACTGTGAAAATGCCTTCACGCACACACTGCCCTTGAAGGGTTTCTCTCCCGTGTGTGTTCTCTGGTGTTCTACAAGAGCAGATGACTGTGCAAATGCCTTCCCACAAACACTGCACTTGAAGGGTTTCTCTCCCGTGTGTGTTCTTTGGTGTGTTACAAGATGACATGAATATGAAAACGCCTTGCTGCACAGAGTACACTTGAAGGGTTTCTCTCCTGTGTGTTCTCTGGTGTTTTTTAAGAGCAGATGACCATGAAAATGCCTTCCCACACACACTGCACTTGAAGGGTGTTTCTCCCGTGTGTGTTCTCTGGTGTGTTTTAAGAACAAATGAACCTGAAAATGTCTTCCCACAAACACTGCACTTGAAGGGTTTCTCTCCCGTGTGTGTTCTCTGGTGTGTTACAAGATTACATGACTGTGTAAACGCCATCCCGCACATCGTGCACCTGAAGGGTTTCTCTCCCGTGTGTGTTCTCTGGTGGTTCTGAAAAACTGATGGCCATGCAAATGCCTTGTTACACACAGTACATTTGAAGGGTTTCTCTCCCGTGTGTGATCTTTGGTGTACTTGAAGATTTGATGAATCTGCAAACGCCTTCCCACACACACCGCACTTGAAGGGTTTCTCTCCCGTGTGTGTTCTCTGGTGTTTTTTTAACAACAGATGAACATGCAAACGCCTTCCCACACACAGTGCACTTGCAGGGTTTCTCTCCTGTGTCAGATTTCCAGTCCGGTCCGTGCTGTATGCACGCTGGTCGCATTGTTGACTTGTCGTACCGAGCTGCGCTGAGTGCCTTTGCTCCATCAGACCAAATCTGCAGAGGAAGCGTCAGCTGCAGACATAAAAAAAGAATATCCACACCATCTACACGTCAGGCACAGAGGAATGCACACGTGACTTACACGTCTATACTTATTAATATATTCATGATGTAGTGAAAAAGTTTCCCAAATTAATCAGATTTGATGAACGTGCAAACGCCTTCCCGCACAGAGTGCACCTGAAGGGTTTCTCTCCACGGGTTGTTATGGCACACAATGAGAGGGAAAATGTCATTAATATGCCTGTAAGCCTTCATATCATCAAGATGAATGGTAACCCAAAACTCTAAGCACACAATTTCGGCTGTCTGACTACAAAATGAATATTTATGAACGCTAAATTCAGCTGACATAGCAAAGGGTGTTGAAAACAATACTATTTGTGTTTTGCAGAAATGCATGAATTAATGTTCAATCGCAACTTAGAGGTGTGAATCCAGGCTCAGATGTCCTTGAATGCTGGGGATGAACAGTTCTGACTTCAGCTGAAGGTGTGTGCTGTGTTCACCTCCTGTTTTCATTCTTATAAAGAGTTCCAGAGGAAAACAAAAATAAACTATTGTTTTGATATAACCTCCACGTTCAACAGAGTTGATAGACTTTACTGCAAACACAAACTTGACACTGTCACACACTGCCATGAGTAAACAGGTGGTGGTGTGACCAGAACCATGCCTGGCCACCTTCATCTGCTCAGCATTAATTCTTCCTCACTCCACCAAGTAATGAATCGAGGATCAATCAACATAGCCGAGGCTATCCGTGTCTCTGTCTCTCTCCCCGTGGTGAAGGTGTTCCCCTCCACACATTCAGAGTCAACAGCAGCACGAGCTTAGCGTCTTTGACCGATAGATACATTGACGCACGTATTGTTGGTTCTTTCAGAAAAGTCACATAGATAGAAAATAAAAATAACAGATTAAATTTAATAAGATAAAGACCACTTGTGTTGCGATCGAAACGTCGTGGGTTTTTTGCTTTATTTAAAAAATATATTTTTCATTTAATTTGATTGCTATTTTTATTTTATTTCATATCTACGTGACTTTACCGAAATAACCAAGAAAATTCATTCCTGCAGTCACCAAAGTTTAAAGTCAAAACATTCACACACGTTGACAAAGCCTCACCTTGTGTTGTTGTGGGCAGGTCGCTTCTGATAACAAGAGCGGTATAGCAGCTCAAGCGGGCTTGGCCTGGTGAAAACAAAAGAAAATAAAAACTGCGTGAATATTGACAATAAAACAAAGTTACAAAGTGGCGAGCCGAGTGAAGACAAATTAAACTTAAGCGAGATAATTAAAGTGAATGCAATCAGGCGAGGGCAGGAGGCAAGGCCCCGCGTGGCTAGGCCCTGCGTTGTAAAGTTCCAACCTGGACATCGATTCCCATGCTCGCTGCTACTCAACTGACATCCCTACGAGAGAGAGCGAGGCTCTACCTTGGTAAACAACAACAACCACCACCACCACAACAACAACCACCACCACCACAACGATGAGAATTTCTCACCTCGGATTTCAGTGCAAGCGCGCACACGGCAGCTTCCTGTTACCTCGCGACAGCAGGAAGTAGTATGACGTCACTTCCCTCCCACGAGCGGCTCTCTAACTGAATAAATTATGTTAATGACGCCGGCCCATATGTCGAGGGATGGGGGCGTGGGCGCTGAACCCGTCGCAATAAACTCGCGACGGCTTTAACGGACACATTATGTTAATGCGCCACCAGTCACTGGGCGTAGCTTTGCCCAAATAAGGATTGCCACTGGAACGATATCGCCAGTGATCCAAGCGGAGGTGACGTCACGCTGAAGAGCGCGGTGGACAGGGGAGGGATGAATACCTTGGTGACATGACGTCACTAGCGAGGTACACCTCACCCTGGCGTTTCATGTCGATGAGGTAATGCTGAGTGGTGACGTCACAGAGTTGGAGTTTAAGTTTATTTAGATTAATTTTCCATTGCTCCCTCCCTTGGGTATGGGAGCTCAGCAACAATGTGGACATACACTGTGTATACACTGTGTGCGTGTGTACACTATGTGTATACACTGTGTCACTGCGTGTCGCTGTGTCACTGAGTACCTGGTGCGGTGTGTAAATATCGCCACTAGGGAGACAAAGGCGGTCGGGCGTGGTGCTGGCCACCCACCCCCTCGTGTACCGTTCCGGCCTTCATAGGTGCTCACTAACAGCACTTGCCCCTACGGTCTGTTAAGGCTACACGGGGGATCTTTGTCTTTGTGTGTCACTGTGCCTGGCACAAGCGTCGTGGTGACGTCACCGTCACTTAGTGGCGAATGGCGGTTGTTGTTGTCACTGTGTCACTGTGTGTGTGTCACTGTGTGTGTGTATATACAGTGTGTGTACCCTGTGTGTACACTATGTGTATACACTGTGTGTGTGTACACTGTGTGTACACTGTGTGTCACTGTGTGTGTGTACATTGTGTATACACTGTGTGTACAGTGTGTGTACACTCTGCACAAAGAGGGTACACTGTGTGTGCACTGTGTGTACATTGTGTACACTTTGTGTGCACACTGTGTGTACACTGTGTGTGTACACTGTGTGTGTACATTGTGTGTGTACACTGTGTGTGTGTACACTGTGTGTGTCCGAACCCCCGGCAAGGCCATCTACTTAATGACGAGAGAAAATTCACACGAAATGTCCTTTTCAATGAAGTCTTCCAGATGTAAATTGATACAAGCTTTTAATGAGGAAATAAAATAATCTCATTCAAAACACAACACAATTCAAAGATGTTTCATTTTAAAACTTCAAAACGGAGCATGGGGTACTTGCGTGGATGCGTCCTTCGTGTGCAAATGTTGTGACTTTCCTGGCCTGAAGGCCGTCAATGTGTTGGACCCTTATTGGTGCACAGCGTCTCAACAACAGCAGTGGGGTTTGCTTCAACCGATAGGTAACGAACATCCAGACGTTAATCAGCAAGGTGCATTTCTAGTCCCAGTTAGACAAAACCTACGTCAACACGTAAGACAAAACTACAATTCGTGTTGTAGAGAATGTACCTCCTCCTATACGTGTAACGTTCAAGTGGTATGCCTTGTAACTGATGAATGATCCGAGTTTGCTTCCTATTTCAAAGACAATGAGTTGCTCCAGATGCTTCGTGGAACACAAAAACACCATTTGACCTGTATCACAAGAACAACGGGTCCCACCTGAGTTCTCTGTACAGGTTACTTCCAAACAGACACGCACACTTTGTCCTAACATCACTTATTCAATGTTTGACCCTTACAGATCAAATGTTACTTGTATGCACAAAATCAAACAAGAATTCATTCTAAATTATTGACAGGCATATTAACAAAATTGGATTACTTCAGTGAAATATACTGTATCACGTTACATCGTATTAACAAGAAGCTTTTAAAAAAAAGTTGCAGTCTGCTTCACAGTGTATGTAAAACATACTATTGTCATTCAAAACGAGTAGGCCATTGCATGCTGGCGTCTGAGTGAAAATGTAGCAAATTCTAAACATTACCTACAAACTACACAACTGAGATGACACATCAATCATCGCCCCCTACTGACAGGCTCTTGTCCACATGCAGGCCGGTGCAGGGCCACCACCTTGTGCCACACAGGGGCAGCTGTTACTTGGGGATGCTCAAGCGTTTGAGATACAAAACTCCGAGTTGCTGAGGCGATTAAGCAAGCACCATGTAAAAGCAATTATTATAACATAGTGAATGCTTGGGAACTTATTGGCTCTTGCTCCTGGTTAGAGATCTACCCAACCCACGGGCCCACAAAGTGTTCAACTTCACATTCCTGTCATTAAAGGCCTGTGACAAAGGTGCATCTATTGGAGCAACATCATATCAAGCTTACACATCTACCGAGTCTCCACTTGACTTTGTATTGTCTAGGAGCAAGTCCACCCACACCTCCACTTCCACAAACTGCTGGGAGTTGCCTCGCTCTGCCTCAGTCAGAATTCTCCTCCTGCTTTACAATGTGAAGGTCCCATTTTGGAGTTGAACCTTCATCTTCACATTTTACCATCACTTCTTCGCTCATCACTTCTTCACATTTCACCATCACCTCTTCACATTTCACCATCACCTCTTCATATTTCACCTCGATACCTTTAAAAGTGTCCAAGCTGGGATTTTCTTCCGGTTCGTGTTTCATGAGGGATGGGCTTATTGTGGCACTTTGACTTTCACAAGCTGATTTCAGACTACACTCCTTGTGGATCTTCTGATGCTGTGTTCTCTGGTGTACTTGAAGAGTTGATGAACGTGCAAATGCCTTCCCGCACACACTGCACTTGAAGGGTTTCTCTCCTGTGTGTGTTCTCTGGTGTACTTCAAGATTTGATGAACGTGCAAACGCCTTCCCGCACAGAGTGCACCTGAAAGGTTTCTCTCCCGTGTGTGTTCTCTGGTGTGTTTTAAGAGTAGATGACCATGAAAACGCCTTCCCACAAACACTGCACTTGAAGGGTTTCTCTCCCGTGTGTGTTCTCTGGTGTATTACGAGATTATATGACTGTGTAAACGCCATCCCGCACATTGTGCACCGGAAGGGTTTCTCTCCCGTGTGTGTTCTCTGGTGTTTTACAAGCGCAGATGAATGTGCAAATGCCTTCACGCACACACTGCACTTGAAGGGTTTCTCTCCCGTGTGTGTTCTCTGGTGTTCTACAAGAGCAGATGACTGTGCAAATGCTTTCCCACACACACTGCACTTGAAGGGTTTCTTTCCCGTGTGTGTTCTCTGGTGTGTTACAAGATGACATGAATCTGAAAACGCCTTGCCGCACAGAGTACACTTGAAGGGTTTCTCTCCTGTGTGTGTTCTCTGGTGTTTTTTAAGAGCAGATGACCATGAAAATGCCTTCCCACACACACTGCACTTGAAGGGTTTCTCTCCCGTGTGTGTTCTCTGGTGTTTTACAAGATTACATGACTGTGTAAACGCCATCCCGCACATCGTGCACCTGAAGGGTTTCTCTCCCGTGTGTGTACTCTGGTGGTTCTGAAAAACTGATGGCCATGCAAATGCCTTGTTACACACAGTACATTTGAAGGGTTTCTCTCCTGTGTGACTTCTCTGGTGCCGTGTCAAATTTCCAGTCCGGTCCGTGCTGTATGCACGCTGGTCGCATTGTTGACTTGTCGTACCGAGCTGCGCTGAGTGGCTTTGCTCCATCAGACCAATTCTGCAGAGGAAGCGTCAGCTGCAGACATAAAAAAAAGAATATCCACACCATCTACACGTCAGTATCGATGCACAGAGGAAAGCATATATACACAGTAGCACGTGACTTACACGTCTATACTTATTCATATATTCATGATATAGTGGAAAAGTGTCCCAAATTCATCACACGGGCTGTTATGGCACACACTGAGAGGGCAAATGGTCATAAACATGCCTGGAAGCCCTCGAATCTTCAAAATGAATGTTCACCCAAAACTCCGAGCACACAATTTCGGCTGTCTGGCTACAAAAGGAATATTTATGAGAGCTAAATTCAGCTGACATAGCAAAGGGTGTTGAAAACAATACTATTTGTGTTAGGCAGAAATGCATAAATTAACGTTCAATCGCAACTTAGAGGTGTGAATCCAGGCTCAGATGTCCTTAAATGCTGGGATGAACAGTTCCGACTTCAGCTGCATGTGTGTGCTGTGTTAACTTCCTGTTTACATTCATATAAAGAGTTCCAGAGGAAAACAAAAGTAAACAATTGTCATGATATAACCTCCGTGTTCAACAGAGTTAATAGATGTTACTGCAAACACAAACTGTACACTGTCACTGAGTAAACAGGCGGTGACGTGTCTAGAATCATGCCTGGCCACCTTCATCTGCTCGGCATGAATGCTTTCTCACTCCACCAAGTAATTAATTGAGGATCAACGAACATAGCCGTGGCTAACTGGAGTTTGCGTGTCTCTCTCCGTGGTGAGATGTTAACTACCTCACCTGGTATACAGGAAGTCATGGGTTCGATCCCAACCGTGACGCCTGCTGTATATTTGGAGTTTGCGCGTCTCTCCGTATAGCGTCTTTGACCGATAGACATTGACACACGTATTCTTGTTTCTTTCGGTAAAGTTACGTAGATAAAAAATAACAATAACAGATAATACAATTACATTAAATAAAGGCCACTTGTGTTGCGATCAAAACGACGTGAGTTGTTTTGCTTTAGTTACAATTTATTTTTTATTTATTTTCATTGTTATTTTTATTAATTTTCTATCTACATGACTTTACCGAAAAAACCAAGAATAATAATTCCTGCAGTCACCAAAGTTTTAAGTCAAAACATTCACACACGTTGACAAAGCCTCACCTTGTGTTGTTGTGGGCAGGTCGCTTCTGATAACAAGAGCGGTATAGCAGCTCAAGCGGGCTTGGCCTGCTAACAAAAAAACGAAAATAAAAACTGCGTGAATATTTACAATAAAAAAAAGTTACAAAGTGGCGAGCCGGGTGAAGACAAATTAAACTTAAGCGAGATAATTAAAGCGAACGCAATCAGGTGAGGGCAGGAGGCAAGGCCCCGCGTGGCTAGGCCCCGCGTTGTAAAGTTCCAACCTGGACATCGATTCCCATGCTCGCTGCTACTCAACTGACATCCCTACGAGAGAGAGGCTCTACCTTGGTAAACAACAACAACCACCACAACGATGAGAATTTCTCATCTCGGATTTCAGTGCAAGCGCGGATCGGCAGCCTCCTGTTACCTCGCGACGTCACACGGGTAAGCAGGTAACATGACGTCACTGCCGGGATAAGAGACACGCCCCTCCCACAAAGAGCGGCTCTGTAACTGAATAAATTATGTTAATGAGCCCGGGCCATACGTCGAGGAATGGGGTGTGGCTGCTGAACCTGTCGCAATAAACACTCGACGGCTTCAACGGATACATTATGTTAATGAACCGCCAGTCACTGGGCGTACCTTTGCCCAAATAAGGATTGCCACTGGATTGATATCGGCAGTGACCCAAGCGGAGGTGACGTCACGATCAAGAGCACTGTGGACGGGGTTGGGGGAGTGTGAATACCTTGGTGACATGACGTCACTAGCGAGATACACCTCCCGCTGGCACTTTATGCCGATGAGGTCATGCTGAGTGGTGACGTCACAGAGCGGGGATGGAGTCTAAGTTGATTTAGCTTCATTTTCCATTGCCCCCTCCCTTGGGTGTGTGAACTCAGCAACAACGTGGACATTATTGCGTATGCAGTGTGTGTGTACACTGTGTGTACACACACACTGTATACAAACACACAGTGTGTGTGTGTACACACTCTGTGTGCGTACACGTGCACACACAGTGTGTGTACATGTACACAGTGTGTGTACATGTACACACACTGTGTGTGTGTAGTGGGGGGCAAAGGCGATGCATCGGCCAGTCATCTGAGTCAGTCGACCCATGGCATCTTATAATCAATTATTTTTTTTAATGTATTATTTTTATTTGTTATTTGTATTTTTTCATTTTTTTATCTTTTATTTTGTTTATTTTTTGTTTTCTATCTACGTGACTTTGCCGAAAGAACCAGGAATATGGTAGCGCATTCTTTATTTGTTGCAGAGATTCAAAGTTCAAATCCGACAGGCACACCTGGCAACCCCAGTAACATTCACCACATTATGCGCTGTTCTGCTTCACGGCGGATGTAAAACAGAGTATTGTGTCACTCACAACGCACAGATCATTGCATGTTGGTGTCACGGTCAAAATTGTGGTAATTCCAAAACATTATCCGGAAACTCCACAACGTAGATGACGTGTCAATGATCGCCCCCTACCGACAGACTCATGCCACGTGCAGGCCGGTGGAGGGCCACCTTGTGCCACACAGGGGCAGCTGCCACTTAGGGGCGCCCTTCGATTGTTTGAGATGAGATTCGATACGAAACACCAAGTTGCTGAGGCAATTAGGCAAGTGACTTATGAGTGTAAATATGTTGTGTATAACGTAGTGAATGCTTGGGAGCTTAATTGTCTCTCGCTCCTGCTCACAGATTTACCCAGCCCACAGATCTTACATATGAAAAGCTAATGGTCAGTGAGGTCAGCAGCACTGTAGACATGGGCCTGCATTCGCTGGTCCACTGCTATATAGTCCAGCGGATGTTCTTGCTTGGACCCGGCGTGAATCCATGATGTTGTCTGGATGCACAGATGCCAGAACAGCGTGTTGGCAATGACAAGCCCACAGGCTGCACAGAAGTCTAACAGCCTCCTACCATTGTTATTGAGTTGATCTGGCCCATGCCTTCCAATCGCTCCAGACCAGGTGCCAGCATCATGACCAACTCGGGCATTGAAGTCACCCAACAGGATGACTCTATCCCGAGGGGCCACTTTTAGCTAACACCTGTCACAGGAGGTTATAGAAGGAATCTGAATCCACGGGCTTGCCTGCATCCCTCCACTGATGTTCATCTTCGGTGGGGGCGTAAGCAGCCACCACCACCACCATTCTCTGCCTCCTGTTGATGGGGAGGCGAGCCCAAAGTAGCCTGGGGCTTACAGCTTCCCACACCTCGCCGCCACCTTCCCACGCCGCCTTCATTCTTTTATTCAGAATAAGAGCCACTCCTTGTTGTTTGGCAGTCTCCTGCCCCGAGTGGAGGACTCTGCACCCTCATGAGGAACCCCAAGGGTAAGGATTCAGGCATTGCTCCTCACAATGTTATCGTCTGGCATCACAACCACCAGCAACACACCTGTATTTGAATTGCAAGTAACTTTAAAGAACACAACGCAACCCAAACAACCGTTCGTTTGAAAAACATATCCTAAAGAATCGTCACTGGGTGTTGGCTGTGAGCGAGAATCAAACTCGGGTCGTCATGTTTGTAGAGCAGCGCACTAACCGCTAGACTACCGCCACACACGTTACACACGGTACACACACACACAGTGTACACACACACACACAGTACACACACACACGCATGGTACACACACACACGCATGGTACACACACATGCACAGTACACACGCACACGCACAGTACACACACACACGCACGGTACACACACATGCACAGTACACACGCACAGTATACACACGCACAGTACACACACACGGTACACACGCACACGCACAGTACACACACACGCACAGTACACACGCACAGTACACACGCACAGTACACACACACGCACGGTACATGCACGGTACACACACACAGTACACACGCACAGTACACACACACGCACAGTACAAACACACACGGTACACACACACACACAGTACACGACACACACGCACGGCACGCCCACACTCCTTCAGTCACGTGACTAAGGTTGACGCGCCGCCCCATCTAACGAGGTGACCTCTTGGCTCTCTCGTCTCGCCTCGACACGTAGATTAATTTCTTACTCTTACCTAGAAACGTCATTGTCTGTCTGTCTGTCTCTGTGGACGCAACTTGCGAGGAATTTAACTCACACACTGTGGGGTTTACGTTTCAAATAAAGTGCCCAGATACCATGCGACAAGCCCCGTGGTGAGCCAGTGCTATTCCTATTTCCAATCAGTCAGCTTGAAAGTAGTTAAATTAACAATTTATTACCAATCTCCATATATATCAAAGGCAAAGTTGTGAATGTGTGCGTCTGTTCAAAATGTTTAGCGTACTTCCCGACACGCACCAAGCTTTAAATTTGCCATGTGGGTAATTTCCAGACTGTACACCGTGCAAACATTATAAAAATAGACTTTTGTATATTTTTGGGGGGGGGCACGCAATAATGGATATGCATGAAAACACCACGATACATAGGACTTACTTTGATTAGAATCTTGGAATTGATTGTGTACATGTTGAAATTGTTAAATGAGCATTTTGAGCACACTGCTGTTTTAATAAATGTTCATGATTCTGAGAATATAACTAATTCTGAGCATCATAATGACCATATTGGAATTGTCATCATGAATGGGGGTACAATGATTTTTTATAACAATAGGAATGCGGTTTTGAGCATGACTATTGATATTTCGGACTCATTTATGACAATAGATTCACGATTAAATTGCGATTTTGTTTAGCTCATCAATCAGGATACTGTTAATAATGCGCATGCCCATAAATTGTTGAAATGACTAGAAATGCAAGTTGTGTATACTCTCCAACCCCATTCCTCTACCTACCCATTCCCTTGACGGGCTCCGTGCCCACTTAAACCCATGACGATGGCGGTGATGATTCCACCTCTCGCTGTAACAATCAAAGCACCTCCAACTTCTGAATGCAAAGGTGCTGGTTGGTGTAACGCCAAAACACATCGTCAACGCCGCTCCCAAGCCCGCCCTACGTTAATTCAATCGTTAGAATCAACAAAATAAAAAGTTCCACAGAGGAAACTAAAATGACATTACGCAATCCCCAAAGTGGCACGCGGTAGGCTACACGACTCGGAGAACAACGTCAGACTTCAAGACTTGCATCGCCATCATCAGCATCATTCTTCCTCTCCACAAGTCATCGCACGTCAATATTCAACAAGCTGCACACACGTGCAAGTAACCTCTCGACCCGCCACCTGCACAGTTAACGCGATCAGACCCGGGGGTCAAATTAAAATTGTGTCTTTGGTGACGTATTGCAATCGGTGTAATTTTAATGATGTACGTACAGCAACTGCTGCAACTGCTGTACGTACATCGAATTATATCATTGACAACGGGGTCCGCTTTTGCGGTATCTGCGTGCGGTCTTATAATTATATAGATACGTAGTCAGTTCATTAGTATGGGGTTCCTCTATAAGGAATTGTAAAATGTATTACTTAATACGCTTCCAGGCCGCACTTAGCTTGTAGCAGTCAGAGCAGTTAAAATGACTGTACATGTGTAGGTATGAAATAAAATAAATTTAATTAAAAGAAAATAAATTTTAGTTATTAAAACATTTAACTTAACGTAGGTATAAAATAAATGTAATTTAAATAAAATAAATGTAATTTATTTTAAAAAATGTATTTAAATAAAATAAGATAATTTATAAAAAATGTAATTTAACGTAGGTATAAAATTAATTTAAATAAAATAATGTAATTTATTTTAAAAATTAAATTAAACGTAGGTATTAAATGAAATAAATGTAATTTAAATAAAATAAATTTAATTTATTAAAACATTTAATTTAACGTAGGTATAAGATAAAATAAATGTAAAAAGAATAATTTATAAAAAAAAATTACGTAGGTATAAAATAAATGTAATTAAAATAAATTTAATTTATAAAAAATTGATTTAACGTAGGTATAAAATAAAATTCATTGAAATAAATGTAATTAATACAAATTTTCAATTAAATTTTACGTAGGTATGAAATAAAATAAATTAAAAATTTTAATTTATTACAAAATTAAATTAAACGTAGATATAACAAAATAAATTTAATTTAAATTATAAAAAATATTCATTCATAAAAAAATACATAGGTATAAAATGAATTTTAATTTACTTCATTAAAATTTTAAATTAAATTTAACGTAGGTATAAAATAAAATGTAATTAAATTAAATAATAAATACATTTTATTTTCTACCTCCGTGACTTTACCGAAAGACGCAAAGAGTGTGGACCCACGTGACATCAAGGCTGTCCTAGTCTTAGTCTAGGCAAGGCCTCAGGGTGTACCGGGCCTTTCACAACAACCGCAGCCGCAGCAACAACGGTTCTCTTGAGAAAATGCTTTAAAAAAGTCAACGTAGCTTACCTTGACACTCGCGAACTTTAATGATTAAAATAATTAAAACAAAAACTAAACATTCACACGCACATGGGCGCGCGGCGTTCAGCGTGTAGGGCATTAAAAACGGTAGCGTCCTCCCGCGATCTTATTGGTCGCCGTGTGCCAAAGTGGGGAGGGGGGAGGGCCAGCGATCCGATTGGTCGAGAGGCAAACCTGGGCGCGTCTCCGGCGATGGTGCGCAGCGATTGGTCAACGGTTGTCCTATGCTAATTTTGGTATGCTAATTAATTTTAATATGTATGCTAATACAGTATATTTATTAATACTCATTAAGTTTAATGTTTATCCTAAATTAGTTAAAAATTTATGCTCGTTTAGTTAACATTCTATGATAGTATCGTTATATTTTTTTATGCTATGATTACAGCAGTACATACTAACCGTAGTGGTACATGCTATGATTACAGCAGGTATACTGACTGTGGTGGTACCTGATATGATTACAGCAGGTATAGTGACTGTGGTGGTACCTGCTATGATAGCAGGCATACTGACTAGTGGTACCTGCTATAATTACATCAGTGCATACTGACTGTGGTGGTACCTGCTATGATTACAGCAGGCATACTGACTGTGGTGGTACCTGCTAAGGTTACAGCAGTGCATACTGTGGTGGTACCTGCTATGATAACAGCAGGCATACTGACTAGTGGTACCTGCTATAATTACATCAGTGCATACTGTGGTGGTACCTGATTTCACTACAGCAGTGCATACTGACTGTGGTGGGTACCTGCTAAGGTTACAGCAGTGCATACTGTGGTGGTACCTGCTATGATAACAGCAGGCATACTGACTAGTGGTACCTGCTATAATTACATCAGTGCATGCTGTGGTGGTACCTGATTTCACTACAGCAGTGCATACTGACTGTGGTGGGTATCTGCTAAGGTTACAGCAGTGCATACTGCTTATATGCTTTATCACGTGTCGTGAATGTGATAGTTTCATCCCAGAAATGGTGCCCTTGACCGGCCCAGAGCAGACATTTCACTTTGCCTTAGAACCTGAGGTGGCACAGCATTAGCAATTCCAAGTTCTTTATGTGACCAATAGCAACGAATTATGTGGCAAGCATTTGAAATGAGTGGGTTATGACGTACTGTACTTCACTCTTATCGACCATTAACATAAGTCTGTGTTACTGGCGTTGTGCTGCCTTGGCCGGTACCAACTTCTTCTTTGACCACGTGGACCACGCGGATGAATGGTCTACGCGAGTCGAGCGACCGATGGAGAAGACCTATGGGGGCACGCGGCGGGAGACTCTCAGGCGAAATCGTGGAAGCCGCGTGACAGAAGCCACGAGTGGAGGATAGACGCATGCTGGCGAGACGTCGTCTTCAGTTTAATTTGTTTCACGTGTCAGGTGTAGAGTCCTGTGAGCCGTGCGGCCCTTGACTCGGGTGCAACCGCAACAAACAAAAGCGTGAACATACTCATGTTGTGGGTCACTGTTGACGATGTGGGTCCCTTCTGACGAGGTGAGTGTCCATATTCATGTAGTGGGTCACTGTTGACGATCTGGGTCCCTACTGACGAGGTGAGTGTGCATATTCATGTTGTGGGTCACTGTTGACGATGTGGGTCCCTACTGACGAGGTGAGTGTCCATATTCATGTTGTGGGTCACTGTTGACGATGTGGGTCCTGATTGAAGATATGGGTCCGGATTAAAGAGGTGAGCGTCCCTTTTGATGTGGGTCTCTATTGACGCGGCGAGCATCCCTGTTGACGATGTTGGTCGCTGATGACGATCTGGGTCCGTGTTACCGATGTTAGCACTGAATTGGTCCTCGTCTAATATCATATATGTTCTACCATATGTATACTGTTGTATATGTAGGTGTTATGAAAATTGATGAAAATAATGAAAATTAAATGAAATTTGAAATTAGCATAATTTATCCGAAATTATGTTAATTAGTGTAATTATGTGCATAAATTATGCGGATTCAAGAGATAATCGTATTAATTTATGCGAGTGGGCGTGGTTAGGATAATGCAGGTCGTTATGGATTATCAGGTCGAGCCTCAGTGACGAGGATTGTGTTATGAATTGGAATAACGCAATTAATCGTATGCAGTGACGCATGCGTTGTGAGCGTGAATGAGAGAGAGTCGATTCGACTCTGCTCTTTAATTCCGTATTATCGATAAGAATACGATTACTCTCGATTGAACATTACGGATTATGTGTGTTATGGATCATGTGGTGATAGTGTGCTTATGATAGGTCCCCAGGATTCAGATCTCATACGCAGAACAATATTATGCAGAATTTCAGGAAGAATCACACACAAACCTTCTGCTTTAATCAATTTTATTTCTAGCTAACTTTAATTTTTGGATAATATGAAAACTCAATCTCGGGATTTTGGAATTTCAACACAGCGTGAACATGATACCATCACGATTGCGTTGTTTCACCTCGATAGCGGCACCTGTGGTTAATTCCCGACGCGTAACGCAATTGATCGGTTGTTGAGAGAGAGATTAAAAACATGCGAACTATTCTATCAAACCTTAACTTTATAATATGCAAACTCGTATGCTTGAATTGTTACACAACACGGCACTTGGTCTTTGATTCGTATCCAATCCTTAATACATCCTGATATGCGAAGCTATTATGCTTGAAATCGTCAGCACAGTACCACGTTGATGTTCGTTCATTGATTCATAATGATTATGCATTTAAAGCGTTCGACTGAAATACTTCGAATTGCCTTATCAACACCACTCGTTGGCCACAATGCTTCGTTACTTGAATTGTCAGACAAAACAGCATTCGGTCATTGATCATGCGCGGCCCTTAATGCAATTATTGTCACGTTGTTAACAATAGGATGACTGATTATTATGCAACGCTACTCGTTGACAGGGCACTCCAACCAGTATTATTCTTGGAGGCACAAATATGCGTTTGAATTCGTTATTTCATTCGTGGATACCGGCAAGATTATGCAGAAAGACAAATATTAACGAACGACTCAAGTATTCCTAATCAACTTCTCAACGCGACTCAATGGGTGGCGATGTTTCCTTTTGAGATCCTTATCTCGGGCCAATCTTTTAATTGATTGTGGCCAGACCCCTGGCAGGGAACCGGTTGAACCCGCTCTTCAACCCCGCGAGCGGCGCTCCGTGGTGAGGTGCCAAGAACGAATCCTTGTTAATGGGTCAGTTGGTAATTTATGCGGTTAGAAGTACAGCCCCAGCACAACATTACAGAGAAAATTATGAACACTCTTAAAAACGATAGATTATTCACTCGGTCGTTGCGATGTTTCCACAATCACGGATGGTTCAATGGCTTGAGGTTTTTAGGCTTTGTTAATGACCCGTGTGTGTGTGTGTTGAATGGTGTGAGTGGTGAAAGAGTAGGCCAATGTTCGGAATCGATTCTTTGCGTCAAGCAGACGTCTGGTTTGTGTGTAGTGGGGGGCAGTGTATCATACGTATCAGTTGATTCTTCTTTCAGTAGTTGGTTCGGACTCGACGGACGTTGGTGAACGAGTAGATGCGTTGTTGTAGCTGAGATGACCGTCTGGTAGACGGCGTTAGAAGCACGCCCGCAGCGGCACGCTGGTGCTCCGTCGTCGGCGGTTGTAGATTGCAGGCTCACGATTCGCTCGTGGTGGCGCTGGTGCTGGTTCTGGTGGCACGCTGGTGGCGCGCTGTTGGCACGCTCTGGTGCTGATGCTGGTGCTGATGGCACGCTGGTGGCGCGCGCTCCCTCTCCTTGAAGATGCGCGAACGCGCCCGTGCTGGTTCGCTGATAGCAGTTTCTCTCCACTGCTGGCTGAGCTGCTGCACGCTCTTGCTTGGCGTTGCTGGCCGCGCTCTTTCTCCTTGAAGATGCGCGAAAGCGCCCGTGCTGGTTCGCTGACAGCAGTTTCCTCCACTGCTGGATGAGCTACGCCGGCGCGCGCTCTTTCCGCTGCTGTAGTATCTGACGCTGCTGTAGTATCTGACGCTGCGCTCGCGAGCGACAGGTCAAGTTTTTCTTCTGCTGAGTTGAGTTGAGATGAGTCTTCTTCTGTTGAGCTGAGTTGAGATGAGTCTTCTTCTGTTGAGCTGCCCCCGAGGGCTGATGAGTTGATTTCAATGCTGAAACGGCTCCTTTTTATGCCAAAAATCTCTCCCCTTCTCGGCTCCCCCTCACGAGGTGGAGCTATCTTTGATCTGATCGTATGTCGGTGGGGGGGGTTCGTGTGTCGGTGGTGGGGGGGGGTTCGTGTGTCAGTGTGTATGTTTGTGTGTGTGTCATTTATGACATGGCTCTGTTCGGGTCTTTCCTCAAGCCATAAACATCAAGACAACAGACACCTCGATTCATCTTGGTGGCGTCTGGTTGTCTAATCCCTCCACCCAGAGAGAGGGGCGGGTTCCCCCCCCCCTTTTCCGTACGCGTTCCGACGCACAAAGAAATGGTTAAGATTTTTTTTTAAGTTTAACATTTCACATCACAGTTGGTATCTTATCATACACAGTTATGATCCTGCTTGTGATTCATAGTATTTGATTTATTTCCAAGTGAAGATGCTCTTCCGAGCATATGCATTTTATCACGTGCTGCAGGGAAAGACAAAGGTGGCCGGGAGCACCTCTTTATACTTTTGACTTATATTTCTCAAATACCATTTGGTCCCATGTTCGCCAAGACTCGTGTTTGTAACTACGTCCTCCCGACACCTCTCGGTTTTACCGAGGTTCGAATTGTTATGATGGAATTATTAAAAAGAAAAATAATTATCATCCTGAGTTTAAGAGGTCCATTTCTTGATTGTTGGAATCCATATCCCTTGGTTCTGTAAGGTTCTATAATGGAATGTCGTGTAAGGTTAACACGTTGTTATTATTAATATTATTTTGCAATTTTCTTTAAAACTTTCTTTGCCTGGTTGCCGTGTGTGGGGTGGGTGTGTCTCCTCATCAAACCCGGCTGGCTTTTCCAGATGGCCCCTTGTGATAAGGTGTAATTCCTGCTTCTCCGCGCTGTGAGAGAGACAAATGTGGTCGGGGTTGCTTGGAATATTGTTTAAACTCTTTCGCAAGTTTGCTCGTTGTCTCATTCCTTCTCGATAACCTTTGATGTGACTCGGTTTTCTTGCTCCCAGCTTTGTTTTAACAGTAAAAGTATTAAAGGTGAAAATCATTTGATAGCGAATTAATCATTGGATAATAATTCACTGATGTGTCTGGTGGCCTGTTCTTAATTGGAGTGAGCGTTAGGCTCGCTACTTTTATCTTATTCTTGTTGTTGCCTTTTAATTTTTTTGTTGTTGTTTTACTGGAAAATAAGGAAAAGAATATGTATACGATTTACCCTGTTGGCGTCTGGTGTCTGCTCTCTTGGTATTCTGACCTCGGGCCAGGGATATTAGGGCCAGGGATATTAGGGCCAGGGATATTAGGGCCTGGGATATTAGGGCCAGGGATGTTAGGGCCAGGGATATTAGGGCCAGGGATATTAGGGCCAGGGATATTAGGGCCAAGGATATTAGGGCCAGGGATATTAGGGCCAGTGATATTAGGGCCAGGGATATTAGGGCCAGGGATATTAGGGCCAGGGATATTAGAGCCAGGGATATTAGGGCCAGGGATATTAGGACCAGGGATATTAAGGCCAGGGATATTAGGGCCATGGATATTAGGGACAGGGATATTAGGGCCAGGGATATTAGGGCCAGGGTTATTAGAGCCAGGGATATTAGGGCCAGGGATATTAGGGCCAGGGATATTAGGGCCAGGGATATTAGTGCCAGGGATATTAGGGCCAAGGATATTAGGGCCTGGGATATTATGGCCAGGAATATTAGGGCCAGGGATATTAGGGCCAAGGATATTAGGGCCAAGGATATTAGGGCCAGGGATATTAGAGCCAGGGATATTACGGCCAGGGATATTAGGGCCAGGGATTTTAGGGCCAGGAATATTAGGGCCAAGGATATTAGGGCCTGGGATATTAGGGCCAGGGATATTAGGGCCAGTGATATTATGGCCAGGGATTTTATGGCCAGGGATGTTAGGGCCAGGGATATTAGGGCCAGGGATTTTAGGGCCAGGGATATTAGGGCCAGGGATATTAGGGCCAGGGATTTTAGGGCCAGGGATATTACGGCCAGGGATATTAGGGACAGGGATATTAGAGCCAGGGATATTAGGGCCAGGGATATTAGGGCCAGAGATATTATGGCCAGGGATATTAGGGCCAGGGATATTAGGGCCAGGGATATTAGGGCCAGGGATATTAGGGCCAGGGGTATTAGGGCCAGGGGTAATAGGGCCAAGGGTATTATGGCCAGGGATATTAGGGCCAGGGATGATAGGGCCAGAGATATTAGAGCCAGGGATATTAGGGCCAGGGATATTAGGGCCAGGGGTATTAGGGCCAGGGATATTAGGGCCAGGCATATTAGGGCCAGGGATATTAGGGCCAGGAATATTAGGGCCAGGGATATTAGTGCCAGGGATATTAGGGCTAGGGATATTAGGGCCAGGGATATTACGGCCAGGGATATTAGGGCCAAGGATATTAGGGCCAGGGATATTAGGGCCAGGGATATTAGGGCCAGGAATATAAGGGCCAAGGATATTAGGGCCAGGGATATTAGGGCCAGGGATATTAGGGCCAGGGATATTAGGGCCAGGGATTTTAGGTCCAGGGATATTAGGGCCAGGGATATTAGGGCCAGGGATTTTAGGGCCAGGGATATTAGGGCCAGGGATATTAGGGCCAGTGATATTAGGGCCAGGGATAATAGGGCCAGGGATATTAGGGCCAGGGATATTAGGGCCAGGGATATTAGGGCCAGGGATATTACGGCCAGGGATATTAGGACCAGGGATATTAAGGCCAGGGATATTAGGGCCAGGGATATTAGGGCCAGGGATGTTAGGGCCAGGGATATTAGGGCCAGGGATGTTAGGGCCAGGGATATTAGGGCCAGGAATTTTAGGGCCAGGGATATTAGGGCCAGGGATATTAGGGCCAGGGATATTAGGGCCAGGGATATTAGGGCCAGGGATATTAGGGCCAGGGATATTAGGGCCAGGGATATTAGGGCCAGGGATATTAGGGCCAGGGATAGTAGGGCGAGGGATATTAGGGCCAAGGATATTAGGGCCTGGGATATTACGGCCAGGAATATTAGGGCCAGGGATATTAGGGCCAGGGATATTAGGGCCAGGGATATTAGGGCCAGGGATATTAGGGCAAGGGATATTAGGGCCAGGGATTTTATGGCAAGGGATATCAGGGCCAGGGATATTAGGGCCAGGGATATTAGGGCCAGGGATATTAGGGCCAAGGATATTAGGGCCAGGGATATTAGGGTCATGGGTATTAGAGCCAGGGATATTACGGCCAGGGATATTAGGGCCAGGGATATTAGGGCCAAGGATATTAGCGCCTGGGATATTAGGGCCAGGGATATTAGGGCCAGTGATATTATGGCCAGCGATTTTAGGGCCAGGGATGTTAGGGCCAGGAATATTAGGGCCAGGGATTTTAGGGCCAGGGATATTAGGGCCAGGGATATTAGGGCCAGGGATTTTAGGGCCAGGGATATTACGGCCAGGGATATTAGGGACAGGGATATTAGAGCCAGGGATATTAGGGCCAGGGATATTAGGGCCAGGGATATTAGGGCCAGGGATATTAGGGCCAGGGATATTAGGGCCAGGGATATTAGGGCCAGGGATATTAGGGCCAGGGGTATTAGGGCCAGGGGTAATAGGGCCAAGGGATATTAGGGCCAGGGATATTAGGGCCAGGGATATTAAGGCCAGGGTTATTAGGGCCAGGGATATTAGGGCCAGGGATATTAGGGCGAGGGATATTAGGGCCAGGGATATTAGGGCCAGGGATATTAGGGCCAGGGATATTAGGGCCAGGGGTATTAGGGCCAGGGATATTAGGGCCAGGCATATTAGGGCCAGGGATATTAGGGCCAGGAATATTAGGGCCAGGGATATTAGTGCCAGGGATATTATGGCCAGGGATATTAGGGCCATGGATATTAGGGCCAGAGATATTAGAGCCAGGGATATTAGGGCCAGGGATATTAGGGCCAGGGGTATTAGGGCCAGGGATATTAGGGCCAGGGATATTAGGGCCAGGGATATTAGGGCCAGGGATATTAGGGCCAGGGATTTTAGGGCCATGGATATTAGGGCCAGGGATATTAGGGCCATGGATATTAGGGCCAGGGATATTAGGGCCAGGGATATTAGGGCCAGGGATATTAGGGCCAGGGATATTAGGGCCTGGGATATTAGGGCCAGGGATATTAGGTCCAGGGATATTAGGGCCAGGGATATTAGTGCCAAGGATATTAGGGCCAGGGATATTAGGGCCAGGGATATTAGGGCCAGGGATATTAGGGCCAGGTTTGTTAGGGCCAGGGATATTAGCGCCAGGGATTTTAGGGCCAGGGATATTAGGGCCAGGGATATTAGGGCCAGGGATGTTAGGGCCAGGGATATTAAGGCCAAGGTTATTAGGGCCAGGGATTTTAGGGCCAGGGATTTTAGGGCCAGGGATATTAGGGCCAGGGATATTAGGGCCAGGGATATTAGGGCCAGCGATATTAGGGCCAGGGGTATTAGGGCCAGGGATATTAGGGCCCGGGATATTAGGGCCAGGGATATTAGGGCCAGGAATATTAGGGCCAGGGATATTAGTGCCAGGGATATTAGGGCCAGTGATATTAGGGCCAGGGATATTAGGGCCAGGGATATTAGGGCCAGGGATATTAGGGCCAGGGATATTAGGGCCAGGGATTTTAGGGCCAGGGATATTAGGGCCAGGGATATTAGGGCCAGGGATATTAGGGCCAGGGATATTAAGGCCAGGGTTATTAGGGCCAAGGATATTAGGGCCAGGGATATTAGGGCCAGGGATATTAGGGCCAGGGATTTTAGGGCCATGGATATTAGGGCCAGGGATATTAGGGCCAGGGATATTAGGGCCAGGGATATTAGGGCCAGGGATATTAGGGCCAGGGATATTAGGGCCTGGGATATTAGGGCCAGGGATATTAGGTCCAGGGATATTAGGGCCAGGGATATTAGTGCCAAGGATATTAGGGCCAGGGATATTAGGGCCAGGGATATTAGGGCCAGGGATATTAGGGCCAGGGATGTTAGGGCCAGGGATATTAGGGCCAGGGATTTTAGGGCCAGGGATATTAGGGCCAGGGATATTAGGGCCAGGGATGTTAGGGCCAGGGATATTAATGCCAGGGTTATTAGGGCCAGGGATTTTAGGGCCAGGGATTTTAGGGCCAGGGATATTAGGGCCAGGGATATTAGGGCCAGGGATATTAGGGCCAGCGATATTAGGGCCAGGGGTATTAGGGCCAGGGATATTAGGGCCCGGGATATTAGGGCCAGGGATATTAGGGCCAGGAATATTAGGGCCAGGGATATTAGTGCCAGGGATATTAGGGCCAGGGATATTAGGGCCAGGGATATTAGGGCCAGGGATATTAGCGCCAGGGATATTAGGGCCAGGGATATTAGGGCCAGGGATTTTAGGGCCAGGGATATTAGGGCCAGGGATATTAGGGCCAGGGATATTAGGGCCAGGGATATTAAGGACAGGGTTATTAGGGCCAGGGATATTAGGGCCAGGGATATTAGGGCCAGGGATATTAGGGCCAGGAATATAAGGGCCAGGGATATTAGGGCCAGGGATATTAGGGCCAGGGATATTAGGGCCAGGGATATTAGGGCCAGGGATTTTAAGGGCCAGGGATATTAGGGCCATGGATATTAGGGCCAGGGATATTAGGGCCAGGGATATTAGGGCCAGGGATATTAGGGCCAGAGATATTAGGGCCTGGGATATTAGGGCCAGGGATATTAGGTCCAGGGATATTAGGGCCAGGGATATTAGTGCCAAGGATATTAGGGCCAGGGATATTAGGGCCAGGGATATTAGGGCCAGGGATATTAGGGCCAGGGATGTTAGGGCCAGGGATATTAGGGCCAGGGATTTTAGGGCCAGGGATATTAGGGCCAGGGATATTAGGGCCAGGGATATTAAGGCCAGGGTTATTAGGGCCAGGGATTTTAGGGCCAGGGATATTAGGGCCAGGGATATTAGGGCCCGGGATATTAGGGCCAGGAATATTAGGGCCAGGGATATTAGTGCCAGGGATATTAGGGCCAGGGATATTAGGGCCAGGGATATTAGGGCCAGGGATATTAGCACCAGGGATATTAGGGCCAGGGATATTAGGGCCAGGGATTTTAGGGCCAGGGATATTAGGGCCAGGGATATTAGGGCCAGGGATATTAGGGCCAGGGATATTAAGGCCAGGGTTATTAGGGCCAGGGATATTAGGGCCAGGGATATTAGGGCCAGGGATATTAGGGCCAGGAATATAAGGGCCAGGGATATTAGGGCCAGGGATATTAGGGCCAGGGATATTAGGGCCAGGGATTTTAGGGCCAGGGATATTAGGGCCATGGATATTAGGGCCAGGGATATTAGGGCCAGGGATATTAGGGCCAGGGATATTAGGGCCAGAGATATTAGGGCCTGGGATATTAGGGCCAGGGATATTAGGTCCAGGGATATTAGGGCCAGGGATATTAGTGCCAAGGATATTAGGGCCAGGGATATTAGGGCCAGGGATATTAGGGCCAGGGATATTAGGGCCAGGGATGTTAGGGCCAGGGATATTAGGGCCAGGGATTTTAGGGCCAGGGATATTAGGGCCAGGGATATTAGGGCCAGGGATATTAATGCCAGGGTTATTAGGGCCAGGGATTTTAGGGCCAGGGATTTTAGGGCCAGGGATATTAGGGCCAGGGATTTTAGGGCCAGGGATATTAGGGCCAGCGATATTAGGGCCAGGGGTATTAGGGCCAGGGATATTAGGGCCTGGGATATTAGGGCCAGGGATATTAGGGCCAGGAATATTAGGGCCAGGGATATTAGTGCCAGGGATATTAGGGCCAGGGATATTAGGGCCAGGGATATTAGGGCCAGGGATATTAGGGCCAGGGATATTAGGGCCAGGGATATTAGGCCAGGGATTTTAGGGCCAGGGATATTAGGGCCAGGGATATTAGGGCCAGGGATATTAGGGCCAGGGATATTAAGGCCAGGGTTATTAGGGCCAGGGATATTAGGGCCAGGGATATTAGGGCCAGGGATATTAGGGCCAGGGATATTAGGGCCAGGGATATTAGGACCAGGGATATTAGGGCCAGGGATATTAGGGCCAGGGATATTAGGGCCAGGGATATTAGGGCCAGGGATATTAGGGCCTGGGATATTAGGGCCAGGGATGTTAGGGCCAGGGATATTAGGGCCAGGGATATTAGGGCCAGGGATATTAGGGCCAAGGATATTAGGGCCAGGGATATTAGGGCCAGTGATATTAGGGCCAGGGATATTAGGGCCAGGGATATTAGGGCCAGGGATATTAGAGCCAGGGATATTAGGGCCAGGGATATTAGGGCCAGGGATATTAGGGCCTGGGATATTAGGGCCAGGGATGTTAGGGCCAGGGATATTAGGGCCAGGGATATTAGGGCCAGGGATATTAGGGCCAAGGATATTAGGGCCAGGGATATTAGGGCCAGTGATATTAGGGCCAGGGATATTAGGGCCAGGGATATTAGGGCCAGGGATATTAGAGCCAGGGATATTAGGGCCAGGGATATTAGGGCCAGGGATATTAGGGCCAGGGATATTAGGGCCAGGGATATTATGGCCAGGGATATTAGGACCAGGGATATTAGGGCCAGGGATATTAGGGCCAGGGATATTAGGGCCAGGGATATTAGGGCCATGGATATTAGGGCCAGGGATATTAGGGCCAGGGATATTAGGGCCAGGGATATTAGGGCCAGAGATATTAGGGCCTGGGATATTAGGGCCAGGGATATTAGGTCCAGGGATATTAGGGCCAGGGATATTAGTGCCAAGGATATTAGGGCCAGGGATATTAGGGCCAGGGATATTAGGGCCAGGGATATTAGGGCCAGGGATGTTAGGGCCAGGGATATTAGGGCCAGGGATTTTAGGGCCAGGGATTTTAGGGCCAGGGATATTAGGGCCAGGGATATTAATGCCAGGGTTATTAGGGCCAGGGATTTTAGGGCCAGGGATTTTAGGGCCAGGGATATTAGGGCCAGGGATATTAGGGCCAGGGATATTAGGGCCAGCGATATTAGGGCCAGGGGTATTAGGGCCAGGGATATTAGGGCCTGGGATATTAGGGCCAGGGATATTAGGGCCAGGAATATTAGGGCCAGGGATATTAGTGCCAGGGATATTAGGGCCAGGGATATTAGGGCCAGGGATATTAGGGCCAGGGATATTAGGGCCAGGGATATTAGGGCCAGGGATATTAGGCCAGGGATTTTAGGGCCAGGGATATTAGGGCCAGGGATATTAGGGCCAGGGATATTAGGGCCAGGGATATTACGGCCAGGGTTATTAGGGCCAGGGATATTAGGGCCAGGGATATTAGGGCCAGGGATTTTAGGGCAAGGGATATTAGGACCAGGGATATTAGGGCCAGGGATATTAGGGCCAGGGATATTAGGTCCAGGGATATTAGGGCCAGGGATATTAGGGCCAGGGATATTAGGGCCAGGGATATTAGGGCCAGGGATATTAGGGCCTGGGATATTAGGGCCAGGGATGTTAGGGCCAGGGATATTAGGGCCAGGGATATTAGGGCCAGGGATATTAGGGCCAAGGATATTAGGGCCAGGGATATTAGGGCCAGTGATATTAGGGCCAGGGATATTAGGGCCAGGGATATTAGGGCCAGGGATATTAGAGCCAGGGATATTAGGGCCAGGGATATTAGGACCAGGGATATTAGGGCCAGGGATATTAGGGCCAGGGATATTACGGCCAGGGATATTAGGACCAGGGATATTAGGGCCAGGGATATTAGGGCAGGGATATTAGGGCCAGGGATATTAGGGCCTGGGATATTAGGGCCAGGGATGTTAGGGCCAGGGATATTAGGGCCAGGGATATTAGGGCCAGGGATATTAGGGCCAAGGATATTAGGGCCAGGGATATTAGGGCCAGTGATATTAGGGCCAGGGATATTAGGGCCAGGGATATTAGGGCCAGGGATATTAGAGCCAGGGATATTAGGGCCAGGGATATTAGGGCCAGGGATATTAGGGCCAGGGATATTAGGGCCAGGGATATTACGGCCAGGGATATTAGGACCAGGGATATTAAGGCCAGGGATATTAGGGCCATGGATATTAGGGACAGGGATATTAGGGCCAGGGATATTAGGGCCAGGGTTATTAGAGCCAGGGATATTAGGGCCAGGGATATTAGGGCCAGGGATATTAGGGCCAGGGATATTAGTGCCAGGGATATTAGGGCCAAGGATATTAGGGCCTGGGATATTAGGGCCAGGAATATTAGGGCCAGGGATATTAGGGCCAAGGATATTAGGGCCAAGGATATTAGGGCCAGGGATATTAGAGCCAGGGATATTACGGCCAGGGATATTAGGGCCAGGGATTTTAGGGCCAGGAATATTAGGGCCAAGGATATTAGGGCCTGGGATATTAGGGCCAGGGATATTAGGGCCAGTGATATTATGGCCAGGGATTTTATGGCCAGGGATGTTAGGGCCAGGGATATTAGGGCCAGGGATTTTAGGGCCAGGGATATTAGGGCCAGGGATATTAGGGCCAGGGATTTTAGGGCCAGGGATATTACGGCCAGGGATATTAGGGACAGGGATATTAGAGCCAGGGATATTAGGGCCAGGGATATTAGGGCCAGGGATATTATGGCCAGGGATATTAGGGCCAGGGATATTAGGGCCAGGGATATTAGGGCCAGGGATATTAGGGCCAGGGGTATTAGGGCCAGGGGTAATAGGGCCAAGGGTATTATGGCCAGGGATATTAGGGCCAGGGATGTTAGGGCCAGAGATATTAGAGCCAGGGATATTAGGGCCAGGGATATTAGGGCCAGTTGTATTAGGGCCAGGGATATTAGGGCCAGGCATATTAGGGCCAGGGATATTAGGGCCAGGAATATTAGGGCCAGGGATATTAGTGCCAGGGATATTAGGGCCAGGGATATTAGGGCCAGGGATATTACGGCCAGGGATATTAGGGCCAAGGATATTAGGGCCAGGGATATTAGGGCCAGGGATATTAGGGCCAGGAATATAAGGGCCAGGGATATTAGGGCCAGGGATATTAGGGCCAGGGATATTAGGGCCAGGGATATTAGGGCCAGGGATTTTAGGGCCAGGGATATTAGGGCCAGGGATATTAGGGCCAGGGATTTTAGGGCCAGGGATATTAGGGCCAGGGATATTAGGGCCAGTGATATTAGGGCCAGGGATAATAGGGCCAGGGATATTAGGGCCAGGGATATTAGGGCCAGGGATATTAGGGCCAGGGATATTACGGCCAGGGATATTAGGACCAGGGATATTAAGGCCAGGGATATTAGGGCCAGGGATATTAGGGCCAGGGATGTTAGGGCCAGGGATATTAGGGCCAGGGATGTTAGGGCCAGGGATATTAGGGCCAGGAATTTTAGGGCCAGGGATATTAGGGCCAGGGATATTAGGGCCAGGGATATTAGGGCCAGGGATATTAGGGCCAGGGATATTAGGGCCAGGGATATTAGGGCCAGGGATATTAGGGCCAGGGATATTAGGGCCAAGGATATTAGGGCCTGGGATATTACGGCCAGGAATATTAGGGCCAGGGATATTAGGGCCAGGGATATTAGGGCCAGGGATATTAGGGCCAGGGATATTAGGGCAAGGGATATTAGGGCCAGGGATTTTATGGCAAGGGATATCAGGGCCAGGGATATTAGGGCCAGGGATATTAGGGCCAGGGATATTAGGGCCAAGGATATTAGGGCCAGGGATATTAGGGCCATGGATATTAGAGCCAGGGATATTACGGCCAGGGATATTAGGGCCAGGGATATTAGGGCCAAGGATATTAGGGCCTGGGATATTAGGGCCAGGGATATTAGGGCCAGTGATATTATGGCCAGCGATTTTAGGGCCAGGGATGTTAGGGCCAGGAATATTAGGGCCAGGGATTTTAGGGCCAGGGATATTATGGCCAGGGATATTAGGGCCAGGGATTTTAGGGCCAGGGATATTACGGCCAGGTATATTAGGGACAGGGATATTAGAGCCAGGGATATTAGGGCCAGGGATATTAGGGCCAGGGATATTAGGGCCAGGGATATTAGGGCCAGGGATATTAGGGCCAGGGATATTAGGGCCAGGGATATTAGGGCCAGGGGTATTAGGGCCAGGGGTAATAGGGCCAAGGGTATTATGGCCAGGGATATTAGGGCCAGAGATATTAGGGCCAGAGATATTAGAGCCAGGGATATTAGGGCCAGGGATTTTAGGGCCAGGGATATTGGGGCCAGGGATATTAGGGCCAGGGATATTAGGGCCAGGGATATTAAGGCCAGGGTTATTAGGGCCAGGGATATTAGGGCCAGGGATATTAGGGCGAGGGATATTAGGGCCAGGGATATTAGGGCCAGGGATTTTAGGGCCAGGGATATTAGGGCCAGGGGTATTAGGGCCAGGGATATTAGGGCCAGGCATATTAGGGCCAGGGATATTAGGGCCAGGAATATTAGGGCCAGGGATATTAGTGCCAGGGATATTATGGCCAGGGATATTAGGGCCATGGATATTAGGGCCAGAGATATTAGAGCCAGGGATATTAGGGCCAGGGATATTAGGGCCAGGGGTATTAGGGCCAGGGATATTAGGGCCAGGGATATTAGGGCCAGGGATATTAGGGCCAGGGATATTAGGGCCAGGGATTTTAGGGCCATGGATATTAGGGCCAGGGATATTAGGGCCATGGATATTAGGGCCAGGGATATTAGGGCCAGGGATATTAGGGCCAGGGATATTAGGGCCAGGGATATTAGGGCCTGGGATATTAGGGCCAGGGATATTAGGTCCAGGGATATTAGGGCCAGGGATATTAGTGCCAAGGATATTAGGGCCAGGGATATTAGGGCCAGGGATATTAGGGCCAGGGATATTAGGGCCAGGGATGTTAGGGCCAGGGATATTAGGGCCAGGGATTTTAGGGCCAGGGATATTAGGGCCAGGGATATTAGGGCCAGGGATGTTAGGGCCAGGGATTTTAGGGCCAGGGATTTTAGGGCCAGGGATATTAGGGCCAGGGATATTAGGGCCAGGGATATTAGGGCCAGCGATATTAGGGCCAGGGATATTAGGGCCAGGGATATTAGGGCCAGGGATATTAGTGCCAGGGATATTAGGGCCAGGGATATTAGGGCCAGGGATATTAGGGCCAGGGATATTAGGGCCAGGGATATTAGGGCCAGGGATATTAGGGCCAGGGATATTAGGGCCAGGGGTATTAGGGCCAGGGGTAATAGGGCCAGGGATATTATGGCCAGGGATATTAGGGCCAGGGATATTAGGGCCAGAGATATTAGAGCCAGGGATATTAGGGCCAGGGATATTAGGGCCAGGGGTATTAGGGCCAGGGATATTAGGGCCAGGGATATTAGGGCCAGGGATATTAGGGCCAGGGATTTTAGGGTCAGGGATATTAGGGCCAGGGATATTAGGGCCATGGATATTAGGGCCAGGGATATTAGGGCCAGGGATATTAGGGCCAGGGATATTAGGGCCAGGGATATTAGGGCCTGGGATATTAGGGCCAGGGATATTAGGTGCAGGGATATTAGGGCCAGGGATATTAGTGCCAAGGATATTAGGGCCAGGAAAATTAGGGCCAGGGATATTAGGGCCAGGGATATTAGGGCCAGGGATGTTAGGGCCAGGGATATTAGGGCCAGGGATTTTTGGGCCAGGGATATTAGGGCCAGGGATATTAGGGCCAGGGATATTAGGGCAAGGGATATTAGGGCCAGGGATTTTATGGCAAGGGATATCAGGGCCAGGGATATTAGGGCCAGGGATATTAGGGCCAGGGATATTAGGGCCAAGGATATTAGGGCCAGGGATATTAGGGCCATGGATATTAGAGCCAGGGATATTACGGCCAGGGATATTAGGGCCAGGGATATTAGGGCCAAGGATATTAGGGCCTGGGATATTAGGGCCAGGGATATTAGGGCCAGTGATATTATGGCCAGCGATTTTAGGGCCAGGGATGTTAGGGCCAGGAATATTAGGGCCAGGGATTTTAGGGCCAGGGATATTATGGCCAGGGATATTAGGGCCAGGGATTTTAGGGCCAGGGATATTACGGCCAGGGATATTAGGGACAGGGATATTAGAGCCAGGGATATTAGGGCCAGGGATATTAGGGCCAGGGATATTAGGGCCAGGGATATTAGGGCCAGGGATATTAGGGCCAGGGATATTAGGGCCAGGGATATTAGGGCCAGGGGTATTAGGGCCAGGGGTAATAGGGCCAAGGGTATTATGGCCAGGGATATTAGGGCCAGGGATATTAGGGCCAGAGATATTAGAGCCAGGGATATTAGGGCCAGGGATTTTAGGGCCAGGGATATTGGGGCCAGGGATATTAGGGCCAGGGATATTAGGGCCAGGGATATTAAGGCCAGGGTTATTAGGGCCAGGGATATTAGGGCCAGGGATATTAGGGCGAGGGATATTAGGGCCAGGGATATTAGGGCCAGGGATATTAGGGCAGGGATATTAGGGCCAGGGATATTAGGGCCTGGGATATTAGGGCCAGGGATGTTAGGGCCAGGGATATTAGGGCCAGGGATATTAGGGCCAGGGATATTAGGGCCAAGGATATTAGGGCCAGGGATATTAGGGCCAGTGATATTAGGGCCAGGGATATTAGGGCCAGGGATATTAGGGCCAGGGATATTAGAGCCAGGGATATTAGGGCCAGGGATATTAGGGCCAGGGATATTAGGGCCAGGGATATTAGGGCCAGGGATATTACGGCCAGGGATATTAGGACCAGGGATATTAAGGCCAGGGATATTAGGGCCATGGATATTAGGGACAGGGATATTAGGGCCAGGGATATTAGGGCCAGGGTTATTAGAGCCAGGGATATTAGGGCCAGGGATATTAGGGCCAGGGATATTAGGGCCAGGGATATTAGTGCCAGGGATATTAGGGCCAAGGATATTAGGGCCTGGGATATTAGGGCCAGGAATATTAGGGCCAGGGATATTAGGGCCAAGGATATTAGGGCCAAGGATATTAGGGCCAGGGATATTAGAGCCAGGGATATTACGGCCAGGGATATTAGGGCCAGGGATTTTAGGGCCAGGAATATTAGGGCCAAGGATATTAGGGCCTGGGATATTAGGGCCAGGGATATTAGGGCCAGTGATATTATGGCCAGGGATTTTATGGCCAGGGATGTTAGGGCCAGGGATATTAGGGCCAGGGATTTTAGGGCCAGGGATATTAGGGCCAGGGATATTAGGGCCAGGGATTTTAGGGCCAGGGATATTACGGCCAGGGATATTAGGGACAGGGATATTAGAGCCAGGGATATTAGGGCCAGGGATATTAGGGCCAGGGATATTATGGCCAGGGATATTAGGGCCAGGGATATTAGGGCCAGGGATATTAGGGCCAGGGATATTAGGGCCAGGGGTATTAGGGCCAGGGGTAATAGGGCCAAGGGTATTATGGCCAGGGATATTAGGGCCAGGGATGTTAGGGCCAGAGATATTAGAGCCAGGGATATTAGGGCCAGGGATATTAGGGCCAGTTGTATTAGGGCCAGGGATATTAGGGCCAGGCATATTAGGGCCAGGGATATTAGGGCCAGGAATATTAGGGCCAGGGATATTAGTGCCAGGGATATTAGGGCCAGGGATATTAGGGCCAGGGATATTACGGCCAGGGATATTAGGGCCAAGGATATTAGGGCCAGGGATATTAGGGCCAGGGATATTAGGGCCAGGAATATAAGGGCCAGGGATATTAGGGCCAGGGATATTAGGGCCAGGGATATTAGGGCCAGGGATATTAGGGCCAGGGATTTTAGGGCCAGGGATATTAGGGCCAGGGATATTAGGGCCAGGGATTTTAGGGCCAGGGATATTAGGGCCAGGGATATTAGGGCCAGTGATATTAGGGCCAGGGATAATAGGGCCAGGGATATTAGGGCCAGGGATATTAGGGCCAGGGATATTAGGGCCAGGGATATTACGGCCAGGGATATTAGGACCAGGGATATTAAGGCCAGGGATATTAGGGCCAGGGATATTAGGGCCAGGGATGTTAGGGCCAGGGATATTAGGGCCAGGGATGTTAGGGCCAGGGATATTAGGGCCAGGAATTTTAGGGCCAGGGATATTAGGGCCAGGGATATTAGGGCCAGGGATATTAGGGCCAGGGATATTAGGGCCAGGGATATTAGGGCCAGGGATATTAGGGCCAGGGATATTAGGGCCAGGGATATTAGGGCCAAGGATATTAGGGCCTGGGATATTACGGCCAGGAATATTAGGGCCAGGGATATTAGGGCCAGGGATATTAGGGCCAGGGATATTAGGGCCAGGGATATTAGGGCAAGGGATATTAGGGCCAGGGATTTTATGGCAAGGGATATCAGGGCCAGGGATATTAGGGCCAGGGATATTAGGGCCAGGGATATTAGGGCCAAGGATATTAGGGCCAGGGATATTAGGGCCATGGATATTAGAGCCAGGGATATTACGGCCAGGGATATTAGGGCCAGGGATATTAGGGCCAAGGATATTAGGGCCTGGGATATTAGGGCCAGGGATATTAGGGCCAGTGATATTATGGCCAGCGATTTTAGGGCCAGGGATGTTAGGGCCAGGAATATTAGGGCCAGGGATTTTAGGGCCAGGGATATTATGGCCAGGGATATTAGGGCCAGGGATTTTAGGGCCAGGGATATTACGGCCAGGTATATTAGGGACAGGGATATTAGAGCCAGGGATATTAGGGCCAGGGATATTAGGGCCAGGGATATTAGGGCCAGGGATATTAGGGCCAGGGATATTAGGGCCAGGGATATTAGGGCCAGGGATATTAGGGCCAGGGGTATTAGGGCCAGGGGTAATAGGGCCAAGGGTATTATGGCCAGGGATATTAGGGCCAGAGATATTAGGGCCAGAGATATTAGAGCCAGGGATATTAGGGCCAGGGATTTTAGGGCCAGGGATATTGGGGCCAGGGATATTAGGGCCAGGGATATTAGGGCCAGGGATATTAAGGCCAGGGTTATTAGGGCCAGGGATATTAGGGCCAGGGATATTAGGGCGAGGGATATTAGGGCCAGGGATATTAGGGCCAGGGATTTTAGGGCCAGGGATATTAGGGCCAGGGGTATTAGGGCCAGGGATATTAGGGCCAGGCATATTAGGGCCAGGGATATTAGGGCCAGGAATATTAGGGCCAGGGATATTAGTGCCAGGGATATTATGGCCAGGGATATTAGGGCCATGGATATTAGGGCCAGAGATATTAGAGCCAGGGATATTAGGGCCAGGGATATTAGGGCCAGGGGTATTAGGGCCAGGGATATTAGGGCCAGGGATATTAGGGCCAGGGATATTAGGGCCAGGGATATTAGGGCCAGGGATTTTAGGGCCATGGATATTAGGGCCAGGGATATTAGGGCCATGGATATTAGGGCCAGGGATATTAGGGCCAGGGATATTAGGGCCAGGGATATTAGGGCCAGGGATATTAGGGCCTGGGATATTAGGGCCAGGGATATTAGGTCCAGGGATATTAGGGCCAGGGATATTAGTGCCAAGGATATTAGGGCCAGGGATATTAGGGCCAGGGATATTAGGGCCAGGGATATTAGGGCCAGGGATATTAGGGCCAGGGATATTAGGGCCAGGGATATTAGGGCAAGGGATATTAGGGCCAGGGATTTTATGGCAAGGGATATCAGGGCCAGGGATATTAGGGCCAGGGATATTAGGGCCAGGGATATTAGGGCCAAGGATATTAGGGCCAGGGATATTAGGGCCATGGATATTAGAGCCAGGGATATTACGGCCAGGGATATTAGGGCCAGGGATATTAGGGCCAAGGATATTAGGGCCTGGGATATTAGGGCCAGGGATATTAGGGCCAGTGATATTATGGCCAGCGATTTTAGGGCCAGGGATGTTAGGGCCAGGAATATTAGGGCCAGGGATTTTAGGGCCAGGGATATTATGGCCAGGGATATTAGGGCCAGGGATTTTAGGGCCAGGGATATTACGGCCAGGTATATTAGGGACAGGGATATTAGAGCCAGGGATATTAGGGCCAGGGATATTAGGGCCAGGGATATTAGGGCCAGGGATATTAGGGCCAGGGATATTAGGGCCAGGGATATTAGGGCCAGGGGTATTAGGGCCAGGGGTAATAGGGCCAAGGGTATTATGGCCAGGGATATTAGGGCCAGAGATATTAGGGCCAGAGATATTAGAGCCAGGGATATTAGGGCCAGGGATTTTAGGGCCAGGAATATTGGGGCCAGGGATATTAGGGCCAGGGATATTAGGGCCAGGGATATTAAGGCCAGGGTTATTAGGGCCAGGGATATTAGGGCCAGGGATATTAGGGCGAGGGATATTAGGGCCAGGGATATTAGGGCCAGGGATTTTAGGGCCAGGGATATTAGGGCCAGGGGTATTAGGGCCAGGGATATTAGGGCCAGGCATATTAGGGCCAGGGATATTAGGGCCAGGAATATTAGGGCCAGGGATATTAGTGCCAGGGATATTATGGCCAGGGATATTAGGGCCATGGATATTAGGGCCAGAGATATTAGAGCCAGGGATATTAGGGCCAGGGATATTAGGGCCAGGGGTATTAGGGCCAGGGATATTAGGGCCAGGGATATTAGGGCCAGGGATATTAGGGCCAGGGATATTAGGGCCAGGGATTTTAGGGCCATGGATATTAGGGCCAGGGATATTAGGGCCATGGATATTAGGGCCAGGGATATTAGGGCCAGGGATATTAGGGCCAGGGATATTAGGGCCAGGGATATTAGGGCCTGGGATATTAGGGCCAGGGATATTAGGTCCAGGGATATTAGGGCCAGGGATATTAGTGCCAAGGATATTAGGGCCAGGGATATTAGGGCCAGGGATATTAGGGCCAGGGATATTAGGGCCAGGGATGTTAGGGCCAGGGATATTAGGGCCAGGGATTTTAGGGCCAGGGATATTAGGGCCAGGGATATTAGGGCCAGGGATGTTAGGGCCAGGGATTTTAGGGCCAGGGATTTTAGGGCCAGGGATATTAGGGCCAGGGATATTAGGGCCAGGGATATTAGGGCCAGCGATATTAGGGCCAGGGATATTAGGGCCAGGGATATTAGGGCCAGGGATATTAGTGCCAGGGATATTAGGGCCAGGGATATTAGGGCCAGGGATATTAGGGCCAGGGATATTAGGGCCAGGGATATTAGGGCCAGGGATATTAGGGCCAGGGATATTAGGGCCAGGGGTATTAGGGCCAGGGGTAATAGGGCCAGGGATATTATGGCCAGGGATATTAGGGCCAGGGATATTAGGGCCAGAGATATTAGAGCCAGGGATATTAGGGCCAGGGATATTAGGGCCAGGGGTATTAGGGCCAGGGATATTAGGGCCAGGGATATTAGGGCCAGGGATATTAGGGCCAGGGATTTTAGGGTCAGGGATATTAGGGCCAGGGATATTAGGGCCATGGATATTAGGGCCAGGGATATTAGGGCCAGGGATATTAGGGCCAGGGATATTAGGGCCAGGGATATTAGGGCCTGGGATATTAGGGCCAGGGATATTAGGTGCAGGGATATTAGGGCCAGGGATATTAGTGCCAAGGATATTAGGGCCAGGGATATTAGGGCCAGGGATATTAGGGCCAGGGATATTAGGGCCAGGGATGTTAGGGCCAGGGATATTAGGGCCAGGGATTTTTGGGCCAGGGATATTAGGGCCAGGGATATTAGGGCCAGGGATATTAGGGCAAGGGATATTAGTGCCAGGGATTTTATGGCAAGGGATATCAGGGCCAGGGATATTAGGGCCAGGGATATTAGGGCCAGGGATATTAGGGCCAAGGATATTAGGGCCAGGGATATTAGGGCCATGGATATTAGAGCCAGGGATATTACGGCCAGGGATATTAGGGCCAGGGATATTAGGGCCAAGGATATTAGGGCCTGGGATATTAGGGCCAGGGATATTAGGGCCAGTGATATTATGGCCAGCGATTTTAGGGCCAGGGATGTTAGGGCCAGGAATATTAGGGCCAGGGATTTTAGGGCCAGGGATATTATGGCCAGGGATATTAGGGCCAGGGATTTTAGGGCCAGGGATATTACGGCCAGGGATATTAGGGACAGGGATATTAGAGCCAGGGATATTAGGGCCAGGGATATTAGGGCCAGGGATATTAGGGCCAGGGATATTAGGGCCAGGGATATTAGGGCCAGGGATATTAGGGCCAGGGATATTAGGGCCAGGGGTATTAGGGCCAGGGGTAATAGGGCCAAGGGTATTATGGCCAGGGATATTAGGGCCAGGGATATTAGGGCCAGAGATATTAGAGCCAGGGATATTAGGGCCAGGGATTTTAGGGCCAGGGATATTGGGGCCAGGGATATTAGGGCCAGGGATATTAGGGCCAGGGATATTAAGGCCAGGGTTATTAGGGCCAGGGATATTAGGGCCAGGGATATTAGGGCGAGGGATATTAGGGCCAGGGATATTAGGGCCAGGGATTTTAGGGCCAGGGATATTAGGGCCAGGGGTATTAGGGCCAGGGATATTAGGGCCAGGCATATTAGGGCCAGGGATATTAGGGCCAGGAATATTAGGGCCAGGGATATTAGTGCCAGGGATATTATGGCCAGGGATATTAGGGCCATGGATATTAGGGCCAGAGATATTAGAGCCAGGGATATTAGGGCCAGGGATATTAGGGCCAGGTGTATTAGGGCCAGGGATATTAGGGCCAGGGATATTAGGGCCAGGGATATTAGGGCCAGGGATATTAGGGCCAGGGATTTTAGGGCCATGGATATTAGGGCCAGGGATATTAGGGCCATGGATATTAGGGCCAGGGATATTAGGGCCAGGGATATTAGGGCCAGGGATATTAGGGCCAGGGATATTAGGGCCTGGGATATTAGGGCCAGGGATATTAGGTCCAGGGATATTAGGGCCAGGGATATTAGTGCCAAGGATATTAGGGCCAGGGATATTAGGGCCAGGGATATTAGGGCCAGGGATATTAGGGCCAGGGATGTTAGGGCCAGGGATATTAGGGCCAGGGATTTTAGGGCCAGGGATATTAGGGCCAGGGATATTAGGGCCAGGGATGTTAGGGCCAGGGATTTTAGGGCCAGGGATTTTAGGGCCAGGGATATTAGGGCCAGGGATATTAGGGCCAGGGATATTAGGGCCAGCGATATTAGGGCCAGGGATATTAGGGCCAGCGATATTAGGGCCAGGGATATTAGTGCCAGGGATATTAGGGCCAGGGATATTAGGGCCAGGGATATTAGGGCCAGGGATATTAGGGCCAGGGATATTAGGGCCAGGGATATTAGGGCCAGTGATATTATGGCCAGCGATTTTAGGGCCAGGGATGTTAGGGCCAGGAATATTAGGGCCAGGGATTTTAGGGCCAGGGATATTATGGCCAGGGATATTAGGGCCAGGGATTTTAGGGCCAGGGATATTACGGCCAGGTATATTAGGGACAGGGATATTAGAGCCAGGGATATTAGGGCCAGGGATATTAGGGCCAGGGAGATTAGGGCCAGGGATATTAGGGCCAGGGATATTAGGGCCAGGGATATTAGGGCCAGGGATATTAGGGCCAGGGGTATTAGGGCCAGGGGTAATAGGGCCAAGGGTATTATGGCCAGGGATATTAGGGCCATAGATATTAGGGCCAGAGATATTAGAGCCAGGGATATTAGGGCCAGGGATTTTAGGGCCAGGGATATTGGGGCCAGGGATATTAGGGCCAGGGATATTAGGGCCAGGGATATTAAGGCCAGGGTTATTAGGGCCAGGGATATTAGGGCCAGGGATATTAGGGCGAGGGATATTAGGGCCAGGGATATTAGGGCCAGGGATTTTAGGGCCAGGGATATTAGGGCCAGGGGTATTAGGGCCAGGGATATTAGGGCCAGGCATATTAGGGCCAGGGATATTAGGGCCAGGAATATTAGGGCCAGGGATATTAGTGCCAGGGATATTATGGCCAGGGATATAAGGGCCATGGATATTAGGGCCAGAGATATTAGAGCCAGGGATATTAGGGCCAGGGATATTAGGGCCAGGGATTTTAGGGCCAGGGATATTGGGGCCAGGGATATTAGGGCCAGGGATATTAGGGCCAGGGATATTAAGGCCAGGGTTATTAGGGCCAGGGATATTAGGGCCAGGGATATTAGGGCGAGGGATATTAGGGCCAGGGATATTAGGGCCAGGGATTTTAGGGCCAGGGATATTAGGGCCAGGGGTATTAGGGCCAGGGATATTAGGGCCAGGCATATTAGGGCCAGGGATATTAGGGCCAGGAATATTAGGGCCAGGGATATTAGTGCCAGGGATATTATGGCCAGGGATATTAGGGCCATGGATATTAGGGCCAGAGATATTAGAGCCAGGGATATTAGGGCCAGGGATATTAGGGCCAGGTGTATTAGGGCCAGGGATATTAGGGCCAGGGATATTAGGGCCAGGGATATTAGGGCCAGGGATATTAGGGCCAGGGATTTTAGGGCCATGGATATTAGGGCCAGGGATATTAGGGCCATGGATATTAGGGC
The DNA here is from genome assembly GCF_048934315.1 of Petromyzon marinus. Taxonomy (NCBI): domain Eukaryota; kingdom Metazoa; phylum Chordata; class Hyperoartia; order Petromyzontiformes; family Petromyzontidae; genus Petromyzon; species Petromyzon marinus. The sequence goes on along the minus strand of NW_027422684.1, from coordinate 4,859,832 downwards.
CAGGGATATTAGGGCCAGGGATATTAGGGCCAGGGATATTAGGGCCAGGGATATTAGGGCCTGGGATATTAGGGCCAGGGATATTAGGTCCAGGGATATTAGGGCCAGGGATATTAGTGCCAAGGATATTAGGGCCAGGGATATTAGGGCCAGGGATATTAGGGCCAGGGATATTAGGGCCAGGGATGTTAGGGCCAGGGATATTAGGGCCAGGGATTTTAGGGCCAGGGATATTAGGGCCAGGGATATTAGGGCCAGGGATGTTAGGGCCAGGGATTTTAGGGCCAGGGATTTTAGGGCCAGGGATATTAGGGCCTGGGATATTAGGGCCAGGGATATTAGGGCCAGTGATATTATGGCCAGCGATTTTAGGGCCAGGGATGTTAGGGCCAGGAATATTAGGGCCAGGGATTTTAGGGCCAGGGATATTATGGCCAGGGATATTAGGGCCAGGGATTTTAGGGCCAGGGATATTACGGCCAGGTATATTAGGGACAGGGATATTAGAGCCAGGGATATTAGGGCCAGGGATATTAGGGCCAGGGATATTAGGGCCAGGGATATTAGGGCCAGGGATATTAGGGCCAGGGATATTAGGGCCAGGGATATTAGGGCCAGGGGTATTAGGGCCAGGGGTAATAGGGCCAAGGGTATTATGGCCAGGGATATTAGGGCCAGAGATATTAGGGCCAGAGATATTAGAGCCAGGGATATTAGGGCCAGGGATTTTAGGGCCAGGGATATTGGGGCCAGGGATATTAGGGCCAGGGATATTAGGGCCAGGGATATTAAGGCCAGGGTTATTAGGGCCAGGGATATTAGGGCCAGGGATATTAGGGCGAGGGATATTAGGGCCAGGGATATTAGGGCCAGGGATTTTAGGGCCAGGGATATTAGGGCCAGGGGTATTAGGGCCAGGGATATTAGGGCCAGGCATATTAGGGCCAGGGATATTAGGGCCAGGAATATTAGGGCCAGGGATATTAGTGCCAGGGATATTATGGCCAGGGATATTAGGGCCATGGATATTAGGGCCAGAGATATTAGAGCCAGGGATATTAGGGCCAGGGATATTAGGGCCAGGGGTATTAGGGCCAGGGATATTAGGGCCAGGGATATTAGGGCCAGGGATATTAGGGCCAGGGATATTAGGGCCAGGGATTTTAGGGCCATGGATATTAGGGCCAGGGATATTAGGGCCATGGATATTAGGGCCAGGGATATTAGGGCCAGGGATATTAGGGCCAGGGATATTAGGGCCAGGGATATTAGGGCCTGGGATATTAGGGCCAGGGATATTAGGTCCAGGGATATTAGGGCCAGGGATATTAGTGCCAAGGATATTAGGGCCAGGGATATTAGGGCCAGGGATATTAGGGCCAGGGATATTAGGGCCAGGGATGTTAGGGCCAGGGATATTAGGGCCAGGGATTTTAGGGCCAGGGATATTAGGGCCAGGGATATTAGGGCCAGGGATGTTAGGGCCAGGGATTTTAGGGCCAGGGATTTTAGGGCCAGGGATATTAGGGCCAGGGATATTAGGGCCAGGGATATTAGGGCCAGCGATATTAGGGCCAGGGATATTAGGGCCAGGGATATTAGGGCCAGGGATATTAGTGCCAGGGATATTAGGGCCAGGGATATTAGGGCCAGGGATATTAGGGCCAGGGATATTAGGGCCAGGGATATTAGGGCCAGGGATATTAGGGCCAGGGATATTAGGGCCAGGGGTATTAGGGCCAGGGGTAATAGGGCCAGGGATATTATGGCCAGGGATATTAGGGCCAGGGATATTAGGGCCAGAGATATTAGAGCCAGGGATATTAGGGCCAGGGATATTAGGGCCAGGGGTATTAGGGCCAGGGATATTAGGGCCAGGGATATTAGGGCCAGGGATATTAGGGCCAGGGATTTTAGGGTCAGGGATATTAGGGCCAGGGATATTAGGGCCATGGATATTAGGGCCAGGGATATTAGGGCCAGGGATATTAGGGCCAGGGATATTAGGGCCAGGGATATTAGGGCCTGGGATATTAGGGCCAGGGATATTAGGTGCAGGGATATTAGGGCCAGGGATATTAGTGCCAAGGATATTAGGGCCAGGGATATTAGGGCCAGGGATATTAGGGCCAGGGATATTAGGGCCAGGGATGTTAGGGCCAGGGATATTAGGGCCAGGGATTTTTGGGCCAGGGATATTAGGGCCAGGGATATTAGGGCCAGGGATATTAGGGCAAGGGATATTAGGGCCAGGGATTTTATGGCAAGGGATATCAGGGCCAGGGATATTAGGGCCAGGGATATTAGGGCCAGGGATATTAGGGCCAAGGATATTAGGGCCAGGGATATTAGGGCCATGGATATTAGAGCCAGGGATATTACGGCCAGGGATATTAGGGCCAGGGATATTAGGGCCAAGGATATTAGGGCCTGGGATATTAGGGCCAGGGATATTAGGGCCAGTGATATTATGGCCAGCGATTTTAGGGCCAGGGATGTTAGGGCCAGGAATATTAGGGCCAGGGATTTTAGGGCCAGGGATATTATGGCCAGGGATATTAGGGCCAGGGATTTTAGGGCCAGGGATATTACGGCCAGGGATATTAGGGACAGGGATATTAGAGCCAGGGATATTAGGGCCAGGGATATTAGGGCCAGGGATATTAGGGCCAGGGATATTAGGGCCAGGGATATTAGGGCCAGGGATATTAGGGCCAGGGATATTAGGGCCAGGGGTATTAGGGCCAGGGGTAATAGGGCCAAGGGTATTATGGCCAGGGATATTAGGGCCAGGGATATTAGGGCCAGAGATATTAGAGCCAGGGATATTAGGGCCAGGGATTTTAGGGCCAGGGATATTGGGGCCAGGGATATTAGGGCCAGGGATATTAGGGCCAGGGATATTAAGGCCAGGGTTATTAGGGCCAGGGATATTAGGGCCAGGGATATTAGGGCGAGGGATATTAGGGCCAGGGATATTAGGGCCAGGGATTTTAGGGCCAGGGATATTAGGGCCAGGGGTATTAGGGCCAGGGATATTAGGGCCAGGCATATTAGGGCCAGGGATATTAGGGCCAGGAATATTAGGGCCAGGGATATTAGTGCCAGGGATATTATGGCCAGGGATATTAGGGCCATGGATATTAGGGCCAGAGATATTAGAGCCAGGGATATTAGGGCCAGGGATATTAGGGCCAGGTGTATTAGGGCCAGGGATATTAGGGCCAGGGATATTAGGGCCAGGGATATTAGGGCCAGGGATATTAGGGCCAGGGATTTTAGGGCCATGGATATTAGGGCCAGGGATATTAGGGCCATGGATATTAGGGCCAGGGATATTAGGGCCAGGGATATTAGGGCCAGGGATATTAGGGCCAGGGATATTAGGGCCTGGGATATTAGGGCCAGGGATATTAGGTCCAGGGATATTAGGGCCAGGGATATTAGTGCCAAGGATATTAGGGCCAGGGATATTAGGGCCAGGGATATTAGGGCCAGGGATATTAGGGCCAGGGATGTTAGGGCCAGGGATATTAGGGCCAGGGATTTTAGGGCCAGGGATATTAGGGCCAGGGATATTAGGGCCAGGGATGTTAGGGCCAGGGATTTTAGGGCCAGGGATTTTAGGGCCAGGGATATTAGGGCCAGGGATATTAGGGCCAGGGATATTAGGGCCAGCGATATTAGGGCCAGGGATATTAGGGCCAGCGATATTAGGGCCAGGGATATTAGTGCCAGGGATATTAGGGCCAGGGATATTAGGGCCAGGGATATTAGGGCCAGGGATATTAGGGCCAGGGATATTAGGGCCAGGGATATTAGGGCCAGTGATATTATGGCCAGCGATTTTAGGGCCAGGGATGTTAGGGCCAGGAATATTAGGGCCAGGGATTTTAGGGCCAGGGATATTATGGCCAGGGATATTAGGGCCAGGGATTTTAGGGCCAGGGATATTACGGCCAGGTATATTAGGGACAGGGATATTAGAGCCAGGGATATTAGGGCCAGGGATATTAGGGCCAGGGAGATTAGGGCCAGGGATATTAGGGCCAGGGATATTAGGGCCAGGGATATTAGGGCCAGGGATATTAGGGCCAGGGGTATTAGGGCCAGGGGTAATAGGGCCAAGGGTATTATGGCCAGGGATATTAGGGCCATAGATATTAGGGCCAGAGATATTAGAGCCAGGGATATTAGGGCCAGGGATTTTAGGGCCAGGGATATTGGGGCCAGGGATATTAGGGCCAGGGATATTAGGGCCAGGGATATTAAGGCCAGGGTTATTAGGGCCAGGGATATTAGGGCCAGGGATATTAGGGCGAGGGATATTAGGGCCAGGGATATTAGGGCCAGGGATTTTAGGGCCAGGGATATTAGGGCCAGGGGTATTAGGGCCAGGGATATTAGGGCCAGGCATATTAGGGCCAGGGATATTAGGGCCAGGAATATTAGGGCCAGGGATATTAGTGCCAGGGATATTATGGCCAGGGATATAAGGGCCATGGATATTAGGGCCAGAGATATTAGAGCCAGGGATATTAGGGCCAGGGATATTAGGGCCAGGGATTTTAGGGCCAGGGATATTGGGGCCAGGGATATTAGGGCCAGGGATATTAGGGCCAGGGATATTAAGGCCAGGGTTATTAGGGCCAGGGATATTAGGGCCAGGGATATTAGGGCGAGGGATATTAGGGCCAGGGATATTAGGGCCAGGGATTTTAGGGCCAGGGATATTAGGGCCAGGGGTATTAGGGCCAGGGATATTAGGGCCAGGCATATTAGGGCCAGGGATATTAGGGCCAGGAATATTAGGGCCAGGGATATTAGTGCCAGGGATATTATGGCCAGGGATATTAGGGCCATGGATATTAGGGCCAGAGATATTAGAGCCAGGGATATTAGGGCCAGGGATATTAGGGCCAGGTGTATTAGGGCCAGGGATATTAGGGCCAGGGATATTAGGGCCAGGGATATTAGGGCCAGGGATATTAGGGCCAGGGATTTTAGGGCCATGGATATTAGGGCCAGGGATATTAGGGCCATGGATATTAGGGCCAGGGATATTAGGGCCAGGGATATTAGGGCCAGGGATATTAGGGCCAGGGATATTAGGGCCTGGGATATTAGGGCCAGGGATATTAGGTCCAGGGATATTAGGGCCAGGGATATTAGTGCCAAGGATATTAGGGCCAGGGATATTAGGGCCAGGGATATTAGGGCCAGGGATATTAGGGCCAGGGATGTTAGGGCCAGGGATATTAGGGCCAGGGATTTTAGGGCCAGGGATATTAGGGCCAGGGATATTAGGGCCAGGGATGTTAGGGCCAGGGATTTTAGGGCCAGGGATTTTAGGGCCAGGGATATTAGGGCCAGGGATATTAGGGCCAGGGATATTAGGGCCAGCGATATTAGGGCCAGGGATATTAGGGCCAGCGATATTAGGGCCAGGGATATTAGTGCCAGGGATATTAGGGCCAGGGATATTAGGGCCAGGGATATTAGGGCCAGGGATATTAGGGCCAGGGATATTAGGGCCAGGGATATTAGGGCCAGTGATATTATGGCCAGCGATTTTAGGGCCAGGGATGTTAGGGCCAGGAATATTAGGGCCAGGGATTTTAGGGCCAGGGATATTATGGCCAGGGATATTAGGGCCAGGGATTTTAGGGCCAGGGATATTACGGCCAGGTATATTAGGGACAGGGATATTAGAGCCAGGGATATTAGGGCCAGGGATATTAGGGCCAGGGATATTAGGGCCAGGGATATTAGGGCCAGGGATATTAGGGCCAGGGATATTAGGGCCAGGGATATTAGGGCCAGGGGTATTAGGGCCAGGGGTAATAGGGCCAAGGGTATTATGGCCAGGGATATTAGGGCCAGAGATATTAAGGCCAGAGATATTAGAGCCAGGGATATTAGGGCCAGGGATTTTAGGGCCAGGGATATTGGGGCCAGGGATATTAGGGCCAGGGATAATAGGGCCAGGGATATTAAGGCCAGGGTTATTAGGGCCAGGGATATTAGGGCCAGGGATATTAGGGCGAGGGATATTAGGGCCAGGGATATTAGGGCCAGGGATTTTAGGGCCAGGGATATTAGGGCCAGGGGTATTAGGGCCAGGGATATTAGGGCCAGGCATATTAGGGCCAGGGATATTAGGGCCAGGAATATTAGGGCCAGGGATATTAGTGCCAGGGATATTATGGCCAGGGATATTAGGGCCATGGATATTAGGGCCAGAGATATTAGAGCCAGGGATATTAGGGCCAGGGATATTAGGGCCAGGGGTATTAGGGCCAGGGATATTAGGGCCAGGGATATTAGGGCCAGGGATATTAGGGCCAGGGATATTAGGGCCAGGGATTTTAGGGCCATGGATATTAGGGCCAGGGATATTAGGGCCATGGATATTAGGGCCAGGGATATTAGGGCCAGGGATATTAGGGCCAGGGATATTAGGGCCAGGGATATTAGGGCCTGGGATATTAGGGCCAGGGATATTAGGTCCAGGGATATTAGGGCCAGGGATATTAGTGCCAAGGATATTAGGGCCAGGGATATTAGGGCCAGGGATATTAGGGCCAGGGATATTAGGGCCAGGGATGTTAGGGCCAGGGATATTAGGGCCAGGGATTTTAGGGCCAGGGATATTAGGGCCAGGGATATTAGGGCCAGGGATGTTAGGGCCAGGGATTTTAGGGCCAGGGATTTTAGGGCCAGGGATATTAGGGCCAGGGATATTAGGGCCAGGGATATTAGGGCCAGCGATATTAGGGCCAGGGATATTAGGGCCAGGGATATTAGGGCCAGGGATATTAGTGCCAGGGATATTAGGGCCAGGGATATTAGGGCCAGGGATATTAGGGCCAGGGATATTAGGGCCAGGGATATTAGGGCCAGGGATATTAGGGCCAGGGATATTAGGGCCAGGGGTATTAGGGCCAGGGGTAATAGGGCCAGGGATATTATGGCCAGGGATATTAGGGCCAGGGATATTAGGGCCAGAGATATTAGAGCCAGGGATATTAGGGCCAGGGATATTAGGGCCAGGGGTATTAGGGCCAGGGATATTAGGGCCAGGGATATTAGGGCCAGGGATATTAGGGCCAGGGATTTTAGGGCCAGGGATATTAGGGCCAGGGATATTAGGGCCAGGGATATTAGGGCCAAGGATATTAGGGCCTGGGATATTAGGGCCAGGGATATTAGGGCCAGTGATATTATGGCCAGCGATTTTAGGGCCAGGGATGTTAGGGCCAGGAATATTAGGGCCAGGGATTTTAGGGCCAGGGATATTATGGCCAGGGATATTAGGGCCAGGGATTTTAGGGCCAGGGATATTACGGCCAGGGATATTAGGGACAGGGATATTAGAGCCAGGGATATTAGGGCCAGGGATATTAGGGCCAGGGATATTAGGGCCAGGGATATTAGGGCCAGGGATATTAGGGCCAGGGATATTAGGGCCAGGGATATTAGGGCCAGGGGTATTAGGGCCAGGGGTAATAGGGCCAAGGGTATTATGGCCAGGGATATTAGGGCCAGGGATATTAGGGCCAGAGATATTAGAGCCAGGGATATTAGGGCCAGGGATTTTAGGGCCAGGGATATTGGGGCCAGGGATATTAGGGCCAGGGATATTAGGGCCAGGGATATTAAGGCCAGGGTTATTAGGGCCAGGGATATTAGGGCCAGGGATATTAGGGCGAGGGATATTAGGGCCAGGGATATTAGGGCCAGGGATTTTAGGGCCAGGGATATTAGGGCCAGGGGTATTAGGGCCAGGGATATTAGGGCCAGGCATATTAGGGCCAGGGATATTAGGGCCAGGAATATTAGGGCCAGGGATATTAGTGCCAGGGATATTATGGCCAGGGATATTAGGGCCATGGATATTAGGGCCAGAGATATTAGAGCCAGGGATATTAGGGCCAGGGATATTAGGGCCAGGTGTATTAGGGCCAGGGATATTAGGGCCAGGGATATTAGGGCCAGGGATATTAGGGCCAGGGATATTAGGGCCAGGGATTTTAGGGCCATGGATATTAGGGCCAGGGATATTAGGGCCATGGATATTAGGGCCAGGGATATTAGGGCCAGGGATATTAGGGCCAGGGATATTAGGGCCAGGGATATTAGGGCCTGGGATATTAGGGCCAGGGATATTAGGTCCAGGGATATTAGGGCCAGGGATATTAGTGCCAAGGATATTAGGGCCAGGGATATTAGGGCCAGGGATATTAGGGCCAGGGATATTAGGGCCAGGGATGTTAGGGCCAGGGATATTAGGGCCAGGGATTTTAGGGCCAGGGATATTAGGGCCAGGGATATTAGGGCCAGGGATGTTAGGGCCAGGGATTTTAGGGCCAGGGATTTTAGGGCCAGGGATATTAGGGCCAGGGATATTAGGGCCAGGGATATTAGGGCCAGCGATATTAGGGCCAGGGATATTAGGGCCAGCGATATTAGGGCCAGGGATATTAGTGCCAGGGATATTAGGGCCAGGGATATTAGAGCCAGGGATATTAGGGCCAGGGATATTAGGGCCAGGGATATTAGGGCCAGGGATATTAGGGCCAGTGATATTATGGCCAGCGATTTTAGGGCCAGGGATGTTAGGGCCAGGAATATTAGGGCCAGGGATTTTAGGGCCAGGGATATTATGGCCAGGGATATTAGGGCCAGGGATTTTAGGGCCAGGGATATTACGGCCAGGTATATTAGGGACAGGGATATTAGAGCCAGGGATATTAGGGCCAGGGATATTAGGGCCAGGGATATTAGGGCCAGGGATATTAGGGCCAGGGATATTAGGGCCAGGGATATTAGGGCCAGGGATATTAGGGCCAGGGGTATTAGGGCCAGGGGTAATAGGGCCAAGGGTATTATGGCCAGGGATATTAGGGCCAGAGATATTAGGGCCAGAGATATTAGAGCCAGGGATATTAGGGCCAGGGATTTTAGGGCCAGGGATATTGGGGCCAGGGATATTAGGGCCAGGGATATTAGGGCCAGGGATATTAAGGCCAGGGTTATTAGGGCCAGGGATATTAGGGCCAGGGATATTAGGGCGAGGGATATTAGGGCCAGGGATATTAGGGCCAGGGATTTTAGGGCCAGGGATATTAGGGCCAGGGGTATTAGGGCCAGGGATATTAGGGCCAGGCATATTAGGGCCAGGGATATTAGGGCCAGGAATATTAGGGCCAGGGATATTAGTGCCAGGGATATTATGGCCAGGGATATTAGGGCCATGGATATTAGGGCCAGAGATATTAGAGCCAGGGATATTAGGGCCAGGGATATTAGGGCCAGGGGTATTAGGGCCAGGGATATTAGGGCCAGGGATATTAGGGCCAGGGATATTAGGGCCAGGGATATTAGGGCCAGGGATTTTAGGGCCATGGATATTAGGGCCAGGGATATTAGGGCCATGGATATTAGGGCCAGGGATATTAGGGCCAGGGATATTAGGGCCAGGGATATTAGGGCCAGGGATATTAGGGCCTGGGATATTAGGGCCAGGGATATTAGGTCCAGGGATATTAGGGCCAGGGATATTAGTGCCAAGGATATTAGGGCCAGGGATATTAGGGCCAGGGATATTAGGGCCAGGGATATTAGGGCCAGGGATGTTACTGCCAGGGATATTAGGGCCAGGGATTTTAGGGCCAGGGATATTAGGGCCAGGGATATTAGGGCCAGGGATGTTAGGGCCAGGGATTTTAGGGCCAGGGATTTTAGGGCCAGGGATATTAGGGCCAGGGATATTAGGGCCAGGGATATTAGGGCCAGCGATATTAGGGCCAGGGATATTAGGGCCAGGGATATTAGGGCCAGGGATATTAGTGCCAGGGATATTAGGGCCAGGGATATTAGGGCCAGGGATATTAGGGCCAGGGATATTAGGGCCAGGGATATTAGGGCCAGGGATATTAGGGCCAGGGATATTAGGGCCATGGGTATTAGGGCCAGGGGTAATAGGGCCAAGGATATTATGGCCAGGGATATTAGGGCCAGGGATATTAGGGCCAGAGATATTAGAGCCAGGGATATTAGGGCCAGGGATATTAGGGCCAGGGGTATTAGGGCCAGGGATATTAGGGCCAGGGATATTAGGGCCAGGGATATTAGGGCCAGGGATTTTAGGGCCAGGGATATTAGGGCCAGGGATATTAGGGCCAGGGATATTAGGGCCAAGGATATTAGGGCCTGGGATATTAGGGCCAGGGATATTAGGGCCAAGGATATTAGGGCCAGGGATATTAGGGCCAAGGATATTAGGGCCAAGGGTATTATGGCCAGGGATATTAGGGCCAGGGATATTAGGGCCAGAGATATTAGAGCCAGGGATATTAGGGTCAGGGATATTAGGGCCAGGGGTATTAGGGCCAGGGATATTAGGGCCAGGCATATTAGGGCCAGGGATATTAGGGCCAGGAATATTAGGGCCAGGGATATTAGTGCCAGGGATATTATGGCCAGGGATATTAGGGCCATGGATATTAGGGCCAGAGATATTAGAGCCAGGGATATTAGGGCCAGGGATATTAGGGCCAGGGGTATTAGGGCCAGGGATATTAGGGCCAGGGATATTAGGGCCAGGGATATTAGGGCCAGGGATTTTAGGGCCAGGGATATTAGGGCCAGGGATATTAGGGCCATGGATATTAGGGCCAGGGATATTAGGGCCAGGGATATTAGGGCCAGGGATATTAGGGCCAGGGATATTAGGGCCTGGGATATTAGGGCCAGGGATATTAGGTGCAGGGATATTAGGGCCAGGGATATTAGTTCCAAGGATATTAGGGCCAGGGATATTAGGGCCAGGGATATTAGGGCCAGGGATATTAGGGCCAGGGATGTTAGGGCCAGGGATATTAGGGCCAGGGATTTTCGGGCCAGGGATATTAGGGCCAGGGATATTAGGGCCAGGGATGTTAGGGCCAGGGATATTAAGGCCAGGGTTATTAGGGCCAGGGATTTTAGGGCCAGGGATTTTAGGGCCAGGGATATTAGGGCCAGGGATATTAGGGCCAGGGATATTAGGGCCAGCGATATTAGGGCCAGGGGTATTAGGGCCAGGGATATTAGGGCCCGGGATATTAGGGCCAGGGATATTAGGGCCAGGAATATTAGGGCCAGGGATATTAGTGCCAGGGATATTAGGGCCAGGGATATTAGGGCCAGGGATATTAGGGCCAGGGATATTAGGGCCAGGGATATTAGGGCCAGGGATATTAGGGCCAGGGATTTTAGGGCCAGGGATATTGGGGCCAGGGATATTAGGGCCAGGGATATTAGGGCCAGGGATATTAAGGCCAGGGTTATTAGGGCCAGGGATATTTGGGCCAGGGATATTAGGGCGAGGGATATTAGGGCCAGGGATATTAGGGCCAGGGATATTAGGGCCAGGGATATTAGGGCCAGGGATATTAGGGCCAGCGATATTAGGGCCAGGGATATTAGGGCCAGGGATATTAGGGCCAGGGATATTAGGGCCAGGGATATTAGGGCCAGGGATATTAGGGCCAGGGATATTAGGGCCAGGGATATTAGGGCCAGGGATATTAGGGCCAGGGGTATTAGGGCCAGGGGTAATAGGGCCAAGGGTATTATGGCCAGGGATATTAGGGCCAGGGATATTAGGGCCAGAGATATTAGAGCCAGGGATATTAGGGCCAGGGATATTAGGGCCAGGGGTATTAGGGCCAGGGATATTAGGGCCAGGCATATTAGGGCCAGGGATATTAGGGCCAGGAATATTAGGGCCAGGGATATTAGTGCCAGGGATATTATGGCCAGGGATATTAGGGCCATGGACATTAGGGCCAGGGATATTAGGGCCAGGGGTATTAGGGCCAGGGATATTAGGGCCAGGGATATTAGGGCCAGGGATATTAGGGCCAGGGATTTTAGGGCCAGGGATATTAGGGCCAGGGATATTAGGGCCATGGATATTAGGGCCAGGGATATTAGGGCCAGGGATATTAGGGCCAGGGATATTAGGGCCAGGGATATTAGGGCCTGGGATATTAGGGCCAGGGATATTAGGTGCAGGGATATTAGGGCCAGGGATATTAGTGCCAAGGATATTACGGCCAGGGATATTAGGGCCAGGGATATTAGGGCCAGGGATATTAGGGCCAGGGATATTAGGGCCAGGGATTTTAGGGCCAGGGATATTAGGGCCAGGGATATTAGGGCCATGGATATTAGGGCCAGGGATATTAGGGCCAGGGATATTAGGGCCAGGGATATTAGGGCCAGGGATATTAGGGCCTGGGATATTAGGGCCAGGGATATTAGGTGCAGGGATATTAGGGCCAGGGATATTAGTGCCAAGGATATTAGGGCCAGGGATATTAGGGCCAGGGATATTAGGGCCAGGGATATTAGGGCCAGGGATGTTAGGGCCAGGGATATTAGGGCCAGGGATTTTCGGGCCAGGGATATTAGGGCCAGGGATATTAGGGCCAGGGATGTTAGGGCCAGGGATATTAAGGCCAGGGTTATTAGGGCCAGGGATTTTAGGGCCAGGGATTTTAGGGCCAGGGATATTAGGGCCAGGGATATTAGGGCCAGGGATATTAGGGCCAGCGATATTAGGGCCTGGGATATTAGGGCCAGGGATATTAGGGCCAGGGATATTAGGGCCAGGGATATTAGGGCCAGGGGTATTAGGGCCAGGGGTAATAGGGCCAAGGGTATTATGGCCAGGGATATTAGGGCCAGGGATATTAGGGCCAGAGATATTAGAGCCAGGGATATTAGGGCCAGGGATATTAGGGCCAGGGGTATTAGGGCCAGGGATATTAGGGCCAGGCATATTAGGGCCAGGGATATTAGGGCCAGGAATATTAGGGCCAGGGATATTAGTGCCAGGGATATTATGGCCAGGGATATTAGGGCCATGGACATTAGGGCCAGGGATATTAGGGCCAGGGGTATTAGGGCCAGGGATATTAGGGCCAGGGATATTAGGGCCAGGGATATTAGGGCCAGGGATTTTAGGGCCAGGGATATTAGGGCCAGGGATATTAGGGCCATGGATATTAGGGCCAGGGATATTAGGGCCAGGGATATTAGGGCCAGGGATATTAGGGCCAGGGATATTAGGGCCTGGGATATTAGGGCCAGGGATATTAGGTGCAGGGATATTAGGGCCAGGGATATTAGTGCCAAGGATATTACGGCCAGGGATATTAGGGCCAGGGATATTAGGGCCAGGGATATTAGGGCCAGGGATATTAGGGCCAGGGATTTTAGGGCCAGGGATATTAGGGCCAGGGATATTAGGGCCATGGATATTAGGGCCAGGGATATTAGGGCCAGGGATATTAGGGCCAGGGATATTAGGGCCAGGGATATTAGGGCCTGGGATATTAGGGCCAGGGATATTAGGTGCAGGGATATTAGGGCCAGGGATATTAGTGCCAAGGATATTAGGGCCAGGGATATTAGGGCCAGGGATATTAGGGCCAGGGATATTAGGGCCAGGGATGTTAGGGCCAGGGATATTAGGGCCAGGGATTTTCGGGCCAGGGATATTAGGGCCAGGGATATTAGGGCCAGGGATGTTAGGGCCAGGGATATTAAGGCCAGGGTTATTAGGGCCAGGGATTTTAGGGCCAGGGATTTTAGGGCCAGGGATATTAGGGCCAGGGATATTAGGGCCAGGGATATTAGGGCCAGCGATATTAGGGCCAGGGGTATTAGGGCCAGGGATATTAGGGCCTGGGATATTAGGGCCAGGGATATTAGGGCCAGGAATATTAGGGCCAGGGATATTAGTGCCAGGGATATTAGGGCCAGGGATATTAGGGCCAGGGATATTAGGGCCAGGGATATTAGGGCCATGGATATTAGGGCCAGGGATATTAGGGCCAGGGATTTTAGGGCCAGGGATATTGGGGCCAGGGATATTAGGGCCAGGGATATTAGGGCCAGGGATATTAAGGCCAGGGTTATTAGGGCCAGGGATATTAGGGCCAGGGATATTAGGGTGAGGGATATTAGGGCCAGGGATATTAGGGCCAGGGATATTAGGGCCAGGGATATTAGGGCCAGGGGTATTAGGGCCAGGGATATTAGGGCCAGGCATATTAGGGCCAGGGATATTAGGGCCAGGAATATTAGGGCCAGGGATATTAGTGCCAGGGATATTATGGCCAGGGATATTAGGGCCATGGATATTAGGGCCAGAGATATTAGAGCCAGGGATATTAGGGCCAGGGATATTAGGGCCAGGGGTATTAGGGCCAGGGATATTAGGGCCAGGGATATTAGGGCCAGGGATATTAGGGCCAGGGATATTAGGGCCAGGGATTTTAGGGCCATGGATATTAGGGCCAGGGATATTAGGGCCATGGATATTAGGGCCAGGGATATTAGGGCCAGGGATATTAGGGCCAGGGATATTAGGGCCAGGGATATTAGGGCCTGGGATATTAGGGCCAGGGATATTAGGTCCAGGGATATTAGGGCCAGGGATATTAGTGCCAAGGATATTAGGGCCAGGGATATTAGGGCCAGGGATATTAGGGCCAGGGATATTAGGGCCAGGGATGTTAGGGCCAGGGATATTAGGGCCAGGGATTTTAGGGCCAGGGATATTAGGGCCAGGGATATTAGGGCCAGGGATGTTAGGGCCAGGGATATTAAGGCCAGGGTTATTAGGGCCAGGGATTTTAGGGCCAGGGATTTTAGTGCCAGGGATATTAGGGCCAGGGATATTAGGGCCAGGGATATTAGGGCCAGCGATATTAGGGCCAGGGGTATTAGGGCCAGGGATATTAGGGCCCAGGATATTAGGGCCAGGGATATTAGGGCCAGGAATATTAGGGCCAGGGATATTAGGGCCAGGGATATTAGGGCCAGGGATATTAGGGCCAGGGATATTAGGGCCAGGGATATTAGGGCCAGGGATTTTAGGGCCAGGGATATTAGGGCCAGGGATATTAGGGCCAGGGATATTAGGGCCAGGGATATTAAGGCCAGGGTTATTAGGGCCAGGGATATTAGGGCCAGGGATATTAGGGCCAGGGATATTAGGGCCAGGGATTTTAGGGCCATGGATATTAGGGCCAGGGATATTAGGGCCAGGGATATTAGGGCCAGGGATATTAGGGCCAGGGATGTTAGGGCCAGGGATATTAGGGCCAGGGATTTTAGGGCCAGGGATATTAGGGCCAGGGATATTAGGGCCAGGGATGTTAGGGCCAGGGATATTAAGGCCAGGGTTATTAGGGCCAGGGATTTTAGGGCCAGGGATTTTAGTGCCAGGGATATTAGGGCCAGGGATATTAGGGCCAGGGATATTAGGGCCAGCGATATTAGGGCCAGGGGTATTAGGGCCAGGGATATTAGGGCCCAGGATATTAGGGCCAGGGATATTAGGGCCAGGAATATTAGGGCCAGGGATATTAGGGCCAGGGATATTAGGGCCAGGGATATTAGGGCCAGGGATATTAGGGCCAGGGATATTAGGGCCAGGGATTTTAGGGCCAGGGATATTAGGGCCAGGGATATTAGGGCCAGGGATATTAGGGCCAGGGATATTAAGGCCAGGGTTATTAGGGCCAGGGATATTAGGGCCAGGGATATTAGGGCCAGGGATATTAGGGCCAGGGATTTTAGGGCCATGGATATTAGGGCCAGGGATATTAGGGCCAGGGATATTAGGGCCAGGGATATTAGGGCCAGGGATATTAGGGCCAGGGATATTAGGGCCTGGGATATTAGGGCCAGGGATATTAGGTCCAGGGATATTAGGGCCAGGGATATTAGTGCCAAGGATATTAGGGCCAGGGATATTAGGGCCAGGGATATTAGGGCCAGGGATATTAGGGCCAGGGATGTTAGGGCCAGGGATATTAGGGCCAGGGATTTTAGGGCCAGGGATATTAGGGCCAGGGATATTAGGGCCAGGGATGTTAGGGCCAGGGATGTTAAGGCCAGGGTTATTAGGGCCAGGGATTTTAGGGCCAGGGATTTTAGGGCCAGGGATATTAGGGCCAGGGATATTAGGGCCAGGGATATTAGGGCCAGCGATATTAGGGCCAGGGGTATTAGGGCCAGGGATATTAGGGCCCGGGATATTAGGGCCAGGGATATTAGGGCCAGGAATATTAGGGCCAGGGATATTAGTGCCAGGGATATTAGGGCCAGGGATATTAGGGCCAGGGATATTAGGGCCAGGGATATTAGCGCCAGGGATATTAGGGCCAGGGATATTAGGGCCAGGGATTTTAGGGTCAGGGATATTAGGGCCAGGGATATTAGGGCCAGGGATATTAGGGCCAGGGATATTAAGGCCAGGGTTATTAGGGCCAGGGATATTAGGGCCAGGGATATTAGGGCCAGGGATATTAGGGCCAGGAATATAAGGGCCAGGAATATTAGGGCCAGGGATATTAGGGCCAGGGATATTAGGGCCAGGGATATTAGGGCCAGGGATTTTAGGGCCAGGGATATTAGGGCCATGGATATTAGGGCCAGGGATATTAGGGCCAGGGATATTAGGGCCAGGGATATTAGGGCCAGAGATATTAGGGCCTGGGATATTAGGGCCAGGGATATTAGGTCCAGGGATATTAGGGCCAGGGATATTAGTGCAAGGATATTAGGGCCAGGGATATTAGGGCCAGGGATATTAGGGCCAGGGATATTAGGGCCAGGGATGTTAGGGCCAGGGATATTAGGGCCAGGGATTTTAGGGCCAGGGATATTAGGGCCAGGGATATTAGGGCCAGGGATATTAAGGCCAGGGTTATTAGGGCCACGGATTTTAGGGCCAGGGATTTTAGGGCCAGGGATATTAGGGCCAGGGATATTAGGGCCAGGGATATTAGGGCCAGCGATATTAGGGCCAGGGGTATTAGGACCAGGGATATTAGGGCCTGGGATATTAGGGCCAGGGATATTAGGGCCAGGAATATTAGGGCCAGGGACATTAGTGCCAGGGATATTAGGGCCAGGGATATAAGGGCCAGGGATATTAGGGCCAGGGATATTAGGGCCAGGGATGTTAGGGCCAGGGATATTAGGCCAGGGATTTTAGGGCCAGGGATATTAGGGCCAGGGATATTAGGGCCAGGGATATTAGGGCCAGGGATATTAAGGCCAGGGTTATTAGGGCCAGGGATATTAGGGCCAGGGATATTAGGGCCAGGGATTTTAGGGCAAGGGATATTAGGGCCAGGGATATTAGGTCCAGGGATATTAGGGCCAGGGATATTAGGGCCAGGGATATTAGGACCAGGGATATTAGGGCCAGGGATATTAGGGCCAGGGATATTAGGGCCAGGGATATTAGGGCCTGGGATATTAGGGCCAGGGATGTTAGGGCCAGGGATATTAGGGCCAGGGATATTAGGGCCAGGGATATTAGGGCCAAGGATATTACGGCCAGGGATATTAGGGCCAGTGATATTAGGGCCAGGGATATTAGGGCCAGGGATATTAGGGCCAGGGATATTAGAGCCAGGGATATTAGGGCCAGGGATATTAGGGCCAGGGATATTAGGGCCAGGGATATTAGGGCCAGGGATATTACGGCCAGGGATATTAGGACCAGGGATATTAAGGCCAGGGATATTAGGGCCATGGATATTAGGGACAGGGATATTAGGGCCAGGGATATTAGGGCCAGGGTTATTAGAGCCAGGGATATTAGGGCCAGGGATATTAGGGCCAGGGATATTAGGGCCAGGGATATTAGTGCCAGGGATATTAGGGCCAAGGATATTAGGGCCTGGGATATTAGGGCCAGGAATATTAGGGCCAGGGATATTAGGGCCAAGGATATTAGGGCCAAGGATATTAGGGCCAGGGATATTAGAGCCATGGATATTACGGCCAGGGATATTAGGGCCAGGGATTTTAGGGCCAGGAATATTAGGGCCAAGGATATTAGGGCCTGGGATATTAGGGCCAGGGATATTAGGGCCAGTGATATTATGGCCAGGGATTTTATGGCCAGGGATGTTAGGGCCAGGGATATTAGGGCCAGGGATTTTAGGGCCAGGGATATTAGGGCCAGGCATATTAGGGCCAGGGATTTTAGGGCCAGGGATATTACGGCCAGGGATATTAGGGACAGGGATATTAGAGCCAGGGATATTAGGGCCAGGGATATTAGGGCCAGGGATATTATGGCCAGGGATATTAGGGCCAGGGATATTAGGGCCAGGGATATTAGGGCCAGGGATATTAGGGCCAGGGGTATTAGGGCCAGGGGTAATAGGGCCAAGGGTATTATGGCCAGGGATATTAGGGCCAGGGATGTTAGGGCCAGAGATATTAGAGCCAGGGATATTAGGGCCAGGGATATTAGGGCCAGGGGTATTAGGGCCAGGGATATTAGGGCCAGGCATATTAGGGCCAGGGATATTAGGGCCAGGAATATTAGGGCCAGGGATATTAGTGCCAGGGATATTAGGGCCAGGGATATTAGGGCCAGGGATATTACGGCCAGGGATATTAGGGCCAAGGATATTAGGGCCAGGGATATTAGGGCCAGGGATATTAGGGCCAGGAATATAAGGGCCAGGGATATTAGGGCCAGGGATATTAGGGCCAGGGATATTAGGGCCAGGGATATTAGGGCCAGGGATTTTAGGGCCAGGGATATTAGGGCCAGGAATATTAGGGCCAGGGATTTTAGGGCCAGGGATATTAGGGCCAGGAATATTAGGGCCAGGGATTTTAGGGCCAGGGATATTAGGGCCAGGGATATTAGGGCCAGTGATATTAGGGCCAGGGATATTAGGGCCAGGGATATTAGGGCCAGGGATATTAGGGCCAGGGATATTACGGCCAGGGATATTAGGACCAGGGATATTAAGGCCAGGGATATTAGGGCCAGGGATATTAGGGCCAGGGATGTTAGGGCCAGGGATATTAGGGCCAGGGATGTTAGGGCCAGGGATATTAGGGCCAGGAATTTTAGGGCCAGGGATATTAGGGCCAGGGATATTAGGGCCAGGGATATTAGGGCCAGGGATATTAGGGCCAGGGATATTAGGGCCAGGGATATTAGGGCCAGGGATATTAGGGCCAGGGATATTAGGGCCAGGGATAGTAGGGCGAGGGATATTAGGGCCAAGGATATTAGGGCCTGGGATATTACGGCCAGGAATATTAGGGCCAGGGATATTAGGGTCAGGGATATTAGGGCCAGGGATATTAGGGCCAGGGATAATAGGGCAAGGGATATTAGGGCCAGGGATTTTATGGCAAGGGATATCAGGGCCAGGGATATTAGGGCCAGGGATATTAGGGCCAGGGATATTAGGGCCAAGGATATTAGGGCCAGGGATATTAGGGCCATGGATATTAGAGCCAGGGATATTACGGCCAGGGATATTAGGGCCAGGGATATTAGGGCCAAGGATATTAGGGCCTGGGATATTAGGGCCAGGGATATTAGGGCCAGTGATATTATGGCCAGCGATTTTAGGGCCAGGGATGTTAGGGCCAGGAATATTAGGGCCAGGGATTTTAGGGCCAGGGATATTAGGGCCAGGGATATTAGGGCCAGGGATTTTAGGGCCAGGGATAATACGGCCAGGGATATTAGGGACAGGGATATTAGAGCCAGGGATATTAGGGCCAGGGATATTAGGGCCAGGGATATTAGGGCCAGGGATATTAGGGCCAGGGATATTAGGGCCAGGGATATTAGGGCCAGGGATATTAGGGCCAGGGGTATTAGGGCCAGGGGTAATAGGGCCAAGGGTATTATGGCCAGGGATATTAGGGCCAGGGATATTAGGGCCAGAGATATTAGAACCAGGGATATTAGGGCCAGGGATATTAGGGCCAGGGGTATTAGGGCCAGGGATATTAGGGCCAGGCATATTAGGGCCAGGGATATTAGGGCCAGGAATATTAGGGCCAGGGATATTAGGGCCAGGGATATTAGGGCCAGGGATATTAGGGCCAGGGATATTACGGCCAGGGATATTAGGGCCAGGGATATTAGGGCCAGGGATATTAGGGCCAGGGATATTAGGGCCAGGAATATTAGGGCCAGGGATATTAGGGCCAGGGATATTAGGGCCAGGGATATTAGGGCCAGGCATATTAGGGCCAGGGATTTTAGGGCCAGGGATATTAGGGCCAGGGCTATTAGGGCCAGGGATTTTAGGGCCAGGGATATTAGGGCCAGTGATATTATGGCCAGGAATTTTAGGGCCAGGGATGTTAGGGCCAGGGATATTAGGGGCAGGGATTTTAGGGCCAGGGATATTAGGGCCAGGGATATTAGGGCCAGGGATTTTAGGGCCACGGATATTACGGCCAGGGATATTAGGGACAGGGATAGTAGAGCCAGGGATATTAGGGCCAGGGATATTAGGGCCAGGGATATTAGGGCCAGGGATATTAGGGCCAGGGATATTAGGGCCAGGGGTATTAGGGCCAGGGGTAATAGGGCCAAGGGTATTATGGCCAGGGATATTAGGGCCAGGGATATTAGGGCCAGAGATATTAGAGCAAGGGATATTAGGGCCAGGGATATTAGGGCCAGGGGTATTAGGGCCAGGCATATTAGGGCCAGGCATATTAGGGCCAGGGATATTAGGGCCAGGAATATTAGGGCCAGGGATATTAGGGCCAGAGATATTAGGGCCAGGGATATTAGGGCCAGGGATATTACGGCCAGGGATATTAGGGCCAGGGATATTAGGGCCAGGGATATTAGGGCCAGGGATATTAGGGCCTGGGATATTAGGGCCAGGGATATTAGGGCCAGGAATATTAGGGCCAGGGATATTAGTGCCAGGGATATTAGGGCCAGGGATATTAGGGCTAGGGATATTAGGGCCAGGGATATTAGGGCCAGGGATATTAGGGCCAGGGATATTAGGCCAGGGATTTTAGGGCCAGGGATATTAGGGCCAGGGATATTAGGGCCAGGGATATTAGGGCCAGGGATATTAAGGCCAGGGTTATTAGGGCCAGGGATATTAGGGCCAGGGATATTAGGGCCAGGGATTTTAGGGCAAGGGATATTAGGGCCAGGGATATTAGGTCCAGGGATATTAGGGCCAGGGATATTAGGGCCAGGGATATTAGGACCAGGGATATTAGGGCCAGGGATATTAGGGCCAGGGATATTAGGGCCAGGGATATTAGGGCCTGGGATATTAGGGCCAGGGATGTTAGGGCCAGGGATATTAGGGCCAGGGATATTAGGGCCAGGGATATTAGGGCCAAGGATATTAGGGCCAGGGATATTAGGGCCATTGATATTAGGGCAGGGATATTACGGCCAGGGATATTAGGGCCAGGGATATTAGAGCCAGGGATATTAGGGCCAGGAATATTAGGGCCAGGGATATTAGGGCCAGGGATATTAGGGCCAGGGATATTACGGCCAGGGATATTAGGACCAGGGATATTAAGGCCAGGGATATTAGGGCCATGGATATTAGGGACAGGGATATTAGGGCCAGGGATATTAGGGCCAGGGTTATTAGAGCCAGGGATATTAGGGCCAGGGATATTAGGGCCAGGGATATTAGGGCCAGGGATATTAGTGCCAGGGATATTAGGGCCAAGGATATTAGGGCCTGGGATATTAGGGCCAGGAATATTAGGGCCAGGGATATTAGGGCCAAGGATATTAGGGCCAAGGATATTAGGGCCAGGGATATTAGAGCCAGGGATATTACGGCCAGGGATATTAGGGCCAGGGATTTTAGGGCCAGGAATATTAGGGCCAAGGATATTAGGGCCTGGGATATTAGGGCCAGGGATATTAGGGCCAGTGATATTATTGCCAGGGATTTTATGGCCAGGGATGTTAGGGCCAGGGATATTAGGGCCAGGGATTTTAGGGCCAGGGATATTAGGGCCAGGGATATTAGGGCCAGGGATTTTAGGGCCAGGGATATTACAGCCAGGGATATTAGGGACAGGGATATTAGAGCCAGAGATATTAGGGCCAGGGATATTAGGGCCAGGGATATTATGGCCAGGGATATTAGGGCCAGGGATATTAGGGCCAGGGATATTAGGGCCAGGGATATTAGGGCCAGGGGTATTAGGGCCAGGGGTAATAGGGCCAAGGGTATTATGGCCAGGGATATTAGGGCCAGGGATGTTAGGGCCAGAGATATTAGAGCCAGGGATATTAGGGCCAGGGATATTAGGGCCAGGGGTATTAGGGCCAGGGATATTAGGGCCAGGCATATTAGGGCCAGGGATATTAGGGCCAGGAATATTAGGGCCAGGGATATTAGTGCCAGGGATATTAGGGCCAGGGATATTAGGGCCAGGGATATTACGGCCAGGGATATTAGGGCCAAGGATATTAGGGCCAGGGATATTAGGGCCAGGGATATTAGGGCCAGGAATATAAGGGCCAGGGATATTAGGGCCAGGGATATTAGGGCCAGGGATATTAGGGCCAGGGATATTAGGGCCAGGGATTTTAGGGCCAGGGATATTAGGGCCAGGGATATTAGGGCCAGGGATTTTAGGGCCAGGGATATTAGGGCCAGGGATATTAGGGCCAGTGATATTAGGGCCAGGGATATTAGGGCCAGGGATATTAGGGCCAGGGATATTAGGGCCAGGGATATTACGGCCAGGGATATTACGGCCAGGGATATTAGGACCAGGGATATCAAGGCCAGGGATATTAGGGCCAGGGATATTAGGGCCAGGGATGTTAGGGCCAGGGATATTAGGGCCAGGGATGTTAGGGCCAGGGATATTAGGGCCAGGAATTTTAGGGCCAGGGATATTAGGGCCAGGGATATTAGGGCCAGGGATATTAGGGCCAGGGATATTAGGGCCAGGGATATTAGGGCCAGGGATATTAGGGCCAGGGATATTAGGGCCAGGGATATTAGGGCCAGGGATAGTAGGGCGAGGGATATTAGGGCCAAGGATATTAGGGCCTGGGATATTACGGCCAGGAATATTAGGGCCAGGGATATTAGGGTCAGGGATATTAGGGCCAGGGATATTAGGGCCAGGGATATTAGGGCAAGGGATATTAGGGCCAGGGATTTTATGGCAAGGGATATCAGGGCCAGGGATATTAGGGCCAGGGATATTAGGGCCAGGGATATTAGGGCCAAGGATATTAGGGCCAGGGATATTAGGGCCATGGATATTAGAGCCAGGGATATTACGGCCAGGGATATTAGGGCCAGGGATATTAGGGCCAAGGATATTAGGGCCTGGGATATTAGCGCCAGGGATATTAGGGCCAGTGATATTATGGCCAGCGATTTTAGGGCCAGGGATGTTAGGGCCAGGAATATTAGGGCCAGGGATTTTAGGGCCAGGGATATTAGGGCCAGGGATATTAGGGCCAGGGATTTTAGGGCCAGGGATATTACGGCCAGGGATATTAGGGACAGGGATATTAGAGCCAGGGATATTAGGGCCAGGGATATTAGGGCCAGGGATATTAGGGCCAGGGATATTAGGGCCAGGGATATTAGGGCCAGGGATATTAGGGCCAGGGATATTAGGGCCAGGGGTATTAGGGCCAGGGGTAATAGGGCCAAGGGTATTATGGCCAGGGATATTAGGGCCAGGGATATTAGGGCCAGAGATATTAGAGCCAGGGATATTAGGGCCAGGGATATTAGGGCCAGGGGTATTAGGGCCAGGGATATTAGGGCCAGGCATATTAGGGCCAGGGATATTAGGGCCAGGAATATTAGGGCCAGGGATATTAGGGCCAGGGATATTAGGGCCAGGGATATTAGGGCCAGGGATATTACGGCCAGGGATATTAGGGCCAGGGATATTAGGGCCAGGGATATTAGGGCCAGGGATATTAGGGCCAGGAATATTAGGGCCAGGGATATTAGGGCCAGGGATATTAGGGCCAGGGATATTAGGGCCAGGGATTTTAGGGCCAGGGATTTTAGGGCCAGGGATATTAGGGCCAGGGATATTAGGGCCAGGGATTTTAGGGCCAGGGACATTAGGGCCAGTGATATTATGGCCAGGGATTTTAGGGCCAGGGATGTTAGGGCCAGGGATATTAGGGCCAGGAATTTTAGGGCCAGGGATATTAGGGCCAGGGATATTAGGGCCAGGGATTTTAGGGCCAGGGATATTACAGCCAGGGATATTAGGGACAGGGATAGTAGAGCCAGGGATATTAGGGCCAGGGATATTAGGGCCAGGGATATTAGGGCCAGGGATATTAGGGCCAGGGATATTAGGGCCAGGGGTATTAGGGCCAGGGGTAATAGGGCCAAGGGTATTATGGCCAGGGATATTAGGGCCAGGGATATTAGGGCCAGAGATATTAGAGCAAGGGATATTAGGGCCAGGGATATTAGGGCCAGGGGTATTAGGGCCAGGCATA
Organism: Petromyzon marinus; assembly: GCF_048934315.1. NCBI lineage: Eukaryota > Metazoa > Chordata > Hyperoartia > Petromyzontiformes > Petromyzontidae > Petromyzon > Petromyzon marinus. Next base: position 4,835,483 of record NW_027422684.1, on the reverse strand, counting down.
TTAGGGCCAGGCATATTAGGGCCAGGGATATTAGGGCCAGGAATATTAGGGCCAGGGATATTAGGGCCAGAGATATTAGGGCCAGGGATATTAGGGCCAGGGATATTACGGCCAGGGATATTAGGGCCAGGGATATTAGGGCCAGGGATATTAGGGCCAGGGATATTAGGGCTAGGAATATTAGGGCCAGGGATATTAGGGCCAGGGATATTAGGGCCAAGGATATTAGGGCCTGGGATATTAGGGCCAGGAATATTAGGGCCAGGGATATTAGGGCCAGGGATATTAGGGCAAGGGATATTAGGGCCAGGGATTTTAGGGCAAGGGATATTAGGGCCAAGGATATTAGGGCCTGGGATATTAAGGCCAGGGATATTAGGGCCAGGGATATTAGGGCCAGGGATATTAGGGCAAGGGATATTAGGGCCAGGGATTTTAGGGCAAGGGATATCAGGGCCAGGGATATTAGGGCCAGGGATATTAGGGCAAGGGATATTAGGGCCAGGGATTTTAGGGCAAGGGATATCAGGGCCAGGGATATTAGGGCCAGGGATATTAGGGCCAGGGATATTAGGGCCAGGGATATTAAGGCCAGGGATATTAGGGCCAGGGATATTAAGGCCAGGGATATTAGGGCCAAGGATATTAGGGCCAGGGATATTAGGGCCAGGGATATTAGAGCCAGGGATATTACGGCCAGGGATTTTAGGGCCAGGGATATTACGGCCAGGGATATTGGGGACAGGGACATTAGAGCCAGGGATATTAGGGCCAGGGATATTAGGGCCAGGGATATTAGGGCCAGGGATATTAGGGCCAGGGATATTAGGGCTAGGGATATTAGGGCCAGGGATATTAGGGCCAGGGGTATTAGGGCCAGTGATATTATGGCCAGGGATTTTAGGGCCAGGGATGTTAGGGCCAGGGATATTAGGGCCAGGGATTTTAGGGCCAGGGATATTAGGGCCAGGGATATTAGGGCCAGGGATTTTAGGGCCAGGGATATTACGGCCAGGGATATTAGGGACAGGGACATTAGAGCCAGGGATATTAGGGCCAGGGATATTAGGGCCAGGGATATTAGGGCCAGGGATATTAGGGCCAGGGATATTAGGGCTAGGGATATTAGGGCCAGGGGTATTAGGGCCAGGGGTATTAGGGCCAGGGGTAATAGGGCCAAGGGTATCATGGCCAGGGATATTAGGGCCAGGGATATTAGGGCCAGGGATATTAGGGCCAGGGTTATTAGGGCCAGGGATATTAGGGCCAGGGATATTATGGCCAGGGATATTAGGGCCAGGGATATTAGGGCCAGGGATATTAGGGCCAGGGATATTAGGGCCAGGAATATTAGGGCCAGGGATATTAGGGCCAGGGATATTAGGGCCAGGGATATTAGGGCCAGGGATATTAGGGCCAGGGATATTAGGGCCAGGGATATTAGGACCAGGGATATTAGGGGCAGGGATATTAGGGCCAGGGATATTAGGGCCAGGGATATTAGGGCCAGGGATATTAGGGCCTGGGATATTAGGGCCAGGGATGTTAGGTCCAGGGATATTAGGGCCAGGGATTTTAGGGCCAGGGATATTAGGACCAGGGATATTAGGGCCAGGGATATTAGGGCCAGGGATATTAGGGCCAGGGATATTAGGGCCAGGGATGTTAGGGCCAGGGATATTAGGGCCAGGGATTTTAGGGCCAGGGATATTAGGGCCAGGGATATTAGGGCCAGGGATATTAGGGCCAAGGATATTAGGGCCAGGGATATTAGGGCCAGGGATATTAGGGCCAGGGATATTAGTGCCAGGGATATTAGGGCCAGGGATATTAGGGCCAGGGATATTAGGGCCAGGGATATTAGGGCCAGGGATATTAGGGCCAGGGATATTAGGGCCAGGGATATTAGGGCCTGGGATATTAGGGCCAGGGATATTAGGTCCAGGGATATTAGGGCCAGGGATATTAGGGCCAGGGATATTAGGACCAGGGATATTAGGGCCAGGGATATTAGGGCCAGGGATATTAGGGCCAGGGATGTTAGGGCCAGGGATATTAGGGCCAGGGATTTTAGGGCCAGGGATATTAGGGCCAGGGATATTAGGGCCAGGGATGTTAGGGCCAGGGATATTAGGGCCAGGGTTATTAGGGCCAGGGATTTTAGGGCCAGGGATTTTAGGGCCAGGGATATTAGGGCCAGGGATATTAGGGCCAGGGATATTAGGGCCAGCGATATTAGGGCCAGGGGTATTAGGGCCAGGGATATTAGGGCCCGGGATATTAGGGCCAGGGATATTAGGGCCAGGAATATTAGGGCCATGGATATTAGTGCCAGGGATATTAGGGCCAGGGATATTAGGGCCAGGGATATTAGGGCCAGGGATATTAGGGCCAGGGATATTAGGGCCAGGGATATTAGGGCCAGGGATATTAGGGCCAGGGATTTTAGGGCCAGGGATATTAGGGCCAGGGATATTAGGGCCAGGGATATTAGGGCCAGGAATATTAAGGCCAGGGTTATTAGGGCCAGGGATATTAGGGCCAGGGATATTAGGGCGAGGGATATTAGGGCCAGGGATATTAGGGCCAGGGATATTAGGGCCAGGGATATTAGGGCCAGGGATTTTAGGGCAAGGGATATTATGGCCAGGGATATTAGGTCCAGGGATATTAGGGCCAGGGATATTAGGGCCAGGGATATTAGGACCAGGGATATTAGGGCCAGGGATATTAGGGCCAGGGATATTAAGGCCAGGGATATTAGGGCCTGGGATATTAGGGCCAGGGATGTTAGGGCCAGGGATATTAGGGCCAGGGATATTAGGGCCAGGGATATTAGGGCCAAGGATATTAGGGCCAGGGATATTAGGGCCAGTGATATTAGGGCCAGGGATATTAGGGCCAGGGATATTAGGGCCAGGGATATTAGAGCCAGGGATATTAGGGCCAGGGATATTAGGGCCAGGGATATTAGGGCCAGGGATATTAGGGCCAGGGATATTACGGCCAGGGATATTAGGACCAGGGATATTAAGGCCAGGGATATTAGGGCCAGGGATATTAGGGCCAGGGATATTAGGGCCAGGGATATTAGGGCCAGGGATGTTAGGGCCAGGGATATTAGGGCCAGGAATTTTAGGGCCAGGGATATTAGGGCCAGGGATATTAGGGCCAGGGATATTAGGGCCAGGGATATTAGGGCCAGGGATATTAGGGCCAGGGATATTAGGGCCAGCGATATTAGGGCCAGGGATATTAGGGCCAGGGATATTAGAGCCAGGGATATTAGGGCCAGGGATATTAGGGCCAGGGATATTAGGGCCAGGGATATTAGGGCCAGGGATATTAGGGCCAAGGATATTAGGGCCTGGGATATTAGGGCCAGGAATATTAGGGCCAGGGATATTAGGGCCAGGGATATTAGGGCCAGGGATATTAGGGCCAGGGATATTAGGGCAAGGGATATCAGGGCCAGGGATTTTAGGGCAAGGGATATCAGGGCCAGGGATATTAGGGCCAGGGATATTAGGACCAGGGATATTAAGGCCAGGGATATTAGGGCCAGGGATATTAGGGACAGGGATATTAGGGCCAGGGATATTAGGGCCAGGGATATTAGGGCCAGGGATATTAAGGCCAGGGATATTAGGGCCAGGGATATTAGGGCCAGGGATATTAGGGCCAAGGATATTAGGGCCAAGGATATTAGGGCCAGGGATATTAGAGCCAGGGATATTACGGCCAGGGATATTAGGGCCAGGGATTTTAGGGCCAGGAATATTAGGGCCAAGGATATTAGGGCCTGGGATATTAGGGCCAGGGATATTATGGCCAGTGATATTATGGCCAGGGATTTTAGGGCCAGGGATATTAGGGACAGGGATATTAGAGCCAGGGATATTAGGGCCAGGGATATTAGGGCCAGAAATATTAGGGTTAGGGAAATTAGGGCCAGGGATATTAGGGCCAGGGATATTAGGGCCAGGGATATTAGGGCCAGGGGTATTAGGGCCAGGGGTAATAGGGCCAAGGGTATTATGGCCAGGGATATTAGGGCCAGGGATATTAGGGCCAGAGATATTAGAGCCAGGGATATTAGGGCCAGGGATATTAGGGCCAGGGGTATTAGGGCCAGGGATATTAGGGCCAGGCATATTAGGGCCAGGGATATTAGGGCCAGGAATATTAGGGCCAGGGATATTAGGGCCAGGGATATTAGGGCCAGGGATATTAGGGCCAGGGATATTACGGCCAGGGATATTAGGGCCAGGGATATTAGGGCCAGGGATATTAGGGCCAGGGATATTAGGGCCAGGAATATAAGGGCCAGGGATATTAGGGCCAGGGATATTAGGGCCAGGGATATTAGGGCCAGGGATTTTAGGGCCAGGGATATTAGGGCCAGGGATTTTAGGGCCAGGGATTTTAGGGCCAGGGATATTAGGGCCAGTGATATTAGGGACAGGGATATTAGGGACAGGGATATTAGGGCCAGGGATATTAGAGCCAGGGATATTAGGGCCAGGGATATTAGGGCCAGGGATATTAGGGCCAGGGATATTAGGGCCAGGGATATTACAGCCAGGGATATTAGGACCAGGGATATTAGGGCCAGGGATATTAGGGCCAGGGATATTAGGGCCAGGGATATTAGGGCCAGGGATATTAGGGCAGGGATGTTAGGGCCAGGGATATTAGGGCCAGGAATTTTACGGCCAGGGATATTAGGGCCAGGGATATTAGGGCCAGGGATATTAGGGCCAGGGATATTAGGGCCAGGGATATTAGGGCCAGGGATATTAGGGCCAGCGATATTAGGGCCAGGGATATTAGGGCCAGGGATATTAGGGCCAGGGATACTAGAGCCAGGGATATTACGGCCAGGGATATTAGGGCCAGGGATATTAGGGCCAAGGATATTAGGGCCTGGGATATTAGGGCCAGGGATATTAGGGCCAGTGATATTATGGCCAGGGATTTTAGGGCCAGGGATGTTAGGGCCAGGGATATTAGGGCCAAGGATTTTAGGGCCAGGGATATTAGGGCCAGGGATATTAGGGCCAGGGATTTTAGGGCCAGGGAAATTACAGCCAGGGATATTAGGGACAGGGATATTAGAGCCAGGGATATTAGGGCCAGGGATATTAGGGCCAGGGATATTAGGGCCAGGGATATTAGGGCCAGGGATATTAGGGCCAGGGATATTAGGGCCAGGGATATTAGGGCCAGGGGTATTAGGGCCAGGGGTAATAGGGCCAAGGGTATTATGGCCAGGGATATTAGGGCCAGGGATATTAGGGCCAGAGATATTAGAGCCAGGGATATTAAGGCCAGGGATATTAGGGCCAGGGGTATTAGGGCCAGGGATATTAGGGCCAGGCATATTAGGGCCAGGGATATTAGGGCCAGGAATATTAGGGCCAGGGATATTAGGGCCAGGGATATTAGGGCCAGGGATATTAGGGCCAGGGATATTACGGCCAGGGATATTAGGGCCAGGGATATTAGGGCCAGGGATATTAGGGCCAGGGATATTAGGGCCAGGAATATTAGGGCCAGGGATATTAGGGCCAGGGATATTAGGGCCAGGGATATTAGGGCCAGGGATATTAGGGCCAGGGATTTTAGGCCCAGGGATATTAGGGCCAGGGATATTAGGGCCAGGGATTTTAGGGCCAGGGATATTAGGGCCAGTGATGTTATGGCCAGGGATTTTAGGGCCACGGATGTTAGGGCCAGGGATATTAGGGCCAGGGATTTTAAGGCCAGGGATATTAGGGCCAGGGATATTAGGGCCAGGGATTTTAGGGCCAGGGATATTACGGCCAGGGATTTTAGGGACAGGGATATTAGAGCCAGGGATATTAGGGCCAGGGATATTAGGGCCAGGGATATTAGGGCCAGGGATATTAGGGCCAGGGATATTAGGGCCAGGGATATTAGGGCCAGGGGTATTAGGGCCAGGGGTAATAGGGCCAAGGGTATTATGGCCAGGGATATTAGGGCCAGGGATATTAGGGCCAGAGATATTAGAGCCAGGGATATTTAGGGCCAGGGATATTAGGGCCAGGGGTATTAGGGCCAGGCATATTAGGGCCAGGCATATTAGGGCCAGGAATATTACGGCCAGGGATATTAGGGCCAGGGATATTAGGGCCAGGGATATTAGGGCCACGGATATTACGGCCAGGGATATTAGGGCCAGGGATATTAGGGCCAGGGATATTAGGGCCAGGGATATTAAGGCCAGTGATGTTATGGCCAGGGATTTTAGGGCCATGGATGTTAGGGCCAGGGATATTAGGGCCAGGGATTTTAGGGCCAGGGATATTAGGGCCAGGGATATTAGGGCCAGGGATTTTAGGGCCAGGGATATTACGGCCAGGGATTTTAGGGACAGGGATATTAGAGCCAGGGATATTAGGGCCAGGGATATTAGGGCCAGGGATATTAGGGCCAGGGATATTAGGGCCAGGGATATTAGGGCCAGGGATATTAGGGCCAGGGGTATTAGGGCCAGGGGTAATAGGGCCAAGGGTATTATGGCCAGGGATATTAGGGCCAGGGATATTAGGGCCAGAGATATTAGAGCCAGGGATATTTAGGGCCAGGGATATTAGGGCCAGGGGTATTAGGGCCAGGCATATTAGGGCCAGGCATATTAGGGCCAGGAATATTAGGGCCAGGGATATTAGGGCCAGGGATATTAGGGCCAGGGATATTACGGCCAGGGATATTAGGGCCAGGGATATTAGAGCCAGGGATATTAGGGCCAGGGATATTAGGGCCAGGGATATTAGGGCCAGGGATATTAGGGCCAGGGATATTAGGGCCAAGGATATTAGGGCCTGGGATATTAGGGCTAGGAATATTAGGGCCAGGGATATTAGGGCCAGGGATATTAGGGCCAGGGATATTAGGGCCAGGGATATTAGGGCAAGGGATATTAGGGCCAGGGATTTTAGGGCAAGGGATATCAGGGCCAGGGATATTAGGGCCAGGAATATTAGGGCCAGGGATATTAGGGCCAGGGATATTAGGGCCAGGGATATTAGGGACAGGGATATTAGGGCCAGGGATATTAGGGCCAGGGATATTAGGGCCAGGGATATTAAGGCCAGGGATATTAGGGCCAGGGATATTAGGGCCAGGGATATTAGGGCCAAGGATATTAGGGCCAAGGATATTAGGGCCAGGGATATTAGAGCCAGGGATATTACGGCCAGGGATATTAGGGCCAAGGATTTTAGGGCCAGGAATATTAGGGCCAAGGATATTAGGGCCTGGGATATTAGGGCCAGGGATATTATGGCCAGTGATATTATGGCCAGGGATTTTAGGGCCAGGGATGTTATGGCCAGGGATATTAGGGCCAGGGATTTTAGGGCCAGGGATATTAGGGCCAGGGATATTAGGGCCAGGGATTTTAGGGCCAGGGATATTACGGCCAGGGATATTAGGGACAGGGATATTAGAGCCAGGGATATTAGGGCCAGGGATATTAGGGCCAGGGATATTAGGGCCAGGGATATTAGGGCCAGGGATATTAGGGCCTGGGATATTAGGGCCAGGGATGTTAGGGCCAGGGATATTAGGGCCAGGGATATTAGGGCCAGGGATATTAGGGCCAAGGATATTAGGGCCAGGGATATTAGGGCCAGTGATATTAGGGCCAGGGATATTAGGGCCAGGGATATTAGGGCCAGGGATATTAGAGCCAGGGATATTAGGGCCAGGGATATTAGGGCCAGGGATATTAGGGCCAGGGATATTAGGGCCAGGGATATTACGGCCAGGGATATTAGGACCAGGGATATTAAGGCCAGGGATATTAGGGCCAGGGATATTAGGGCCAGGGATATTAGGGCCAGGGATATTAGGGCCAGGGATGTTAGGGCCAGGGATATTAGGGCCAGGAATTTTAGGGCCAGGGATATTAGGGCCAGGGATATTAGGGCCAGGGATATTAGGGCCAGGGATATTAGGGCCAGGGATATTAGGGCCAGGGATATTAGGGCCAGCGATATTAGGGCCAGGGATATTAGGGCCAGAGATATTAGAGCCAGGGATATTAGGGCCAGGGATATTAGGGCCAGGGATATTAGGGCCAGGGATATTAGGGCCAGGGATATTAGGGCCAAGGATATTAGGGCCTGGGATATTAGGGCCAGGAATATTAGGGCCAGGGATATTAGGGCCAGGGATATTAGGGCCAGGGATATTAGGGCAAGGGATATCAGGGCCAGGGATTTTAGGGCAAGGGATATCAGGGCCAGGGATATTAGGGCCAGGGATATTAGGGCCAGGGATATTAAGGCCAGGGATATTAGGGCCAGGGATATTAGGGACAGGGATATTAGGGCCAGGGATATTAGGGCCAGGGATATTAGGGCCAGGGATATTAAGGCCAGGGATATTAGGGCCAGGGATATTAGGGCCAGGGATATTAGGGCCAAGGATATTAGGGCCAAGGATATTAGGTCCAGGGATATTAGAGCCAGGGATATTACGGCCAGGGATATTAGGGCCAGGGATTTTAGGGCCAGGAATATTAGGGCCAAGGATATTAGGGCCTGGGATATTAGGGGCAGGGATATTATGGCCAGTGATATTATGGCCAGGGATTTTAGGGCCAGGGATGTTAGGGCCAGGGATATTAGGGCCAGGGATTTTAGGGCCAGGGATATTAGGGCCAGGGATATTAGGGCCAGGGATTTTAGGGCCAGGGATATTACGGCCAGGGATATTAGGGACAGGGATATTAGAGCCAGGGATATTAGGGCCAGGGATATTAGGGCCAGGGATATTAGGGTTAGGGATATTAGGGCCAGGGATATTAGGGCCAGGGATATTAGGGCCAGGGATATTAGGGCCAGGGGTATTAGGGCCAGGGGTAATAGGGCCAAGGGTATTATGGCCAGGGATATTAGGGCCAGGGATATTAGGGCCAGAGATATTAGAGCCAGGGATATTAGGGCCAGGGATATTAGGGCCAGGGGTATTAGGGCCAGGGATATTAGGGCCAGGCATATTAGGGCCAGGGATATTAGGGCCAGGAATATTAGGGCCAGGGATATTAGGGCCAGGGATATTAGGGCCAAGGATATTAGGGCCAAGGATATTAGGGCCAGGGATATTAGAGCCAGGGATATTACGGCCAGGGATATTAGGGCCAAGGATTTTAGGGCCAGGAATATTAGGGCCAAGGATATTAGGGCCTGGGATATTAGGGCCAGGGATATTATGGCCAGTGATATTATGGCCAGGGATTTTAGGGCCAGGGATGTTAGGGCCAGGGATATTAGGGCCAGGGATTTTAGGGCCAGGGATATTAGGGCCAGGGATATTAGGGCCAGGGATTTTAGGGCCAGGGATATTACGGCCAGGGATATTAGGGACAGGGATATTAGAGCCAGGGATATTAGGGCCAGGGATATTAGGGCCAGGGAAATTAGGGCCAGTGATATTAGGGCCAGGGATATTAGGGCCAGGGATATTAGGGCCAGGGATATTAGAGCCAGGGATATTAGGGCCAGGGATATTAGGGCCAGGGATATTAGGGCCAGGGATATTAGGGCCAGGGATATTACGGCCAGGGATATTAGGACCAGGGATATTAAGGCCAGGGATATTAGGGCCAGGGATATTAGGGCCAGGGATATTAGGGCCAGGGATATTAGGGCCAGGGATGTTAGGGCCAGGGATATTAGGGCCAGGAATTTTAGGGCCAGGGATATTAGGGCCAGGGATATTAGGGCCAGGGATATTAGGGCCAGGGATATTAGGGCCAGGGATATTAGGGCCAGGGATATTAGGGCCAGCGATATTAGGGCCAGGGATATTAGGGCCAGGGATATTAGAGCCAGGGATATTAGGGCCAGGGATATTAGGGCCAGGGATATTAGGGCCAGGGATATTAGGGCCAGGGATATTAGGGCCAAGGATATTAGGGCCTGGGATATTAGGGCCAGGAATATTAGGGCCAGGGATATTAGGGCCAGGGATATTAGGGCCAGGGATATTAGGGCCAGGGATATTAGGGCAAGGGATATCAGGGCCAGGGATTTTAGGGCAAGGGATATCAGGGCCAGGGATATTAGGGCCAGGGATATTAGGGCCAGGGATATTAAGGCCAGGGATATTAGGGCCAGGGATATTAGGGACAGGGATATTAGGGCCAGGGATATTAGGGCCAGGGATATTAGGGCCAGGGATATTAAGGCCAGGGATATTAGGGCCAGGGATATTAGGGCCAGGGATATTAGGGCCAAGGATATTAGGGCCAAGGATATTAGGGCCAGGGATATTAGAGCCAGGGATATTACGGCCAGGGATATTAGGGCCAGGGATTTTAGGGCCAGGAATATTAGGGCCAAGGATATTAGGGCCTGGGATATTAGGGCCAGGGATATTATGGCCAGTGATATTATGGCCAGGGATTTTAGGGCCAGGGATGTTAGGGCCAGGGATATTAGGGCCAGGGATTTTAGGGCCAGGGATATTAGGGCCAGGGATATTAGGCCAGGGATTTTAGGGCCAGGGATATTACGGCCAGGGATATTAGGGACAGGGATATTAGAGCCAGGGATATTAGGGCCAGGGATATTAGGGCCAGGGATATTAGGGTTAGGGATATTAGGGCCAGGGATATTAGGGCCAGGGATATTAGGGCCAGGGATATTAGGGCCAGGGGTATTAGGGCCAGGGGTAATAGGGCCAAGGGTATTATGGCCAGGGATATTCGGGCCAGGGATATTAGGGCCAGAGATATTAGAGCCAGGGATATTAGGGCCAGGGATATTAGGGCCAGGGGTATTAGGGCCAGGGATATTAGGGCCAGGCATATTAGGGCCAGGGATATTAGGGCCAGGAATATTAGGGCCAGGGATATTAGGGCCAGGGATATTAGGGCCAGGGATATTAGGGCCAGGGATATTACGGCCAGGGATATTAGGGCCAGGGATATTAGGGCCAGGGATATTAGGGCCAGGGATATTAGGGCCAGGAATATAAGGGCCAGGGATATTAGGGCCAGGGATATTAGGGCCAGGGATATTAGGGCCAGGGATTTTAGGGCCAGGGATATTAGGGCCAGGGATATTAGGGCCAGGGATTTTAGGGCCAGGGATATTAGGGCCAGGGATATTAGGGCCAGTGATATTAAGGCCAGGGATATTAGGGCCAGGGATATTAGGGCCAGGGATATTAGAGCCAGGGATATTAGGGCCAGGGATATTAGGGCCAGGGATATTAGGGCCAGGGATATTAGGGCCAGGGATATTACAGCCAGGGATATTAGGACCAGGGATATTAGGGCCAGGGATATTAGGGCCAGGGATATTAGGGCCAGGGATATGAGGGCCAGGGATATTAGGGCAGGGATGTTAGGGCCAGGGATATTAGGGCCAGGAATTTTAGGGCCAGGGATATTAGGGCCAGGGATATTAGGGCCAGGGATATTAGGGCCAGGGATATTAGGGCCAGGGATATTAGGGCCAGGGATATTAGGGCCAGCGATATTAGGGCCAGGGATATTAGGGCCAGGGATATTAGGGCCAGGGATACTAGAGCCAGGGATATTACGGCCAGGGATATTAGGGCCAGGGATATTAGGGCCAAGGATATTAGGGCCTGGGATATTAGGGCCAGGGATATTAGGGCCAGTGATATTATGGCCAGGGATTTTAGGGCCAGGGATATTACGGCCAGGGATTTTAGGGACAGGGATATTAGAGCCAGGGATATTAGGGCCAGGGATATTAGGGCCAGGGATATTAGGGCCAGGGATATTAGGGCCAGGGATATTAGGGCCAGGGATATTAGGGCCAGGGGTATTAGGGCCAGGGGTAATAGGGCCAAGGGTATTATGGCCAGGGATATTAGGGCCAGGGATATTAGGGCCAGAGATATTAGAGCCAGGGATATTTAGGGCCAGGGATATTAGGGCCAGGGGTATTAGGGCCAGGCATATTTGGGCCAGGCATATTAGGGCCAGGAATATTAGGGCCAGGGATATTAGGGCCAGGGATATTAGGGCCAGGGATATTAGGGCCACGGATATTACGGCCAGGGATATTAGGGCCAGGGATATTAGGGCCAGGGATATTAGGGCCAGGGATATTAAGGCCAGTGATGTTATGGCCAGGGATTTTAGGGCCATGGATGTTAGGGCCAGGGATATTAGGGCCAGGGATTTTAGGGCCAGGGATATTAGGGCCAGGGATATTAGGGCCAGGGATTTTAGGGCCAGGGATATTACGGCCAGGGATTTTAGGGACAGGGATATTAGAGCCAGGGATATTAGGGCCAGGGATATTAGGGCCAGGGATATTAGGGCCAGGGATATTAGGGCCAGGGATATTAGGGCCAGGGATATTAGGGCCAGGGGTATTAGGGCCAGGGGTAATAGGGCCAAGGGTATTATGGCCAGGGATATTAGGGCCAGGGATATTAGGGCCAGAGATATTAGAGCCAGGGATATTTAGGGCCAGGGATATTAGGGCCAGGGGTATTAGGGCCAGGCATATTAGGGCCAGGCATATTAGGGCCAGGAATATTAGGGCCAGGGATATTAGGGCCAGGGATATTAGGGCCAGGGATATTACGGCCAGGGATATTAGGGCCAGGGATATTAGGGCCAGGGATATTAGGGCCAGGGATATTAGAGCCAGGGATATTAGGGCCAGGGATATTAGGGCCAGGGATATTAGGGCCAGGGATATTAGGGCCAGGGATATTAGGGCCAAGGATATTAGGGCCTGGGATATTAGGGCTAGGAATATTAGGGCCAGGGATATTAGGGCCAGGGATATTAGGGCCAGGGATATTAGGGCCAGGGATATTAGGGCAAGGGATATTAGGGCCAGGGATTTTAGGGCAAGGGATATCAGGGCCAGGGATATTAGGGCCAGGAATATTAGGGCCAGGGATATTAGGGCCAGGGATATTAGGGCCAGGGATATTAGGGACAGGGATATTAGGGCCAGGGATATTAGGGCCAGGGATATTAGGGCCAGGGATATTAAGGCCAGGGATATTAGGGCCAGGGATATTAGGGCCAGGGATATTAGGGCCAAGGATATTAGGGCCAAGGATATTAGGGCCAGGGATATTAGAGCCAGGGATATTACGGCCAGGGATATTAGGGCCAAGGATTTTAGGGCCAGGAATATTAGGGCCAAGGATATTAGGGCCTGGGATATTAGGGCCAGGGATATTATGGCCAGTGATATTATGGCCAGGGATTTTAGGGCCAGGGATGTTATGGCCAGGGATATTAGGGCCAGGGATTTTAGGGCCAGGGATATTAGGGCCAGGGATATTAGGGCCAGGGATTTTAGGGCCAGGGATATTACGGCCAGGGATATTAGGGACAGGGATATTAGAGCCAGGGATATTAGGGCCAGGGATATTAGGGCCAGGGATATTAGGGCCAGGGATATTAGGGCCAGGGATATTAGGGCCTGGGATATTAGGGCCAGGGATGTTAGGGCCAGGGATATTAGGGCCAGGGATATTAGGGCCAGGGATATTAGGGCCAAGGATATTAGGGCCAGGGATATTAGGGCCAGTGATATTAGGGCCAGGGATATTAGGGCCAGGGATATTAGGGCCAGGGATATTAGAGCCAGGGATATTAGGGCCAGGGATATTAGGGCCAGGGATATTAGGGCCAGGGATATTAGGGCCAGGGATATTACGGCCAGGGATATTAGGACCAGGGATATTAAGGCCAGGGATATTAGGGCCAGGGATATTAGGGCCAGGGATATTAGGGCCAGGGATATTAGGGCCAGGGATGTTAGGGCCAGGGATATTAGGGCCAGGAATTTTAGGGCCAGGGATATTAGGGCCAGGGATATTAGGGCCAGGGATATTAGGGCCAGGGATATTAGGGCCAGGGATATTAGGGCCAGGGATATTAGGGCCAGCGATATTAGGGCCAGGGATATTAGGGCCAGAGATATTAGAGCCAGGGATATTAGGGCCAGGGATATTAGGGCCAGGGATATTAGGGCCAGGGATATTAGGGCCAGGGATATTAGGGCCAAGGATATTAGGGCCTGGGATATTAGGGCCAGGAATATTAGGGCCAGGGATATTAGGGCCAGGGATATTAGGGCCAGGGATATTAGGGCAAGGGATATCAGGGCCAGGGATTTTAGGGCAAGGGATATCAGGGCCAGGGATATTAGGGCCAGGGATATTAGGGCCAGGGATATTAAGGCCAGGGATATTAGGGCCAGGGATATTAGGGACAGGGATATTAGGGCCAGGGATATTAGGGCCAGGGATATTAGGGCCAGGGATATTAAGGCCAGGGATATTAGGGCCAGGGATATTAGGGCCAGGGATATTAGGGCCAAGGATATTAGGGCCAAGGATATTAGGTCCAGGGATATTAGAGCCAGGGATATTACGGCCAGGGATATTAGGGCCAGGGATTTTAGGGCCAGGAATATTAGGGCCAAGGATATTAGGGCCTGGGATATTAGGGGCAGGGATATTATGGCCAGTGATATTATGGCCAGGGATTTTAGGGCCAGGGATGTTAGGGCCAGGGATATTAGGGCCAGGGATTTTAGGGCCAGGGATATTAGGGCCAGGGATATTAGGGCCAGGGATTTTAGGGCCAGGGATATTACGGCCAGGGATATTAGGGACAGGGATATTAGAGCCAGGGATATTAGGGCCAGGGATATTAGGGCCAGGGATATTAGGGTTAGGGATATTAGGGCCAGGGATATTAGGGCCAGGGATATTAGGGCCAGGGATATTAGGGCCAGGGGTATTAGGGCCAGGGGTAATAGGGCCAAGGGTATTATGGCCAGGGATATTAGGGCCAGGGATATTAGGGCCAGAGATATTAGAGCCAGGGATATTAGGGCCAGGGATATTAGGGCCAGGGGTATTAGGGCCAGGGATATTAGGGCCAGGCATATTAGGGCCAGGGATATTAGGGCCAGGAATATTAGGGCCAGGGATATTAGGGCCAGGGATATTAGGGCCAAGGATATTAGGGCCAAGGATATTAGGGCCAGGGATATTAGAGCCAGGGATATTACGGCCAGGGATATTAGGGCCAAGGATTTTAGGGCCAGGAATATTAGGGCCAAGGATATTAGGGCCTGGGATATTAGGGCCAGGGATATTATGGCCAGTGATATTATGGCCAGGGATTTTAGGGCCAGGGATGTTAGGGCCAGGGATATTAGGGCCAGGGATTTTAGGGCCAGGGATATTAGGGCCAGGGATATTAGGGCCAGGGATTTTAGGGCCAGGGATATTACGGCCAGGGATATTAGGGACAGGGATATTAGAGCCAGGGATATTAGGGCCAGGGATATTAGGGCCAGGGATATTAGGGCCAGTGATATTAGGGCCAGGGATATTAGGGCCAGGGATATTAGGGCCAGGGATATTAGAGCCAGGAATATTAGGGCCAGGGATATTAGGGCCAGGGATATTAGGGCCAGGGATATTAGGGCCAGGGATATTACGGCCAGGGATATTAGGACCAGGGATATTAAGGCCAGGGATATTAGGGCCAGGGATATTAGGGCCAGGGATATTAGGGCCAGGGATATTAGGGCCAGGGATGTTAGGGCCAGGGATATTAGGGCCAGGAATTTTAGGGCCAGGGATATTAGGGCCAGGGATATTAGGGCCAGGGATATTAGGGCCAGGGATATTAGGGCCAGGGATATTAGGGCCAGGGATATTAGGGCCAGCGATATTAGGGCCAGGGATATTAGGGCCAGGGATATTAGAGCCAGGGATATTAGGGCCAGGGATATTAGGGCCAGGGATATTAGGGCCAGGGATATTAGGGCCAGGGATATTAGGGCCAAGGATATTAGGGCCTGGGATATTAGGGCCAGGAATATTAGGGCCAGGGATATTAGGGCCAGGGATATTGGGGCCAGGGATATTAGGGCCAGGGATATTAGGGCAAGGGATATCAGGGCCAGGGATTTTAGGGCAAGGGATATCAGGGCCAGGGATATTAGGGCCAGGGATATTAGGGCCAGGGATATTAAGGCCAGGGATATTAGGGCCAGGGATATTAGGGACAGGGATATTAGGGCCAGGGATATTAGGGCCAGGGATATTAGGGCCAGGGATATTAAGGCCAGGGATATTAGGGCCAGGGATATTAGGGCCAGGGATATTAGGGCCAAGGATATTAGGGCCAAGGATATTAGGGCCAGGGATATTAGAGCCAGGGATATTACGGCCAGGGATATTAGGGCCAGGGATTTTAGGGCCAGGAATATTAGGGCCAAGGATATTAGGGCCTGGGATATTAGGGCCAGGGATATTATGGCCAGTGATATTATGGCCAGGGATTTTAGGGCCAGGGATGTTAGGGCCAGGGATATTAGGGCCAGGGATTTTAGGGCCAGGGATATTAGGGCCAGGGATATTAGGCCAGGGATTTTAGGGCCAGGGATATTACGGCCAGGGATATTAGGGACAGGGATATTAGAGCCAGGGATATTAGGGCCAGGGATATTAGGGCCAGGGATATTAGGGTTAGGGATATTAGGGCCAGGGATATTAGGGCCAGGGATATTAGGGCCAGGGATATTAGGGCCAGGGGTATTAGGGCCAGGGGTAATAGGGCCAAGGGTATTATGGCCAGGGATATTCGGGCCAGGGATATTAGGGCCAGAGATATTAGAGCCAGGGATATTAGGGCCAGGGATATTAGGGCCAGGGGTATTAGGGCCAGGGATATTAGGGCCAGGCATATTAGGGCCAGGGATATTAGGGCCAGGAATATTAGGGCCAGGGATATTATGGCCAGGGATATTAGGGCCAGGGATATTAGGGCCAGGGATATTACGGCCAGGGATATTAGGGCCAGGGATATTAGGGCCAGGGATATTAGGGCCAGGGATATTAGGGCCAGGAATATAAGGGCCAGGGATATTAGGGCCAGGGATATTAGGGCCAGGGATATTAGGGCCAGGGATTTTAGGGCCAGGGATATTAGGGCCAGGGATATTAGGGCCAGGGATTTTAGGGCCAGGGATATTAGGGCCAGGGATATTAGGGCCAGTGATATTAAGGCCAGGGATATTAGGGCCAGGGATATTAGGGCCAGGGATATTAGAGCCAGGGATATTAGGGCCAGGGATATTAGGGCCAGGGATATTAGGGCCAGGGATATTAGGGCCAGGGATATTACAGCCAGGGATATTAGGACCAGGGATATTAGGGCCAGGGATATTAGGGCCAGGGATATTAGGGCCAGGGATATTAGGGCCAGGGATATTAGGGCAGGGATGTTAGGGCCAGGGATATTAGGGCCAGGAATTTTAGGGCCAGGGATATTAGGGCCAGGGATATTAGGGCCAGGGATATTAGGGCCAGGGATATTAGGGCCAGGGATATTAGGGCCAGGGATATTAGGGCCAGCGATATTAGGGCCAGGGATATTAGGGCCAGGGATATTAGGGCCAGGGATACTAGAGCCAGGGATATTACGGCCAGGGATATTAGGGCCAGGGATATTAGGGCCAAGGATATTAGGGCCTGGGATATTAGGGCCAGGGATATTAGGGCCAGTGATATTATGGCCAGGGATTTTAGGGCCAGGGATGTTAGGGCCAGGGATATTAGGGCCAAGGATTTTAGGGCCAGGGATATTAGGGCCAGGGATATTAGGGCCAGGGATTTTAGGGCCAGGGAAATTACAGCCAGGGATATTAGGGACAGGGATATTAGAGCCAGGGATATTAGGGCCAGGGATATTAGGGCCAGGGATATTAGGGCCAGGGATATTAGGGCCAGGGATATTAGGGCCAGGGATATTAGGGCCAGGGATATTAGGGCCAGGGGTATTAGGGCCAGGGGTAATAGGGCCAAGGGTATTATGGCCAGGGATATTAGGGCCAGGGATATTAGGGCCAGAGATATTAGAGCCAGGGATATTAAGGCCAGGGGTATTAGGGCCAGGGGTATTAGGGCCAGGGATATTAGGGCCAGGCATATTAGGGCCAGGGATATTAGGGCCAGGAATATTAGGGCCAGGGATATTAGGGCCAGGGATATTAGGGCCAGGGATATTAGGGCCAGGGATATTACGGCCAGGGATATTAGGGCCAGGGATATTAGGGCCAGGGATATTAGGGCCAGGGATATTAGGGCCAGGAATATTAGGGCCAGGGATATTAGGGCCAGGGATATTAGGGCCAGGGATATTAGGGCCAGGGATATTAGGGCCAGGGATTTTAGGGCCAGGGATATTAGGGCCAGGGATATTAGGGCCAGGGATTTTAGGGCCAGGGATATTAGGGCCAGTGATGTTATGGCCAGGGATTTTAGGGCCACGGATGTTAGGGCCAGGGATATTAGGGCCAGGGATTTTAGGGCCAGGGATATTAGGGCCAGGGATATTAGGGCCAGGGATTTTAGGGCCAGGGATATTACGGCCAGGGATTTTAGGGACAGGGATATTAGAGCCAGGGATATTAGGGCCAGGGATATTAGGGCCAGGGATATTAGGGCCAGGGATATTAGGGCCAGGGATATTAGGGCCAGGGATATTAGGGCCAGGGGTATTAGGGCCAGGGGTAATAGGGCCAAGGGTATTATGGCCAGGGATATTAGGGCCAGGGATATTAGGGCCAGAGATATTAGAGCCAGGGATATTTAGGGCCAGGGATATTAGGGCCAGGGGTATTAGGGCCAGGCATATTAGGGCCAGGCATATTAGGGCCAGGAATATTAGGGCCAGGGATATTAGGGCCAGGGATATTAGGGCCAGGGATATTAGGGCCAGGGATATTAGGGCCAGGGATATTAGGGCCAGGGATATTAGGGCCAGGGATATTAGGGCCAGTGATGTTATGGCCAGGGATTTTAGGGCCACGGATGTTAGGGCCAGGGATATTAGGGCCAGGGATTTTAGGGCCAGGGATATTAGGGCCAGGGATATTAGGGCCAGGGATTTTAGGGCCAGGGATATTACGGCCAGGGATTTTAGGGACAGGGATATTAGAGCCAGGGATATTAGGGCCAGGGATATTAGGGCCAGGGATATTAGGGCCAGGGATATTAGGGCCAGGGATATTAGGGCCAGGGATATTAGGGCCAGGGGTATTAGGGCCAGGGGTAATAGGGCCAAGGGTATTATGGCCAGGGATATTAGGGCCAGGGATATTAGGGCCAGAGATATTAGAGCCAGGGATATTTAGGGCCAGGGATATTAGGGCCAGGGGTATTAGGGCCAGGCATATTAGGGCCAGGCATATTAGGGCCAGGAATAATAGGGCCAGGGATATTAGGGCCAGGGATATTAGGGCCAGGGCTATTAGGGCCAGGGATATTACGGCCAGGGATATTAGGGCCAGGGATATTAGGGCCAGGGATATTAGGGCCAGGGATATTAGAGCCAGGGATATTAGGGCCAGGGATATTAGGTCCAGGGATATTAGGGCCAGGGATATTAGGGCCAGGGATATTAGGGCCAAGGATATTAGGGCCTGGGATATTAGGGCCAGGAATATTAGGGCCAGGGATATTAGAGCCAGGGATATTAGGGCCAGGGATATTAGGGCCAGGGATATTAGGGCAAGGGATATTAGGGCCAGGGATTTTAGGGCAAGGGATATCAGGGCCAGGGATATTAGGGCCAGGGATATTAGGGCCAGGGATATTAGGGCCAGGGATATTAGGGCCAGGGATATTAGGGACAGGGATATTAGGGCCAGGGATATTAGGGCCAGGGATATTAGGGCCAGGGATATTAAGGCCAGGGATATTAGGGCCAAGGATATTAGGGCCAGGGATATTAGGGCCAAGGATATTAGGGCCAAGGATATTAGGGCCAGGGATATTAGAGCCAGGGATATTACGGCCAGGGATATTAGGGCCAAGGATTTTAGGGCCAGGAATATTAGGGCCAAGGATATTAGGGCCTGGGATATTAGGGCCAGGGATATTATGGCCAGTGATATTATGGCCAGGGATTTTAGGGCCAGGGATGTTAGGGCCAGGGATATTAGGGCCAGGGATTTTAGGGCCAGGGATATTAGGGCCAGGGATATTAGGGCCAGGGATTTTAGGGCCAGGGATATTACGGCCAGGGATATTAGGGCCAGGGATATTAGGGCCAGGGATATTAGGGCCAGGGATTTTAGGGCCACGGATGTTAGGGCCAGGGATATTAGGGCCAGGGATTTTAGGGCCAGGGATATTAGGGCCAGGGATATTAGGGCCAGGGATATTAGGGCCAGGGATATTAGGGCCAGGGATATTAGGGCCAGGGATAATACGGCCAGGGATATTAGGGCCAGGGATATTAGGGCCAGGGATATTAGGGCCAGGGATATTAGGGCCAGGGATTTTAGGGCCAGGGATATTAGGGCCAGGGATATTAGGGCCAGGGATTTTAGGGCCAGGGATATTAGGGCCAGTGATGTTATGGCCAGGGATTTTAGGGCCACGGATGTTAGGGTCAGGGATATTAGGGCCAGGGATTTTAGGGCCAGGGATATTAGGGCCAGGGATATTAGGGCCAGGGATTTTAGGGCCAGGGATATTACGGCCAGGGATTTTAGGGACAGGGATATTAGAGCCAGGGATATTAGGGCCAGGGATATTAGGGCCAGGGATATTAGGGCCAAGGATATTAGGGCCAGGGATATTAGGGCCAGGGATATTAGGGCCAGGGGTATTAGGGCCAGGGGTAATAGGGCCAAGGGTATTATGGCCAGGGATATTAGGGCCAGGGATATTAGGGCCAGAGATATTAGAGCCAGGGATATTTAGGGCCAGGGATATTAGGGCCAGGGGTATTAGGGCCAGGCATATTAGGGCCAGGCATATTAGGGCCAGGAATATTAGGGCCAGGGATATTAGGGCCAGGGATATTAGGGCCAGGGATATTAGGGCCAGGGATATTAGAGCCAGGGATATTAGGGCCAGGGATATTAGGGCCAGGTATATTAGGGCCAGGGATATTAGGGCCAGGGATATTAGGGCCAAGGATATTAGGGCCTGGGATATTAGGGCCAGGAATATTAGGGCCAGGGATATTAGGGCCAGGGATATTAGGGCCAGGGATATTAGGGCCAGGGATATTAGGGCAAGGGATATTAGGGCCAGGGATTTTAGGGCAAGGGATATCAGGGCCAGGGATATTAGGGCCAGGGATATTAGGGCCAGGGATATTAGGGCCAGGGATATTAAGGCCAGGGATATTAGGGACAGGGATATTAGGGCCAGGGATATTAAGGCCAGGGATATTAGGGCCAGGGATATTAAGGCCAGGGATATTAGGGCCAGGGATATTAGGGCCAGGGATATTAGGGCCAAGGATATTAGGGCCAAGTATATTAGGTCCAGGGATATTACAGCCAGGGATATTACGGCCAGGGATATTAGGGCCAAGGATTTTAGGGCCAGGAATATTAGGGCCAAGGATATTAGGGCCTGGGATATTAGGGCCAGGGATATTATGGCCAGTGATATTATGGCCAGGGATTTTAGGGCCAGGGATGTTAGGGCCAGGGATATTAGGGCCAGGGATTTTAGGGCCAGGGATATTAGGGCCAGGGATATTAGGGCCAGGGATTTTAGGGCCAGGGATATTACGGCCAGGGATATTAGGGACAGGGATATTAGAGCCAGGGATATTAGGGCCAGGGATATTAGGGCCAGGGATATTAGGGCCAGGGATATTAGGGCCAGGGATATTAGGGCCAGGGATATTAGGGCCAGGGATATTAGGGCCAGGGATATTAGGGCCAGGGATATTAGGGCCAGGGATATTAGGGCCAGGGATATTAGGGCCAGGGGTATTAGGGCCAGGGGTAATAGGGCCAAGGGAATTATGGCCAGGGATATTAGGGCCAGGGATATTAGGGCCAGAGATATTAGAACCAGGGATATTAGGGCCAGGGATATTAGGGCCAGGGGTATTAGGGCCAGGGATATTAGGGCCAGGCATATTAGGGCCAGGGATATTAGGGCCAGGAATATTAGGGCCAGGGATATTAGGGCCAGGGATATTAGGGCCAGGGATATTACGGCCAGGGATATTAGGGCCAGGGATATTAGGGCCAGGGATATTAGGGCCAGGGATATTAGGGCCAGGAATATTAGGGCCAGGGATATTAGGGCCAGGGATATTAGGGCCAGGGATATTAGGGCCAGGGATTTTAGGGCCAGGAATATTAGGGCCAGGGATATTAGGGCCAAAGATTTTAGGGCCAGGGATATTAGGGCCAGGGATATTAGGGCCAGTGATATTAGGGCCAGGGATATTAGGGCCAGGGATATTAGGGCCAGGGATATTAGAGCCAGGGATATTAGGGCCAGGGATATTAGGGCCAGGGATATTAGGGCCAGGGATATTAGGGCCAGGGATATTACGGCCAGGGATAATAGGACCGGGGATATTAGGGCCAGGGATATTAGGGCCAGGGATATTAGGGCCAGGGATATTAGGGCCAGGGATGTTAGGGCCAGGGATATTAGGGCCAGGAATTTTAGGGCCAGGGATATTAGGGCCAGGGATATTAGGGCCAGGGATATTAGGGCCAGGGATATTAGGGCCAGGGATATTAGGGCCAGGGATATTAGGGCCAGCGATATTAGGGCCAGGGATATTAGGGCCAGGGATATTAGGGCCAGGGATATTAGATCCAGGGATATTAGGGCCAGGGATATTAGGGCCAGGGATATTAGGGCCAGGGATATTAGGGCCAGGGATATTAGGGCCAGGGATATTAGGGCCAAGGATATTAGGGCCTGGGATATTAGGGCCAGGAATATTAGGGCCAGGGATATTGGGGCCAGGGATATTAGGGCCAGGGATATTAGGGCCAGGGATATTAGGGCAAGGGATATTAGGGCCAGGGATTTTAGGGCAAGGGATATCAGGGCCAGGGATATTAGGGCCAGGGATATTAGGGCCAGGGATATTAGGGCCAAGGATATTAGGGCCAGAGATATTAGGGCCAGGGATATTAGAGCCAGGGATATTACGGCCAGGGATATTAGGGCCAGGGATATTAGGGCCAAGGATATTATTGCCTGGGATATTAGGGCCAGGGATATTAGGGCCAGTGATATTATGGCCAGGGATTTTAGGGCCAGGGATGTTAGGGCCAGGGATATTAGGGCCAGGGATTTTAGGGCCAGGGATATTAGGGCCAGGGATATTAGGGCCAGGGATTTTAGGGTCAGAGAAATTACAGCCAGGGATATTAGGGACAGGGATATTAGAGCCAGGGATATTAGGGCCAGGGATATTAGGGCCAGGGATATTAGGGCCAGCGATATTAGGGCCAGGGATATTAGGGCCAGGGATATTAGGGCCAGGGATATTAGGGCCAGGGGTATTAGGGCCAGGGGTAATAGGGCCAAGGGTATTATGGCCAGGGATATTAGGGCCAGGGATATTAGGGCCAGAGATATTAGAGCCAGGGATATTAAGGCCAGGGATATTAGGGCCAGGGGTATTAGGGCCAGGGATATTAGGGCCAGGCATATTAGGGCCAGGGATATTAGGGCCAGGAATATTAGGGCCAGGGATATTAGGGCCAGGGATATTAGGGCCAGGGATATTAGGGCCAGGGATATTACGGCCAGGGATATTAGGGCCAGGGATATTAGCGCCAGGGATATTAGGGCCAGGGATATTAGGGCCAGGAATATTAGGGCCAGGGATATTAGGGCCAGGGATATTAGGGCCAGGGAGATTAGGGCCAGGGATTTTAGGGCCAGGGATATTAGGGCCAGGGATATTAGGGCCAGGGATTTTAGGGCCAGGGATATTAGGGCCAGTGATATTATGGCAAGGGATTTTAGGGCCACGGATGTTAGGGCCAGGGATATTAGGGCCAGGGATTTTAGGGCCAGGGATATTAGGGCCAGGGATATTAGGGCCAGGGATTTAAGGGCCAGGGATATTACGGCCAGGGATATTAGGGACAGGGATATTAGAGCCAGGGATATTAGGGCCAGGGATATTAGGGCCAGGGATATTAGGGCCAGGGATATTAGGGCCAGGGATATTAGGGCCAGGGATATTAGGGCCAGGGGTATTAGGGCCAGGGGTAATAGGGCCAAGGGTATTATGGCCAGGGATATTAGGGCCAGGGATATTAGGGCCAGAGATATTAGAGCCAGGGATATTTAGGGCCAGGGATATTAGGGCCAGGGGTATTAGGGCCAGGCATATTAGGGCCAGGCATATTAGGGCCAGGAATATTAGGGCCAGGGATATTAGGGCCAGGGATATTAGGGCCAGGGATATTAGGGCCAGGGATATTACGGCCAGGGATATTAGGGCCAGGGATATTAGGGCCAGGGATATTAGGGCCAGGAATATTAGGGCCAGGGATATTAGGGCCAGGGATATTAGGGCCAGGGATATTAGGGCCAGGAATATTACGGCCAGGGATATTAGGGCCAGGGATATTAGGGCCAGGGATATTAGTGCCAGGGATATTAGGGCCAGGAATATTAGGGCCAGGGATATTAGGGCCAGGGATATTAGGGTCAAGGATATTAGGGCCTGGGATATTAGGGCCAGGAATATTAGGGCCAGAGATATTAGGGCCAGGGATATTAGGGCCAGGGATATTAGGGCCAGGGATATTAGGGCCAGGGATATTAGGGCCAGGGATATTAGGGCCAGGGATATTAGGGCCAGGGATAATAGGGCCAGGGATATTAGGGCCAGGGATATTAGGGCCAGGGATATTAAGGCCAGGGATATTAGGGCCAGGGATATTAGGGCCAGGGATATTAGGGCCAAGGATATTAGGGCCAGGGATATTAGGGCCAGGGATATTAGAGCCAGGGATATTACGGCCAGGGATATGAGGGCCAGGGATATTAGGGCCAGGGATATTACGGCCAAGGATATTAGGGCCTGGGATATTAGGGCCAGGGATATTAGGGCCAGTGATATTATGGCCAGGGATTTTAGGGCCAGGGATGTTAGGGCCAGGGATATTAGGGCCAGGGATTTTAGTGCCAGGGATATTAGGGCCAGGGATATTAGGGCCAGGGATTTTAGGGCCAGGGATATTACGGCCAGGGATATTAGGGAAAGGGATATTAGGGCCAGGGGTATTAGGGCCAGGGGTAATAGGGCCAAGGGTATTATGGCCAGGGATATTAGGGCCAGGGATATTAGGGCCAGGGGTATTAGGGCCAGGGATATTAGGGCCAGGCATATTAGTGCCAGGGATATTAGGGCCAGGAATATTAGGGCCAGGGATATTAGGGCCAGGGTTATTAGGGCCAGGGATATTAGGGCCAGGGATATTACGGCCAGGGATATTAGGGCCAGGGATATTAGGGCCAGGGATATTAGGGCCAGGGATATTAGGGCCAATGATATTAGGGCCAGGGATATTAGGGCCAGGGATATTAGGGCCAGGGATATTAGGGCCAGGGATTATTAGGGCCAGGGATATTAGGGCCAGGGATATTGGGGCCAGGGATATTAGGGCCCTGGATATTAGGGCCAGGGATATTAGGTCCAGAGATATTAGGGCCAGGGATATTAGGGCCAGGGATATTAGGACCAGGGATATTAGGGGCAGGGATATTAGGGCCAGGGATATTAGGGCCAGGGAACTTAGGGCCATGGATATTAGGGCCTGGGATATTAGGGCCAGGGATATTAGATCCAGGGATATTAGGGCCAGGGATTTTAGGGCCAGGGATATTAGGACCAGGTATATTAGGACCAGGGATATTAGGGCCAGGGATATTAGGGCCAGGGATATTAGGGCCAGGGATGTTAGGGCCAGGGATATTAGGGCCAGGGATTTTAGGGCCAGGGATATTAGGGCCAGGGATATTAGTGCCAGGGATATTAAGGCCAGGGATATTAGGGCCAGGGAAATTAGGGCCAGGGATTTTAGGGCCAGGGATATTAGGGCCAGGGATACTAGGGCCAGGGATATTAAGGCCAGGGATATTAAGGCCAAGGATAATAGGGCCAGGGATATTAGGGCCAGGGATATTAGGACAGGGATATTAGGGCCAGGTATATTAGGGCCAGGGATATTAGGGCCAGGTGTATTAGGGCCAGGGATATTAGGGCCAGGGATATTAGGGGCAGGGATATTAGGGCCAGGGATATTAGGGCCAGGGATATTAGGGCCAGGGATATTAGGGCAAGGGATATTAGTGTCAGGGTTATTAGGGCCAGGTATATTAGGGCCAGGGATGATAGGGCCAGGGATATTAGGGCCAGGGATATTAGGGCCAGGGATATTAGGGCCAGGGATATTAGGGCGAGGGATATTAGGGCGAGGGATATTAGGGCCAGGGATATTAGGGCCAGGGATATTAGGGCCAGGGATATTAGTGCCAGGGATATTAGGGCCAGGGATATTAGGGCCAGGGATATTAGGGCCAGGGATATTAGGGCCAGGGATTTTAGGGCAAGGGATATTAGGACCAGAGATATTAGGGCCAGGGCTTTAGGGCCAGGGATATTAGGGCCAGGGATATTAGGGCCAGGGATATTAGGGCCAGGGATATTAGGGCCAGGGATATTCGGGCCAGGGATATTAGGGCCAGGGATATTAGGGCCAGGGATATTATGGCCAGGGATATTAGGGCCAGCAATATTAGGGCCAAGGATATTAGGGCCAGGTATATTAGGGCCAGGGATATTAGAGCCAGGGATATTAGGGCCAGGGATATTAGGGCCAGGGATATTAGGGCCAGGGATATTAGGGCCAGGGATATTAGGGCCAGGGATATTAGGGCCTGGGATATTAGGGCCAGGGATATTAGGGCCAGTGATATTATGGCCAGGGATTTTAGGGCCAGGGATATTAGGGCCAGGGATATTAGGGCCAGGGATTTTAGGGCCAGGGATATTAGGGCCAGTGATATTAGGGCCAGGAATATTAGGGACAGGGATATTAGGGCCACGGATATTAGGGCAAGGGATATTAGGGCCAGGGATATTAGGGCCAGGGATATTAGGGCCAGGGATATTAGGGCCAGGGATATTAAGGCCAGGGATATTAGTGCCAGGGATATTAGGGCCAGGGATATTAGGGCCAGGGATATTAGGGCCAGGGATATTAGGGCCAGTGATATTAGGGCCAGGGATTTTAGGGCAAGAGATATTAGGGCCAGGGATATTAGGGCCAGGGATATTAAGGCCAGGGATATTAAGGCCAGGGATATTAGGGCCAGGGATATTAGGGCCAGGGATATTAGGGCCAGGGATATTAGGGCCAGGTATATTAGGGCCAGGGATATTAGGGCCAGGGATATTAGGGCCAGGGATATTAGGGCCAGGGATATTAGGGCCAGGGATATTACAGCCAGGGATATTAGGGCCAGGGATATTAGGGCCAGGGATATTAGGGCCAGGGATATTAGGGCCAGGGATATTAGGGCCCAGGATATTAGGGCCAGGGATATTAGGGCCAGGAATATTAGGGCCAGGGATATTAGTGCCAGGGATATTAGGGCCAGGGATATTAGGGCCAGGGATATTAGGACCAGGGAAATTAGGGCCAGCGATATTAGGGCCAGGGATTTTAGGGCAAGAGATATTAGGGCCAGGGATATTAGAGCCAGGGATATTAAGGCCAGGGATATTAGGGTCAGGGATATTAGGGCCAGGGATATTAGGGCCAGGGATATTAGGGCCAGGTATATTAGGGCCAGGGATATTAGGGCCAGGGATATTAGTGCCAGGGATATTAGGGCCAGGGATATTAGGGCCAGGGATATTACGGCCAGGGATATTAGGGCCAGGGATATTAGGGCCAGGGATATTAAGGCCAGGCATATTAGGGCCAGGGATATTAGGGCCAGGGATATTAGGGCCAGGGATATTAGGGCCAGGGATATTAGGGCCAGGGATATTGGGGACAGGGATATTACGGCCATGGATATTAGGTCCAGGGATATCATGGCCAGGGATGTTAGGGCCAGGGATATTAGAGGCCAGGAATATTAGTGCCAGGGATATTAGGGCCAGGGATATTACGGCCAGGGATATTAGGGCCAGGGATATCATGGCCAAGGATGTTAGGGCCAGGGATATTAGAGGCCAGGAATATTAGGGCCAGGGATATTAGGGCCAGGGATATTAGGGCCAGGGATATTAGGGCCAGGGATATTAAGGCCAGGGATATTAAGGCCAAGGATAATAGGGCCAGGGATAATAGGGCCAGGGATATTAGGGCCAGGGATATTAGGGCCAGGTATATTAGGGCCAGGGATATTAGGGCCAGGTGTATTAGGGCCAGGGATATTAGAGCCAGGGATATTAGGGGCAGGTATATTAGGGCCAGGGATAATAGGGCCAGGGATATTCGGGCCAGGGATATTAGGGCTAGGGATATTAGGGGCAGGAATATTAGGGCCAAGGATATTAGGGCCAGGGATTTTAGGGCCAGGGATATTAGAGCCAGGGATATTAGGGCCAGGGATATTAGGGCCAGGGATATTAGGGCCAGGGATATTAGGGCCAGAGATATTAGGGCCAGGAATACTAGGGCCAGGGATATTAGGGCCAGGGATTTTAGTGCCAGGGATATTAGGGCCAGGGATATTAGGGTCAGGGATATTAGGGCCAGGGATATCAGGGCCAGGGATATCAGGGCCAGGGATATTAGGGCCAGGGATATTAGCACCAGGGATATTAGGGTCAGGGATATTAGGGCCAGGGATTTTAGGGCCAGGGATTTTAGGGCCAGGGAGATTAGGGCCAGCGTTATTAGGGCCAGGGCTATTAGAGCCAGGGATATTATGGCCAGGGATATTATGGCTAGGGATATGAGGGCCAGGGATATTAGGGCCAGGGATATTAGGGCCAGGGATTTTAGGGCCAGGGATACTAGGGCCAGGGATATTAGGGCCAGGGATATTATGGCCAGGGATATTAGGGCCAGGGATATTAGGGCCAGGGATATTAGGGCCAGGGATATTAGGGCCAGGGATATTAGGGCCAGGGATATTAGGGCCAGGGAGATTAGGGCCAGCATTATTAGGGACAGGGATATTAGTGCCAGGGATATTATGGCCAGGGATATTAGGGCCAGGGATATTAGGGCAAGGGATATTAGGGCCAGGGATATTAGGGTCAGGGATATTAGTGTCAGGGATATTAGGGCCAGGGATATTAGGGCCAGGGATATTTGGGCCAGGGATATTAGGGCCACGGATATTAGGGCCAGGGATAATAGGGCCAGGGATATTAGGGCCAGAGATATTAGGGCCAGGGATATTAGGGCCAGGGATATTACGGTCAGGGATATTAGGGCCAGGGATATAATGGCTAGGGATATTAGCACCAGGCATATTATGGCCAGGGATATTAGGGCCAGGGATATTAGGGCCAGGGATATTAGGGCCAGGGATATTAGGGCAAGGGATATTAATGCCAGGGATATGAGGGCCAGGGATATTAGGGCCAGGGATATTAGGGCCAGGGATATTAGGGCCAGGGATTTTAGGGCCAGGGATATTAGGACCAGGGATATTAGGGCCAGGGATATTAGAGCCAGGGATATTAGGGCCAGGGATATTAGGGCCAGGGATATTAGGGCCAGGGATATTAGGGCCAGGGATATAAGGACCAGGGATATTAGGGCCAGGGATATTATGGCCAGGGATATTAGGGCAAGGGATATTAGGGCCAGGGATATTAGGGCCAGGGATATTAGGGCCAGGGATATTAGGGCCAGAGATATTAGGTCCAGTGATATTAGGGCCAGGGATATTAGGGCCAGGGATATTAGGGCCGGGGATATTAGGGCCGGGGATATTAGGGCCAGGGATATTAGGGCCAGGGATATTAGGTCCAGGGATATTAGGGCCAGGGATATTAGGGCCAGGGATATTAGGGCCAGGGATATTAGGGCCAGGGTTATTAGGGCCAGGGATATTAGGGCCAGGGATATTAGGGCCAGGGATATTAGGGCCAGGGATATTAGGGCCAGGGATATTAGGGCCAGGGATATTAGGCCCAGTGATATTAGGGCCAGGGATTTTAGGGCAAGGGATATTAGGGACAGGGATATTAGGGCCAGGGATATTAGGGCCAGGGATGTTAGGTCCAGGGATATTAGGGCCAGGGATATTAGGGCCAGGGATATTAGGTCCAGGGATATTAGGGCCAGGGATATTAGGGCCAGGGTTATTAGGGCCAGGGATATTAGGGCCAGGGATATTAGGGCCAGGGATATTAGGTCCAGGGATATTAGGGCCAGGGATATTAGGGCCAGGGATATTAGGGCCAGGGATATTAGGGCCAAGGATATTAGGGCCAGGGATTTTAGGGCAAGGGATATTAGGGCCAGGGATATTAGGGCCATGGATATTAGGGCCAGGGATATTAGGGCCAGGGATATCAGGGCCAGGAATATTAGGGCCAGGGATATTAGGGCCAGGGATATTAGGGCCAGGGATATTAGGGCCAGGGATATTAGGGCCAGGGATATTAGGGCCAGGGATATTAGGGCCAGGGATATTAGGGCCAGGGAGATTAGGGCCAGCATTATTAGGGATAGGGATATTAGTGCCAGGGATATTATGGCCAGGGAAATTAGGGCCAGGGATATTAGGGCAAGGGATATTAGGGCCAAGGATATTAAGGCCAGGGATATTAGTGTCAGGGATATTAGGGCCAGGGATATTAGGGCCAGGGATATTTGGGCCAGGGATATTAGGGCCATGGATATTAGGGCCAGGGATATTAGGGCCAGGGATATTAGGGCCAGAGATATTAGGGCCAGGGATATTAGGGCCAGGGATATTATGGTCAGGGATATTAGGGCCAGGGATATAATGGCTAGGGATATTAGGGCCAGGCATATTATGGCCAGGGATATTAGGGCCAGGGATATTAGGGCCAGGGATATTAGGGCCAGGGATATTAGGGCAAGGGATATTAATGCCAGGGATATTAGGGCCAGGGATATTAGGGCCAGGGATATTATGGCCAGCGATATTAGGGCCAGGGATATTAGGGCCAGGGATATTAGGGCCAGGGATATTAGGTCCAGGGATATTAGGGCCAGGGATATTAGGGCCAGGGATATTAGGGCCAGGGATATTAGGGCCAGGGATATTAGGTCCACGGATATTACGGCCAGAGATATTAGGGCCAGGGATATTAGGGCCAGGGATATTAGGGCCAGGGATATTAGGGCCAGGGATATTAGGGCCAGGGATATTAGGGCCAGGGATGTTAGGGCCAGGGATGTTAGGGCCAGGGATATTAGGGCCAGGGATATTAGGGCCAGGGATATTATGGCCAGGGATATTAGGGCAAGGGATATTAGGGCCAGGGATATTAGGGCCAGGTATATTAGGGCCAGGGATATTAGGGGCAGAGATATTAGGGCCAGCGATATTAGGGCCAGGGATATTAGGGCCAGGGATATTAGGGCCAGGGATATTAGGGCCAGGGATATTAGGGCCAGGGATATTAGGTCCAGGGATATTAGCGCCAGGGATATTAGGGCCAGGGATATTAGGGCCAGGGACATTAGGGCCAGGGATATTAGGGCCAGGGATATTAGGGCCAGGGTTATTAGGGCCAGGGATATTAGGGCCAGGAATTTTAGGGCCAGGGATATTAGGGCCAGGGATATTAGGGCCAGGGATATTAGGCCCAGTGATATTAGGCCAGGGATTTTAGGGCAAGGGATTTTAGGGCCAGGGATATTAGGGCCAGGGATATTAGGGCCAGGGATGTTAGGTCCAGGGATATTAGGGCCAGGGATATTAGGGCCAGGGATATTAGGGCCAGGGATATTAGGGCCAGGGATATTAGGGCCAGGGTTATTAGGGCCAGGGATATTAGGGCCAGGGATATTAGGGCCAGGGATATTAGGGCCAGGGATATTAGGGTCAGGGATATTAGGGCCAGGGATATTAGGGCCAGGGATATTTGGGCCAGGGATATTAGGGCTACGGATATTAGGGCCAGGGATATTAGGGCCAGGGATATTAGGGCCAGAGATATTAGGGCCAGGGATATTAGGGCCAGGGATATTACGGTCAGGGATATTAGGGCCAGGGATATAATGGCCAGGGATATTAGGGCCAGGCATATTATGGCCAGGGATATTAGGGCCAGGGTTATTAGGGCCAGGGATGTTATGGCCAGCGATATTAGGGCCAGGGATATTAGGGCCAGGGATATTAGGGCCAGGGATATTAGTGCCAGGGATATTAGGGCCAGGGATATTAGGGCCAGGGATATTAGGGCCAGGGATATTAGGGCCCGGGATATTAGGGCCAGGGATATTAGGTCCACGGATATTACGGCCAGGGTTATTAGGGCCAGGGATATTAGGGCCAGGGATATTAGGGCCAGGGATATTAGGGCCAGGGTTATTAGGGCCAGGGTTATTAAGGCCAGGGATATAATAGGGCCAGGGATATTAGGGCCAGGGATATTAGGGCCAGGGATATTAGGGCCAGGGATATTAGGGCCAGGGATATTATGGCCAGGGATATTAGGGCTAGGGACATTAGGGCCAGGGATATTAGGGCCAGGGATTTTAGGGCAAGGGATATTAGGGCCAGGGATATTAGGGCCAGGGATATTAGTGCCAGGGTTATTAGGGCCAGGGATATTAGGTCCAGGGATATTAGGGCCAGGGATATTAGGTCCAGGGATATTAGGGCCAGGGATATTAGGGCCATGGATATTAGGGCCAGGGAAATTAGGGCCAGGGATATTAGGGCCAGGGATATTAGGGCCAGGGATATTAGGGCCAGCGATATTAGGGCCAGGGATATTAGGGCCAGGGATATTAGGGCCAGGGATATTAGAGCCAGGCATATTAGGGCCAGGGATATTAGGACCAGGTATATTAGGGCCAGGGATATTAGGGCCAGGGATATTATGGCCAGGGATATTAGGGCAAGGGATATTAGGGCCAGGGATATTAGGGCCAGGGATATTAGGGCCAGGGATATTAAGGCCAGAGATATTAGGTCCAGTGATATTAGGGCCAGGGATATTAGGGCCAGGGATATTAGGGCCGGGGATATTAGGGCCGGGGATATTAGGGCCAGGGATATTAGGGCCAGGGATATTAGGTCCAGGGATATTAGGGCCAGGGATATTAGGGCCAGGGATATTAGGGCCAGGGATATTAGGGCCAGGGATATTAGGGCCAGGGTTATTAGGGCCAGGGATATTAGGGCCAGGGATAATAGGGCCAGGGATATTAGGGCCAGGGATATTAGGGCCAGGGATATTAGGGCCAGGGATATTAGGCCCAGTGATATTAGGGCCAGGGATTTTAGGGCAAGGGATATTAGGGACAGGGATATTAGGGCCAGGGATATTAGGGCCAGGGATGTTAGGTCCAGGGATATTAGGGCCAGGGATATTAGGGCCAGGGATATTAGGTCCAGGGATATTAGGGCCAGGGATATTAGGGCCAGGGTTATTAGGGCCAGGGATATTAGGGCCAGGGATATTAGGGCCAGGGATATTAGGTCCAGGGATATTAGGGCCAGGGATATTAGGGCCAGGGATATTAGGGCCAGGGATATTAGGGCCAAGGATATTAGGGCCAGGGATTTTAGGGCAAGGGATATTAGGGCCAGGGATATTAGGGCCATGGATATTAGGGCCAGGGATATTAGGGCCAGGGATATCAGGGCCAGGAATATTAGGGCCAGGGATATTAGGGCCAGGGATATTAGGGCCAGGGATATTAGGGCCAGGGATATTAGGGCCAGGGATATTAGGGCCAGGGATATTAGGGCCAGGGAGATTAGGGCCAGCATTATTAGGGATAGGGATATTAGTGCCAGGGATATTATGGCCAGGGATATTAGGGCCAGGGATATTAGGGCAAGGGATATTAGGGCCAAGGATATTAAGGCCAGGGATATTAGTGTCAGGGATATTAGGGCCAGGGATATTAGGGCCAGGGATATTTGGGCCAGGGATATTAGGGCCATGGATATTAGGGCCAGGGATATTAGGGCCAGGGATATTAGGGCCAGAGATATTAGGGCCAGGGATATTAGGGCCAGGGATATTATGGTCAGGGATATTAGGGCCAGGGATATAATGGCTAGGGATATTAGGGCCAGGCATATTATGGCCAGGGATATTAGGGCCAGGGATATTAGGGCCAGGGATATTAGGGCCAGGGATATTAGGGCAAGGGATATTAATGCCAGGGATATTAGGGCCAGGGATATTAGGGCCAGCGATATTATGGCCAGCGATATTAGGGCCAGGGATATTAGGGCCAGGGATATTAGGGCCAGGGATATTAGGTCCAGGGATATTAGGGCCAGGGATATTAGGGCCAGGGATATTAGGGCCAGGGATATTAGGGCCAGGGATATTAGGTCCACGGATATTACGGCCAGAGATATTACGGCCAGGGATATTAGGGCCAGGGATATTAGGGCCAGGGATATTAGGGCCAGGGATATTAGGGCCAGGGATATTAGGGCCAGGGATGTTAGGGCCAGGGATGTTAGGGCCAGGGATATTAGGGCCAGGGATATTAGGGCCAGGGATATTATGGCCAGGGATATTAGGGCAAGGGATATTAGGGCCAGGGATATTAGGGCCAGGGATATTAGGGCCAGGGATATTAGGGGCAGAGATATTAGGGCCAGCGATATTAGGG
Source organism: Petromyzon marinus (assembly GCF_048934315.1). NCBI lineage: Eukaryota > Metazoa > Chordata > Hyperoartia > Petromyzontiformes > Petromyzontidae > Petromyzon > Petromyzon marinus. The sequence goes on along the minus strand of NW_027422684.1, from coordinate 4,800,852 downwards.
CCAGGGATATTAGGGCCAGGGATATTAGGGCCAGGGATATTAGGGCCAGGGATATTAGGGCCAGGGATATTAGGGCCAGGGATATTAGGTCCAGGGATATTAGCGCCAGGGATATTAGGGCCAGGGATATTAGGGCCAGGGACATTAGGGCCAGGGATATTAGGGCCAGGGATATTAGGGCCAGGGTTATTAGGGCCAGGGATATTAGGGCCAGGAATTTTAGGGCCAGGGATATTAGGGCCAGGGATATTAGGGCCAGGGATATTAGGCCCAGTGATATTAGGCCAGGGATTTTAGGGCAAGGGATTTTAGGGCCAGGGATATTAGGGCCAGGGATATTAGGGCCAGGGATGTTAGGTCCAGGGATATTAGGGCCAGGGATATTAGGGCCAGGGATATTAGGGCCAGGGATATTAGGGCCAGGGATATTAGGGCCAGGGTTATTAGGGCCAGGGATATTAGGGCCAGGGATATTAGGGCCAGGGATATTAGGGCCAGGGATATTAGGGTCAGGGATATTAGGGCCAGGGATATTAGGGCCAGGGATATTTGGGCCAGGGATATTAGGGCTACGGATATTAGGGCCAGGGATATTAGGGCCAGGGATATTAGGGCCAGAGATATTAGGGCCAGGGATATTAGGGCCAGGGATATTACGGTCAGGGATATTAGGGCCAGGGATATAATGGCCAGGAATATTAGGGCCAGGCATATTATGGCCAGGGATATTAGGGCCAGGGTTATTAGGGCCAGGGATGTTATGGCCAGCGATATTAGGGCCAGGGATATTAGGGCCAGGGATATTAGGGCCAGGGATATTAGGGCCAGGGATATTAGGGCCAGGGATATTAGGGCCAGGGATATTAGGGCCAGGGATATTAGGGCCCGGGATATTAGGGCCAGGGATATTAGGTCCACGGATATTACGGCCAGGGTTATTAGGGCCAGGGATATTAGGGCCAGGGATATTAGGGCCAGGGATATTAGGGCCAGGGTTATTAGGGCCAGGGTTATTAAGGCCAGGGATATAATAGGGCCAGGGATATTAGGGCCAGGGATATTAGGGCCAGGGATATTAGGGCCAGGAATTTTAGGGCCAGGGATATTAGGGCCAGGGATATTAGGGCCAGGGATATTAGGCCCAGTGATATTAGGCCAGGGATTTTAGGGCAAGGGATTTTAGGGCCAGGGATATTAGGGCCAGGGATATTAGGGCCAGGGATGTTAGGTCCAGGGATATTAGGGCCAGGGATATTAGGGCCAGGGATATTAGGGCCAGGGATATTAGGGCCAGGGATATTAGGGCCAGGGTTATTAGGGCCAGGGATATTAGGGCCAGGGATATTAGGGCCAGGGATATTAGGGCCAGGGATATTAGGGTCAGGGATATTAGGGCCAGGGATATTAGGGCCAGGGATATTTGGGCCAGGGATATTAGGGCTACGGATATTAGGGCCAGGGATATTAGGGCCAGGGATATTAGGGCCAGAGATATTAGGGCCAGGGATATTAGGGCCAGGGATATTACGGTCAGGGATATTAGGGCCAGGGATATAATGGCCAGGGATATTAGGGCCAGGCATATTATGGCCAGGGATATTAGGGCCAGGGTTATTAGGGCCAGGGATGTTATGGCCAGCGATATTAGGGCCAGGGATATTAGGGCCAGGGATATTAGGGCCAGGGATATTAGGGCCAGGGATATTAGGGCCAGGGATATTAGGGCCAGGGATATTAGGGCCAGGGATATTAGGGCCCGGGATATTAGGGCCAGGGATATTAGGTCCACGGATATTACGGCCAGGGTTATTAGGGCCAGGGATATTAGGGCCAGGGATATTAGGGCCAGGGATATTAGGGCCAGGGTTATTAGGGCCAGGGTTATTAAGGCCAGGGATATAATAGGGCCAGGGATATTAGGGCCAGGGATATTAGGGCCAGGGATATTAGGGCCAGGGATATTAGGGCCAGGGATATTATGGCCAGGGATATTAGGGCTAGGGATATTAGGGCCAGGGATATTAGGGCCAGGGATTTTAGGGCAAGGGATATTAGGGCCAGGGATATTAGGGCCAGGGATATTAGTGCCAGGGTTATTAGGGCCAGGGATATTAGGTCCAGGGATATTAGGGCCAGGGATATTAGGTCCAGGGATATTAGGGCCAGGGATATTAGGGCCATGGATATTAGGGCCAGGGAAATTAGGGCCAGGGATATTAGGGCCAGGGATATTAGGGCCAGGGATATTAGGGCCAGCGATATTAGGGCCAGGGATATTAGGGCCAGGGATATTAGGGCCAGGGATATTAGAGCCAGGCATATTAGGGCCAGGGATATTAGGACCAGGTATATTAGGGCCAGGGATATTAGGGCCAGGGATATTAGGGCCTGGGATATTAGGGCCAGTGATATTAGGGCCAGGGATATTAGGGCCAGGGATATTAGGGCCAGGGATATTAGGGCCAGGGATATTTGGGCCAGGGATATTAGGGCCACGGATATTAGGGCCAGGGATATTAGGGCCAGGGATATTAGGGCCAGAGATATTAGGGCCAGGGATATTAGGGCCAGGGATATTACGGTCAGGGATATTAGGGCCAGGGATATAATGGCCAGGGATATTAGGGCCAGGCATATTATGGCCAGGGATATTAGGGCCAGGGATATTAGGGCCAGGGATATTAGGGCCAGGGATATTAGGGCCAGGGATATTAAGGCCAGGGATATTAGGGCCAGGGATATTAGGGCCAGGGATACTATGGCCAGGGATATTCGGGCCAGGGATATTAGGGCCAGGGATATTAGGGCCAGGGATATTAGTGCCAGGGTTATTAGGGCCAGGGATCTTAGGTCCAGGGATATTAGGGCCAGGGATATTAGGTCCAGGGATATTAGGGCCAGGGATATTAGGGCCATGGATATTAGGGCCAGGGAAATTAGGGCCAGGGATATTAGGGCCAGGGATGTTAGGGCCAGGGATTTTAGGGCCAGCGATATTAGGGCCAGGGATATTAGGGCCAGGGATATTAGGGCCAGGGATATTAGAGCCAGGCATATTAGGGCCAGGGATATTAGGACCAGGTATATTAGGGCCAGGGATATTAGGGCCAGGGATATTAGGGCCTGGGATATTAGGGCCAGTGATATTAGGGCCAGGGATATTAGGGCCAGGGATATTAGGGCCAGGGATATTAGGGCCAGGGATATTAGGGCCAGGGATATTTGGGCCAGGGATATTAGGGCCACGGATATTAGGGCCAGGGATATTAGGGCCAGGGATATTAGGGCCAGAGATATTAGGGCCAGGGATATTAGGGCCAGGGATATTACGGTCAGGGATATTAGGGCCAGGGATATAATGGCCAGGGATATTAGGGCCAGGCATATTATGGCCAGGGATATTAGGGCCAGGGATATTAGGGCCAGGGATATTAGGGCCAGGGATATTAGGGCCAGGGATATTAAGGCCAGGGATATTAGGGCCAGGGATATTAGGGCCAGGGATATTATGGCCAGGGATATTCGGGCCAGGGATATTAGGGCCAGGGATATTAGGGCCAGGGATATTAGGGCCAGGGATTTTAGGGCCAGGGATATTAGGGCCAGGGATATTAGGGCCAGGGATATTAGGGCCAGGGATATTAGGGCCAGGGATATTAGGGCCAGGGATATTATGGAAGGGATATTAAGCCTGGGATATTAGGGCCAGGTATATTAGGGCCAGGGATATTAGGGCCAGGGATATAAGGGCCAGGGATATTAGGGCCAGGGATATTATGGCCAGGGATATTAGGGCCAGGGATATTAGGGCCAGAGATATTAGGGCCAGGGATATTAGGGCCAGGGATATTAGGGCCAGGGATATTAGGGCCAGGGATATTAGGGCCCGGGATATTAGGGCCAGGGATATTAGGTCCACGGATATTACGGCCAGGGTTATTAGGGCCAGGGATATTAGGGCCAGGGATATTAGGGCCAGGGATATTAGGGCCAGGGATATTAGGGCTAGGGATATTAGGGCCCGGGATATTAGGGCCAGGGATATTAGGTCCACGGATATTACGGCCAGGGTTATTAGGGCCAGGGATATTAGGGCCAGGGATATTAGGGCCAGGGATATTAGGGCCAGGGTTATTAGGGCCAGGGTTATTAAGGCCAGGGATATAATAGGGCCAGGGATATTAGGGCCAGGGATATTAGGGCCAGGGATATTAGGGCCAGGGATATTAGGGCCAGGGATATTATGGCCAGGGATATTAGGGCTAGGGATATTAGGGCCAGGGATATTAGGGCCAGGGATTTTAGGGCAAGGGATATTAGGGCCAGGGATATTAGGGCCAGGGATATTAGTGCCAGGGTTATTAGGGCCAGGGATATTAGGTCCAGGGATATTAGGGCCAGGGATATTAGGTCCAGGGATATTAGGGCCAGGGATATTAGGGCCATGGATATTAGGGCCAGGGAAATTAGGGCCAGGGATATTAGGGCCAGGGATATTAGGGCCAGGGATATTAGGGCCAGCGATATTAGGGCCAGGGATATTAGGGCCAGGGATATTAGGGCCAGGGATATTAGAGCCAGGCATATTAGGGCCAGGGATATTAGGACCAGGTATATTAGGGCCAGGGATATTAGGGCCAGGGATATTAGGGCCTGGGATATTAGGGCCAGTGATATTAGGGCCAGGGATATTAGGGCCAGGGATATTAGGGCCAGGGATATTAGGGCCAGGGATATTAGGGCCAGGGATATTTGGGCCAGGGATATTAGGGCCACGGATATTAGGGCCAGGGATATTAGGGCCAGGGATATTAGGGCCAGAGATATTAGGGCCAGGGATATTAGGGCCAGGGATATTACGGTCAGGGATATTAGGGACAGGGATATAATGGCCAGGGATATTAGGGCCAGGCATATTATGGCCAGGGATATTAGGGCCAGGGATATTAGGGCCAGGGATATTAGGGCCAGGGATATTAGGGCCAGGGATATTAAGGCCAGGGATATTAAGGCCAGGGATATTAGGGCCAGGGATACTATGGCCAGGGATATTCGGGCCAGGGATGTTAGGGCCATGGATATTAGGGCCAGGGAAATTAGGGCCAGGGATATTAGGGCCAGGGATGTTAGGGCCAGGGATATTAGGGCCAGCGATATTAGGGCCAGGGATATTAGGGCCAGGGATATTAGGGCCAGGGATATTAGAGCCAGGCATATTAGGGCCAGGGATATTAGGACCAGGTATATTAGGGCCAGGGATATTAGGGCCAGGGATATTAGGGCCTGGGATATTAGGGCCAGTGATATTAGGGCCAGGGATATTAGGGCCAGGGATATTAGGGCCAGGGATATTAGGGCCAGGGATATTTGGGCCAGGGATATTAGGGCCACGGATATTAGGGCCAGGGATATTAGGGCCAGGGATATTAGGGCCAGAGATATTAGGGCCAGGGATATTAGGGCCAGGGATATTACGGTCAGGGATATTAGGGCCAGGGATATAATGGCCAGGGATATTAGGGCCAGGCATATTATGGCCAGGGATATTAGGGCCAGGGATATTAGGGCCAGGGATATTAGGGCCAGGGATATTAGGGCCAGGGATATTAAGGCCAGGGATATTAGGGCCAGGGATATTAGGGCCAGGGATATTATGGCCAGGGATATTCAGGCCAGGGATATTAGGGCCAGGGATATTAGGGCCAGGGATATTAGGGCCAGGGATTTTAGGGCCAGGGATATTAGGGCCAGGGATATTAGGGCCAGGGATATTAGGGCCAGGGATATTAGGGCCAGGGATATTAGGGCCAGGGATATTATGGAAGGGATATTAAGCCTGGGATATTAGGGCCAGGTATATTAGGGCCAGGGATATTAGGGCCAGGGATATAAGGGCCAGGGATATTAGGACCAGGGATATTATGGCCAGGGATATTAGGGCCAGCGATATTAGGGCCAGAGATATTAGGGCCAGGGATATTAGGGCCAGGGATATTAGGGCCAGGGATATTAGGGCCAGGAATATTAGGGCCAGGGATATTAGGGCCAGGGATTTTAGGGCCAGGGATATTAGGGCCAGGGATATTAGGGCCAGGGATATTAGGGCCAGGGATATCAGGGCCAGGGATATCAGGGCCAGGGATATTAGGGCCAGGGATATTAGCACCAGGGATATTAGGGCCAGGGATTTTAGGGCCAGGGATATTAGGGCCAGGGAGATTAGGGCCAGGGATATTAGGGCCAGGGATATTAGGGCCAGGGATATTAGGGCCAGGGATATTAGGGCCAGGGATATTAGGGCCAGGGATATTAGGGCCAGGGATATTAGGGCCAGGGATATTAGGCCCAGTGATATTAGGGCCAGGGATTTTAGGGCAAGGGATATTAGGGCCAGGGATATTAGGGCCAGGGTTATTAGGGCCAGGGATATTAGGGCCAGGGATATTAGGGCCAGGGATATTAGGGCCAGGGATATTAGGGCCAGGGATATTAGGTCCAGGGATATTAGGGCCAGGGATATTAGGGCCAGGGATATTAGGGCAAGGGATATTAAGGCCAGGGATATTAGGGCCAGGGATATTAGGGCCAGGGATATTAGGTCCAGGGATATTAGGGCCAGGGATATTAGGGCCAGGGATATTAGGACCAGGGATATCAGGGCCAGGAATATTAGGGCCAGGGATATTAGGGCCAGGGATATTAGGGCCAGGGATATTAGAGCCAGGCATATTAGGGCCAGGGATATTAGGACCAGGTATATTAGGGCCAGGGATATTAGGGCCAGGGATATTAGGGCCTGGGATATTAGGGCCAGTGATATTAGGGCCAGGGATATTAGGGCCAGGGATATTAGGGCCAGGGATATTAGGGCCAGGGATATTAGGGCCAGGGATATTTGGGCCAGGGATATTAGGGCCACGGATATTAGGGCCAGGGATATTAGGGCCAGGGATATTAGGGCCAGAGATATTAGGGCCAGGGATATTAGGGCCAGGGATATTACGGTCAGGGATATTAGGGCCAGGGATATAATGGCCAGGGATATTAGGGCCAGGCATATTATGGCCAGGGATATTAGGGCCAGGGATATTAGGGCCAGGGATATTAGGGCCAGGGATATTAGGGCCAGGGATATTAAGGCCAGGGATATTAGGGCCAGGGATATTAGGGCCAGGGATATTATGGCCAGGGATATTCGGGCCAGGGATATTAGGGCCAGGGATATTAGGGCCAGGGATATTAGGGCCAGGGATTTTAGGGCCAGGGATATTAGGGCCAGGGATATTAGGGCCAGGGATATTAGGGCCAGGGATATTAGGGCCAGGGATATTAGGGCCAGGGATATTATGGAAGGGATATTAAGCCTGGGATATTAGGGCCAGGTATATTAGGGCCAGGGATATTAGGGCCAGGGATATAAGGGCCAGGGATATTAGGGCCAGGGATATTATGGCCAGGGATATTAGGGCCAGGGATATTAGGGCCAGAGATATTAGGGCCAGGGATATTAGGGCCAGGGATATTAGGGCCAGGGATATTAGGGCCAGGAATATTAGGGCCAGGGATATTAGGGCCAGGGATTTTAGGGCCAGGGATATTAGGGCCAGGGATATTAGGGCCAGGGATATCAGGGCCAGGGATATCAGTGCCAGGGATATTAGGGCCAGGGATATTAGCACCAGGGATATTAGGGCCAGGGATTTTAGGGCCAGGGATATTAGGGCCAGGGAGATTAGGGCCAGGGATATTAGGGCCAGGGATATTAGGGCCAGGGATATTAGGGCCAGGGATATTAGGGCCAGGGATATTAGGGCCAGGGATATTAGGGCCAGGGATATTAGGGCCAGGGATATTAGGCCCAGTGATATTAGGGCCAGGGATTTTAGGGCAAGGGATATTAGGGCCAGGGATATTAGGGCCAGGGTTATTAGGGCCAGGGATATTAGGGCCAGGGATATTAGGGCCAGGGATATTAGGGCCAGGGATATTAGGGCCAGGGATATTAGGTCCAGGGATATTAGGGCCAGGGATATTAGGGCCAGGGATATTAGGGCAAGGGATATTAGGGCCAGGGATATTAGGGCCAGGGATATTAGGGCCAGGGATATTAGGTCCAGGGATATTAGGGCCAGGGATATTAGGGCCAGGGATATTAGGACCAGGGATATCAGGGCCAGGAATATTAGGGCCAGGGATATTAGGGCCAGGGATATTAGGGCCAGGGATATTAGGGCCAGGGATATTAGGGCCAGGGATATTAGGGCCAGGGATATTAGGGCCAGGGATATTAGGGCCAGGGATATTAGGGCCAGGGATATTAGGGCCAGGGATTTTAGGGCAAGGGATATTAGGGCCAGGGATATTAGGGCCAGGGATATTAGGGCCAGGGATATTACGTCCAGGGATATTAGGGCCAGGGATATTAGGGCCAGGGATATTAGGACCAGGGATATCAGGGCCAGGAATATTAGGGCCAGGGATATTAGGGCCAGGGATATTAGGGCCAGGGATATTAGGGCCAGGGATATTAGGGCCAGGGATATTAGGGCCAGGGATATTAGGGCCAGGGAGATTAGGGCCAGCATTATTAGGGACAGGGATATTAGTGCCAGGGATATTATGGCCAGGGATATTAGGCGCCAGGGATATTAGGGCAAGGGATATTACGGCCAGGGATATTAGGGCCAGGGATATTAGGGTCAGGGATATTAGGGCCAGGGATATTAGGGCCAGGGATATTTGGGCCAGGGATATTAGGGCCACGGATATTAGGGCCAGGGATATTAGGGCCAGGGATATTAGGGCCAGAGATATTAGGGCCAGGGATATTAGGGCCACGGATATTACGGTCAGGGATATTAGGGCCAGGGATATAATGGCTAGAGATATTAGGGAAAGGCATATTATGGCCAGGGATATTAGGGCCGGGGATATTAGGGCCAGGGATATTAGGGCCAGGGATATTAGGGCCAGGGATATTAATGCCAGGGATATTAGGGCCAGGGATATTAGGGCCAGGGATATTATGGCCAGTGATATTAGGGCCAGGAATATTAGGGCCAGGGATATTAGGGCCAGGGATATTAGGGCCAGGGATATTAGGTCCAGGGATATTAGGGCCAGGGATATTAGGGCCAGGGATATTAGGGCCAGGGATATTAGGGCCAGGGATATTAGGTCCACGGATATTACGGCCAGAGATATTAGGGCGAGGGATATTAGGGCCAGGGATATTAGGGCCAGGGATATTAGGGTCAGGGATATTAGGGCCATGGATATTAGGGCCAGGGATATTTGGGCCAGGGATATTAGGGCCACGGATATTAGGGCCAGGGATATTAGGGCCAGGGATATTAGGGCCAGAGATATTAGGGCCAGGGATATTAGGGCCAGGGATATTACAGTCAGGGATATTAGGGCCAGGGATATAATGGCCAGGGATATTAGGGCCAGGCATATTATGGCCAGGGATATTAGGGCCAGGGATATTAGGGCCAGGGATATTAGGGCCAGGGATATTAGGGCCAGGGATATTAAGGCCAGGGATATTAGGGCCAGGGATATTAGGGCCAGGGATATTAGGGCCAGGGATATTAGGGCCAGGGATATTAGGGCCAGGGATATTAGGGCCAGGGATATTAGGTCCAGGGATATTAGGGCCAGGGATATTAGGGCCAGGGATATTAGGGCCAGGGATATTAGGGCCAGGGATATTAGGGCCAGGGATATTAGGGCCAGGGATATTAGGGCCAGGGATATTACGGCCAGGGATATTAGGGCCAGGGATATTAGGGCCAGGGATATTAGGGCCAGGGATATTAGGCCCAGTGATATTAGGGCCAGGGATTTTAGGGCCAGGGATATTAGGGCCAGGGATATTAGGGCCAGGGATATTAGGTCCAGGGATATTAGGGCCAGGGATATTAGGGCCAGGGATATTAGGGCCAGGGATATTAGGGCCAGGGATATTAGGTCCACGGATATTACGGCCAGAGATATTAGGGCGAGGGATATTAGGGCCAGGGATATTAAGGCCAGGGATATTAGGGTCAGGGATATTAGGGCCATGGATATTAGGGCCAGGGATATTTGGGCCAGGGATATTAGGGCCACGGATATTAGGGCCAGGGATATTAGGGCCAGGGATATTAGGGCCAGAGATATTAGGGCCAGGGATATTAGGGCCAGGGATATTACGGTCAGGGATATTAGGGCCAGGGATATAATGGCCAGGGATATTAGGGCCAGGCATATTATGGCCAGGGATATTAGGGCCAGGGATATTAGGGCCAGGGATATTAGGGCCAGGGATATTAGGGCCAGGGATATTAGGGCCAGGGATATTAGGTCCAGGGATATTAGGGCCAGGGATATTAGGGCCAGGGATATTAGGGCCAGGGATATTAGGGCCAGGGATATTAGGTCCACGGATATTACGGCCAGAGATATTAGGGCGAGGGATATTAGGGCCAGGGATATTAGGGCCAGGGATATTAGGGTCAGGGATATTAGGGCCATGGATATTAGGGCCAGGGATATTTGGGCCAGGGATATTAGGGCCACGGATATTAGGGCCAGGGATATTAGGGCCAGGGATATTAGGGCCAGAGATATTAGGGCCAGGGATATTAGGGCCAGGGATATTACGGTCAGGGATATTAGGGCCAGGGATATAATGGCCAGGGATATTAGGGCCAGGCATATTATGGCCAGGGATATTAGGGCCAGGGATATTAGGGCCAGGGATATTAGGGCCAGGGATATTAGGGCCAGGGATATTAAGGCCAGGGATATTAGGGCCAGGGATATTAGGGCCAGGGATATTAGGGCCAGGGATATTAGGGCCAGGGATATTAGGGCCAGGGATATTAGGGCCAGGGATATTAGGTCCAGGGATATTAGGGCCAGGGATATTAGGGCCAGGGATATTAGGGCCAGGGATATTAGGGCCAGGGATATTAGGGCCAGGGATATTAGGGCCAGGGATATTAGGGCCAGGGATATTAGGGCCAGGGATATTAGGGCCAGGGATATTAGGGCCAGGGATATTAGGGCCAGGGATATTAGGCCCAGTGATATTAGGGCCAGGGATTTTAGGGCAAGGGATATTAGGGACAGGGATATTAGGGCCAGGGATATTAGGGCCAGGGATGTTAGGTCCACGGATATTAGGGCCAGGGATATTAGGGCCAGGGATATTAGGGCCAGGGATATTAGGGCCAGGGATATTAGGGCCAGGGTTATTAGGGCCAGGGATATTAGGGCCAGGGATATTAGGGCCAGGGATATTAGGGCCAGGGATATTAGGGCCAGGGATATTAGGGCCAGGGATATTAGGGCCAGGGATATTAGGGCCAGGGATTTTAGGGCAAGGGATATTAGGGCCAGGGATATTAGGGCCAGGGATATTAGGGCCAGGGATATTAGGTCCAGGGATATTAGGGCCAGGGATATTAGGGCCAGGGATATTAGGACCAGGGATATCAGGGCCAGGAATATTAGGGCCAGGGATATTAGGGCCAGGGATATTAGGGCCAGGGATATTAGGGCCAGGGATATTAGGGCCAGGGATACTAGGGCCAGGGATATTAGGGCCAGGGATATTAGGGCCAGGGATATTAGGGCCAGGGATATTAGGGCCAGGGATTTTAGGGCAAGGGATATTAGGGCCAGGGATATTAGGGCCAGGGATATTAGGGCCAGGGATATTAGGTCCAGGGATATTAGGGCCAGGGATATTAGGGCCAGGGATATTAGGACCAGGGATATCAGGGCCAGGAATATTAGGGCCAGGGATATTAGGGTCAGGGATATTAGGGCCATGGATATTAGGGCCAGGGATATTTGGGCCAGGGATATTAGGGCCACGGATATTAGGGCCAGGGATATTAGGGCCAGGGATATTAGGGCCAGAGATATTAGGGCCAGGGATATTAGGGCCAGGGATATTACAGTCAGGGATATTAGGGCCAGGGATATAATGGCCAGGGATATTAGGGCCAGGCATATTATGGCCAGGGATATTAGGGCCAGGGATATTAGGGCCAGGGATATTAGGGCCAGGGATATTAGGGCCAGGGATATTAAGGCCAGGGATATTAGGGCCAGGGATATTAGGGCCAGGGATATTAGGGCCAGGGATATTAGGGCCAGGGATATTAGGGCCAGGGATATTAGGGCCAGGGATATTAGGTCCAGGGATATTAGGGCCAGGGATATTAGGGCCAGGGATATTAGGGCCAGGGATATTAGGGCCAGGGATATTAGGGCCAGGGATATTAGGGCCAGGGATATTAGGGCCAGGGATATTACGGCCAGGGATATTAGGGCCAGGGATATTAGGGCCAGGGATATTAGGGCCAGGGATATTAGGCCCAGTGATATTAGGGCCAGGGATTTTAGGGCCAGGGATATTAGGGCCAGGGATATTAGGGCCAGGGATATTAGGTCCAGGGATATTAGGGCCAGGGATATTAGGGCCAGGGATATTAGGGCCAGGGATATTAGGGCCAGGGATTTTAGGTCCACGGATATTACGGCCAGAGATATTAGGGCGAGGGATATTAGGGCCAGGGATATTAAGGCCAGGGATATTAGGGTCAGGGATATTAGGGCCATGGATATTAGGGCCAGGGATATTTGGGCCAGGGATATTAGGGCCACGGATATTAGGGCCAGGGATATTAGGGCCAGGGATATTAGGGCCAGAGATATTAGGGCCAGGGATATTAGGGCCAGGGATATTACGGTCAGGGATATTAGGGCCAGGGATATAATGGCCAGGGATATTAGGGCCAGGCATATTATGGCCAGGGATATTAGGGCCAGGGATATTAGGGCCAGGGATATTAGGGCCAGGGATATTAGGGCCAGGGATATTAGGGCCAGGGATATTAGGTCCAGGGATATTAGGGCCAGGGATATTAGGGCCAGGGATATTAGGGCCAGGGATATTAGGGCCAGGGATGTTAGGTCCACGGATATTAGGGCCAGGGATATTAGGGCCAGGGATATTAGGGCCAGGGATATTAGGGCCAGGGATATTAGGGCCAGGGTTATTAGGGCCAGGGATATTAGGGCCAGGGATATTAGGGCCAGGGATATTAGGGCCAGGGATATTAGGGCCAGGGATATTAGGGCCAGGGATATTAGGGCCAGGGATATTAGGGCCAGGGATTTTAGGGCAAGGGATATTAGGGCCAGGGATATTAGGGCCAGGGATATTAGGGCCAGGGATATTAGGTCCAGGGATATTAGGGCCAGGGATATTAGGGCCAGGGATATTAGGACCAGGGATATCAGGGCCAGGAATATTAGGGCCAGGGATATTAGGGCCAAGGATATTAGGGCCAGGGATATTAGGGCCAGGGATATTAGGGCCAGGGATACTAGGGCCAGGGATATTAGGGCCAGGGATATTAGGGCCAGGGATATTAGGGCCAGGGATATTAGGGCCAGGGATTTTAGGGCAAGGGATATTAGGGCCAGGGATATTAGGGCCAGGGATATTAGGGCCAGGGATATTAGGTCCAGGGATATTAGGGCCAGGGATATTAGGGCCAGGGATATTAGGACCAGGGATATCAGGGCCAGGAATATTAGGGCCAGGGATATTAGGGTCAGGGATATTAGGGCCATGGATATTAGGGCCAGGGATATTTGGGCCAGGGATATTAGGGCCACGGATATTAGGGCCAGGGATATTAGGGCCAGGGATATTAGGGCCAGAGATATTAGGGCCAGGGATATTAGGGCCAGGGATATTACAGTCAGGGATATTAGGGCCAGGGATATAATGGCCAGGGATATTAGGGCCAGGCATATTATGGCCAGGGATATTAGGGCCAGGGATATTAGGGCCAGGGATATTAGGGCCAGGGATATTAGGGCCAGGGATATTAAGGCCAGGGATATTAGGGCCAGGGATATTAGGGCCAGGGATATTAGGGCCAGGGATATTAGGGCCAGGGATATTAGGGCCAGGGATATTAGGGCCAGGGATATTAGGTCCAGGGATATTAGGGCCAGGGATATTAGGGCCAGGGATATTAGGGCCAGGGATATTAGGGCCAGGGATATTAGGGCCAGGGATATTAGGGCCAGGGATATTAGGGCCAGGGATATTACGGCCAGGGATATTAGGGCCAGGGATATTAGGGCCAGGGATATTAGGGCCAGGGATATTAGGCCCAGTGATATTAGGGCCAGGGATTTTAGGGCCAGGGATATTAGGGCCAGGGATATTAGGGCCAGGGATATTAGGTCCAGGGATATTAGGGCCAGGGATATTAGGGCCAGGGATATTAGGGCCAGGGATATTAGGGCCAGGGATTTTAGGTCCACGGATATTACGGCCAGAGATATTAGGGCGAGGGATATTAGGGCCAGGGATATTAAGGCCAGGGATATTAGGGTCAGGGATATTAGGGCCATGGATATTAGGGCCAGGGATATTTGGGCCAGGGATATTAGGGCCACGGATATTAGGGCCAGGGATATTAGGGCCAGGGATATTAGGGCCAGAGATATTAGGGCCAGGGATATTAGGGCCAGGGATATTACGGTCAGGGATATTAGGGCCAGGGATATAATGGCCAGGGATATTAGGGCCAGGCATATTATGGCCAGGGATATTAGGGCCAGGGATATTAGGGCCAGGGATATTAGGGCCAGGGATATTAGGGCCAGGGATATTAGGGCCAGGGATATTAGGTCCAGGGATATTAGGGCCAGGGATATTAGGGCCAGGGATATTAGGGCCAGGGATATTAGGGCCAGGGATATTAGGTCCACGGATATTACGGCCAGAGATATTAGGGCGAGGGATATTAGGGCCAGGGATATTAGGGCCAGGGATATTAGGGTCAGGGATATTAGGGCCATGGATATTAGGGCCAGGGATATTTGGGCCAGGGATATTAGGGCCACGGATATTAGGGCCAGGGATATTAGGGCCAGGGATATTAGGGCCAGAGATATTAGGGCCAGGGATATTAGGGCCAGGGATATTACGGTCAGGGATATTAGGGCCAGGGATATAATGGCCAGGGATATTAGGGCCAGGCATATTATGGCCAGGGATATTAGGGCCAGGGATATTAGGGCCAGGGATATTAGGGCCAGGGATATTAGGGCCAGGGATATTAAGGCCAGGGATATTAGGGCCAGGGATATTAGGGCCAGGGATATTAGGGCCAGGGATATTAGGGCCAGGGATATTAGGGCCAGGGATATTAGGGCCAGGGATATTAGGTCCAGGGATATTAGGGCCAGGGATATTAGGGCCAGGGATATTAGGGCCAGGGATATTAGGGCCAGGGATATTAGGGCCAGGGATATTAGGGCCAGGGATATTAGGGCCAGGGATATTAGGGCCAGGGATATTAGGGCCAGGGATATTAGGGCCAGGGATATTAGGGCCAGGGATATTAGGCCCAGTGATATTAGGGCCAGGGATTTTAGGGCAAGGGATATTAGGGACAGGGATATTAGGGCCAGGGATATTAGGGCCAGGGATGTTAGGTCCACGGATATTAGGGCCAGGGATATTAGGGCCAGGGATATTAGGGCCAGGGATATTAGGGCCAGGGATATTAGGGCCAGGGTTATTAGGGCCAGGGATATTAGGGCCAGGGATATTAGGGCCAGGGATATTAGGGCCAGGGATATTAGGGCCAGGGATATTAGGGCCAGGGATATTAGGGCCAGGGATATTAGGGCCAGGGATTTTAGGGTAAGGGATATTAGGGCCAGGGATATTAGGGCCAGGGATATTAGGGCCAGGGATATTAGGTCCAGGGATATTAGGGCCAGGGATATTAGGGCCAGGGATATTAGGACCAGGGATATCAGGGCCAGGAATATTAGGGCCAGGGATATTAGGGCCAGGGATATTAGGGCCAGGGATATTAGGGCCAGGGATATTAGGGCCAGGGATACTAGGGCCAGGGATATTAGGGCCAGGGATATTAGGGCCAGGGATATTAGGGCCAGGGATATTAGGGCCAGGGATTTTAGGGCAAGGGATATTAGGGCCAGGGATATTAGGGCCAGGGATATTAGGGCCAGGGATATTAGGTCCAGGGATATTAGGGCCAGGGATATTAGGGCCAGGGATATTAGGACCAGGGATATCAGGGCCAGGAATATTAGGGCCAGGGATATTAGGGCCAGGGATATTAGGGCCAGGGATATTAGGGCCAGGGATATTAGGGCCAGGGATATTAGGGCCAGGGATATTAGGGCCAGGGAGATTAGGGCCAGCATTATTAGGGACAGGGATATTAGTGCCAGGGATATTATGGCCAGGGATATTAGGCGCCAGGGATATTAGGGCAAGGGATATTAGGGCCAGGGATATTAGGGCCAGGGATATTAGGGTCAGGGATATTAGGGCCAGGGATATTAGGGCCAGGGATATTTGGGCCAGGGATATTAGGGCCACGGATATTAGGGCCAGGGATATTAGGGCCAGGGATATTAGGGCCAGAGATATTAGGGCCAGGGATATTAGGGCCACGGATATTACGGTCAGGGATATTAGGGCCAGGGATATAATGGCTAGAGATATTAGGGAAAGGCATATTATGGCCAGGGATATTAGGGCCGGGGATATTAGGGCCAGGGATATTAGGGCCAGGGATATTAGGGCCAGGGATATTAATGCCAGGGATATTAGGGCCAGGGATATTAGGGCCAGGGATATTATGGCCAGTGATATTAGGGCCAGGGATATTAGGGCCAGGGATATTAGGGCCAGGGATATTAGGGCCAGGGATATTAGGGCCAGGGATATTAGGGCCAGGGATATTAGGGCCAGGGATATTAGGGCCAGGGATATTAGGTCCACGGATATTACGGCCAGAGATATTAGGGCGAGGGATATTAGGGCCAGGGATATTAGGGCCAGGGATATTAGGGTCAGGGATATTAGGGCCATGAATATTAGGGCCAGGGATATTTGGGCCAGGGATATTAGGGCCACGGATATTAGGGCCAGGGATACTAGGGCCAGGGATATTAGGGCCAGAGATATTAGGGCCAGGGATATTAGGGCCAGGGATATTACGGTCAGGGATATTAGGGCCAGGGATATTAGGGCCAGGGATATTAGGGCCAGAGATATTAGGGCCAGGGATATTAGGGCCAGGGATATTAGGGCCAGGGTTATTAGGGCCAGGGTTATTAAGGCCAGGGATATTAGGGCCAGGGATATTAGGGCCAGGGATATTAGGGCCAGGGATATTAGGGCCAGGGATATTAGGGCCAGGGATATTAGGGCCAGGGATATTAGGGCCAGGGATATTAGGGCCAGGGATTTTAGGGCAAGGGATATTAGGGCCAGGGATATTAGGGCCAGGGATATTAGTGCCAGGGATATTAGGGCCAGGGATATTAGGTCCAGGGATGTTAGGGCCAGGGATATTAGGTCCAGGGATATTAGGGCCAGGGATATTAGGGCCAGGGATATTAGGGCCAGGGATATTAGGTCCAGGGATATTAGGGCCAGGGATATTAGGGCCAGGGATATTAGGGCCAGGGATATTAGGGCCAGGGATATTAGGTCCACAGATATTACGGCCAGAGATATTAGGGCGAGGGATATTAGGGCCAGGGATATTAGGGCCAGGGATATTAGGGTCAGGGATATTAGGGCCAGGGATATTAGGGCCAGGGATATTTGGGCCAGGGATATTAGGGCCACGGATATTAGGGCCAGGGATATTAGGGCCAGGGATATTAGGGCCAGAGATATTAGGGCCAGGGATATTAGGGCCACGGATATTACGGTCAGGGATATTAGGGCCAGGGATATAATGGCTAGAGATATTAGGGAAAGGCATATTATGGCCAGGGATATTAGGGCCGGGGATATTAGGGCCAGGGATATTAGGGCCAGGGATATTAGGGCCAGGGATATTAATGCCAGGGATATTAGGGCCAGGGATATTAGGGCCAGGGATATTATGGCCAGTGATATTAGGGCCAGGGATATTAGGGCCAGGGATATTAGGGCCAGGGATATTAGGTCCACGGATATTACGGCCAGAGATATTAGGGCGAGGGATATTAGGGCCAGGGATATTAGGGCCAGGGATATTAGGGTCAGGGATATTAGGGCCATGGATATTAGGGCCAGGGATATTTGGGCCAGGGATATTAGGGCCACGGATATTAGGGCCAGGGATATTAGGGCCAGGGATATTAGGGCAAGAGATATTAGGGCCAGGGATATTAGGGACAGGGATATTACGGTCAGGGATATTAGGGCCAGGGATATAATGGCCAGGGATATTAGGGCCAGGCATATTATGGCCAGGGATATTAGGGCCAGGGATATTAGGGCCAGGGATATTAGGGCCAGGGATATTAGGGCCAGGGATATTAAGGCCAGGGATATTAGGGCCAGGGATATTAGGGCCAGGGATATTAGGGCCAGGGATATTAGGGCCAGGGATATTAGGGCCAGGGATATTAGGGCCAGGGATATTAGGTCCAGGGATATTAGGGCCAGGGATATTAGGGCCAGGGATATTAGGGCCAGGGATATTAGGGCCAGGGATATTAGGGCCAGGGATATTAGGGCCAGGGATATTAGGGCCAGGGATATTAGGGCCAGGGATATTAGGGCCAGGGATATTAGGGCCAGGGATATTAGGGCCAGGGATATTAGGCCCAGTGATATTAGGGCCAGGGATTTTAGGGCAAGGGATATTAGGGACAGGGATATTAGGGCCAGGGATATTAGGGCCAGGGATGTTAGGTCCACGGATATTAGGGCCAGGGATATTAGGGCCAGGGATATTAGGGCCAGGGATATTAGGGCCAGGGATATTAGGGCCAGGCTTATTAGGGCCAGGGATATTAGGGCCAGGGATATTAGGGCCAGGGATATTAGGGCCAGGGATATTAGGGCCAGGGATATTAGGGCCAGGGATATTAGGGCCAGGGATATTAGGGCCAGGGATATTAGGGCCAGGGATATTAGGGCCAGGGATTTTAGGGCAAGGGATATTAGGGCCAGGGATATTAGGGCCAGGGATATTAGGGCCAGGGATATTAGGTCCAGGGATATTAGGGCCAGGGATATTAGGGCCAGGGATATTAGGACCAGGGATATCAGGGCCAGGAATATTAGGGCCAGGGATATTAGGGCCAGGGATATTAGGGCCAGGGATATTAGGGCCAGGGATATTAGGGCCAGGGATATTAGGGCCAGGGATATTAGGGCCAGGGATATTAGGGCCAGGGATATTAGTGCCAGGGATATTAGGGCCAGGGATATTAGGGCCAGGGATTTTAGGGCAAGGGATATTAGGGCCAGGGATATTAGGGCCAGGGATATTAGGGCCAGGGATATTAGGTCCAGGGATATTAGGGCCAGGGATATTAGGGCCAGGGATATTAGGACCAGGGATATCAGGGCCAGGAATATTAGGGCCAGGGATATTAGGGCCAGGGATATTAGGGCCAGGGATATTAGGGCCAGGGATATTAGGGCCAGGGATATTAGGGCCAGGGATATTAGGGCCAGGGAGATTAGGGCCAGCATTATTAGGGACAGGGATATTAGTGCCAGGGATATTATGGCCAGGGATATTAGGCGCCAGGGATATTAGGGCAAGGGATATTAGGGCCAGGGATATTAGGGCCAGGGATATTAGGGTCAGGGATATTAGGGCCAGGGATATTAGGGCCAGGGATATTTGGGCCAGGGATATTAGGGCCACGGATATTAGGGCCAGGGATATTAGGGCCAGGGATATTAGGGCCAGAGATATTAGGGCCAGGGATATTAGGGCCACGGATATTACGGTCAGGGATATTAGGGCCAGGGATATAATGGCTAGAGATATTAGGGAAAGGCATATTATGGCCAGGGATATTAGGGCCGGGGATATTAGGGCCAGGGATATTAGGGCCAGGGATATTAGGGCCAGGGATATTAATGCCAGGGATATTAGGGCCAGGGATATTAGGGCCAGGGATATTATGGCCAGTGATATTAGGGCCAGGGATATTAGGGCCAGGGATATTAGGGCCAGGGATATTAGGGCCAGGGATATTAGGTCCAGGGATATTAGGGCCAGGGATATTAGGGCCAGGGATATTAGGGCCAGGGATATTAGGGCCAGGGATATTAGGTCCACGGATATTACGGCCAGAGATATTAGGGCGAGGGATATTAGGGCCAGGGATATTAGGGCCAGGGATATTAGGGTCAGGGATATTAGGGCTATGGATATTAGGGCCAGGGATATTTGGGCCAGGGATATTAGGGCCACGGATATTAGGGCCAGGGATATTAGGGCCAGGGATATTAGGGCCAGAGATAATAGGGCCAGGGATATTAGGGCCAGGGATATTACGGTCAGGGATATTAGGGCCAGGGATATAATGGCCAGGGATATTAGGGCCAGGCATATTATGGCCAGGGATATTAGGGCCAGGGATATTAGGGCCAGGGATATTAGGGCCAGGGATATTAAGGCCAGGGATATTAGGGCCAGGGATATTAGGGCCAGGGATATTATGGCCAGCGATATTAGGGCCAGGGATATTAGGGCCAAGGATATTAGGGCCAGGGATATTAGTGCCAGAAATATTAGGGCCAGGGATATTAGGGCCAGGGATATTAGGGCCAGGGATATTAGGGCCAGGGATATTAGGGCCAGGGATATCAGGTCCACGGATATTACAGCCAGGGATATTAGGGCCAGGGATATTAGGGCCAGAGATATTAGGGCCAGGGATATTAGGGCCAGGGATATTAGGGCCAGGGTTATTAGGGCCAGGGTTATTAAGGCCAGGGATATTAGGGCCAGGGATATTAGGGCCAGGGATATTAGGGCCAGGGATATTAGGGCCAGGGATATTAGGGCCAGGGATATTAGGGCCAGGGATATTAGGGCCATGGATATTAGGGCCAGGGATATTAGGGCCAGGGATATTAGGTCCAGGGATATTAGGGCCAGGGATATTAGGGCCAGGGATATTAGGGCCAGGGATATTAGGGCCAGGGATATTAGGTCCACAGATATTACGGCCAGAGATATTAGGGCGAGGGATATTAGGGCCAGGGATATTAGGGCCAGGGAGATTAGGGTCATGGATATTAGGGCCAGGAATATTAGGGCCAGGGATATTTGGGCCAGGGATATTAGGGCCACGGATATTAGGGCCAGGGATATTAGGGCCAGGGATATTAGGGCCAGAGATATTAGGGCCAGGGATATTAGGGCCAGGGATATTACGGTCAGGGATATTAGGGCCAGGGATATAATGGCCAGGGATATTAGGGCCAGGCATATTATGGCCAGGGATATTAGGGCCAGGGATATTAGGGCCAGGGATATTAGGGCCAGGGATATTAGGGCCAAGGATATTAAGGCCAGGGATATTAGGGCCAGGGATATTAGGGCCAGGGATATTATGGCCAGCGATATTAGGGCCAGGGATATTAGGGCCAGGGTTATTAGGGCCAGGGATATTAGGGCCAGAAATATTAGGGCCAGGGATATTAGGGCCAGGGATATTAGGGCCAGGGATATTAGGGCCAGGGATATTAGGTCCACAGATATTACGGCCAGGGATATTAGGGCCAGGGATATTAGGGCCAGAGATATTAGGGCCAGGGATATTAGGGCCAGGGATATTAGGGCCAGGGTTATTAGGGCCAGGGTTATTAAGGCCAGGGATATTAGGGCCAGGGATATTAGGGCCAGGGATATTAGGGCCAGGGATATTAGGGCCAGGGATATTAGGGCCAGGGGTATTGGGGCCAGGGATATTAGGGCCAGGGATTTTAGGGCAAGGGATATTAGGGCCAGGGATATTAGGGCCAGGGATATTAGTGCCAGGGATATTAGGGCCAGGGATATTAGGTCCTGGGATATTAGGGCCAGGGATATTAGGTCCAGGGATATTAGTGCCAGGGATATTAGGGCCATGGATATTAGGGCCAGGGATATTAGGGCCAGGGATATTAGGTCCAGGGATATTAGGGCCAGGGATATTAGGGCCAGGGATATTAGGGCCAGGGATATTAGGGCCAGGGATATTAGGTCCACGGATATTATGGCCAGAGATATTAGGGCGAGGGATATTAGGGCCAGGGATATTAGGGCCAGGGATATTAGGGTCAGGGATATTAGGGCCAGGGATATTAGGGCCAGGGATATTTGGGCCAGGGATATTAGGGCCACGGATATTAGGGCCAGGGATATTAGGGCCAGGGAAATTAGGGCCAGAGATATTAGGGCCAGGGATATTAGGGCCAGGGATATTACGGTCAGGGATATTAGGGCCAGGGATATAATATCCAGGGATATTAGGGCCAGGCATATTATGGCCAGGGATATTAGGGCCAGGGATATTAGGGCCAGGGATATTAGGGCCAGGGATATTAGGGCCAGGGATATTAAGGCCAGGGATATTAGGGCCAGGGATATTAGGGCCAGAGATATTATGGCCAGCAATATTAGGGCCAGGGATATTAGGGCCAGGGATATTAGGGCCAGGGATATTAGGGCCAGAAATATTAGGGCCAGGGATATTAGGGCCAGGGATATTAGGGCCAGGGATATTAGGGCCAGGGATATTAGGTCCACGGATATTACGGCCAGGGATATTACGGCCAGGGATATTAGGGCCAGAGATATTAGGGCCAGGGATATTAGGGCCAGGGATATTAGGGCCAGGGTTATTAGGGCCAGGGTTATTAAGGCCAGGGATATTAGGGCCAGGGATATTAGGTCCAGGGATATTAGGGCCAGGGATATTAGGGCCAGGGATATTAGGGCCAGGGATATTAGGTCCACGGATATTACGGCCAGAGATATTAGGGCGAGGGATATTAGGGCCAGGGATATTAGGGCCAGGGATATTAGGGTCAGGGATATTAGGGCCAGGGATATTAGGGCCAGGGATATTTGGGCCAGGGATATTAGGGCCACGGATATTAGGGCCAGGGATATTAGGGCCAGGAAAATTAGGGCCAGAGATATTAGGGCCAGGGATATTAGGGCCAGGGATATTACGGTCAGGGATATTAGGGCCAGGGATATAATGGCCAGGGATATTAGGGCCAGGCATATTATGGCCAGGGATATTAGGGCCAGGGATATTAGGGCCAGGGATATTAGGGCCAGGGATATTAGGGCCAGGGATATTAAGGCCAGGGATATTAGGGCCAGGGATATTAGGGCCAGGGATATTATGGCCAGCAATATTAGGGCCAGGGATATTAGGGCCAGGGATATTAGGGCCAGGGATATTAGGGCCAGAAATATTAGGGCCAGGGATATTAGGGCCAGGGATATTAGGGCCAGGGATATTAGGGCCAGGGATATTAGGTCCACGGATATTACGGCCAGGGATATTAGGGCCAGGGATATTAGGGCCAGAGATAATAGGGCCAGGGATATTAGGGCCAGGGATATTAGGGCCAGGGTTATTAGGGCCAGGGTTATTAAGGCCAGGGATATTAGGGCCAGGGATATTAGGGCCAGGGATATTAGGGCCAGGGATATTAGGGCCAGGGACATTAGGGCCAGGGATATTAGGGCCAGGGATATTTGGGCCAGGGATATTAGGGCCAGGGATATTAGGGCCAGGGATTTTAGGGTAAGGAATATTAGGGCCAGGGATATTAGGGCCAGGGATATTAGTGCCAGGGATATTAGGGCCAGGGATATTAGGTCCAGGGATATTAGGGCCAGGGATATTAGGTCCACTGATATTAGGGCCAGGGATATTAGGGCCATGGATATTAGGGCCAGGGATATTAGGGCCAGGGATATTAGGGCCAGGGATATTAGGGCCAGGGATATTAGGTCCAGGGATATTAGGGCCAGGGATATTAGGGCCAGGGATATTAGGGCCAGGGATATTAGGGCCAGGGATATTAGGGCCAGAGATATTAGGGCCAGGGATATTAGGGCCAGGGATATTATGGTCAGGGATATTAGGGCCAGGGATATAATGGCCAGGGATAATAGGGCCAGGCATATTATGGCCAGAGATATTAGGGCCAGGGATATTAGGGCCAGGGATATTAGGGCCAGGGATATTAGGGCCAAGGATATTAAGGCCAGGGATATTAGGGCCAGGGATATTAGGGCCAGGGATATTATGGCCAGCGATATTAGGGCCAGGGATATTAGGGCCAGGGATATTAGGGCCAGGGATATTAGGGCCAGAAATATTAGGGCCAGGGATATTAGGGCCAGGGATATTAGGGCCAGGGATATTAGGTCCACAGATATTACGGCCAGGGATATTAGGGCCAGGGATATTAGGGCCAGAGATATTAGGGCCAGGGATATTAGGGCCAGGGATATTAGGGCCAGGGTTATTAGGGCCAGGGTTATTAAGGCCAAGGATATTAGGGCCAGGGATATTAGGGCCAGGGATATTAGGGCCAGGGATATTAGGGCCAGGGATATTAGGGCCAGGGATATTGGGGCCAGGGATATTAGGGCCAGGGATTTTAGGGCAAGGGATATTAGGGCCAGGGATATTAGGGCCAGGGATATTAGTGCCAGGGATATTAGGGCCAGGGATATTAGGTCCTGGGATATTAGGGCCAGGGATATTAGGTCCAGGGATATTAGTGCCAGGGATATTAGGGCCATGGATATTAGGGCCAGGGATATTAGGGCCAGGGATATTAGGTCCAGGGATATTAGGGCCAGGGATATTAGGGCCAGGGATATTAGGGCCAGGGATATTAGGGCCAGGGATATTAGGTCCACGGATATTACGGCCAGAGATATTAGGGCGAGGGATATTAGGGCCAGGGATATTAGGGCCAGGGATATTAGGGTCAGGGATATTAGGGCCAGGGATATTAGGGCCAGGGATATTTGGGCCAGGGATATTAGGGCCACGGATATTAGGGCCAGGGATATTAGGGCCAGGGAAATTAGGGCCAGAGATATTAGGGCCAGGGATATTAGGGCCAGGGATATTACAGTCAGGGATATTAGGGCCAGGGATATAATATCCAGGGATATTAGGGCCAGGCATATTATGGCCAGGGATATTAGGGCCAGGGATATTAGGGCCAGGGATATTAGGGCCAGAGATATTAGGGCCAGGGATATTAAGGCCAGGGATATTAGGGCCAGGGATATGAGGGCCAGAGATATTATGGCCAGCAATATTAGGGCCAGGGATATTAGGGCCAGGGATATTAGGGCCAGGGATATTAGGGCCAGAAATATTAGGGCCAGGGATATTAGGGCCAGGGATATTAGGGCCAGGGATATTAGGGCCAGGGATATTAGGTCCACGGATATTACGGCCAGGGATATTAGGGCCAGGGATATTAGGGCCAGAGATATTAGGGCCAGGGATATTAGGGCCAGGGATATTAGGGCCAGGGTTATTAGGGCCAGGGTTATTAAGGCCAGGGATATTAGGGCCAGGGATATTAGGTCCAGGGATATTAGGGCCAGGGATATTAGGGCCAGGGATATTAAGGCCAGGGATATTAGGGCCAGGGATATTAGGTCCACGGATATTACGGCCAGAGATATTAGGGCGAGGGATATTAGGTCCAGGGATATTAGGGCCAGGGATATTAGGGTCAGGGATATTAGGGCCAGGGATATTAGGGCCAGGGATATTTGGGCCAGGGATATTAGGGCCACGGATATTAGGGCCAGGGATATTAGGGCCAGGAAAATTAGGGCCAGAGATATTAGGGCCAGGGATATTAGGGCCAGGGATATTACGGTCAGGGATATTAGGGCCAGGGATATAATGGCCAGGGATATTAGGGCCAGGCATATTATGGCCAGGGATATTAGGGCCAGGGATATTAGGGCCAGGGATATTAGGGCCAGGGATATTAGGGCCAGGGATATTAAGGCCAGGGATATTAGGGCCAGGGATATTAGGGCCAGGAATATTATGGCCAGCAATATTAGGGCCAGGGATATTAGGGCCAGGGATATTAGGGCCAGGGATATTAGGGCCAGAAATATTAGGGCCAGGGATATTAGGGCCAGGGATATTAGGGCCAGGGATATTAGGGCCAGGGATTTTAGGTCCACGGATATTACGGCCAGGGATATTAGGGCCAGGGATATTAGGGCCAGAGATAATAGGGCCAGGGATATTAGGGCCAGGGATATTAGGGCCAGGGTTATTAGGGCCAGGGTTATTAAGGCCAGGGATATTAGGGCCAGGGATATTAGGGCCAGGGATATTAGGGCCAGGGATATTAGGGCCAGGGACATTAGGGCCAGGGATATTAGGGCCAGGGATATTTGGGCCAGGGATATTAGGGCCAGGGATATTAGGGCCAGGGATATTAGGTCCACAGATATTACGGCCAGGGATATTAGGGCCATGGATATTAGGGCCAGGGATATTAGGGCCAGGGATATTAGGGCCAGGGATATTAGGGCCAGGGATATTAGGTCCAGGGATATTAGGGCCAGGGATATTAGGGCCAGGGATATTAGGGCCAGGGATATTAGGGCCAGGGATATTAGGGCCAGAGATATTAGGGCCAGGGATATTAGGGCCAGGGATATTATGGTCAGGGATATTAGGGCCAGGGATATAATGGCCAGGGATAATAGGGCCAGGCATATTATGGCCAGAGATATTAGGGCCAGGGATATTAGGGCCAGGGATATTAGGGCCAGGGATATTAGGGCCAAGGATATTAAGGCCAGGGATATTAGGGCCAGGGATATTAGGGCCAGGGATATTATGGCCAGCGATATTAGGGCCAGGGATATTAGGGCCAGGGATATTAGGGCCAGGGATATTAGGGCCAGAAATATTAGGGCCAGGGATATTAGGGCCAGGGATATTAGGGCCAGGGATATTAGGTCCACAGATATTACGGCCAGGGATATTAGGGCCAGGGATATTAGGGCCAGAGATATTAGGGCCAGGGATATTAGGGCCAGGGATATTAGGGCCAGGGTTATTAGGGCCAGGGTTATTAAGGCCAAGGATATTAGGGCCAGGGATATTAGGGCCAGGGATATTAGGGCCAGGGATATTAGGGCCAGGGATATTAGGGCCAGGGATATTGGGGCCAGGGATATTAGGGCCAGGGATTTTAGGGCAAGGGATATTAGGGCCAGGGATATTAGGGCCAGGGATATTAGTGCCAGGGATATTAGGGCCAGGGATATTAGGTCCTGGGATATTAGGGCCAGGGATATTAGGTCCAGGGATATTAGTGCCAGGGATATTAGGGCCATGGATATTAGGGCCAGGGATATTAGGGCCAGGGATATTAGGTCCAGGGATATTAGGGCCAGGGATATTAGGGCCAGGGATATTAGGGCCAGGGATATTAGGTCCAGGGATATTAGGTCCACGGATATTACGGCCAGAGATATTAGGGCCAGGGATATTAGGGCCAGGGATATTAGGTCCACGGATATTACGGCCAGAGATATTAGGGCGAGGGATATTAGGGCCAGGGATATTAGGGCCAGGGATATTAGGGTCAGGGATATTAGGGCCAGGGATATTAGGGCCAGGGATATTTGGGCCAGGGATATTAGGGCCACGGATATTAGGGCCAGGGATATTAGGGCCAGGGAAATTAGGGCCAGAGATATTAGGGCCAGGGATATTAGGGCCAGGGATATTACGGTCAGGGATATTAGGGCCAGGGATATAATATCCAGGGATATTAGGGCCAGGCATATTATGGCCAGGGATATTAGGGCCAGGGATATTAGGGCCAGGGATATTAGGGCCAGAGATATTAGGGCCAGGGATATTAAGGCCAGGGATATTAGGGCCAGGGATATGAGGGCCAGAGATATTATGGCCAGCAATATTAGGGCCAGGGATATTAGGGCCAGGGATATTAGGGCCAGGGATATTAGGGCCAGAAATATTAGGGCCAGGGATATTAGGGCCAGGGATATTAGGGCCAGGGATATTAGGGCCAGGGATATTAGGTCCACGGATATTACGGCCAGGGATATTAGGGCCAGGGATATTAGGGCCAGAGATATTAGGGCCAGGGATATTAGGGCCAGGGATATTAGGGCCAGGGTTATTAGGGCCAGGGTTATTAAGGCCAGGGATATTAGGGCCAGGGATATTAGGTCCAGGGATATTAGGGCCAGGGATATTAGGGCCAGGGATATTAAGGCCAGGGATATTAGGGCCAGGGATATTAGGTCCACGGATATTACGGCCAGAGATATTAGGGCGAGGGATATTAGGTCCAGGGATATTAGGGCCAGGGATATTAGGGTCAGGGATATTAGGGCCAGGGATATTAGGGCCAGGGATATTTGGGCCAGGGATATTAGGGCCACGGATATTAGGGCCAGGGATATTAGGGCCAGGAAAATTAGGGCCAGAGATATTAGGGCCAGGGATATTAGGGCCAGGGATATTACGGTCAGGGATATTAGGGCCAGGGATATAATGGCCAGGGATATTAGGGCCAGGCATATTATGGCCAGGGATATTAGGGCCAGGGATATTAGGGCCAGGGATATTAGGGCCAGGGATATTAGGGCCAGGGATATTAAGGCCAGGGATATTAGGGCCAGGGATATTAGGGCCAGGAATATTATGGCCAGCAATATTAGGGCCAGGGATATTAGGGCCAGGGATATTAGGGCCAGGGATATTAGGGCCAGAAATATTAGGGCCAGGGATATTAGGGCCAGGGATATTAGGGCCAGGGATATTAGGGCCAGGGATTTTAGGTCCACGGATATTACGGCCAGGGATATTAGGGCCAGGGATATTAGGGCCAGAGATAATAGGGCCAGGGATATTAGGGCCAGGGATATTAGGGCCAGGGTTATTAGGGCCAGGGTTATTAAGGCCAGGGATATTAGGGCCAGGGATATTAGGGCCAGGGATATTAGGGCCAGGGATATTAGGGCCAGGGACATTAGGGCCAGGGATATTAGGGCCAGGGATATTTGGGCCAGGGATATTAGGGCCAGGGATATTAGGGCCAGGGATTTTAGGGTAAGGGATATTAGGGCCAGGGATATTAGGGCCAGGGATATTAGTGCCAGGGATATTAGGGCCAGGGATATTAGGTCCAGGGATATTAGGGCCAGGGATATTAGGTCCACTGATATTAGGGCCAGGGATATTAGGGCCATGGATATTAGGGCCAGGGATATTAGGGCCAGGGATATTAGGGCCAGGGATATTAGGTCCAGGGATATTAGGGCCAGGGATATTAGGGCCAGGGATATTAGGGCCAGGGATATTAGGGCCAGGGATATTAGGTCCACGGATATTACGGCCAGAGATATTAGGGCGAGGGATATTAGGGCCAGGGATATTAGGGCCAGGGATATTAGGGTCAGGGATATTAGGGCCATGGATATTAGGGCCAGGGATATTTGGGCCAGGGATATTAGGGCCACGGATATTAGGGCCAGGGATATTAGGGCCAGGGATATTAGGGCCAGAGATATTAGGGCCAGGGATATTAGGGCCAGGGATATTACGGTCAGGGATATTAGGGCCAGGGATATAATGGCCAGGGATATTAGGGCCAGGCATATTATGGCCAGGGATATTAGCGCCAGGGATATTAGGGCCAGGGATATTAGGGCCAGGGATATTAGGGCCAGGGATATTAAGGCCAGGGATATTAGGGCCAGGGATATTAGGGCCAGGGATATTAGGGCCAGGGATATTAGGGCCAGGGATATTAGGGCCAGGGATATTAGGGCCAGGGATATTAGGTCCAGGGATATTAGGGCCAGGGATATTAGGGCCAGGGATATTAGGGCCAGGGATATTAGGGCCAGGGATATTAGGGCCAGGGATATTAGGGCCAGGGATATTAGGGCCAGGGATATTAGGGCCAGGGATATTAGGGCCAGGGATATTAGGGCCAGGGATATTAGGCCCAGTGATATTAGGGCCAGGGATTTTAGGGCAAGGGATATTAGGGACAGGGATATTAGGGCCAGGGATATTAGGGCCAGGGATGTTAGGTCCACGGATATTAGGGCCAGGGATATTAGGGCCAGGGATATTAGGGCCAGGGATATTAGGGCCAGGGATATTAGGGCCAGGGTTATTAGGGCCAGGGATATTAGGGCCAGGGATATTAGGGCCAGGGATATTAGGGCCAGGGATATTAGGGCCAGGGATATTAGGGCCAGGGATATTAGGGCCAGGGATATTAGGGCCAGGGATATTAGGGCCAGGGATATTAGGGCCAGGGATTTTAGGGCAAGGGATATTAGGGCCAGGGATATTAGGGCCAGGGATATTAGGGCCAGGGATATTAGGTCCAGGGATATTAGGGCCAGGGATATTAGGGCCAGGGATATTAGGACCAGGGATATCAGGGCCAGGAATATTAGGGCCAGGGATATTAGGGCCAGGGATATTAGGGCCAGGGATATTAGGGCCAGGGATATTAGGGCCAGGGATATTAGGGCCAGGGATATTAGGACCAGGGATATTAGGGCCAGGGATATTAGGGCCAGGGATATTAGGGCCAGGGATATTAGGGCCAGGGATTTTAGGGCAAGGGATATTAGGGCCAGGGATATTAGGGCCAGGGATATTAGGGCCAGGGATATTAGGTCCAGGGATATTAGGGCCAGGGATATTAGGGCCAGGGATATTAGGACCAGGGATATCAGGGCCAGGAATATTAGGGCCAGGAATATTAGGGCCTGGGATATTAGGGCCAGGGATATTAGGGCCAGGGATATTAGGGCCAGGGATATTAGGGCCAGGGATATTAGGGCCAGGGAGATTAGGGCCAGCATTATTAGGGACAGGGATATTAGTGCCAGGGATATTATGGCCAGGGATATTAGGCGCCAGGGATATTAGGGCAAGGGATATTAGGGCCAGGGATATTAGGGCCAGGGATATTAAGGTCAGGGATATTAGGGCCTGGGATATTAGGGCCAGGGATATTTGGGCCAGGGATATTAGGGCCACGGATATTAGGGCCAGGGATATTAGGGCCAGGGATATTAGGGCCAGAGATATTAGGGCCAGGGATATTAGGGCCACGGATATTACGGTCAGGGATATTAGGGCCAGGGATATAATGGCTAGAGATATTAGGGAAAGGCATATTATGGCCAGGGATATTAGGGCCAGGGATATTAGGGCCAGGGATATTAGGGTCAGGGATATTAGGGCCAGGGATATTAATGCCAGGGATATTAGGGCCAGGGATATTAGGGCCAGGGATATTATGGCCAGTGATATTAGGGCCAGGGATATTAGGGCCAGGGATATTAGGGCCAGGGATATTAGGGCCAGGGATATTAGGTCCAGGGATATTAGGGCCAGGGATATTAGGGCCAGGGATATTAGGGCCAGGGATATTTGGTCCAGGGATATTAGGTCCACGGATATTACGGCCAGAGATATTAGGGCGAGGGATATTAGGGCCAGGGATATTAGGGCCAGGGATATTAGGGTCAGGGATATTAGGGCCATGGATATTAGGTCCAGGGATATTAGGGCCAGGGATATTAGGGCCAGGGATATTAGGGCCAGGGATATTAGGGCCAGGGATATTAGGGCCAGGGATATTAGGGCCAGGGATATTAGGGCCAGGGATATTAGGGCCAGGGATATTAGGGCCAGGGATATTAGGGCCAGGGATATTAGGCCCAGTGATATTAGTGCCAGGGATTTTAGGGCAAGGGATATTAGGGCCAGGGATATTAGGGCCAGGGATATTAGGGCCAGGGATGTTAGGTCCACGGATATTAGGGCCAGGGATATTAGGGCCAGGGATATTAGGGCCAGGGATATTAGGGCCAGGGATATTAGGGCCAGGGTTATTAGGGCCAGGGATATTAGGGCCAGGGATATTAGGGCCAGGGATATTAGGGCCAGGGATATTAGGGCCAGGGATATTAGGGCCAGGGATATTAGGGCCAGGGATATTAGGGCCAGGGATATTAGGGCCAGGGATATTAGGGCCAGGGATTTTAGGGCAAGGGATATTAGGGCCAGGGATATTAGGGCCAGGGATATTAGGGCCAGGGATATTAGGTCCAGGGATATTAGGGCCAGGGATATTAGGGCCAGGGATATTAGGACCTGGGATATCAGGGCCAGGAATATTAGGGCCAGGGATATTAGGGCCAGGGATATTAGGGCCAGGGATATTAGGGCCAGGGATATTAGGGCCAGGGATATTAGGGCCAGGGATATTAGGGCCAGGGATATTAGGGCCAGGGATATTAGGGCCAGGGATATTAGGGCCAGGGATATTAGGGCCAGGGATTTTAGGGCAAGGGATATTAGGGCCAGGGATATTAGGGCCAGGGATATTAGGTCCAGGGATATTAGGGCCAGGGATATTAGGGCCAGGGATATTAGGACCAGGGATATCAGGGCCAGGAATATTAGGGCCAGGGATATTAGGGCCAGGGATATTAGGGCCAGGGATATTAGGGCCAGGGATATTAGGGCCAGGGATATTAGGGCCAGGGATATTAGGGCCAGGGAGATTAGGGCCAGCATTATTAGGGACAGGGATATTAGTGCCAGGGATATTATGGCCAGGGATATTAGGCGCCAGGGATATTAGGGCAAGGGATATTATGGCCAGGGATATTAGGGCCAGGGATATTAAGGTCAGGGATATTAGGGCCAGGGATATTAGGGCCAGGGATATTTGGGCCAGGGATATTAGGGCCACGGATATTAGGGCCAGGGATATTAGGGCCAGGGATATTAGGGCCAGAGATATTAGGGCCAGGGATATTAGGGCCACGGATATTACGGTCAGGGATATTAGGGCCAGGGATATAATGGCTAGAGATATTAGGGAAAGGCATATTATGGCCAGGGATATTAGGGCCAGGGATATTAGGGCCAGGGATATTAGGGCCAGGGATATTAGGGCCAGGGATATTAATGCCAGGGATATTAGGGCCAGGGATATTAGGGCCAGGGATATTATGGCCAGTGATATTAGGGCCAGGGATATTAGGGCCAGGGATATTAGGGCCAGGGATATTAGGGCCAGGGATATTAGGTCCAGGGATATTAGGGCCAGGGATATTAGGGCCAGGGATATTAGGGCCAAGGATATTAGGGCCAGGGATATTAGGTCCACGGATATTACGGCCAGAGATATTAGGGCGAGGGATATTAGGGCCAGGGATATTAGGGCCAGGGATATTAGGGTCAGGGATATTAGGGCCATGGATATTAGGGCCAGGGATATTTGGGCCAGGGATATTAGGGCCAGGGATATTAGGGCCAAGGATATTAGGGCCAGGGATATTAGGGCCAGGGATATTAGGGCCAGGGATATTAGGGCCAGGGATTTTAGGGCAAGGGATATTAGGGCCAGGGATATTAGGGCCAGGGATATTAGGGCCAGGGATATTAGGTCCAGGGATATAAGGGCCAGGGATATTAGGGCCAGGGATATTAGGACCAGGGATATCAGGGCCAGGAATATTAGGGCCAGGGATATTAGGGCCAGGGATATTAGGGCCAGGGATATTAGGGCCAGGGATATTAGGGCCAGGGATATTAGGGCCAGGGATATTAGGGCCAGGGATATTAGGGCCAGGGATATTAGGGCCAGGGATATTAGGGCCAGGGATTTTAGGGCAAGGGATATTAGGGCCAGGGATATTAGGGCCAGGGATATTAGGGCCAGGGATATTAGGTCCAGGGATATTAGGGCCAGGGATATTAGGGCCAGGGATATTAGGACCAGGGATATCAGGGCCAGGAATATTAGGGCCAGGGATATTAGGTCCAGGGATATTAGGGCCAGGGATATTAGGGCCAGGGATATTAGGGCCAGGGATATTAGGGCCAGGGATATTAGGGCCAGCATTATTAGGGACAGGGATATTAGTGCCAGGGATATTATGGCCAGGGATATTAGGCGCCAGGGATATTAGGGCAAGGGATATTAGGGCCAGGGATATTAGGGCCAGGGATATTAAGGTCAGGGATATTAGGGCCAGGGATATTAGGGCCAGGGATATTTGGGCCAGGGATATTAGGGCCACGGATATTAGGGCCAGGGATATTAGGGCCAGGGATATTAGGGCCAGAGATATTAGGGCCAGGGATATTAGGGCCACGGATATTACGGTTAGGGATATTAGGGCCAGGGATATAATGGCTAGAGATATTAGGGAAAGGCATATTATGGCCAGGGATATTAGGGCCAGGGATATTAGGGCCAGGGATATTAGGGCCAGGGATATTAGGGCCAGGGATATTAATGCCAGGGATATTAGGGCCAGGGATATTAGGGCCAGGGATATTATGGCCAGTGATATTAGGGCCAGGGATATTAGGGCCAGGGATATTAGGGCCAGGGATATTAGGGCCAGGGATATTAGGGCCAGGGATATTAGGGCCAGGGATATTAGGGCCAGGGATATTAGGGCCAGGGATATTAGGTCCACGGATATTACGGCCAGAGATATTAGGGCGAGGGATATTAGGGCCAGGGATATTAGGGCCAGGGATATTAGGGTCAGGGATATTAGGGCCATGGATATTAGGTCCAGGGATATTAGGGCCAGGGATATTAGGGCCAGGGATATTAGGGCCAGGGATATTAGGGCCAGGGATATTAGGGCCAGGGATATTAGGGCCAGGGATATTAGGGCCAGGGATATTAGGGCCAGGGATATTAGGGCCAGGGATATTAGGGCCAGGGATATTAGGCCCAGTGATATTAGGGCCAGGGATTTTAGGGCAAGGGATATTAGGGCCAGGGATATTAGGGCCAGGGATATTAGGGCCAGGGATGTTAGGTCCACGGATATTAGGGCCAGGGATATTAGGGCCAGGGATATTAGGGCCAGGGATATTAGGGCCAGGGATATTAGGGCTAGGGATATTAGGGCCAGGGATATTAGGGCCAGGGATATTAGGGCCAGGGATATTAGGGCCAGGGATATTAGGGCCAGGGATATTAGGGTCAGGGATATTAGGGCCATGGATATTAGGGCCAGGGATATTTGGGCCAGGGATATTAGGGCCAGGGATATTAGGGCCAGGGATATTAGGGCCAGGGATATTAGGGCCAGGGATATTAGGGCCAGGGATATTAGGGCCAGGGATATTAGGGCCAGGGATTTTAGGGCAAGGGATATTAGGGCCAGGGATATTAGGGCCAGGGATATTAGGGCCACGGATATTAGGTCCAGGGATATTAGGGCCAGGGATATTAGGGCCAGGGATATTAGGACCAGGGATATCAGGGCCAGGAATATTAGGGCCAGGGATATTAGGGCCAGGGATATTAGGGCCAGGGATATTAGGGCCAGGGATATTAGGGCCAGGGATATTAGGGCCAGGGATATTAGGGCCAGGGATATTAGGGCCAGGGATATTAGGGCCAGGGATATTAGGGCCAGGGATTTTAGGGCAAGGGATATTAGGGCCAGGGATATTAGGGCCAGGGATATTAGGGCCAGGGATATTAGGTCCAGGGATATTAGGGCCAGGGATATTAGGGCCAGGGATATTAGGACCAGGGATATCAGGGCCAGGAATATTAGGGCCAGGGATATTAGGGCCAGGGATATTAGGGCCAGGGATATTAGGGCCAGGGATATTAGGGCCAGGGATATTAGGGCCAGGGATATTAGGGCCAGGGAGATTAGGGCCAGCATTATTAGGGACAGGGATATTAGTGCCAGGGATATTATGGCCAGGGATATTAGGCGCCAGGGATATTAGGGCAAGGGATATTAGGGCCAGGGATATTAGGGCCAGGGATATTAAGGTCAGGGATATTAGGGCCAGGGATATTAGGGCCAGGGATATTTGGGCCAGGGATATTAGGGCCACGGATATTAGGGCCAGGGATATTAGGGCCAGGGATATTAGGGCCAGAGATATTAGGGCCAGGGATATTAGGGCCACGGATATTACGGTCAGGGATATTAGGGCCAGGGATATAATGGCTAGAGATATTAGGGAAAGGCATATTATGGCCAGGGATATTAGGGCCAGGGATATTAGGGCCAGGGATATTAGGGCCAGGGATATTAGGGCCAGGGATATTAATGCCAGGGATATTAGGGCCAGGGATATTAGGGCCAGGGATATTATGGCCAGTGATATTAGGGCCAGGGATATTAGGGCCAGGGATATTAGGGCCAGGGATATTAGGGCCAGGGATATTAGGGCCAGGGATATTAGGGCCAGGGATATTAGGGCCAGGGATATTAGGGCCAGGGATATTAGGGCCAGGGATATTAGGTCCACGGATATTACGGCCAGAGATATTAGGGCGAGGGATATTAGGGCCAGGGATATTAGGGCCAGGGATATTAGGGTCAGGGATATTAGGGCCATGGATATTAGGTCCAGGGATATTAGGGCCAGGGATATTAGGGCCAGGGATATTAGGGCCAGGGATATTAGGGCCAGGGATATTAGGGCCAGGGATATTAGGGCCAGGGATATTAGGGCCAGGGATATTAGGGCCAGGGATATTAGGGCCAGGGATATTAGGGCCAGGGATATTAGGGCCAGGGATATTAGGCCCAGTGATATTAGGGCCAGGGATTTTAGGGCAAGGGATATTAAGGACAGGGATATTAGGGCCAGGGATATTAGGGCCAGGGATGTTAGGTCCATGGATATTAGGGCCAGGGATATTAGGGCCAGGGATATTAGGGCCAGGGATATTAGGGCCAGGGATATTAGGGCCAGGGTTATTAGGGCCAGGGATATTAGGGCCAGGGATATTAGGGCCAGGGATATTAGGGCCAGGGATATTAGGGCCAGGGATATTAGGGCCAGGGATATTAGGGCCAGGGATATTAGGGCCAGGGATATTAGGGCCAGGGATATTAGGGCCAGGGATTTTAGGGCAAGGGATATTAGGGCCAGGGATATTAGGGCCAGGGATATTAGGGCCAGGGATATTAGGTCCAGGGATATTAGGGCCAGGGATATTAGGGCCAGGGATATTAGGACCAGGGATATCAGGGCCAGGAATATTAGGGCCAGGGATATTAGGGCCAGGGATATTAGGGCCAGGGATATTAGGGCCAGGGATATTAGGGCCAGGGATATTAGGGCCAGGGATATTAGGGCCAGGGATATTAGGGCCAGGGATATTAGGGCCAGGGATATTAGGGCCAGGGATTTTAGGGCAAGGGATATTAGGGCCAGGGATATTAGGGCCAGGGATATTAGGGCCAGGGATATTAGGTCCAGGGATATTAGGGCCAGGGATATTAGGGCCAGGGATATTAGGACCAGGGATATCAGGGCCAGGAATATTAGGGCCAGGGATATTAGGGCCAGGGATATTAGGGCCAGGGATATTAGGGCCAGGGATATTAGGGCCAGGGATATTAGGGCCAGGGATATTAGGGCCAGGGAGATTAGGGCCAGCATTATTAGGGACAGGGATATTAGTGCCAGGGATATTATGGCCAGGGATATTAGGCGCCAGGGATATTAGGGCAAGGGATATTAGGGCCAGGGATATTAGGGCCAGGGATATTAAGGTCAGGGATATTAGGGCCAGGGATATTAGGGCCAGGGATATTTGGGCCAGGGATATTAGGGCCACGGATATTAGGGCCAGGGATATTAGGGCCAGGGATATTAGGGCCAGAGATATTAGGGCCAGGGATATTAGGGCCACGGATATTACGGTCAGGGATATTAGGGCCAGGGATATAATGGCTAGAGATATTAGGGAAAGGCATATTATGGCCAGGGATATTAGGGCCAGGGATATTAGGGCCAGGGATATTAGGGCCAGGGATATTAATGCCGGGGATATTAGGGCCAGGGATATTAGGGCCAGGGATATTATGGCCAGTGATATTAGGGCCAGGGATATTAGGGCCAGGGATATTAGGGCCAGGGATATTAGGGCCAGGGATATTAGGTCCAGGGATATTATGGCCAGGGATATTAGGGCCAGGGATATTAGGGCCAGGGATATTAGGGCCAGGGATATTAGGTCCACGGATATTACGGCCAGAGATATTAGGGCGAGGGATATTAGGGCCAGGGATATTAGGGCCAGGGATATTAGGGTCAGGGATATTAGGGCCATGGATATTAGGGCCAGGGATATTTGGGCCAGGGATATTAGGGCCAGGGATATTAGGGCCAGGGATATTAGGGCCAGGGATATTAGGGCCAGGGATATTAGGGCCAGGGATATTAGGGCCAGGGATATTAGGGCCAGGGATATTAGGGCCAGGGATTTTAGGGCAAGGGATATTAGGGCCAGGGATATTAGGGCCAGGGATATTAGGGCCAGGGATATTAGGTCCAGGGATATTAGGGCCAGGGATATTAGGGCCAGGGATATTAGGACCAGGGATATCAGGGCCAGGAATATTAGGGCCAGGGATATTAGGGCCAGGGATATTAGGGCCAGGGATATTAGGGCCAGGGATATTAGGGCCAGGGATATTAGGGCCAGCGATATTAGGGCCAGGGATATTAGGGCCAGGGATATTAGGGCCAGGGATATTAGGTCCAGGGATATTAGGGCCAGGGATATTAGGGCCAGGGATATTAGGGCCAGGGATATTAGGACCAGGGATATCAGGGCCAGGAATATTAGGGCCAGGGATATTAGGGCCAGGGATATTAGGGCCAGGGATATTAAGGCCAGGGATATTAGGGCCAGGGATATTAGGGTCAGGGATATTAGGGCCATGGATATTAGGGCCAGGGATATTTGGGCCAGGGATATTAGGGCCAGGGATATTAGGGCCAGGGATATTAGGGCCAGGGATATTAGGGCCAGGGATATTAGGGCCAGGGATATTAGGGCCAGGGATATTAGGGCCAGGGATTTTAGGGCAAGGGATATTAGGGCCAGGGATATTAGGGCCAGGGATATTAGGGCCAGGGATATTAGGTCCAGGGATATTAGGGCCAGGGATATTAGGGCCAGGGATATTAGGACCAGGGATATCAGGGCCAGGAATATTAGGGCCAGGGATATTAGGGCCAGGGATATTAGGGCCAGGGATATTAGGGCCAGGGATATTAGGGCCAGGGATATTAGGGCCAGGGATATTAGGGCCAGGGATATTAGGGCCAGGGATATTAGGGCCAGGGATATTAGGGCCAGGGATTTTAGGGCAAGGGATATTAGGGCCAGGGATATTAGGGCCAGGGATATTAGGGCCAGGGATATTAGGTCCAGGGATATTAGGGCCAGGGATATTAGGGCCAGGGATATTAGGACCAGGGATATCAGCGCCAGGAATATTAGGGCCAGGGATATTAGGGCCAGGGATATTAGGGCCAGGGATATTAGGGCCAGGGATATTAGGGCCAGGGATATTAGGGCCAGGGAGATTAGGGCCAGCATTATTAGGGACAGGGATATTAGTGCCAGGGATATTATGGCCAGGGATATTCGGCGCCAGGGATATTAGGGCAAGGGATATTAGGGCCAGGGATATTAGGGCCAGGGATATTAAGGTCAGGGATATTAGGGCCAGGGATATTAGGGCCAGGGATATTTGGGCCAGGGATATTAGGGCCACGGATATTAGGGCCAGGGATATTAGGGCCAGGGATATTAGGGCCAGAGATATTAGGGCCAGGGATATTAGGGCCACGGATATTACGGTCAGGGATATTAGGGCCAGGGATATAATGGCTAGAGATATTAGGGAAAGGCATATTATGGCCAGGGATATTAGGGCCAGGGATATTAGGGCCAGGGATATTAGGGCCAGGGATATTAGGGCCAGTGATATTAATGCCAGGGATATTAGGGCCAGGGATATTAGGGCCAGGGATATTATGGCCAGTGATATTAGGGCCAGGGATATTAGGGCCAGGGATATTAGGGCCAGCCATATTAGGGCCAGGGATATTAGGGCCAGGGATATTAGGGCCAGGGATATTAGGGCCAGGGATATTAGGGCCAGGGATATTAGGTCCACGGATATTACGGCCAGAGATATTAGGGCGAGGGATATTAGGGCCAGGGATATTAGGGCCAGGGATATTAGGGTCAGGGATATTAGGGCCATGGATATTAGGTCCAGGGATATTAGGGCCAGGGATATTAGGGCCAGGGATATTAGGGCCAGGGATATTAGGGCCAGGGATATTAGGGCCAGGGATATTAGGGCCAGGGATATTAGGGCCAGGGATATTAGGGCCAGGGATATTAGGGCCAGGGATATTAGGGCCAGGGATATTAGGGCCAGGGATATTAGGCCCAGTGATATTAGGGCCAGGGATTTTAGGGCAAGGGATATTAGGGACTGGGATATTAGGGCCAGGGATATTAGGGCCAGGGATGTTAGGTCCACGGATATTAGGGCCAGGGATATTAGGGCCAGGGATATTAGGGCCAGGGATATTAGGGCCAGGGATATTAGGGCCAGGGTTATTAGGGCCAGGGATATTAGGGCCAGGGATATTAGGGCCAGGGATATTAGGGCCAGGGATATTAGGGCCAGGGATATTAGGGCCAGGGATATTAGGGCCAGGGATATTAGGGCCAGGGATATTAGGGCCAGGGATATTAGGGCCAGGGATTTTAGGGCAAGGGATATTAGGGCCAGGGATATTAGGGCCAGGGATATTAGGGCCAGGGATATTAGGTCCAGGGATATTAGGGCCAGGGATATTAGGGCCAGGGATATTAGGACCAGGGATATCAGGGCCAGGAATATTAGGGCCAGGGATATTAGGGCCAGGGATATTAGGGCCAGGGATAT
Source organism: Petromyzon marinus (assembly GCF_048934315.1). Classification (NCBI taxonomy): domain Eukaryota; kingdom Metazoa; phylum Chordata; class Hyperoartia; order Petromyzontiformes; family Petromyzontidae; genus Petromyzon; species Petromyzon marinus. The sequence goes on along the minus strand of NW_027422684.1, from coordinate 4,760,170 downwards.
TAGGGCCAGGGATATTAGGGCCAGGGATATTAGGGCCAGGGATATTAGGGCCAGGGATATTAGGGCCAGGGATATTAGGGCCAGGGATATTAGGGCAAGGGATATTAGGGCCAGGGATATTAGGGCCAGGGATATTAGGGCCAGGGATATTAGGTCCAGGGATATTAGGGCCAGGGATATTAGGGCCAGGGATATTAGGACCAGGGATATCAGGGCCAGGAATATTAGGGCCAGGGATATTAGGGCCAGGGATATTAGGGCCAGGGATATTAGGGCCAGGGATATTAGGGCCAGGGATATTAGGGCCAGGGATATTAGGGCCAGGGATATTAATGCCGGGGATATTAGGGCCAGGGATATTAGGGCCAGGGATATTATGGCCAGTGATATTAGGGCCAGGGATATTAGGGCCAGGGATATTAGGGCCAGGGATATTAGGGCCAGGGATATTAGGTCCAGGGATATTAGGGCCAGGGATATTAGGGCCAGGGATATTAGGGCCAGGGATATTAGGGCCAGGGATATTAGGTCCACGGATATTACGGCCAGAGATATTAGGGCGAGGGATATTAGGGCCAGGGATATTAGGGCCAGGGATATTAGGGTCAGGGATATTAGGGCCATGGATATTAGGGCCAGGGATATTTGGGCCAGGGATATTAGGGCCAGGGATATTAGGGCCAGGGATATTAGGGCCAGGGATATTAGGGCCAGGGATATTAGGGCCAGGGATATTAGGTCCAGGGATATTAGGGCCAGGGATATTAGGGCCAGGGATATTAGGGCCAGGGATATTAGGGCCAGGGATATTAGGTCCACGGATATTACGGCCAGAGATATTAGGGCGAGGGATATTAGGGCCAGGGATATTAGGGCCAGGGACATTAGGGTCACGGATATTAGGGCCATGGATATTAGGGCCAGGGATATTTGGGCCAGGGATATTAGGGCCAGGGATATTAGGGCCAGGGATATTAGGGCCAGGGATATTAGGGCCAGGGATATTAGGGCCAGGGATATTAGGGCCAGGGATATTAGGGCCAGGGATATTAGGGCCAGGGATTTTAGGGCAAGGGATATTAGGGCCAGGGATATTAGGGCCAGGGATATTAGGGCCAGGGATATTAGGTCCAGGGATATTAGGGCCAGGGATATTAGGGCCAGGGATATTAGGACCAGGGATATCAGGGCCAGGAATATTAGGGCCAGGGATATTAGGGTCAGGGATATTAGGGCCAGGGATATTAGGGCCAGGGATATTAGGGCCAGGGATATTAGGGCCAGCGATATTAGGGCCAGGGATATTAGGGCCAGGGATATTAGGGCCAGGGATATTAGGTCCAGGGATATTAGGGCCAGGGATATTAGGGCCAGGGATATTAGGGCCAGGGATATTAGGACCAGGGATATCAGGGCCAGGAATATTAGGGCCAGGGATATTAGGGCCAGGGATATTAGGGCCAGGGATATTAGGGCCAGGGATATTAGGGCCAGGGATATTAGGGTCAGGGATATTAGGGCCATGGATATTAGGGCCAGGGATATTTGGGCCAGGGATATTAGGGCCAGGGATATTAGGGCCAGGGATATTAGGGCCAGGGATATTAGGGCCAGGGATATTAGGGCCAGGGATATTAGGGCCAGGGATATTAGGGCCAGGGATTTTAGGGCAAGGGAAATTAGGGCCAGGGATATTAGGGCCAGGGATATTAGGGCCAGGGATATTAGGTCCAGGGATATTAGGGCCAGGGATATTAGGGCCAGGGATATTAGGACCAGGGATATCAGGGCCAGGAATATTAGGGCCAGGGATATTAGGGCCAGGGATATTAGGGCCAGGGATATTAGGGCCAGGGATATTAGGGCCAGGGATATTAGGGCCAGGGATATTAGGGCCAGGGATATTAGGGCCAGGGATATTAGGGCCAGGGATATTAGGGCCAGGGATTTTAGGGCAAGGGATATTAGGGCCAGGGATATTAGGGCCAGGGATATTAGGGCCAGGGATATTAGGTCCAGGGATATTAGGGCCAGGGATATTAGGGCCAGGGATATTAGGACCAGGGATATCAGGGCCAGGAATATTAGGGCCAGGGATATTAAGGCCAGGGATATTAGGGCCAGGGATATTAGGGCCAGGGATATTAGGGCCAGGGATATTAGGGCCAGGGATATTAGGGCCAGGGAGATTAGGGCCAGCATTATTAGGGACAGGGATATTAGTGCCAGGGATATTATGGCCAGGGATATTAGGCGCCAGGGATATTAGGGCAAGGGATATTAGGGCCAGGGATATTAGGGCCAGGGATATTAAGGTCAGGGATATTAGGGCCAGGGATATTAGGGCCAGGGATATTTGGGCCAGGGATATTAGGGCCACGGATATTAGGGCCAGGGATATTAGGGCCAGGGATATTAGGGCCAGAGATATTAGGGCCAGGGATATTAGGGCCACGGATATTACGGTCAGGGATATTAGGGCCAGGGATATAATGGCTAGAGATATTAGGGAAAGGCATATTATGGCCAGGGATATTAGGGCCAGGGATATTAGGGCCAGGGATATTAGGGCCAGGGATATTAGGGCCAGGGATATTAATGCCAGGGATATTAGGGCCAGGGATATTAGGGCCAGGGATATTATGGCCAGTGATATTAGGGCCAGGGATATTAGGGCCAGGGATATTAGGGCCAGCCATATTAGGGCCAGGGATATTAGGGCCAGGGATATTAGGGCCAGGGATATTAGGGCCAGGGATATTAGGGCCAGGGATATTAGGTCCACGGATATTACGGCCAGAGATATTAGGGCGAGGGATATTAGGGCCAGGGATATTAGGGCCAGGGATATTAGGGTCAGGGATATTAGGGCCATGGATATTAGGTCCAGGGATATTAGGGCCAGGGATATTAGGGCCAGGGATATTAGGGCCAGGGATATTAGGGCCAGGGATATTAGGGCCAGGGATATTAGGGCCAGGGATATTAGGGCCAGGGATATTAGGGCCAGGGATATTAGGGCCAGGGATATTAGGGCCAGGGATATTAGGGCCAGGGATATTAGGCCCAGTGATATTAGGGCCAGGGATTTTAGGGCAAGGGATATCAGGGCCAGGAATATTAGGGCCAGGGATATTAGGGCCAGGGATATTAGGGCCAGGGATATTAGGGCCAGGGATATTAGGGCCAGGGATATTAGGGCCAGGGATATTAGGGCCAGGGAGATTAGGGCCAGCATTATTAGGGACAGGGATATTAGTGCCAGGGATATTATGGCCAGGGATATTAGGCGCCAGGGATATTAGGGCAAGGGATATTAGGGCCAGGGATATTAGGGCCAGGGATATTAAGGTCAGGGATATTAGGGCCAGGGATATTAGGGCCAGGGATATTTGGGCCAGGGATATTAGGGCCACGGATATTAGGGCCAGGGATATTAGGGCCAGGGATATTAGGGCCAGAGATATTAGGGCCAGGGATATTAGGGCCACGGATATTACGGTCAGGGATATTAGGGCCAGGGATATAATGGCTAGAGATATTAGGGAAAGGCATATTATGGCCAGGGATATTAGGGCCAGGGATATTAGGGCCAGGGATATTAGGGCCAGGGATATTAGGGCCAGGGATATTAATGCCAGGGATATTAGGGCCAGGGATATTAGGGCCAGGGATATTATGGCCAGTGATATTAGGGCCAGGGATATTAGGGCCAGGGATATTAGGGCCAGCCATATTAGGGCCAGGGATATTAGGGCCAGGGATATTAGGGCCAGGGATATTAGGGCCAGGGATATTAGGGCCAGGGATATTAGGTCCACGGATATTACGGCCAGAGATATTAGGGCGAGGGATATTAGGGCCAGGGATATTAGGGCCAGGGATATTAGGGTCAGGGATATTAGGGCCATGGATATTAGGTCCAGGGATATTAGGGCCAGGGATATTAGGGCCAGGGATATTAGGGCCAGGGATATTAGGGCCAGGGATATTAGGTCCAGGGATATTAGGGCCAGGGATATTAGGGCCAGGGATATTAGGGCCAGGGATATTAGGGCCAGGGATATTAGGTCCACGGATATTACGGCCAGAGATATTAGGGCGAGGGATATTAGGGCCAGGGATATTAGGGCCAGGGACATTAGGGTCACGGATATTAGGGCCATGGATATTAGGGCCAGGGATATTTGGGCCAGGGATATTAGGGCCAGGGATATTAGGGCCAGGGATATTAGGGCCAGGGATATTAGGGCCAGGGATATTAGGGCCAGGGATATTAGGGCCAGGGATATTAGGGCCAGGGATATTAGGGCCAGGGATTTTAGGGCAAGGGATATTAGGGCCAGGGATATTAGGGCCAGGGATATTAGGGCCAGGGATATTAGGTCCAGGGATATTAGGGCCAGGGATATTAGGGCCAGGGATATTAGGACCAGGGATATCAGGGCCAGGAATATTAGGGCCAGGGATATTAGGGTCAGGGATATTAGGGCCAGGGATATTAGGGCCAGGGATATTAGGGCCAGGGATATTAGGGCCAGCGATATTAGGGCCAGGGATATTAGGGCCAGGGATATTAGGGCCAGGGATATTAGGTCCAGGGATATTAGGGCCAGGGATATTAGGGCCAGGGATATTAGGGCCAGGGATATTAGGACCAGGGATATCAGGGCCAGGAATATTAGGGCCAGGGATATTAGGGCCAGGGATATTAGGGCCAGGGATATTAGGGCCAGGGATATTAGGGCCAGGGATATTAGGGTCAGGGATATTAGGGCCATGGATATTAGGGCCAGGGATATTTGGGCCAGGGATATTAGGGCCAGGGATATTAGGGCCAGGGATATTAGGGCCAGGGATATTAGGGCCAGGGATATTAGGGCCAGGGATATTAGGGCCAGGGATATTAGGGCCAGGGATTTTAGGGCAAGGGAAATTAGGGCCAGGGATATTAGGGCCAGGGATATTAGGGCCAGGGATATTAGGTCCAGGGATATTAGGGCCAGGGATATTAGGGCCAGGGATATTAGGACCAGGGATATCAGGGCCAGGAATATTAGGGCCAGGGATATTAGGGCCAGGGATATTAGGGCCAGGGATATTAGGGCCAGGGATATTAGGGCCAGGGATATTAGGGCCAGGGATATTAGGGCCAGGGATATTAGGGCCAGGGATATTAGGGCCAGGGATATTAGGGCCAGGGATTTTAGGGCAAGGGATATTAGGGCCAGGGATATTAGGGCCAGGGATATTAGGGCCAGGGATATTAGGTCCAGGGATATTAGGGCCAGGGATATTAGGGCCAGGGATATTAGGACCAGGGATATCAGGGCCAGGAATATTAGGGCCAGGGATATTAAGGCCAGGGATATTAGGGCCAGGGATATTAGGGCCAGGGATATTAGGGCCAGGGATATTAGGGCCAGGGATATTAGGGCCAGGGAGATTAGGGCCAGCATTATTAGGGACAGGGATATTAGTGCCAGGGATATTATGGCCAGGGATATTAGGCGCCAGGGATATTAGGGCAAGGGATATTAGGGCCAGGGATATTAGGGCCAGGGATATTAAGGTCAGGGATATTAGGGCCAGGGATATTAGGGCCAGGGATATTTGGGCCAGGGATATTAGGGCCACGGATATTAGGGCCAGGGATATTAGGGCCAGGGATATTAGGGCCAGAGATATTAGGGCCAGGGATATTAGGGCCACGGATATTACGGTCAGGGATATTAGGGCCAGGGATATAATGGCTAGAGATATTAGGGAAAGGCATATTATGGCCAGGGATATTAGGGCCAGGGATATTAGGGCCAGGGATATTAGGGCCAGGGATATTAGGGCCAGGGATATTAATGCCAGGGATATTAGGGCCAGGGATATTAGGGCCAGGGATATTATGGCCAGTGATATTAGGGCCAGGGATATTAGGGCCAGGGATATTAGGGCCAGCCATATTAGGGCCAGGGATATTAGGGCCAGGGATATTAGGGCCAGGGATATTAGGGCCAGGGATATTAGGGCCAGGGATATTAGGTCCACGGATATTACGGCCAGAGATATTAGGGCGAGGGATATTAGGGCCAGGGATATTAGGGCCAGGGATATTAGGGTCAGGGATATTAGGGCCATGGATATTAGGTCCAGGGATATTAGGGCCAGGGATATTAGGGCCAGGGATATTAGGGCCAGGGATATTAGGGCCAGGGATATTAGGGCCAGGGATATTAGGGCCAGGGATATTAGGGCCAGGGATATTAGGGCCAGGGATATTAGGGCCAGGGATATTAGGGCCAGGGATATTAGGGCCAGGGATATTAGGCCCAGTGATATTAGGGCCAGGGATTTTAGGGCAAGGGATATCAGGGCCAGGAATATTAGGGCCAGGGATATTAGGGCCAGGGATATTAGGGCCAGGGATATTAGGGCCAGGGATATTAGGGCCAGGGATATTAGGGCCAGGGATATTAGGGCCAGGGAGATTAGGGCCAGCATTATTAGGGACAGGGATATTAGTGCCAGGGATATTATGGCCAGGGATATTAGGCGCCAGGGATATTAGGGCAAGGGATATTAGGGCCAGGGATATTAGGGCCAGGGATATTAAGGTCAGGGATATTAGGGCCAGGGATATTAGGGCCAGGGATATTTGGGCCAGGGATATTAGGGCCACGGATATTAGGGCCAGGGATATTAGGGCCAGGGATATTAGGGCCAGAGATATTAGGGCCAGGGATATTAGGGCCACGGATATTACGGTCAGGGATATTAGGGCCAGGGATATAATGGCTAGAGATATTAGGGAAAGGCATATTATGGCCAGGGATATTAGGGCCAGGGATATTAGGGCCAGGGATATTAGGGCCAGGGATATTAGGGCCAGGGATATTAATGCCAGGGATATTAGGGCCAGGGATATTAGGGCCAGGGATATTATGGCCAGTGATATTAGGGCCAGGGATATTAGGGCCAGGGATATTAGGGCCAGCCATATTAGGGCCAGGGATATTAGGGCCAGGGATATTAGGGCCAGGGATATTAGGGCCAGGGATATTAGGGCCAGGGATATTAGGTCCACGGATATTACGGCCAGAGATATTAGGGCGAGGGATATTAGGGCCAGGGATATTAGGGCCAGGGATATTAGGGTCAGGGATATTAGGGCCATGGATATTAGGTCCAGGGATATTAGGGCCAGGGATATTAGGGCCAGGGATATTAGGGCCAGGGATATTAGGGCCAGGGATATTAGGGCCAGGGATATTAGGGCCAGGGATATTAGGGCCAGGGATATTAGGGCCAGGGATATTAGGGCCAGGGATATTAGGGCCAGGGATATTAGGGCCAGGGATATTAGGCCCAGTGATATTAGGGCCAGGGATTTTAGGGCAAGGGATATCAGGGCCAGGAATATTAGGGCCAGGGATATTAGGGCCAGGGATATTAGGGCCAGGGATATTAGGGCCAGGGATATTAGGGCCAGGGATATTAGGGCCAGGGATATTAGGGCCAGGGAGATTAGGGCCAGCATTATTAGGGACAGGGATATTAGTGCCAGGGATATTATGGCCAGGGATATTAGGCGCCAGGGATATTAGGGCAAGGGATATTAGGGCCAGGGATATTAGGGCCAGGGATATTAAGGTCAGGGATATTAGGGCCAGGGATATTAGGGCCAGGGATATTTGGGCCAGGGATATTAGGGCCACGGATATTAGGGCCAGGGATATTAGGGCCAGGGATATTAGGGCCAGAGATATTAGGGCCAGGGATATTAGGGCCACGGATATTACGGTCAGGGATATTAGGGCCAGGGATATAATGGCTAGAGATATTAGGGAAAGGCATATTATGGCCAGGGATATTAGGGCCAGGGATATTAGGGCCAGGGATATTAGGGCCAGGGATATTAGGGCCAGGGATATTAATGCCAGGGATATTAGGGCCAGGGATATTAGGGCCAGGGATATTATGGCCAGTGATATTAGGGCCAGGGATATTAGGGCCAGGGATATTAGGGCCAGCCATATTAGGGCCAGGGATATTAGGGCCAGGGATATTAGGGCCAGGGATATTAGGGCCAGGGATATTAGGGCCAGGGATATTAGGTCCACGGATATTACGGCCAGAGATATTAGGGCGAGGGATATTAGGGCCAGGGATATTAGGGCCAGGGATATTAGGGTCAGGGATATTAGGGCCATGGATATTAGGTCCAGGGATATTAGGGCCAGGGATATTAGGGCCAGGGATATTAGGGCCAGGGATATTAGGGCCAGGGATATTAGGGCCAGGGATATTAGGGCCAGGGATATTAGGGCCAGGGATATTAGGGCCAGGGATATTAGGGCCAGGGATATTAGGGCCAGGGATATTAGGGCCAGGGATATTAGGCCCAGTGATATTAGGGCCAGGGATTTTAGGGCAAGGGATATTAGGGACAGGGATATTAGGGCCAGGGATATTAGGGCCAGGGATGTTAGGTCCACGGATATTAGGGCCAGGGATATTAGGGCCAGGGATATTAGGGCCAGGGATATTAGGGCCAGGGATATTAGGGCCAGGGTTATTAGGGCCAGGGATATTAGGGCCAGGGATATTAGGGCCAGGGATATTAGGGCCAGGGATATTAGGGCCAGGGATATTAGGGCCAGGGATATTAGGGCCAGGGATTTTAGGGCAAGGGATATTAGGGCCAGGGATATTAGGGCCAGGGATATTAGGGCCAGGGATATTAGGTCCAGGGATATTAGGGCCAGGGATATTAGGGCCAGGGATATTAGGACCAGGGATATCAGGGCCAGGAATATTAGGGCCAGGGATATTAGGGCCAGGGATATTAGGGCCAGGGATATTAGGGCCAGGGATATTAGGGCCAGGGATATTAGGGCCAGGGATATTAGGGCCAGGGATATTAGGGCCAGGGATATTAGGGCCAGGGATATTAGGGCAAGGGATATTAGGGCCAGGGATATTAGGGCCAGGGATATTAGGGCCAGGGATATTAGGTCCAGGGATATTAGGGCCAGGGATATTAGGGCCAGGGATATTAGGACCAGGAATATCAGGGCCAGGAATATTAGGGCCAGGGATATTAGGGCCAGGGATATTAGGGCCAGGGATATTAGGGCCAGGGATATTAGGGCCAGGGATATTAGGGCCAGGGATATTAGGGCCAGGGAGATTAGGGCCAGCATTATTAGGGACAGGGATATTAGTGCCAGGGATATTATGGCCAGGGATATTAGGCGCCAGGGATATTAGGGCAAGGGATATTAGGGCCAGGGATATTAGGGCCAGGGATATTAAGGTCAGGGATATTAGGGCCAGGGATATTAGGGCCAGGGATATTTGGGCCAGGGATATTAGGGCCACGGATATTAGGGCCAGGGATATTAGGGCCAGGGATATTAGGGCCAGAGATATTAGGGCCAGGGATATTAGGGCCACGGATATTACGGTCAGGGATATTAGGGCCAGGGATATAATGGCTAGAGATATTAGGGAAAGGCATATTATGGCCAGGGATATTAGGGCCAGGGATATTAGGGCCAGGGATATTAGGGCCAGGGATATTAGGGCCAGGGATATTAATGCCGGGGATATTAGGGCCAGGGATATTAGGGCCAGGGATATTATGGCCAGTGATATTAGGGCCAGGGATATTAGGGCCAGGGATATTAGGGCCAGGGATATTAGGGCCAGGGATATTAGGTCCAGGGATATTAGGGCCAGGGATATTAGGGCCAGGGATATTAGGGCCAGGGATATTAGGGCCAGGGATATTAGGTCCACGGATATTACGGCCAGAGATATTAGGGCGAGGGATATTAGGGCCAGGGATATTAGGGCCAGGGATATTAGGGTCAGGGATATTAGGGCCATGGATATTAGGGCCAGGGATATTTGGGCCAGGGATATTAGGGCCAGGGATATTAGGGCCAGGGATATTAGGGCCAGGGATATTAGGGCCAGGGATATTAGGGCCAGGGATATTAGGGCCAGGGATATTAGGGCCAGGGATTTTAGGGCAAGGGATATTAGGGCCAGGGATATTAGGGCCAGGGATATTAGGGCCAGGGATATTAGGTCCAGGGATATTAGGGCCAGGGATATTAGGGCCAGGGATATTAGGACCAGGGATATCAGGGCCAGGAATATTAGGGCCAGGGATATTAGGGCCAGGGATATTAGGGCCAGGGATATTAGGGCCAGGGATATTAGGGCCAGGGATATTAGGGCCAGGGATATTAGGGCCAGGGATATTAGGGCCAGGGATATTAGGGCCAGGGATATTAGGGCCAGGGATTTTAGGGCAAGGGATATTAGGGCCAGGGATATTAGGGCCAGGGATATTAGGGCCAGGGATATTAGGTCCAGGGATATTAGGGCCAGGGATATTAGGGCCAGGGATATTAGGGCCAGGGATATTAGGGCCAGGAATATTAGGGCCAGGGATATTAGGGCCAGGGATATTAGGGCCAGGGATATTAGGGCCAGGGATATTAGGGCCAGGGATATTAGGGCCAGGGAGATTAGGGCCAGCATTATTAGTGACAGGGATATTAGTGCAGGGATATTAGGGCCAGGGATATTAGGGCCAGGGATATTAGGGCAAGGGATATTAGGGCCAGGGATATTAGGGCCAGGGATATTAGGGCCAGGGATATTAGGGCCAGGGATATTAGGGCCAGGGATATTTGCGCCAGGGATATTAGGGCCACGGATATTAGGGCCAGGGATATTAAGGCCAGGGATATTAGGGCAAGGGATATTAGGGACAGGGATATTAGGGCCAGGGATATTAGGGCCAGGGATGTTAGGTCCACGGATATTAGGGCCAGGGATATTAGGGCCAGGGATATTAGGGCCAGGGATATTAGGGCCAGGGATATTAGGGCCAGGGATATTAGGGCCAGGGATATTAGGGCCAGGGATATTAGGGCCAGGGATATTAGGGCCAGGGATATTAGGGCCAGGGATATTAGGGCCAGGGATATTAGGGCCAGGGATATTAGGGCCAGGGATATTAGGGCCAGGGATATTAGGGCCAGGGATATTAGGGCCAGGGATATTAGGGCCAGGGATATTAGGTCCACGGATATTACGGCCAGAGATATTAGGGCGAGGGATATTAGGGCCAGGGATATTAGGGCCAGGGATATTAGGGTCAGGAATATTAGGGCCATGGATATTAGGGCCAGGGATATTTGGGCCAGGGATATTAGGGCCACGGATATTAGGGCCAGGGATATTAGGGCCAGGGATATTAGGGCCAGAGATATTAGGGCCAGGGATATTAGGGCCAGGGATATTACGGTCAGGGATATTAGGGCCAGGGATATAATGGCCAGGGATATTAGGGCCAGGCATATTATGGCCAGGGATATTAGGGCCAGGGATATTAGGGCCAGGGATATTAGGGCCAGGGATATTAGGGCCAGGGATATTAAGGCCAGGGATATTAGGGCCAGGGATATTAGGGCCAGGGATATTATGGCCAGCGATATTAGGGCCAGGGATATTAGGGCCAAGGATATTAGGGCCAGGGATATTAGGGCCAGAAATATTAGGGCCAGGGATATTAGGGCAGGGATATTAGGGCCAGGGATATTAGGGCCAGGGATATTAGGGCCAGGGATATCAGTTCCACGGATATTACGGCCAGGGATATTAGGGCCAGGGATATTAGGGCCAGAGATATTAGGGCCAGGGATATTAGGGCCAGGGATATTAGGGCCAGGGTTATTAGGGCCAGGGTTATTAAGGCCAGGGATATTAGGGCCAGGGATATTAGGGCCAGGGATATTAGGGCCAGGGATATTAGGGCCAGGGATATTAGGGCAAGGGATATTATGGGCCAGGGATATTAGGGCCAAGGATATTAGGGCCAGGGATTTTAGGGCAAGGGATATTAGGGCCAGGGATATTAGGGCCAGGGATATTAGTGCCAGGGATATTAGGGCCATGGATATTAGGTCCAGGGATGTTAGGGCCAGGGATATTAGGGCCAGGGATATTAGGTCCACGGATATTACGGCCAGAGATATTAGGGCGAGGGATATTAGGGCCAGGGATATTAGGGCCAGGGATATTAGGGTCAGGAATATTAGGGCCATGGATATTAGGGCCAGGGATATTTGGGCCAGGGATATTAGGGCCACGGATATTAGGGCCAGGGATATTAGGGCCAGGGATATTAGGGCCAGAGATATTAGGGCCAGGGATATTAGGGCCAGGGATATTACGGTCAGGGATATTAGGGCCAGGGATATAATGGCCAGGGATATTAGGGCCAGGCCTATTATGGCCAGGGATATTAGGGCCAGGGATATTAGGGCCAGGGATATTAGGGCCAGGGATATTAGGGCCAGGGATATTAAGGCCAGGGATATTAGGGCCAGGGATATTAGGGCCAGGGATATTATGGCCAGCGATATTAGGGCCAGGGATATTAGGGCCAAGGATATTAGGGCCAGGGATATTAGGGCCAGAAATATTAGGGCCAGGGATATTAGGGCCAGGGATATTAGGGCCAGGGATATTAGGGCCAGGGATATTAGGGCCAGGGATATCAGTTCCACGGATATTACGGCCAGGGATATTAGGGCCAGGGATATTAGGGCCAGAGATATTAGGGCCAGGGATATTAGGGCCAGGGATATTAGGGCCAGGGTTATTAGGGCCAGGGTTATTAAGGCCAGGGATATTAGGGCCAGGGATATTAGGGCCAGGGATATTAGGGCCAGGGATATTAGGGCCAGGGATATTAGGGCAAGGGATATTATGGGCCAGGGATATTAGGGCCAAGGATATTAGGGCCAGGGATTTTAGGGCAAGGGATATTAGGGCCAGGGATATTAGGGCCAGGGATATTAGTGCCAGGGATATTAGGGCCATGGATATTAGGTCCAGGGATGTTAGGGCCAGGGATATTAGGTCCAGGGATATTAGGGCCAGGGATATTAGGTCCACGGATATTACGGCCAGAGATATTAGGGCGAGGGATATTAGGGCCAGGGATATTAGGGCCAGGGATATTAGGGTCATGGATATTAGGGCCAGGGATATTAGGGCCAGGGATATTTGGGCCAGGGATATTAGGGCCACGGATATTAGGGCCAGGGATATTAGGGCCAGGGATATTAGGGCCAGAGATATTAGGGCCAGGGATATTAGGGCCAGGGATATTACGGTCAGGGATATTAGGGCCAGGGATATAATGGCCAGGGATATTAGGGCCAGGCATATTATGGCCAGGGATATTAGGGCCAGGGATATTAGGGCCAGGGATATTAGGGCCAGGGATATTAGGGCCAGGGATATTAAGGCCAGGGATATTAGGGCCAGGGATATTAGGGCCAGGGATATTATGGCCAGCGATATTAGGGCCAGGGATATTAGGGCCAGGGATATTAGGGCCAGGGATATTAGGGCCAGAAATATTAGGGCCAGGGATATTAGGGCCAGGGATATTAGGGCCAGGGATATTAGGGCCAGGGATATTAGGGCCAGGGATATTAGGGCCAGGGATATTAAGGCCAGGGATATTAGGGCCAGGGATATTAGGGCCAGGGATATTATGGCCAGCGATATTAGGGCCAGGGATATTAGGGCCAGGGATATTAGGGCCAGGGATATTAGGGCCAGAAATATTAGGGCCAGGGATATTAGGGCCAGGGATATTAGGGCCAGGGATATTAGGGCCACGGATATTAGGGCCAGGGATATTAGGGCCAGGGATATTAGGGCCAGAGATATTAGGGCCAGGGATATTAGGGCCAGGGATATTACGGTCAGGGATATTAGGGCCAGGGATATAATGGCCAGGGATATTAGGGCCAGGCATATTTTGGCCAAGGATATTAGGGCCAGGGATATTAGGGCCAGGGATATTAGGGCCAGGGATATTAGGGCCAGGGATATTAAGGCCAGGGATATTAGGGCCAGGGATATTAGGGCCAGGGATATTATGGCCAGTGATATTAGGGCCAGGGATATTAGGGCCAAGGATATTAGGGCCAGGGATATTAGGGCCAGAAATATTAGGGCCAGGGATATTAGGGCCAGGGATATTAGGGCCAGGGATATTAGGGCCAGGGATATTAGGGCCAGGGATATCAGTTCCACGGATATTACGGCCAGGGATATTAGGGCCAGGGATATTAGGGCCAGAGATATTAGGGCCAGGGATATTAGGGCCAGGGATATTAGGGCCAGGGTTATTAGGGCCAGGGTTATTAAGGCCAGGGATATTAGGGCCAGGGATATTAGGGCCAGGGATATTAGGGCCAGGGATATTAGGGCCAGGGATATTAGGGCAAGGGATATTATGGGCCAGGGATATTAGGGCCAGGGATATTAGTGCCAGGGATATTAGGGCCATGGATATTAGGTCCAGGGATGTTAGGGCCAGGGATATTAGGTCCAGGGATATTAGGGCCAGGGATATTAGGGCCATGGATATTAGGGCCAGGGATATTAGGGCCAGGGATATTAGGTCCAGGGATATTAGGGCCAGGGATATTAGGGCCAGGGATATTAGGGCCAGGGATATTAGGGCCAGGGATATTAGGTCCACGGATATTACGGCCAGAGATATTAGGGCGAGGGATATTAGGGCCAGGGATATTAGGGCCAGGGATATTAGGGTCATGGATATTAGGGCCAGGGATATTAGGGCCAGGGATATTTGGGCCAGGGATATTAGGGCCACGGATATTAGGGCCAGGGATATTAGGGCCAGGGATATTAGGGCCAGAGATATTAGGGCCAGGGATATTAGGGCCAGGGATATTACGGTCAGGGATATTAGGGCCAGGGATATAATGGCCAGGGATATTAGGGCCAGGCATATTATGGCCAGGGATATTAGGGCCAGGGATATTAGGGCCAGGGATATTAGGGCCAGGGATATTAGGGCCAGGGATATTAAGGCCAGGGATATTAGGGCCAGGGATATTAGGGCCAGGGATATTATGGCCAGCAATATTAGGGCCAGGGATATTAGGGCCAGGGATATTAGGGCCAGGGATATTAGGGCCAGAAATATTAGGGCCAGAGATATTAGGGCCAGGGATATTAGGGCCAGGGATATTAGGGCCAGGGATATTACGTCCACGGATATTACGGCCAGGGATATTAGGGCCAGGGATATTAGGGCCAGAGATATTAGGGCCAGGGATATTAGGGCCAGGGATATTAGGGCCAGGGTTATTAGGGCCAGGGTTATTAAGGCCAGGGATATTAGGGCCAGGGATATTAGGGCCAGGGATATTAGGGCCAGGGATATTAGGGCCAGGGATATTAGGGCCAGGGATATTAGGGCCAGGGATATTGGGGCCAGGGATATTAGGGCCAGGGATTTTAGGGCAAGGGATATTAGGGCCAGGGATTTTAGGGCCAGGGATATTAGTGCCAGGGATATTAGGGCCAGGGATATTAGGTCCTGGGATATTAGGGCCAGGGATATTAGGTCCAGGGATATTAGTGCCAGGGATATTAGGGCCCTGGATATTAGGGCCAGGGATATTAGGGCCAGGGATATTAGGTCCAGGGATATTAGGGCCAGGGATATTAGGGCCAGGGATATTAGGGCCAGGGATATTAGGGCCAGGGATATTAGGTCCACGGATATTACGGCCAGAGATATTAGGGTGAGGGATATTAGGGCCAGGGATATTAGGGCCAGGGATATTAGGGTCAGGGATATTAGGGCCAGGGATATTAGGGCCAGGGATATTTGGGCCAGGGATATTAGGGCCACGGATATTAGGGCCAGGGATATTAGGGCCAGGGAAATTAGGGCCAAAGATATTAGGGCCAGGGATATTAGGGCCAGGGATATTACGGTCAGGGATATTAGGGCCAGGGATATAATATCCAGGGATATTAGGGCCAGGCATATTATGGCCAGGGATATTAGGGCCAGGGATATTAGGGCCAGGGATATTAGGGCCAGGGATATTAGGGCCAGGGATATTAAGGCCAGGGATATTAGGGCCAGGGATATTAGGGCCAGGGATATTATGGCCAGCAATATTAGGGCCAGGGATATTAGGGCCAGGGATATTAGGGCCAGAAATATTAGGGCCAGGGATATTAGGGCCAGGGATATTAGGGCCAGGGATATTAGGGCCAGGGATATTAGGTCCACGGATATTACGGCCAGGGATATTAGGGCCAGGGATATTAGGGCCAGAGATATTAGGGCCAGGGATATTAGGGCCAGGGATATTAGGGCCAGGGTTATTAGGGCCAGGGTTATTAAGGCCAGAGATATTAGGGCGAGGGATATTAGGGCCAGGGATATTAGGGCCAGGGATATTAGGGTCAGGGATATTAGGGCCAGGGATATTAGGGCCAGGGATATTTGGGCCAGGGATATTAGGGCCACGGATATTAGGGCCAGGGATATTAGGGCCAGGAAAATTAGGGCCAGAGATATTAGGGCCAGGGATATTAGGGCCAGGGATATTACGGTCAGGGATATTAGGGCCAGGGATATAATGGCCAGGGATATTAGGGCCAGGAATATTATGGCCAGGGATATTAGGGCCAGGGATATTAGGGCCAGGGATATTAGGGCCAGGGATATTAGGGCCAGGGATATTAAGGCCAGGGATATTAGGGCCAGGGATATTAGGGCCAGGGATATTATGGCCAGCAATATTAGGGCCAGGGATATTAGGGCCAGGGATATTAGGGCCAGGGATATTAGGGCCAGAAATATTAGGGCCAGGGATATTAGGGCCAGGGATATTAGGGCCAGGGATATTAGGGCCAGGGATATTAGGTCCACGGATATTACGGCCAGGGATATTAGGGCCAGAGATATTAGGGCCAGGGATATTAGGGCCAGGGATATTAGGGCCAGGGTTATTAGGGCCAGGGTTATTAAGGCCAGGGATATTAGGGCCAGGGATGTTAGGGCCAGGGATATTAGGGACAGGGATATTAGGGCCAGGGACATTAGGGCCAGGGATATTAGGGCCAGGGATATTTGGGCCAGGGATATTAGGGCCAGGGATATTAGCGCCAGGGATTTTAGGGTAAGGGATATTAGGGCCAGGGATATTAGGGCCAGGGATATTAGTGCCAGGGATATTAGGGCCAGGGATATTAGGTCCAGGGATATTAGGGCCAGGGATATTAGGTCCACTGATATTAGGGCCAGAGATATTAGGGCCATGGATATTAGGGCCAGGGATATTAGGGCCAGGGATATTAGGGCCAGGGATATTAGGGCCAGGGATATTAGGGCCAGCGATATTAGGGCCAGGGATATTAGGGCCAGGGATATTAGGGCCAGGGATATTAGGGCCAGGGATATTAGGGCCAGGAATATTAGGGCCAGGGATATTATATCCAGGGATATTAGGGCCAGGGATATTAGGGCCAGGGATATTAGGGCCAGGGATATTATGGCCAGGGATATTATGGAAGGGATAAAAAGCCTGGGATATTAGGGCCACGTATATTAGGGCCAGGGATATTAGGGCCAGGGATATAAGGGCCAGGGATATTAGGGCCAGGGATATTAGGGCCAGGGATATTAGGGCCAGGGATATTAGGGCCAGGGATATTAGGGCCAGGGATATTAGGGCCAGGGATTTTAGGGCAAGGGATATTAGGGCCAGGGATATTAGGGCCAGGGATATTAGTGCCAGGGATATGAGGGCCAGGGATATTAGGTCCAGGGATATTAGGGCCAGGGATATTAGGTCCAGGGATATTAGGGCCAGGGATATTAGGGCCATGGATATTAGGGCCAGGGATATTAGGGCCAGGGATATTAGGTCCAGGGATATTAGGGCCAGAGATATTAGGGCCAGGGATATTAGGGCCAGGGATATTAGGGCCAGGGATATTAGGTCCACGGATATTACGGCCAGAGATATTAGGGCGAGGGATATTAGGGCCAGGGATATTAGAGCCAGGGATATTAGGGTCAGGGATATTAGGGCCAGGGATATTAGGGCCAGGGATATTAGGGCCAGGGATTTTAGGGCCAGGGATATTATGGCCAGGGATATTAGGGCCAGGGATATTAGGGCCAGGGAGATTAGGGCCAGCATTATTAGGGACAGGGATATTAGTGCCAGGGATATTATGGCCACGGATATTAGGGCCAGGGATATTAGGGCAAGGGATATTAGGGCCAAGGATATTAGGGCCAGGGATATTAGTGTCAGGGATATTAGGGCCAGGGATATTAGGGCCAGGGATATTTGGGCCAGGGATATTAGGGCCACGGATATTAGGGCCAGGGATATTAGGGCCAGGGATATTAGGGCCAGAGATATTAGGGCCAGGGATATTAGGGCCAGGGATATTATGGTCAGGGATATTAGGGACAGGGATATAATGGCTAGGGATATTAGGGCCAGGCATATTATGGCCAGGGATATTAGGGCCAGGGATATTAGGGCCAGGGATATTAGGGCCAGGGATATTAGGGCAAGGGATATTAATGCCAGGGATATTAGGGCCAGGGATATTAGGGCCAGGGATATTATGGCCAGCGATATTAGGGCCAGGGATATTAGGGCCAGGGATATTAGGTCCAGGGATATTATGGCCAGGGATATTAGGGCCAGGGATATTAGGGCCAGGGATATTAGGGCCAGGGATATTTGGTCCACGGATATTACGGCCAGAGATATTAGGGCGAGGGATATTAGGGCCAGGGATATTAGGGCCAGGGATATTAGGGTCATGGATATTATGGCCAGGGATATTAGGGCCAGGGATATTAGGGCCAGGGATATTAGGGCCAGGGATATTAGGGCCAGGGATATTAGGGCCAGGGATGTTAGGGCCAGGGATGTTAGGGCCAGGGATATTAGGGCCAGGGATATTAGGGCCAGGGATATTATGGCCAGGGATATTAGGGCAAGGGATATTAGGGCCAGGGATATTAGGGCCAGGGATATTAGGGCCAGGGATATTAGGGGCAGAGATATTAGGGCCAGCAATATTAGGGCCAGGGATATTAGGGCCAGGGATATTAAGGCCAGGGATATTAGGGCCGGGGATATTAGGGCCAGGGATATTAGGGCCAGGGATATTAGGGCCAGGGATATTAGGGCCAGGGATATTAGGTCCAGGGATATTAGGGCCAGGGATATTACGGCCAGGGATATTAGGGCCAGGGATATTAGGGCCAGGGATATTAGGGCCAGGGATATTAGGGCCAGGGTTATTAGGGCCAGGGATATTAGGGCCAGGGATATTAGGGCCAGGGATATTAGGGCCAGGGATATTAGGGCCAGGGATATTAGGCCCAGTGATATTAGGGCCAGGGATTTTAGGGCAAGGGATTTTAGGGCCAGGGATATTAGGGCCAGGGATATTAGGGCCAGGGATGTTAGGTCCAGGGATATTAGGGCCAGGGATATTAGGGCCAGGGATATTAGGGCCAGGGATATTAGGGCCAGGGATATTAGGGCCAGGGTTATTAGGGCCAGGGATATTAGGGCCAGGGATATTAGGGCCAGGGATATTAGGGCCAGGGATATTAGGGTCAGGGATATTAGGGCCAGGGATATTAGGGCCAGGGATATTTGGGCCAGGGATATTAGGGCTACGGATATTAGGGCCAGGGATATTAGGGCCAGGGATATTAGGGCCAGAGATATTAGGGCCAGGGATATTAGGGCCAGGGATATTTCGGTCAGGGATATTAGGGCCAGGGATATAATGGCCAGGGATATTAGGGCCAGGCATATTATGGCCAGGGATTTTAGGGCCAGGGATATTAGGGCCAGGGATATTAGGGCCAGGGATATTAAGGCCAGGGATATTAGGGCCAGGGTTATTAGGGCCAGGGATATTAGGGCCAGGGATTTTAGGGTAAGGGATATTAGGGCCAGGGATATTAGGGCCAGGGATTTTAGGGCCCGGGATTTTAGGGTAAGGGATATTAGGGCCAGGGATATTAGGGCCAGGGATATTAGTGCCAGGGATATTAGGGCCAGGGATATTAGGGCCAGGGATTTTAGGGTAAGGGATATTAGGTCCAGGGATATTAGGGCCAGGGATATTAGTGCCAGGGATATTAGGGCCAGGGATATTAGGTCCAGGGATATTAGGGCCAGGGATATTAGGTCCACTGATATTAGGGCCAGAGATATTAGGGCCATGGATATTAGGGCCAGGGATATTAGGGCCAGGGATATTAGGGCCAGGGATATTAGGGCCAGGGATATTAGGGCCAGCGATATTAGGGCCAGGGATATTAGGGCCAGGGATATTAGGGCCAGGGATATTAGGGCCAGGGATATTAGGGCCAGGGATAGTAGGGCCAAAGATATTATATCCAGGGATATTAGGGCCAGGGATATTAGGGCCAGGGATATTAGGGCCAGGGATATTATGGCCAGGGATATTATGGAAGGGATAATAAGCCTGGGATATTAGGGCCAGGTATATTAGGGCCAGGGATATTAGGGCCAGGGATATAAGGGCCAGGGATATTAGGGCCAGGGATATTAGGGCCAGGGATATTAGGGCCAGGGATATTAGGGCCAGGGATATTAGGGCCAGGGATATTAGGGCCAGAGATTTTAGGGCAAGGGATATTAGGGCCAGGGATATTAGGGCCAGGGATATTAGTGCCAGGGATATGAGGGCCAGGGATATTAGGTCCAGGGATATTAGGGCCAGGGATATTAGGTCCAGGGATATTAGGGCCAGGGATATTAGGGCCATGGATATTAGGGCCAGGGATATTAGGGCCAGGGATATTAGGTCCAGGGATATTAGGGCCAGGGATATTAGGGCCAGGGATATTAGGGCCAGGGATATTAGGGCCAGGGATATTAGGTCCACGGATATTACGGCCAGAGATATTAGGGCGAGGGATATTAGGGCCAGGGATATTAGAGCCAGGAATATTAGGGTCAGGGATATTAGGGCCAGGGATATTAGGGCCAGGGAGATTAGGGCCAGCATTATTAGGGACAGGGATATTAGTGCCAGGGATATTATGGCCAGGGATATTAGGGCCAGGGATATTAGGGCAAGGGATATTAGGGCCAAGGATATTAGGGCCAGGGATATTAGTGTCAGGGATATTAGGGCCAGGGATATTAGGGCCAGGGATATTTGGGCCAGGGATATTAGGGCCACGGATATTAGGGCCAGGGATATTAGGGCCAGGGATATTAGGGCCAGAGATATTAGGGCCAGGGATATTAGGGCCAGGGATATTATGGTCAGGGATATTAGGGCCAGGGATATAATGGCTAGGGATATTAGGGCCAGGCATATTATGGCCAGGGATATTAGGGCCAGGGATATTAGGGCCAGGGATATTAGGGCCAGGGATATTAGGGCAAGGGATATTAATGCCAGGGATATTAGGGCCAGGGATATTAGGGCCAGGGATATTATGGCCAGCGATATTAGGGCCAGGGATATTAGGGCCAGGGATATTAGGTCCAGGGATATTAGGGCCAGGGATATTAGGGCCAGGGATATTAGGGCCAGGGATATTAGGGCCAGGGATATTAGGTCCACGGATATTACGGCCAGAGATATTAGGGCGAGGGATATTAGGGCCAGGGATATTAGGGCCAGGGATATTAGGGTCATGGATATTAGGGCCAGGGATATTAGGGCCAGGGATATTAGGGCCAGGGATATTAGGGCCAGGGATATTAGGGCCAGGGATATTAGGGCCAGGGATGTTAGGGCCAGGGATGTTAGGGCCAGGGATATTAGGGCCAGGGATATTAGGGCCAGGGATATTATGGCCAGGGATATTAGGGCAAGGGATATTAGGACCAGGGATATTAGGGCCAGGGATATTAGGTCCAGGGATATTAGGGGCAGAGATATTAGGGCCAGCGATATTAGGGCCAGGGATATTAGGGCCAGGGATATTAAGGCCAGGGATATTAGGGCCGGGGATATTAGGGCCAAGGATATTAGGGCCAGGGATATTAGGGCCAGGGATATTAGGGCCAGGGATATTAGGTCCAGGGATATTAGGGCCAGGGATATTACGGCCAGGGATATTAGGGCCAGGGATATTAGGGCCAGGGATATTAGGGCCAAGGATATTAGGGCCAGGGTTATTAGGGCCAGGGATATTAGGGCCAGGGATATTAGGGCCAGGGATATTAGGGCCAGGGATATTAGGGCCAGGGATATTAGGCCCAGTGATATTAGGGCCAGGGATTTTAGGGCAAGGGATTTTAGGGCCAGGGATATTAGGGCCAGGGATATTAGGGCCAGGGATGTTAGGTCCAGGGATATTAGGGCCAGGGATATTAGGGCCAGGGATATTAGGGCCAGGGATATTAGGGCCAGGGATATTAGGGCCAGGGTTATTAGGGCCAGGGATATTAGGGCCAGGGATATTAGGGCCAGGGATATTAGGGCCAGGGATATTAGGGTCAGGGATATTAGGGCCAGGGATATTAGGGCCAGGGATATTTGGGCCAGGGATATTAGGGCTACGGATATTAGGGCCAGGGATATTAGGGCCAGGGATATTAGGGCCAGAGATATTAGGGCCAGGGATATTAGGGCCAGGGATATTTCGGTCAGGGATATTAGGGCCAGGGATATAATGGCCAGGGATATTAGGGCCAGGCATATTATGGCCAGGGATATTAGGGCCAGGGATATTAGGGCCAGGGATATTAGGGCCAGGGATATTAAGGCCAGGGATATTAGGGCCAGGGTTATTAGGGCCAGGGATATTAGGGCCAGGGATTTTAGGGTAAGGGATATTAGGGCCAGGGATATTAGGGCCAGGGATTTTAGGGCCAGGGATTTTAGGGTAAGGGATATTAGGGCCAGGGATATTAGGGCCAGGGATATTAGTGCCAGGGATATTAGGGCCAGGGATATTAGGGCCAGGGATTTTAGGGTAAGGGATATTAGGGCCAGGGATATTAGGGCCAGGGATATTAGTGCCAGGGATATTAGGGCCAGGGATATTAGGTCCAGGGATATTAGGGCCAGGGATATTAGGTCCACTGAGATTAGGGCCAGAGATATTAGGGCCATGGATATTAGGGCCAGGGATATTAGGGCCAGGGATATTAGGGCCAGGGATATTAGGGCCAGGGATATTATGGCCAGCGATATTAGGGCCAGGGATATTAGGGCCAGGGATATTAGGTCCAGGGATATTAGGGCCAGGGATATTAGGGCCAGGGATATTAGGGCCAGGGATATTAGGGCCAGGGATATTAGGTCCACGGATATTACGGCCAGAGATATTAAGGCGAGGGATATTAGGGCCAGGGATATTAGGGCCAGGGATATTAGGGTCATGGATATTAGGGCCAGGGATATTAGGGCCAGGGATATTAGGGCCAGGGATATTAGGGCCAGGGATATTAGGGCCAGGGATATTAGGGCCAGGGATGTTAGGGCCAGGGATATTAAGGCCAGGGATATTAGGGCCGGGGATATTAGGGCCAGGGATATTAGGGCCAGGGATATTAGGGCCAGGGATATTAGGGCCAGGGATATTAGGTCCAGGGATATTAGGGCCAGGGATATTACGGCCAGGGATATTAGGGCCAGGGATATTAGGGCCAGGGATATTAGGGCCAGGGATATTAGGGCCAGGGTTATTAGGGCCAGGGATATTAGGGCCAGGGATATTAGGGCCAGGGATATTAGGGCCAGGGATATTAGGGCCAGGGATATTAGGCCCAGTGATATTAGGGCCAGGGATTTTAGGGCAAGGGATTTTAGGGCCAGGGATATTAGGGCCAGGGATATTAGGGCCAGGGATGTTAGGTCCAGGGATATTAGGGCCAGGGATATTAGGGCCAGGGATATTAGGGCCAGGGATATTAGGGCCAGGGATATTAGGGCCAGGGTTATTAGGGCCAGGGATATTAGGGCCAGGGATATTAGGGCCAGGGATATTAGGGCCAGGGATATTAGGGTCAGGGATATTAGGGCCAGGGATATTAGGGCCAGGGATATTTGGGCCAGGGATATTAGGGCTACGGATATTAGGGCCAGGGATATTAGGGCCAGGGATATTAGGGCCAGAGATATTAGGGCCAGGGATATTAGGGCCAGGGATATTTCGGTCAGGGATATTAGGGCCAGGGATATAATGGCCAGGGATATTAGGGCCAGGCATATTATGGCCAGGGATATTAGGGCCAGGGATATTAGGGCCAGGGATATTAGGGCCAGGGATATTAAGGCCAGGGATATTAGGGCCAGGGTTATTAGGGCCAGGGATATTAGGGCCAGGGATTTTAGGGTAAGGGATATTAGGGCCAGGGATATTAGGGCCAGGGATTTTAGGGCCAGGGATTTTAGGGTAAGGGATATTAGGGCCAGGGATATTAGGGCCAGGGATATTAGTGCCAGCGATATTAGGGCCAGGGATATTAGGGCCAGGGATTTCAGGGTAAGGGATATTAGGGCCAGGGATATTAGGGCCAGGGATATTAGTGCCAGGGATATTAGGGCCAGGGATATTAGGTCCAGGGATATTAGGGCCAGGGATATTAGGTCCACTGATATTAGGGCCAGAGATATTAGGGCCATGGATATTAGGGTCAGGGATATTAGGGCCAGGGATATTAGGGCCAGGGATATTAGGGCCAGGGATATTAGGGCCAGCGATATTAGGGCCAGGGATATTAGGGCCAGGGATATTAGGGCCAGGGATATTAGGGCCAGGGATATTAGGGCCAGGGATATTAGGTCCACGGATATTACGGCCAGAGATATTAGGGCGAGGGATATTAGGGCCAGGGATATTAGGGCCAGGGATATTAGGGTCATGGATATTATGGCCAGGGATATTAGGGCCAGGGATATTAGGGCCAGGGATATTAGGGCCAGGGATATTAGGGCCAGGGATATTAGGGCCAGGGATGTTAGGGCCAGGGATGTTAGGGCCAGGGATATTAGGGCCAGGGATATTAGGGCCAGGGATATTATGGCCAGGGATATTAGGGCAAGGGATATTAGGGCCAGGGATATTAGGGCCAGGGATATTAGGGCCAGGGATATTAGGGGCAGAGATATTAGGGCCAGCAATATTAGGGCCAGGGATATTAGGGCCAGGGATATTAAGGCCAGGGATATTAGGGCCGGGGATATTAGGGCCAGGGATATTAGGGCCAGGGATATTAGGGCCAGGGATATTAGGGCCAGGGATATTAGGTCCAGGGATATTAGGGCCAGGGATATTACGGCCAGGGATATTAGGGCCAGGGATATTAGGGCCAGGGATATTAGGGCCAGGGATATTAGGGCCAGGGTTATTAGGGCCAGGGATATTAGGGCCAGGGATATTAGGGCCAGGGATATTAGGGCCAGGGATATTAGGGCCAGGGATATTAGGCCCAGTGATATTAGGGCCAGGGATTTTAGGGCAAGGGATTTTAGGGCCAGGGATATTAGGGCCAGGGATATTAGGGCCAGGGATGTTAGGTCCAGGGATATTAGGGCCAGGGATATTAGGGCCAGGGATATTAGGGCCAGGGATATTAGGGCCAGGGATATTAGGGCCAGGGTTATTAGGGCCAGGGATATTAGGGCCAGGGATATTAGGGCCAGGGATATTAGGGCCAGGGATATTAGGGTCAGGGATATTAGGGCCAGGGATATTAGGGCCAGGGATATTTGGGCCAGGGATATTAGGGCTACGGATATTAGGGCCAGGGATATTAGGGCCAGGGATATTAGGGCCAGAGATATTAGGGCCAGGGATATTAGGGCCAGGGATATTTCGGTCAGGGATATTAGGGCCAGGGATATAATGGCCAGGGATATTAGGGCCAGGCATATTATGGCCAGGGATTTTAGGGCCAGGGATATTAGGGCCAGGGATATTAGGGCCAGGGATATTAAGGCCAGGGATATTAGGGCCAG
This sequence comes from Petromyzon marinus, assembly GCF_048934315.1. Classification (NCBI taxonomy): domain Eukaryota; kingdom Metazoa; phylum Chordata; class Hyperoartia; order Petromyzontiformes; family Petromyzontidae; genus Petromyzon; species Petromyzon marinus. The sequence continues at coordinate 4,734,298 of NW_027422684.1, read as the reverse complement.
GGTTATTAGGGCCAGGGATATTAGGGCCAGGGATTTTAGGGTAAGGGATATTAGGGCCAGGGATATTAGGGCCAGGGATTTTAGGGCCAGGGATTTTAGGGTAAGGGATATTAGGGCCAGGGATATTAGGGCCAGGGATATTAGTGCCAGGGATATTAGGGCCAGGGATATTAGGGCCAGGGATTTTAGGGTAAGGGATATTAGGTCCAGGGATATTAGGGCCAGGGATATTAGTGCCAGGGATATTAGGGCCAGGGATATTAGGTCCAGGGATATTAGGGCCAGGGATATTAGGTCCACTGATATTAGGGCCAGAGATATTAGGGCCATGGATATTAGGGCCAGGGATATTAGGGCCAGGGATATTAGGGCCAGGGATATTAGGGCCAGGGATATTAGGGCCAGCGATATTAGGGCCAGGGATATTAGGGCCAGGGATATTAGGGCCAGGGATATTAGGGCCAGGGATATTAGGGCCAGGGATAGTAGGGCCAAAGATATTATATCCAGGGATATTAGGGCCAGGGATATTAGGGCCAGGGATATTAGGGCCAGGGATATTATGGCCAGGGATATTATGGAAGGGATAATAAGCCTGGGATATTAGGGCCAGGTATATTAGGGCCAGGGATATTAGGGCCAGGGATATAAGGGCCAGGGATATTAGGGCCAGGGATATTAGGGCCAGGGATATTAGGGCCAGGGATATTAGGGCCAGGGATATTAGGGCCAGGGATATTAGGGCCAGAGATTTTAGGGCAAGGGATATTAGGGCCAGGGATATTAGGGCCAGGGATATTAGTGCCAGGGATATGAGGGCCAGGGATATTAGGTCCAGGGATATTAGGGCCAGGGATATTAGGTCCAGGGATATTAGGGCCAGGGATATTAGGGCCATGGATATTAGGGCCAGGGATATTAGGGCCAGGGATATTAGGTCCAGGGATATTAGGGCCAGGGATATTAGGGCCAGGGATATTAGGGCCAGGGATATTAGGGCCAGGGATATTAGGTCCACGGATATTACGGCCAGAGATATTAGGGCGAGGGATATTAGGGCCAGGGATATTAGAGCCAGGAATATTAGGGTCAGGGATATTAGGGCCAGGGATATTAGGGCCAGGGAGATTAGGGCCAGCATTATTAGGGACAGGGATATTAGTGCCAGGGATATTATGGCCAGGGATATTAGGGCCAGGGATATTAGGGCAAGGGATATTAGGGCCAAGGATATTAGGGCCAGGGATATTAGTGTCAGGGATATTAGGGCCAGGGATATTAGGGCCAGGGATATTTGGGCCAGGGATATTAGGGCCACGGATATTAGGGCCAGGGATATTAGGGCCAGGGATATTAGGGCCAGAGATATTAGGGCCAGGGATATTAGGGCCAGGGATATTATGGTCAGGGATATTAGGGCCAGGGATATAATGGCTAGGGATATTAGGGCCAGGCATATTATGGCCAGGGATATTAGGGCCAGGGATATTAGGGCCAGGGATATTAGGGCCAGGGATATTAGGGCAAGGGATATTAATGCCAGGGATATTAGGGCCAGGGATATTAGGGCCAGGGATATTATGGCCAGCGATATTAGGGCCAGGGATATTAGGGCCAGGGATATTAGGTCCAGGGATATTAGGGCCAGGGATATTAGGGCCAGGGATATTAGGGCCAGGGATATTAGGGCCAGGGATATTAGGTCCACGGATATTACGGCCAGAGATATTAGGGCGAGGGATATTAGGGCCAGGGATATTAGGGCCAGGGATATTAGGTCCACGGATATTACGGCCAGAGATATTAGGGCGAGGGATATTAGGGCCAGGGATATTAGGGCCAGGGATATTAGGGCCAGGGATATTAGGGCCAGGGATATTAGGGCCAGGGATATTAGGGCCAGGGATGTTAGGGCCAGGGATGTTAGGGCCAGGGATATTAGGGCCAGGGATATTAGGGCCAGGGATATTATGGCCAGGGATATTAGGGCAAGGGATATTAGGGCCAGGGATATTAGGGCCAGGGATATTAGGTCGAGGGATATTAGGGGCAGAGATATTAGGGCCAGCGATATTAGGGCCAGGGATATTAGGGCCAGGGATATTAAGGCCAGGGATATTAGGGCCGGGGATATTAGGGCCAAGGATATTAGGGCCAGGGATATTAGGGCCAGGGATATTAGGGCCAGGGATATTAGGTCCAGGGATATTAGGGCCAGGGATATTACGGCCAGGGATATTAGGGCCAGGGATATTAGGGCCAGGGATATTAGGGCCAGGGATATTAGGGCCAGGGTTATTAGGGCCAGGGATATTAGGGCCAGGGATATTAGGGCCAGGGATATTAGGGCCAGGGATATTAGGGCCAGGGATATTAGGCCCAGTGATATTAGGGCCAGGGATTTTAGGGCAAGGGATTTTAGGGCCAGGGATATTAGGGCCAGGGATATTAGGGCCAGGGATGTTAGGTCCAGGGATATTAGGGCCAGGGATATTAGGGCCAGGGATATTAGGGCCAGGGATATTAGGGCCAGGGATATTAGGGCCAGGGTTATTAGGGCCAGGGATATTAGGGCCAGGGATATTAGGGCCAGGGATATTAGGGCCAGGGATATTAGGGTCAGGGATATTAGGGCCAGGGATATTAGGGCCAGGGATATTTGGGCCAGGGATATTAGGGCTACGGATATTAGGGCCAGGGATATTAGGGCCAGGGATATTAGGGCCAGAGATATTAGGGCCAGGGATATTAGGGCCAGGGATATTTCGGTCAGGGATATTAGGGCCAGGGATATAATGGCCAGGGATATTAGGGCCAGGCATATTATGGCCAGGGATATTAGGGCCAGGGATATTAGGGCCAGGGATATTAGGGCCAGGGATATTAAGGCCAGGGATATTAGGGCCAGGGTTATTAGGGCCAGGGATATTAGGGCCAGGGATTTTAGGGTAAGGGATATTAGGGCCAGGGATATTAGGGCCAGGGATTTTAGGGCCAGGGATTTTAGGGTAAGGGATATTAGGGCCAGGGATATTAGGGCCAGGGATATGAGGGCCAGGGATATTAGGTCCAGGGATATTAGGGCCAGGGATATTAGGTCCAGGGATATTAGGGCCAGGGATATTAGGGCCATGGATATTAGGGCCAGGGATATTAGGGCCAGGGATATTAGGTCCAGGGATATTAGGGCCAGGGATATTAGGGCCAGGGATATTAGGGCCAGGGATATTAGGGCCAGGGATATTAGGTCCACGGATATTACGGCCAGAGATATTAGGGCGAGGGATATTAGGGCCAGGGATATTAGAGCCAGGAATATTAGGGTCAGGGATATTAGGGCCAGGGATATTAGGGCCAGGGAGATTAGGGCCAGCATTATTAGGGACAGGGATATTAGTGCCAGGGATATTATGGCCAGGGATATTAGGGCCAGGGATATTAGGGCAAGGGATATTAGGGCCAAGGATATTAGGGCCAGGGATATTAGTGTCAGGGATATTAGGGCCAGGGATATTAGGGCCAGGGATATTTGGGCCAGGGATATTAGGGCCACGGATATTAGGGCCAGGGATATTAGGGCCAGGGATATTAGGGCCAGAGATATTAGGGCCAGGGATATTAGGGCCAGGGATATTATGGTCAGGGATATTAGGGCCAGGGATATAATGGCTAGGGATATTAGGGCCAGGCATATTATGGCCAGGGATATTAGGGCCAGGGATATTAGGGCCAGGGATATTAGGGCCAGGGATATTAGGGCAAGGGATATTAATGCCAGGGATATTAGGGCCAGGGATATTAGGGCCAGGGATATTATGGCCAGCGATATTAGGGCCAGGGATATTAGGGCCAGGGATATTAGGTCCAGGGATATTAGGGCCAGGGATATTAGGGCCAGGGATATTAGGGCCAGGGATATTAGGGCCAGGGATATTAGGTCCACGGATATTACGGCCAGAGATATTAGGGCGAGGGATATTAGGGCCAGGGATATTAGGGCCAGGGATATTAGGTCCACGGATATTACGGCCAGAGATATTAGGGCGAGGGATATTAGGGCCAGGGATATTAGGGCCAGGGATATTAGGGCCAGGGATATTAGGGCCAGGGATATTAGGGCCAGGGATATTAGGGCCAGGGATGTTAGGGCCAGGGATGTTAGGGCCAGGGATATTAGGGCCAGGGATATTAGGGCCAGGGATATTATGGCCAGGGATATTAGGGCAAGGGATATTAGGGCCAGGGATATTAGGGCCAGGGATATTAGGTCGAGGGATATTAGGGGCAGAGATATTAGGGCCAGCGATATTAGGGCCAGGGATATTAGGGCCAGGGATATTAAGGCCAGGGATATTAGGGCCGGGGATATTAGGGCCAAGGATATTAGGGCCAGGGATATTAGGGCCAGGGATATTAGGGCCAGGGATATTAGGTCCAGGGATATTAGGGCCAGGGATATTACGGCCAGGGATATTAGGGCCAGGGATATTAGGGCCAGGGATATTAGGGCCAGGGATATTAGGGCCAGGGTTATTAGGGCCAGGGATATTAGGGCCAGGGATATTAGGGCCAGGGATATTAGGGCCAGGGATATTAGGGCCAGGGATATTAGGCCCAGTGATATTAGGGCCAGGGATTTTAGGGCAAGGGATTTTAGGGCCAGGGATATTAGGGCCAGGGATATTAGGGCCAGGGATGTTAGGTCCAGGGATATTAGGGCCAGGGATATTAGGGCCAGGGATATTAGGGCCAGGGATATTAGGGCCAGGGATATTAGGGCCAGGGTTATTAGGGCCAGGGATATTAGGGCCAGGGATATTAGGGCCAGGGATATTAGGGCCAGGGATATTAGGGTCAGGGATATTAGGGCCAGGGATATTAGGGCCAGGGATATTTGGGCCAGGGATATTAGGGCTACGGATATTAGGGCCAGGGATATTAGGGCCAGGGATATTAGGGCCAGAGATATTAGGGCCAGGGATATTAGGGCCAGGGATATTTCGGTCAGGGATATTAGGGCCAGGGATATAATGGCCAGGGATATTAGGGCCAGGCATATTATGGCCAGGGATATTAGGGCCAGGGATATTAGGGCCAGGGATATTAGGGCCAGGGATATTAAGGCCAGGGATATTAGGGCCAGGGTTATTAGGGCCAGGGATATTAGGGCCAGGGATTTTAGGGTAAGGGATATTAGGGCCAGGGATATTAGGGCCAGGGATTTTAGGGCCAGGGATTTTAGGGTAAGGGATATTAGGGCCAGGGATATTAGGGCCAGGGATATTAGTGCCAGGGATATTAGGGCCAGGGATATTAGGGCCAGGGATTTTAGGGTAAGGGATATTAGGGCCAGGGATATTAGGGCCAGGGATATTAGTGCCAGGGATATTAGGGCCAGGGATATTAGGTCCAGGGATATTAGGGCCAGGGATATTAGGTCCACTGATATTAGGGCCAGAGATATTAGGGCCATGGATATTAGGGCCAGGGATATTAGGGCCAGGGATATTAGGGCCAGGGATATTAGGGCCAGGGATATTATGGCCAGCGATATTAGGGCCAGGGATATTAGGGCCAGGGATATTAGGTCCAGGGATATTAGGGCCAGGGATATTAGGGCCAGGGATATTAGGGCCAGGGATATTAGGGCCAGGGATATTAGGTCCACGGATATTACGGCCAGAGATATTAGGGCGAGGGATATTAGGGCCAGGGATATTAGGGCCAGGGATATTAGGGTCATGGATATTAGGGCCAGGGATATTAGGGCCAGGGATATTAGGGCCAGGGATATTAGGGCCAGGGATATTAGGGCCAGGGATATTAGGGCCAGGGATGTTAGGGCCAGGGATGTTAGGGCCAGGGATATTAGGGCCAGGGATATTAGGGCCAGGGATATTATGGCCAGGGATATTAGGGCAAGGGATATTAGGGCCAGGGATATTAGGGCAAGGGACATTAGGGCCAGGGATATTAGGGGCAGAGATATTAGGGCCAGCGATAATAGGGCCAGGGATATTAGGGCCAGGGATATTAAGGCCAGGGATATTAGGGCCGGGGATATTAGGGCCACGGATATTAGGGCCAGGGATATTAGGGCCAGGGATATTAGGGCCAGGGATATTAGGTCCAGGGATATTAGGGCCAGGGATATTACGGCCAGGGATATTAGGGCCAGGGATATTAGGGCCAGGGATATTAGGGCCAGGGATATTAGGGCCAGGGTTATTAGGGCCAGGGATATTAGGGCCAGGGATATTAGGGCCAGGGATATTAGGGCCAGGGATATTAGGGCCAGGGATATTAGGCCCAGTGATATTAGGGCCAGGGATTTTAGGGCAAGGGATTTTAGGGCCAGGGATATTAGGGCCAGGGATATTAGGGCCAGGGATGTTAGGTCCAGGGATATTAGGGCCAGGGATATTAGGGCCAGGGATATTAGGGCCAGGGATATTAGGGCCAGGGATATTAGGGCCAGGGTTATTAGGGCCAGGGATATTAGGGCCAGGGATATTAGGGCCAGGGATATTAGGGCCAGGGATATTAGGGTCAGGGATATTAGGGCCAGGGATATTAGGGCCAGGGATATTTGGGCCAGGGATATTAGGGCTACGGATATTAGGGCCAGGGATATTAGGGCCAGGGATATTAGGGCCAGAGATATTAGGGCCAGGGATATTAGGGCCAGGGATATTTCGGTCAGGGATATTAGGGCCAGGGATATAATGGCCAGGGATATTAGGGCCAGGCATATTATGGCCAGGGATATTAGGGCCAGGGATATTAGGGCCAGGGATATTAGGGCCAGGGATATTAAGGCCAGGGATATTAGGGCCAGGGTTATTAGGGCCAGGGATATTAGGGCCAGGGATTTTAGGGTAAGGGATATTAGGGCCAGGGATATTAGGGCCAGGGATTTTAGGGCCAGGGATTTTAGGGTAAGGGATATTAGGGCCAGGGATATTAGGGCCAGGGATATTAGTGCCAGCGATATTAGGGCCAGGGATATTAGGGCCAGGGATTTCAGGGTAAGGGATATTAGGGCCAGGGATATTAGGGCCAGGGATATTAGTGCCAGGGATATTAGGGCCAGGGATATTAGGTCCAGGGATATTAGGGCCAGGGATATTAGGTCCACTGATATTAGGGCCAGAGATATTAGGGCCATGGATATTAGGGCCAGGGATATTAGGGCCAGGGATATTAGGGCCAGGGATATTAGGGCCAGGGATATTAGGGCCAGCGATATTAGGGCCAGGGATATTAGGGCCAGGGATATTAGGGCCAGGGATATTAGGGCCAGGGATATTAGGGCCAGGGATATTAGGGCCAGGGATATTATATCCAGGGATATTAGGGCCAGGGATATTAGGGCCAGGGATATTAGGGCCAGGGATATTATGGCCAGGGATATTATGGAAGGGATAATAAGCCTGGGATATTAGGGCCAGGTATATTAGGGCCAGGGATATTAGGGCCAGGGATATAAGGGCCAGGGATATTAGGGCCAGGGATATTAGGGCCAGGGATATTAGGGCCAGGGATATTAGGGCCAGGGATATTAGGGCCAGGGATATTAGGGCCAGGGATTTTAGGGCAAGGGATATTAGGGCCAGTGATATTAGGGCCAGGGATATTAGTGCCAGGGATATGAGGGCCAGGGATATTAGGTCCAGGGATATTAGGGCCAGGGATATTAGGTCCAGGGATATTAGGGCCAGGGATATTAGGGCCATGGATATTAGGGCCAGGGATATTAGGGCCAGGGATAGTAGGTCCAGGGATATTAGGGCCAGGGATATTAGGGCCAGGGATATTAGGGCCAGGGATATTAGGGCCAGGGATATTAGGTCCACGGATATTACGGCCAGAGATATTAGGGCGAGGGATATTAGGGCCAGGGATATTAGAGCCAGGGATATTAGGGTCAGGGATATTAGGGCCAGGGATATTAGGGCCAGGGATATTAGGGCCAGGGATATTAGGGCCAGGGATATTAGGGCCAGGGATATTAGGGCCAGGGATATTAGGGCCAGGGAGATTAGGGCCAGCATTATTAGGGACAGGGATATTAGTGCCAGGGATATTATGGCCAGGGATATTAGGGCCAGGGATATTAGGGCAAGGGATATTAGGGCCAAGGATATTAGGGCCAGGGATATTAGTGTCAGGGATATTAGGGCCAGGGATATTAGGGCCAGGGATATTTGGGCCAGGGATATTAGGGCCACGGATATTAGGGCCAGGGATATTAGGGCCAGGGATATTAGGGCCAGAGATATTAGGGCCAGGGATATTAGGGCCAGGGATATTATGGTCAGGGATATTAGGGCCAGGGATATAATGGCTAGGGATATTAGGGCCAGGCATATTATGGCCAGGGATATTAGGGCCAGGGATATTAGGGCCAGGGATATTAGGGCCAGGGATATTAGGGCAAGGGATATTAATGCCAGGGATATTAGGGCCAGGGATATTAGGGCCAGGGATATTATGGCCAGCGATGTTAGGGCCAGGGATATTAGGGCCAGGGATATTAGGTCCAGGGATATTAGGGCCAGGGATATTAGGGCCAGGGATATTAGGGCCAGGGATATTAGGGCCAGGGATATTAGGTCCACGGATATTACGGCCAGAAATATTAGGGCGAGGGATATTAGGGCCAGGGATATTAGGGCCAGGGATATTAGGGTCATGGATATTAGGGCCAGGGATATTAGGGCCAGGGATATTAGGGCCAGGGATATTAGGGCCAGGGATATTAGGGCCAGGGATATTAGGGCCAGGGATGTTAGGGCCAGGGATGTTAGGGCCAGGGATATTAGGGCCAGGGATATTAGGTCCAGGGATATTAGGGCCAGGGATATTAGGGCCAGGGATATTAGGGCCAGGGATATTAGGGCCAGGGATATTAGGTCCACGGATATTACGGCCAGAAATATTAGGGCGAGGGATATTAGGGCCAGGGATATTAGGGCCAGGGATATTAGGGTCATGGATATTAGGGCCAGGGATATTAGGGCCAGGGATATTAGGGCCAGGGATATTAGGGCCAGGGATATTAGGGCCAGGGATATTAGGGCCAGGGATGTTAGGGCCAGGGATGTTAGGGCCAGGGATATTAGGGCCAGGGATATTATGGCCAGGGATATTAGGGCAAGGGATATTAGGGCCAGGGATATTAGGGCCAGGGATATTAGGGCCAGGGATATTAGGGGCAGAGATATTAGGGCCAGCGATATTAGGGCCAGGGATATTAGGGCCAGGGATATTAAGGCCAGGGATATTAGGGCCGGGGATATTAGGGCCAGCGATATTAGGGCCAGGGTTATTAGGGCCAGGGATATTAGGGCCAGGGATATTAGGGCCAGGGATATTAGGGCCAGGGATATTAGGGCCAGGGATATTAGGCCCAGTGATATTAGGGCCAGGGATTTTAGGGCAAGGGATTTTAGGGCCAGGGATATTAGGGCCAGGGATATTAGGGCCAGGGATGTTAGGTCCAGGGATATTAGGGCCAGGGATATTAGGGCCAGGGATATTAGGGCCAGGGATATTAGGGCCAGGGATATTAGGGCCAGGGTTATTAGGGCCAGGGATATTAGGGCCAGGGATATTAGGGCCAGGGATATTAGGGCCAGGGATATTAGGGTCAGGGATATTAGGGCCAGGGATATTAGGGCCAGGGATATTTGGGCCAGGGATATTAGGGCTACGGATATTAGGGCCAGGGATATTAGGGCCAGGGATATTAGGGCCAGAGATATTAGGGCCAGGGATATTAGGGCCAGGGATATTACGGTCAGGGATATTAGGGCCAGGGATATAATGGCCAGGGATATTAGGGCCACGGATATTAGGGCCAGGGATATTAGGGCCAGGGATATTAGGGCCAGAGATATTAGGGCCAGGGATATTAGGGCCAGGGATATTATGGTCAGGGATATTAGGGCCAGGGATATAATGGCTAGGGATATTAGGGCCAGGCATATTATGGCCAGGGATATTAGGGCCAGGGATATTAGGGCCAGGGATATTAGGGCCAGGGATATTAGGGCAAGGGATATTAATGCCAGGGATATTAGGGCCAGGGATATTAGGGCCAGGGATATTATGGCCAGCGATATTAGGGCCAGGGATATTAGGGCCAGGGATATTAGGTCCAGGGATATTAGGGCCAGGGATATTAGGGCCACGGATATTAGGGCCAGGGATATTAGGGCCAGGGATATTAGGTCCACGGATATTACGGCCAGAGATATTAGGGCGAGGGATATTAGGGCCAGGGATATTAGGGCCAGGGATATTAGGGTCATGGATATTAGGGCCAGGGATATTAGGGCCAGGGATATTAGGGCCAGGGATATTAGGGCCAGGGATATTAGGGCCAGGGATATTAGGGCCAGGGATGTTAGGGCCAGGGATGTTAGGGCCAGGGATATTAGGGCCAGGGATATTATGGCCAGGGATATTAGGGCAAGGGATATTAGGGCCAGGGATATTAGGGCCAGGGATATTAGGGCCAGGGATATTAGGGGCAGAGATATTAGGGCCAGCGATATTAGGGCCAGGGATATTAGGGCCAGGGATTTTAAGGCCAGGGATATTAGGGCCAGGGATATTAGGCCCAGTGATATTAGGGCCAGGGATTTTAGGGCAAGGGATTTTAGGGCCAGGGATATTATGGTCAGGGATATTAGGGCCAGGGATATAATGGCCAGGGATATTAGGGCCAGGCATATTATGGCCAGGGATATTAGGGCCAGGGATATTAGGGCCAGGGATATTAGGGCCAGGGATATTAAGGCCAGGGATATTAGGGCCAGGGTTATTAGGGCCAGGGATGTTATGGCCAGCGATATTAGGGCCAGGGATATTAGGGCCAGGGATATTAGGGCCAGGGATATTAGGGCCAGGGATATTAGGGCCAGGGATATTAGGGCCAGGGATATTAGGGCCAGGGATATTAGGGCCAGGGATATTAGGTCCACGGATATTACGGCCAGGGTTATTAGGGCCAGGGATATTAGGGCCAGGGATATTAGGGCCAGGGATATTAGGGCCAGGGATATTAGGGCCAGGGTTATTAGGGCCAGGGTTATTAAGGCCAGGGATATTAGGGCCAGGGATATTAGGGCCAGGGATATTAGGGCCAGGGATATTAGGGCCAGGGATATTGGGGCCAGGGATATTATGGCCAGGGATATTAGGGCCAGGGATATTAGGGCCAGGGATATTAGGGCCAGGGATTTTAGGGCAAGGGATATTAGGGCCAGGGATATTAGGGCCAGGGATATTAGTGCCAGGGTTATTAGGGCCAGGGATATTAGGTCCAGGGATAGTAGGGCCAGGGATATTAGGTCCAGGGATATTAGGGCCAGGGATATTAGGGCCATGGATATTAGGGCCAGGGATATTAGGGCCAGGGATATTAGGGCCAGGGATATTAGGGCCAGGGATATTAGGGCCAGCGATATTAGGGCCAGGGATATTAGGGCCAGGGATATTAGGGCCAGGGATATTAGAGCCAGGCATATTAGGGCCAGGGATATTAGGACCAGGTATATTAGGGCCAGGGATATTAGGGCCAGGGATATTAGGGCCAGGGATATTAGGGCCAGGGATATTAGGGCCAGGGATATTAGGGCCAGGGATATTAGGGCCAGGGATATTTGGGCCAGGGATATTAGGGCCACGGATATTAGGACCAGGGATATTAGGGCCAGGGATATTAGGGCCAGAGATATTAGGGCCAGGGATATTAGGGCCAGGGATATTATGGTCAGGGATATTAGGGCCAGGGATATAATGGCCAGGGATATTAGGGCCAGGCATATTATGGCCAGGGATATTAGGGCCAGGGATATTAGGGCCAGGGATATTAGGGCCAGGTATATTAGGGCCAGGGATATTAAGGCCAAGGATATTAGGGCCAGAGATATTATGGCCAGGGATATTAGGGCCAGGGATATTAGGGCCAGGGATATTATGGCCAGGGATATCAGGTCCACGGATATTACGGCCAGGGATATTAGGGCCAGGGATATTAGGGCCAGAGATATTAGGGCCAGGGATATTAGGGCCAGGGATATTAGGGCCAGGGTTATTAGGGCCAGGGATATTAGGGCCAGGGATATTATGGCCAGGGATATTATGGAAGGGATATTAAGCCTGGGATATTAGGGCCAGGTATATTAGGGCCAGGGATATTAGGACCAGGGATATAAGGGCCAGGGATATTAGGGCCAGGGATATTATGGCCAGGGATATTAGGGCCAGGGATATTAGGGCCAGGGATATTGGGGCCAGGGATATTAGGGCCAAGGATATTAGGGCCAGGGATATTAGGGCCAGGAATATTAGGGCCAGGGATATTAGGGCCAGGGATTTTAGGGCCAGGGATATTAGGGCCAGGGATATTAGGGCCAGGGATATTAGGGCCAGGGATATCAGGGCCAGGGATATCAGGGCCAGGGATATTAGGGCCAGGGATATTAGCGCCAGGGATATTAGGGCCAGGGATTTTAGGGCCAGGGATATTAGGGCCAGGGATATTATGGCCAGGGATATTATGGCTAGGGATATGAGGGCCAGGGATATGAGGGCCAGGGATATTAGGGCCAGGGATATTAGGGCCAGGGATTTTAGGGCCAGGGATATTAGGGCCAGGGATATTAGGGCCAGGGATATTAGGGCCAGGGATATTAGGGCCAGGGATATTAGGGCCAGGGATATTAGGGCCAGGGATATTAGGGCCAGGGATATTAGGGCCAGGGATATTAGGGCCAGGGATATTAGGGCCAGGGATATTAGGGCCAGGGATATTAGGGCCAGGGATATTAGGGGCAGGGATATTAGGGCCAGGGATATTAGGCCCAGTGATATTAGGGCCAGGGATTTTAGGGCAAGGGATATTAGGGACAGGGATATTAGGGCCAGGGATATTAGGGCCAGGGATGTTAGGTCCACGGATATTAGGGCCAGGGATATTAGGACCAGGGATATTAGGGCCAGGGATATTAGGGCCAGGGATATTAGGGCCAGGGTTATTAGGGCCAGGGATATTAGGGTCAGGGATATTAGGGCCAGGGATATTAGGGCCAGGGATATTAGGGCCAGGGATATTAGGGCCAGGGATATTAGGGCCAGGGATATTAGGGCCAGGGATATTAGGGCCATGGATTTTAGGGCAAGGGATATTAGGGCCAGGGATATTAGGGCCAGGGATATTAGGGCCAGGGATATTAGGTCCAGGGATATTAGGGCCAGGGATATTAGGGCCAGGGATATTAGGACCAGGGATATCAGGGCCAGGAATATTAGGGCCAGGGATATTAGGGCCAGGGATATTAGGGCCAGGGATATTAGGGCCAGGGATATTAGGGCCAGGGATATTAGGGCCAGGGATATTAGGGCCAGGGAGATTAGGGCCAGCATTATTAGGGACAGGGATATTAGTGCCAGGGATATTAGGTCCAGGGATATTAGGGCCAGGGATATTAGGGCCATGGATATTAGGGCCAGGGATATTAGGGCCAGGGATATTAGGGCCAGGGATATTAGGGCCAGGGATATTAGGGCCAGCGATATTAGGGCCAGGGATATTAGGGCCAGGGATATTAGGGCCAGGGATATTAGAGCCAGGCATATTAGGGCCAGGGATATTAGGACCAGGTATATTAGGGCCAGGGATATTAGGGCCAGGGATATTAGGGCCAGGGATATTAGGGCCAGGGATATTAGGGCCAGGGATATTAGGGCCAGGGATATTAGGGCCAGGGATATTTGGGCCAGGGATATTAGGGCCACGGATATTAGGACCAGGGATATTAGGGCCAGGGATATTAGGGCCAGAGATATTAGGGCCAGGGATATTAGGGCCAGGGATATTATGGTCAGGGATATTAGGGCCAGGGATATAATGGCCAGGGATATTAGGGCCAGGCATATTATGGCCAGGGATATTAGGGCCAGGGATATTAGGGCCAGGGATATTAGGGCCAGGTATATTAGGGCCAGGGATATTAAGGCCAAGGATATTAGGGCCAGAGATATTATGGCCAGGGATATTAGGGCCAGGGATATTAGGGCCAGGGATATTATGGCCAGGGATATCAGGTCCACGGATATTACGGCCAGGGATATTAGGGCCAGGGATATTAGGGCCAGAGATATTAGGGCCAGGGATATTAGGGCCAGGGATATTAGGGCCAGGGTTATTAGGGCCAGGGATATTAGGGCCAGGGATATTATGGCCAGGGATATTATGGAAGGGATATTAAGCCTGGGATATTAGGGCCAGGTATATTAGGGCCAGGGATATTAGGACCAGGGATATAAGGGCCAGGGATATTAGGGCCAGGGATATTATGGCCAGGGATATTAGGGCCAGGGATATTAGGGCCAGGGATATTGGGGCCAGGGATATTAGGGCCAAGGATATTAGGGCCAGGGATATTAGGGCCAGGAATATTAGGGCCAGGGATATTAGGGCCAGGGATTTTAGGGCCAGGGATATTAGGGCCAGGGATATTAGGGCCAGGGATATTAGGGCCAGGGATATCAGGGCCAGGGATATCAGGGCCAGGGATATTAGGGCCAGGGATATTAGCGCCAGGGATATTAGGGCCAGGGATTTTAGGGCCAGGGATATTAGGGCCAGGGATATTATGGCCAGGGATATTATGGCTAGGGATATGAGGGCCAGGGATATGAGGGCCAGGGATATTAGGGCCAGGGATATTAGGGCCAGGGATTTTAGGGCCAGGGATATTAGGGCCAGGGATATTAGGGCCAGGGATATTAGGGCCAGGGATATTAGGGCCAGGGATATTAGGGCCAGGGATATTAGGGCCAGGGATATTAGGGCCAGGGATATTAGGGCCAGGGATATTAGGGCCAGGGATATTAGGGCCAGGGATATTAGGGCCAGGGATATTAGGGCCAGGGATATTAGGGGCAGGGATATTAGGGCCAGGGATATTAGGCCCAGTGATATTAGGGCCAGGGATTTTAGGGCAAGGGATATTAGGGACAGGGATATTAGGGCCAGGGATATTAGGGCCAGGGATGTTAGGTCCACGGATATTAGGGCCAGGGATATTAGGACCAGGGATATTAGGGCCAGGGATATTAGGGCCAGGGATATTAGGGCCAGGGTTATTAGGGCCAGGGATATTAGGGTCAGGGATATTAGGGCCAGGGATATTAGGGCCAGGGATATTAGGGCCAGGGATATTAGGGCCAGGGATATTAGGGCCAGGGATATTAGGGCCAGGGATATTAGGGCCATGGATTTTAGGGCAAGGGATATTAGGGCCAGGGATATTAGGGCCAGGGATATTAGGGCCAGGGATATTAGGTCCAGGGATATTAGGGCCAGGGATATTAGGGCCAGGGATATTAGGACCAGGGATATCAGGGCCAGGAATATTAGGGCCAGGGATATTAGGGCCAGGGATATTAGGGCCAGGGATATTAGGGCCAGGGATATTAGGGCCAGGGATATTAGGGCCAGGGATATTAGGGCCAGGGAGATTAGGGCCAGCATTATTAGGGACAGGGATATTAGTGCCAGGGATATTATGGCCAGGGATATTAGGCGCCAGGGATATTAGGGCAAGGGATATTAGGGCCAGGGATATTAGGGCCAGAGATATTAGGGTCAGGGATATTAGGGCCAGGGATATTAGGGCCAGGGATATTTGGGCCAGGGATATTAGGGCCACGGATATTAGGGCCAGGGATATTAGGGCCAGGGATATTAGGGCCAGAGATATTAGGGCCAGGGATATTAGGGCCACGGATATTACGGTCAGGGATATTAGGGCCAGGGATATAATGGCTAGAGATATTAGGGAAAGGCATATTATGTCCAGGGATATTAGGGCCAGGGATATTAGGGCCAGGGATATTAGGGCCAGGGATATTAGGGCCAGGGATATTAATGCCAGGGATATTAGGGCCAGGGATATTAGGGCCAGGGATATTATGGCCAGTGATATTAGGGCCAGGGATATTAGGGCCAGGGATATTAGGGCCAGGGATATTAGGGCCAGGGATATTAGGTCCAGGGATATTAGGGCCAGGGATATTAGGGCCAGGGATATTAGGGCCAGGGATATTAGGTCCACGGATATTGCGGCCAGAGATATTAGGGCGAGGGATATTAGGGCCAGGGATATTAGGGCCAGGGATATTAGGGTCAGGGATATTAGGGCCATGGATATTAGGGCCAGGGATATTTGGGCCAGGGATATTAGGACCACGGATATTAGGGCCAGGGATATTAGGGCCAGGGATATTAGGGCCAGAGATATTAGGGCCAGGGATATTAGGGCCAGGGATATTACAGTCAGGGATATTAGGGCCAGGGATATAATGGCCAGGGATATTAGGGCCAGGCATATTATGGCCAGGGATATTAGGGCCAGGGATATTAGGGCCAGGGATATTAGAGCCAGGGATATTAGGGCCAGGGATATTAAGGCCAGGGATATTAGGGCCAGGGATATTAGGGCCAGGGATATTATGGCCAGCGATATTAGGGCCAGGGATATTAGGGCCAAGGATATTAGGGCCAGGGATATTAGGGCCAGAAATATTAGGTCCAGGGATATTAGGGCCAGGGATATTAGGGCCAGGGATATTACGGCCAGGGATATCAGGTCCACGGACATTACGGCCAGGGATATTAGGGCCAGGGATATTAGGGCCAGAGATATTAGGGCCAGGGATATTAGGGCCAGGGATATTAGGGCCAGGGTTATTAGGGCCAGGGTTATTAAGGCCAGGGATATTAGGGCCAGGGATATTAGGGCCAGGGATATTAGGGCCAGGGATATTAGGGCCAGGGATATTAGGGCCAGGGTTATTAGGGCCAGGGTTATTAAGGCCAGGGATATTAGGGCCAGGGATATTAGGGCCAGGGATATTGGGGCCAGGGATATTATGGCCAGGGATATTAGGGCCAGGGATATTAGGGCCAGGGATATTAGGGCCAGGGATTTTAGGGCAAGGGATATTAGGGCCAGGGATATTAGGGCCAGGGATATTAGTGCCAGGGTTATTAGGGCCAGGGATATTAGGTCCAGGGATAGTAGGGCCAGGGATATTAGGTCCAGGGATATTAGGGCCAGGGATATTAGGGCCATGGATATTAGGGCCAGGGATATTAGGGCCAGGGATATTAGGGCCAGGGATATTAGGGCCAGGGATATTAGGGCCAGCGATATTAGGGCCAGGGATATTAGGGCCAGGGATATTAGGGCCAGGGATATTAGAGCCAGGCATATTAGGGCCAGGGATATTAGGACCAGGTATATTAGGGCCAGGGATATTAGGGCCAGGGATATTAGGGCCAGGGATATTAGGGCCAGGGATATTAGGGCCAGGGATATTAGGGCCAGGGATATTAGGGCCAGGGATATTTGGGCCAGGGATATTAGGGCCACGGATATTAGGACCAGGGATATTAGGGCCAGGGATATTAGGGCCAGAGATATTAGGGCCAGGGATATTAGGGCCAGGGATATTACGGTCAGGGATATTAGGGCCAGGGATATAATGGCCAGGGATATTAGGGCCAGGCATATTATGGCCAGGGATATTAGGGCCAGGGATATTAGGGCCAGGGATATTAGGGCCAGGGTTATTAGGGCCAGGGATATTAGGGCCAGGGATATTAGGGCCAGGGATATTAGGGCCAGGGATATTAGGGCCAGGGATATTAGGGCCAGGGATATTAGGGCCAGGGATATTAGGGCCAGGGATATTAGGGCCAGGGATTTTAGGGCAAGGGATATTAGGGCCAGGGATATTAGGGCCAGGGATATTAGGGCCAGGGATATTAGGTCCAGGGATATTAGGGCCAGGGATATTAGGGCCAGGGATATTAGGACCAGGGATATCAGGGCCAGGAATATTAGGGCCAGGGATATTAGGGCCAGGGATATTAGGGCCAGGGATATTAGGGCCAGGGATATTAGGGCCAGGGATATTAGGGCCAGGGATACTAGGGCCAGGGAGATTGGGGCCAGCATTATTAGGGACAGGGATATTAGTGCCAGGGATATTATGGCCAGGGATATTAGGCGCTAGGGATATTAGGGCAAGGGATATTAGGGCCAGGGATATTAGGGCCAGGGATATTAGGGTCAGGGAGATTAGGGCCAGGGATATTAGGGCCAGGGATATTTGGGCCAGGGATATTAGGGCCACGGATATTAGGGCCAGGGATATTAGGGCCAGGGATATTAGGGCCAGAGATATTAGGGCCAGGGATATTAGGGCCACGGATATTACGGTCAGGGATATTAGGGCCAGGGATATAATGGCTAGAGATATTAGGGAAAGGCATATTATGTCCAGGGATATTAGGGCCAGGGATATTAGGGCCAGGGATATTAGGGCCAGGGATATTAGGGCCAGGGATATTAATGCCAGGGATATTAGGGCCAGGGATATTAGGGCCAGGGATATTATGGCCAGTGATATTAGGGCCAGGGATATTAGGGCCAGGGATATTAGGGCCAGGGATATTAGGGCCAGGGATATTAGGTCCAGGGATATTAGGGCCAGGGATATTAGGGCCAGGGATATTAGGGCCAGGGATATTAGGGTCAGGGATATTAGGGCCATGGATATTAGGGCCAGGGATATTTGGGCCAGGGATATTAGGACCACGGATATTAGGGCCAGGGATATTAGGGCCAGGGATATTAGGGCCAGAGATATTAGGGCCAGGGATATTAGGGCCAGGGATATTACGGTCAGGGATATTAGGGCCAGGGATATAATGGCCAGGGATATTAGGGCCAGGCATATTATGGCCAGGGATATTAGGGCCAGGGTTATTAGGGCCAGGGATATTAGGGCCAGGGATATTAGGGCCAGGGATATTAAGGCCAGGGATATTAGGGCCAGGGATATTAGGGCCAGGGTTATTAGGGCCAGGGATATTAGGGTCAGGGATATTAGGGCCAGGGATATTAGGGCCAGGGATATTAGGGCCAGGGATATTAGGGCCAGGGATATTAGGGCCAGGGATATTAGGGCCAGGGATATTAGGGCCATGGATTTTAGGGCAAGGGATATTAGGGCCAGGGATATTAGGGCCAGGGATATTAGGGCCAGGGATATTAGGTCCAGGGATATTAGGGCCAGGGATATTAGGGCCAGGGATATTAGGACCAGGGATATCAGGGCCAGGAATATTAGGGCCAGGGATATTAGGGCCAGGGATATTAGGGCCAGGGATATTAGGGCCAGGGATATTAGGGCCAGGGATATTAGGGCCAGGGATATTAGGGCCAGGGAGATTAGGGCCAGCATTATTAGGGACAGGGATATTAGTGCCAGGGATATTATGGCCAGGGATATTAGGCGCCAGGGATATTAGGGCAAGGGATATTAGGGCCAGGGATATTAGGGCCAGGGATATTAGGGTCAGGGATATTAGGGCCAGGGATATTAGGGCCAGGGATATTTGGGCCAGGGATATTAGGGCCACGGATATTAGGGCCAGGGATATTAGGGCCAGGGATATTAGGGCCAGAGATATTAGGGCCAGGGATATTAGGGCCACGGATATTACGGTCAGGGATATTAGGGCCAGGGATATAATGGCTAGAGATATTAGGGAAAGGCATATTATGTCCAGGGATATTAGGGCCAGGGATATTAGGGCCAGGGATATTAGGGCCAGGGATATTAGGGCCAGGGATATTAATGCCAGGGATATTAGGGCCAGGGATATTAGGGCCAGGGATATTATGGCCATTGATATTAGGGCCAGGGATATTAGGGCCAGGGATATTAGGGCCAGGGATATTAGGGCCAGGGATATTAGGTCCAGGGATATTAGGGCTAGGGATATTAGGGCCAGGGATATTAGGGCCAGGGATATTAGGTCCACGGATATTGCGGCCAGAGATATTAGGGCGAGGGATATTAGGGCCAGGGATATTAGGGCCAGGGATATTAGGGTCAGGGATATTAGGGCCATGGATATTAGGGCCAGGGATATTTGGGCCAGGGATATTAGGACCACGGATATTAGGGCCAGGGATATTAGGGCCAGGGATATTAGGGCCAGGGATACTAGGGCCAGGGAGATTGGGGCCAGCATTATTAGGGACAGGGATATTAGTGCCAGGGATATTATGGCCAGGGATATTAGGCGCTAGGGATATTAGGGCAAGGGATATTAGGGCCAGGGATATTAGGGCCAGGGATATTAGGGTCAGGGAGATTAGGGCCAGGGATATTAGGGCCAGGGATATTTGGGCCAGGGATATTAGGGCCACGGATATTAGGGCCAGGGATATTAGGGCCAGGGATATTAGGGCCAGAGATATTAGGGCCAGGGATATTAGGGCCACGGATATTACGGTCAGGGATATTAGGGCCAGGGATATAATGGCTAGAGATATTAGGGAAAGGCATATTATGTCCAGGGATATTAGGGCCAGGGATATTAGGGCCAGGGATATTAGGGCCAGGGATATTAGGGCCAGGGATATTAATGCCAGGGATATTAGGGCCAGGGATATTAGGGCCAGGGATATTATGGCCAGTGATATTAGGGCCAGGGATATTAGGGCCAGGGATATTATAGGGCCAGGGATATTAGGGCCAGGGATATTAGGTCCAGGGATATTAGGGCCAGGGATATTAGGGCCAGGGATATTAGGGCCAGGGATATTAGGGTCAGGGATATTAGGGCCATGGATATTAGGGCCAGGGATATTTGGGCCAGGGATATTAGGACCACGGATATTAGGGCCAGGGATATTAGGGCCAGGGATATTAGGGCCAGAGATATTAGGGCCAGGGATATTAGGGCCAGGGATATTACGGTCAGGGATATTAGGGCCAGGGATATAATGGCCAGGGATATTAGGGCCAGGCATATTATGGCCAGGGATATTAGGGCCAGGGTTATTAGGGCCAGGGATATTAGGGCCAGGGATATTAGGGCCAGGGATATTAAGGCCAGGGATATTAGGGCCAGGGATATTAGGGCCAGGGTTATTAGGGCCAGGGATATTAGGGTCAGGGATATTAGGGCCAGGGATATTAGGGCCAGGGATATTAGGGCCAGGGATATTAGGGCCAGGGATATTAGGGCCAGGGATATTAGGGCCAGGGATATTAGGGCCATGGATTTTAGGGCAAGGGATATTAGGGCCAGGGATATTAGGGCCAGGGATATTAGGGCCAGGGATATTAGGTCCAGGGATATTAGGGCCAGGGATATTAGGGCCAGGGATATTAGGACCAGGGATATCAGGGCCAGGAATATTAGGGCCAGGGATATTAGGGCCAGGGATATTAGGGCCAGGGATATTAGGGCCAGGGATATTAGGGCCAGGGATATTAGGGCCAGGGATATTAGGGCCAGGGAGATTAGGGCCAGCATTATTAGGGACAGGGATATTAGTGCCAGGGATATTATGGCCAGGGATATTAGGCGCCAGGGATATTAGGGCAAGGGATATTAGGGCCAGGGATATTAGGGCCAGGGATATTAGGGTCAGGGATATTAGGGCCAGGGATATTAGGGCCAGGGATATTTGGGCCAGGGATATTAGGGCCACGGATATTAGGGCCAGGGATATTAGGGCCAGGGATATTAGGGCCAGAGATATTAGGGCCAGGGATATTAGGGCCACGGATATTACGGTCAGGGATATTAGGGCCAGGGATATAATGGCTAGAGATATTAGGGAAAGGCATATTATGTCCAGGGATATTAGGGCCAGGGATATTAGGGCCAGGGATATTAGGGCCAGGGATATTAGGGCCAGGGATATTAATGCCAGGGATATTAGGGCCAGGGATATTAGGGCCAGGGATATTATGGCCAGTGATATTAGGGCCAGGGATATTAGGGCCAGGGATATTAGGGCCAGGGATATTAGGGCCAGGGATATTAGGTCCAGGGATATTAGGGCCAGGGATATTAGGGCCAGGGATATTAGGGCCAGGGATATTAGGTCCACGGATATTGCGGCCAGAGATATTAGGGCGAGGGATATTAGGGCCAGGGATATTAGGGCCAGGGATATTAGGGTCAGGGATATTAGGGCCATGGATATTAGGGCCAGGGATATTTGGGCCAGGGATATTAGGACCACGGATATTAGGGCCAGGGATATTAGGGCCAGGGATATTAGGGCCAGAGATATTAGGGCCAGGGATATTAGGGCCAGGGATATTACAGTCAGGGATATTAGGGCCAGGGATATAATGGCCAGGGATATTAGGGCCAGGCATATTATGGCCAGGGATATTAGGGCCAGGGATATTAGGGCCAGGGATATTAGAGCCAGGGATATTAGGGCCAGGGATATTAAGGCCAGGGATATTAGGGCCAGGGATATTAGGGCCAGGGATATTATGGCCAGCGATATTAGGGCCAGGGATATTAGGGCCAAGGATATTAGGGCCAGGGATATTAGGGCCAGAAATATTAGGTCCAGGGATATTAGGGCCAGGGATATTAGGGCCAGGGATATTACGGCCAGGGATATCAGGTCCACGGATATTACGGCCAGGGATATTAGGGCCAGGGATATTAGGGCCAGAGATATTAGGGCCAGGGATATTAGGGCCAGGGATATTAGGGCCAGGGTTATTAGGGCCAGAGTTATTAAGGCCAGGGATATTAGGGCCAGGGATATTAGGGCCAGGGATATTAGGGCCAGGGATATTAGGGCCAGGGATATTAGGGCCAGGGTTATTAGGGCCAGGGTTATTAAGGCCAGGGATATTAGGGCCAGGGATATTAGGGCCAGGGATATTGGGGCCAGGGATATTATGGCCAGGGATATTAGGGCCAGGGATATTAGGGCCAGGGATATTAGGGCCAGGGATTTTAGGGCAAGGGATATTAGGGCCAGGGATATTAGGGCCAGGGATATTAGTGCCAGGGTTATTAGGGCCAGGGATATTAGGTCCAGGGATAGTAGGGCCAGGGATATTAGGTCCAGGGATATTAGGGCCAGGGATATTAGGGCCATGGATATTAGGGCCAGGGATATTAGGGCCAGGGATATTAGGGCCAGGGATATTAGGGCCAGGGATATTAGGGCCAGCGATATTAGGGCCAGGGATATTAGGGCCAGGGATATTAGGGCCAGGGATATTAGAGCCAGGCATATTAGGGCCAGGGATATTAGGACCAGGTATATTAGGGCCAGGGATATTAGGGCCAGGGATATTAGGGCCAGGGATATTAGGGCCAGGGATATTAGGGCCAGGGATATTAGGGCCAGGGATATTAGGGCCAGGGATATTTGGGCCAGGGATATTAGGGCCACGGATATTAGGACCAGGGATATTAGGGCCAGGGATATTAGGGCCAGAGATATTAGGGCCAGGGATATTAGGGCCAGGGATATTACGGTCAGGGATATTAGGGCCAGGGATATAATGGCCAGGGATATTAGGGCCAGGCATATTATGGCCAGGGATATTAGGGCCAGGGATATTAGGGCCAGGGATATTAGGGCCAGGGTTATTAGGGCCAGGGATATTAGGGCCAGGGATATTAGGGCCAGGGATATTAGGGCCAGGGATATTAGGGCCAGGGATATTAGGGCCAGGGATATTAGGGCCAGGGATATTAGGGCCAGGGATATTAGGGCCAGGGATTTTAGGGCAAGGGATATTAGGGCCAGGGATATTAGGGCCAGGGATATTAGGGCCAGGGATATTAGGTCCAGGGATATTAGGGCCAGGGATATTAGGGCCAGGGATATTAGGACCAGGGATATCAGGGCCAGGAATATTAGGGCCAGGGATATTAGGGCCAGGGATATTAGGGCCAGGGATATTAGGGCCAGGGATATTAGGGCCAGGGATATTAGGGCCAGGGATACTAGGGCCAGGGAGATTGGGGCCAGCATTATTAGGGACAGGGATATTAGTGCCAGGGATATTATGGCCAGGGATATTAGGCGCTAGGGATATTAGGGCAAGGGATATTAGGGCCAGGGATATTAGGGCCAGGGATATTAGGGTCAGGGAGATTAGGGCCAGGGATATTAGGGCCAGGGATATTTGGGCCAGGGATATTAGGGCCACGGATATTAGGGCCAGGGATATTAGGGCCAGGGATATTAGGGCCAGAGATATTAGGGCCAGGGATATTAGGGCCACGGATATTACGGTCAGGGATATTAGGGCCAGGGATATAATGGCTAGAGATATTAGGGAAAGGCATATTATGTCCAGGGATATTAGGGCCAGGGATATTAGGGCCAGGGATATTAGGGCCAGGAATATTAGGGCCAGGGATATTAATGCCAGGGATATTAGGGCCAGGGATATTAGGGCCAGGGATATTATGGCCAGTGATATTAGGGCCAGGGATATTAGGGCCAGGGATATTAGGGCCAGGAATATTAGGGCCAGGGATATTAGGTCCAGGGATATTAGGGCCAGGGATATTAGGGCCAGGGATATTAGGGCCAGGGATATTAGGGTCAGGGATATTAGGGCCATGGATATTAGGGCCAGGGATATTTGGGCCAGGGATATTAGGACCACGGATATTAGGGCCAGGGATATTAGGGCCAGGGATATTAGGGCCAGAGATATTAGGGCCAGGGATATTAGGGCCAGGGATATTACGGTCAGGGATATTAGGGCCAGGGATATAATGGCCAGGGATATTAGGGCCAGGCATATTATGGCCAGGGATATTAGGGCCAGGGATATTAGGGCCAGGGATATTAGGGCCAGGGATATTAGGGCCAGGGATATTAAGGCCAGGGATATTAGGGCCAGGGATATTAGGGCCAGGGATATTATGGCCAGCGATATTAGGGCCAGGGATATTAGGGCCAAGGATATTAGGGCCAGGGATATTAGGGCCAGAAATATTAGGGCCAGGGATATTAGGGCCAGGGATATTAGGGCCAGGGATATTACGGCCAGGGATATCAGGTCCACGGATATTACGGCCAGGGATATTAGGGCCAGGGATATTAGGGCCAGAGATATTAGGGCCAGGGATATTAGGGCCAGGGATATTAGGGCCAGGGTTATTAGGGCCAGGGTTATTAAGGCCAGGGATATTAGGGCCAGGGATATTAGGGCCAGGGATATTAGGGCCAGGGATATTAGGGCCAGGGATATTAGGGCCAGGGATATTAGGGCAAGGGATATTAGGGCCAGGGATATTAGTGCCAGGGATATTAGTGCCAGGGATATTAGGGCCAGGGATATTAGGTCCAGGGATATTAGGGCCAGGGATATTAGGTCCAGGGATATTAGGGCCAGGGATATTAGGGCCATGGATATTAGGGCCAGGGATATTAGGGCCAGGGTTATTAGGGCCAGGGATATTAGGGCCAGGGATATTAGGGCCAGGGATATTAGGGCCAGGGATATTAGGGCCAGGGATATTAGGGCCAGGGATATTAGGGCCAGGGATATTAGGGCCAGGGATTTTAGGGCAAGGGATATTAGGGCCAGGGATATTAGGGCCAGGGATATTAGGGCCAGGGATATTAGGTCCAGGGATATTAGGGCCAGGGATATTAGGGCCAGGGATATTAGGACCAGGGATATCAGGGCCAGGAATATGAGGGCCAGGGATATTAGGGCCAGGGATATTAGGGCCAGGGATATTAGGGCCAGGGATATTAGGGCCAGGGATATTAGGGCCAGGGATATTAGGGCCAGGGATATTAGGGCCAGGGAGATTAGGGCCAGCATTATTAGGGACAGGGATATTAGTGCCAGGGATATTATGGCCAGGGATATTAGGCGCCAGGGATATTAGGGCAAGGGATATTAGGGCCAGGGATATTAGGGCCAGGGATATTAGGGTCAGGGATATTAGGGGCAGAGATATTAGGGCCAGCGATATTAGGGCCAGGCATATTAGGGCCAGGGATATTAAGGCCAGGGATATTAGGGCCGGGGATATTAGGGCCAGGGATATTAGGGCCAGGGATATTAGGGCCAGGGATATTAGGGCCAGGGATATTAGGTCCAGGGATATTAGGGCCAGGGATATTACGGCCAGGGATATTAGGGCTAGGGATATTAGGGCCAGGGATATTAGGGCCAGGGATATTAGGGCCAGGGTTATTAGGGCCAGGGATATTAGGGCCAGGGATATTAGGGCCAGGGATATTAGGGCCAGGGATATTAGGGCCAGGGATATTAGGCCCAGTGATATTAGGGCCAGGGATTTTAGGGCAAGGGATTTTAGGCCAGGGATATTAGGGCCAGGGATGTTAGGTCCAGGGATATTAGGACCAGGGATATCAGGGCCAGGAATATGAGGGCCAGGGATATTAGGGCCAGGGATATTAGGGCCAGGGATATTAGGGCCAGGGATATTAGGGCCAGGGATATTAGGGCCAGGGATATTAGGGTCAGGGATATTAGGGGCAGAGATATTAGGGCCAGCGATATTAGGGCCAGGCATATTAGGGCCAGGGATATTAAGGCCAGGGATATTAGGGCCGGGGATATTAGGGCCAGGGATATTAGGGCCAGGGATATTAGGGCCAGGGATATTAGGGCCAGGGATATTAGGTCCAGGGATATTAGGGCCAGGGATATTACGGCCAGGGATATTAGGGCTAGGGATATTAGGGCCAGGGATATTAGGGCCAGGGATATTAGGGCCAGGGTTATTAGGGCCAGGGATATTAGGGCCAGGGATATTAGGGCCAGGGATATTAGGGCCAGGGATATTAGGGCCAGGGATATTAGGCCCAGTGATATTAGGGCCAGGGATTTTAGGGCAAGGGATTTTAGGCCAGGGATATTAGGGCCAGGGATGTTAGGTCCAGGGATATTAGGACCAGGGATATCAGGGCCAGGAATATGAGGGCCAGGGATATTAGGGCCAGGGATATTAGGGCCAGGGATATTAGGGCCAGGGATATTAGGGCCAGGGATATTAGGGCCAGGGATATTAGGGCCAGGGATATTAGGGCCAGGGAGATTAGGGCCAGCATTATTAGGGACAGGGATATTAGTGCCAGGGATATTATGGCCAGGGATATTAGGCGCCAGGGATATTAGGGCAAGGGATATTAGGGCCAGGGATATTAGGGCCAGGGATATTAGGGTCAGGGATATTAGGGGCAGAGATATTAGGGCCAGCGATATTAGGGCCAGGGATATTAGGGCCAGGGATATTAAGGCCAGGGATATTAGGGCCGGGGATATTAGGGCCAGGGATATTAGGGCCAGGGATATTAGGGCCAGGGATATTAGGGCCAGGGATATTAGGTCCAGGGATATTAGGGCCAGGGATATTACGGCCAGGGATATTAGGGCCAGGGATATTAGGGCCAGGGATATTAGGGCCAGGGATATTAGGGCCAGGGTTATTAGGGCCAGGGATATTAGGGCCAGGGATATTAGGGCCAGGGATATTAGGGCCAGGGATATTAGGGCCAGGGATATTAGGCCCAGTGATATTAGGGCCAGGGATTTTAGGGCAAGGGATTTTAGGGCCAGGGATATTAGGGTAAGGGATATTAGGGCCAGGGATGTTAGGTCCAGGGATATTAGGGCCAGGGATATTAGGGCCAGGGATATTAGGGCCAGGGATATTAGGGCCAGGGATATTAGGGCCAGGGTTATTAGGGCCAGGGATATTAGGGCCAGGGATATTAGGGCCAGGGATATTAGGGCCAGGGATATTAGGGTCAGGGATATTAGGGCCAGGGATATTAGGGCCAGGGATTTTAGGGTAAGGGATATTAGGGCCAGGGATATTAGGGCCAGGGAGATTAGAGCCAGCATTATTAGGGACAGGGATTTTAGGGCCAGGGATTTTAGGGTAAGGGATATTAGGGCCAGGGATATTAGGGCCAGGGATATTAGTGCCAGGGATATTAGGGCCAGGGATATTAGGGCCAGGGATTTTAGGGTAAGGGATATTAGGGCCAGGGATATTAGGGCCAGGGATATTAGTGCCAGGGATATTAGGGCCAGGGATATTAGGTCCAGGGATATTAGGGCCAGGGATATTAGGTCCACTGATATTAGGGCCAGAGATATTAGGGCCATGGATATTAGGGCCAGGGATATTAGGGCCAGGGATATTAGGGCCAGGGATATTAGGGCCAGGGATATTATGGCCAGCGATATTAGGGCCAGGGATATTAGGGCCAGGGATATTAGGTCCAGGGATATTAGGGCCAGGGATATTAGGGCCAGGGATATTAGGGCCAGGGATATTAGGGCCAGGGATATTAGGTCCACGGATATTACGGCCAGAGATATTAGGGCGAGGGATATTAGGGCCAGGGATATTAGGGCCAGGGATATTAGGGTCATGGATATTAGGGGCAGAGATATTAGGGCCAGCGATATTAGGGCCAGGGATATTAGGGCCAGGGATATTAAGGCCAGGGATATTAGGGCCGGGGATATTAGGGCCAGGGATATTAGGGCCAGAGATATTAGAGCCAGGGATATTAGGGCCAGGGATATTAGGTCCAGGGATATTAGGGCCAGGGATATTACGGCCAGGGATATTAGGGCCAGGGATATTAGGGCCAGGGATATTAGGGCCAGGGATATTAGGGCCAGGGTTATTAGGGCCAGGGATATTAGGGCCAGGGATATTAGGGCCAGGGATATTAGGGCCAGGGATATTAGGGCCAGGGATATTAGGCCCAGTGATATTAGGGCCAGGGATTTTAGGGCAAGGGATTTTAGGGCCAGGGATATTAGGGCCAGGGATATTAGGGCCAGGGATGTTAGGTCCAGGGATATTAGGGCCAGGGATATTAGGGCCAGGGATATTAGGGCCAGGGATATTAGGGCCAGGGATATTAGGGCCAGGGTTATTAGGGCCAGGGATATTAGGGCCAGGGATATTAGGGCCAGGGATATTAGGGCCAGGGATATTAGGGTCAGGGATATTAGGGCCAGGGATATTAGGGCCAGGGATATTTGGGCCAGGGATATTAGGGCTACGGATATTAGGGCCAGGGATATTAGGGCCAGGGATATTAGGGCCAGAGATATTAGGGCCAGGGATATTAGGGCCAGGGATATTTCGGTCAGGGATATTAGGGCCAGGGATATAATGGCCAGGGATATTAGGGCCAGGCATATTATGGCCAGGGATATTAGGGCCAGGGATATTAGGGCCAGGGATATTAGGGCCAGGGATATTAAGGCCAGGGATATTAGGGCCAGGGTTATTAGGGCCAGGGATATTAGGGCCAGGGATTTTAGGGTAAGGGATATTAGGGCCAGGGATATTAGGGCCAGGGATTTTAGGGCCAGGGATTTTAGGGTAAGGGATATTAGGGCCAGGGATATTAGGGCCAGGGATATTAGTGCCAGGGATATTAGGGCCAGGGATATTAGGGCCAGGGATTTTAGGGTAAGGGATATTAGGGCCAGGGATATTAGGGCCAGGGATATTAGTGCCAGGGATATTAGGGCCAGGGATATTAGGTCCAGGGATATTAGGGCCAGGGATATTAGGTCCACTGATATTAGGGCCAGAGATATTAGGGCCATGGATATTAGGGCCAGGGATATTAGGGCCAGGGATATGAGGGCCAGGGATATTAGGGCCAGGGATATTAGGGCCAGTGATATTAGGGCCAGGGATATTAGGGCCAGGGATATTAGGGCCAGGGATATTAGGGCCAGGGATATTAGGGCCAGGGATATTAGGGCCAGGGATATTATATCCAGGGATATTAGGGCCAGGGATATTAGGGCCAGGGATATTAGGGCCAGGGATATTATGGCCAGGGATATTATGGAAGGGATAATAAGCCTGGGATATTAGGGCCAGGTATATTAGGGCCAGGGATATTAGGGCCAGGGATATAAGGGCCAGGGATATTAGGGCCAGGGATATTAGGGCCAGGGATATTAGGGCCAGGGATATTAGGGCCAGGGATATTAGGGCCAGGGATATTAGGGCCAGGGATTTTAGGGCAAGGGATATTAGGGCCAGGGATATTAGGGCCAGGGATATTAGTGCCAGGGATATGAGGGCCAGGGATATTAGGTCCAGGGATATTAGGGCCAGGGATATTAGGTCCAGGGATATTAGGGCCAGGGATATTAGGGCCATGGATATTAGGGCCAGGGACATTAGGGCCAGGGATATTAGGTCCAGGGATATTAGGGCCAGGGATATTAGGGCCAGGGATATTAGGGCCAGGGATATTAGGTCCAGGGATATTAGGTCCACGGATATTACGGCCAGAGATATTAGGGCGAGGGATATTAGGGCCAGGGATATTAGAGCCAGGGATATTAGGGTCAGGGATATTAGGGCCAGGGATATTAGGGCCAGGGATATTAGGGCCAGGGATATTAGGGCCAGGGATATTAGGGCCAGGGATATTAGGGCCAGGGATATTAGGGCCAGGGATATTAGGGCCAGGGAGATTAGGGCCAGCATTATTAGGGACAGGGATATTAGTGCCAGGGATATTATGGCCAGGGATATTAGGGCCAGGGATATTAGGGCAAGGGATATTAGGGCCAAGGATATTAGGGCCAGGGATATTAGTGTCAGGGATATTAGGGCCAGGGATATTAGGGCCAGGGATATTTGGGCCAGGGATATTAGGGCCACGGATATTAGGGCCAGGGATATTAGGGCCAGGGATATTAGGGCCAGAGATATTAGGGCCAGGGATATTAGGGCCAGGGATATTATGGTCAGGGATATTAGGGCCAGGGATATAATGGCTAGGGATATTAGGGCCAGGCATATTATGGCCAGGGATATTAGGGCCAGGGATATTAGGGCCAGGGATATTAGGGCCAGGGATATTAGGGCAAGGGATATTAATGCCAGGGATATTAGGGCCAGGGATATTAGGGCCAGGGATATTATGGCCAGCGATATTAGGGCCAGGGATATTAGGGCCAGGGATATTAGGTCCAGGGATATTAGGGCCAGGGATATTAGGGCCAGGGATATTAGGGCCAGGGATATTAGGGCCAGGGATATTAGGTCCACGGATATTACGGCCAGAGATATTAGGGCGAGGGATATTAGGGCCAGGGATATTAGGGCCAGGGATATTAGGGTCATGGATATTAGGGCCAGGGATATTAGGGCCAGGGATATTAGGGCCAGGGATATTAGGGCCAGGGATATTAGGGCCAGGGATATTAGGGCCAGGGATGTTAGGGCCAGGGATGTTAGGGCCAGGGATATTATGGCCAGGGATATTAGGGCAAGGGATATTAGGGCCAGGGATATTAGGGCCAGGGATATTAGGGCCAGGGATATTAGGGGCAGAGATATTAGGGCCAGCGATATTAGGGCCAGGGATATTAGGGCCAGGGATATTAAGGCCAGGGATATTAGGGCCGGGGATATTAGGGCCAGGGATATTAGGGCCAGGGATATTAGGGCCAGGGATATTAGGGCCAGGGATATTAGGTCCAGGGATATTAGGGCCAGGGATATTACGGCCAGGGATATTAGGGCCAGGGATATTAGGGCCAGGGATATTAGGGCCAGGGATATTAGGGCCAGGGTTATTAGGGCCAGGGATATTAGGGCCAGGGATATTAGGGCCAGGGATATTAGGGCCAGGGATATTAGGGCCAGGGATATTAGGCCCAGTGATATTAGGGCCAGGGATTTTAGGGCAAGGGATTTTAGGGCCAGGGATATTAGGGCCAGGGATATTAGGGCCAGGGATGTTAGGTCCAGGGATATTAGGGCCAGGGATATTAGGGCCAGGGATATTAGGGCCAGGGATATTAGGGCCAGGGATATTAGGGCCAGGGTTATTAGGGCCAGGGATATTAGGGCCAGGGATATTAGGGCCAGGGATATTAGGGCCAGGGATATTAGGGTCAGGGATATTAGGGCCAGGGATATTAGGGCCAGGGATATTTGGGCCAGGGATATTAGGGCTATGGATATTAGGGCCAGGGATATTAGGGCCAGGGATATTAGGGCCAGAGATATTAGGGCCAGGGATATTAGGGCCAGGGATATTACGGTCAGGGATATTAGGGCCAGGGATATAATGGCCAGGGATATTAGGGCCACGGATATTAGGGCCAGGGATATTAGGGCCAGGGATATTAGGGCCAGAGATATTAGGGCCAGGGATATTAGGGCCAGGGATATTATGGTCAGGGATATTAGGGCCAGGGATATAATGGCTAGGGATATTAGGGCCAGGCATATTATGGCCAGGGATATTAGGGCCAGGGATATTAGGGCCAGGGATATTAGGGCCAGGGATATTAGGGCAAGGGATATTAATGCCAGGGATATTAGGGCCAGGGATATTAGGGCCAGGGATATTATGGCCAGCGATATTAGGGCCAGGGATATTAGGGCCAGGGATATTAGGTCCAGGGATATTAGGGCCAGGGATATTAGGGCCAGGGATATTAGGGCCAGGGATATTAGGGCCAGGGATATTAGGTCCACGGATATTACGGCCAGAGATATTAGGGCGAGGGATATTAGGGCCAGGGATATTAGGGCCAGGGATATTAGGGTCATGGATATTAGGGCCAGGGATATTAGGGCCAGGGATATTAGGGCCAGGGATATTTGGGCCAGGGATATTAGGGCCAGGGATATTAGGGCCAGGGATGTTAGGGCCAGGGATGTTAGGGCCAGGGATATTAGGGCCAGGGATATTATGGCCAGGGATATTAGGGCAAGGGATATTAGGGCCAGGGATATTAGGGCCAGGGATATTAGGGCCAGGGATATTAGGGGCAGAGATATTAGGGCCAGCGATATTAGGGCCAGGGATATTAGGGCCAGGGATATTAAGGCCAGGGATATTAGGGCCAGGGATATTAGGGCCAGGGATATTAGGGCCAGGGATATTAGGGCCAGGGATATTAGGGCCAGGGATATTAGGTCCAGGGATATTAGGGCCAGGGATATTACGGCCAGGGATATTAGGGCCAGGGATATTAGGGCCAGGGATATTAGGGCCAGGGATATTAGGGCCAGGGTTATTAGGGCCAGGGATATTAGGGCCAGGGATATTAGGGCCAGGGATATTAGGGCCAGGGATATTAGGGCCAGGGATATTAGGCCCAGTGATATTAGGGCCAGGGATTTTAGGGCAAGGGATTTTAGGGCCAGGGATATTAGGGCCAGGGATAATAGGGCCAGGGATGTTAGGTCCAGGGATATTAGGGCCAGGGATATTAGGGCCAGGGATATTAGGGCCAGGGATATTAGGGCCAGGGATATTAGGGCCAGGGATATTAGGGCCAGGGATATTAGGGTCAGGGATATTAGGGCCAGGGATATTAGGGCCAGGGATATTTGGGCCAGGGATATTAGGGCTACGGATATTAGGGCCAGGGATATTAGGGCCAGGGATATTAGGGCCAGAGATATTAGGGCCAGGGATATTAGGGCCAGGGATATTACGGTCAGGGATATTAGGGCCAGGGATATAATGGCCAGGGATATTAGGGCCAGGCATATTATGGCCAGGGATATTAGGGCCAGGGATATTAGGGCCAGGGATATTAGGGCCAGGGATATTAAGGCCAGGGATATTAGGGCCAGGGTTATTAGGGCCAGGGATGTTATGGCCAGCGATATTAGGTCCAGGGATATTAGGGCCAGGGATATTAGGTCCACTGATATTAGGGCCAGAGATATTAGTGCCAGGGATATTAGGGCCAGGGATATTATGGTCAGGGATATTAGGGCCAGGGATATAATGGCTAGGGATATTAGGGCCAGGCATATTATGGCCAGGGATATTAGGGCCAGGGATATTAGGGCCAGGGATATTAGGGCCAGGGATATTAGGGCAAGGGATATTAATGCCAGGGATATTAGGGCCAGGGATATTAGGGCCAGGGATATTATGGCCAGCGATATTAGGGCCAGGGATATTAGGGCCAGGGATATTAGGTCCAGGGATATTAGGGCCAGGGATATTAGGGCCAGGGATATTAGGGCCAGGGATATTAGGGCCAGGGATATTAGGTCCACGGATATTACGGCCAGAGATATTAGGGCGAGGGATATTAGGGCCAGGGATATTAGGGCCAGGGATATTAGGGTCATGGATATTAGGGCCAGGGATATTAGGGCCAGGGATATTAGGGCCAGGGATATTTGGGCCAGGGATATTAGGGCCAGGGATATTAGGGCCAGGGATGTTAGGGCCAGGGATGTTAGGGCCAGGGATATTAGGGCCAGGGATATTATGGCCAGGGATATTAGGGCAAGGGATATTAGGGCCAGGGATATTAGGGCCAGGGATATTAGGGCCAGGGATATTAGGGGCAGAGATATTAGGGCCAGCGATATTAGGGCCAGGGATATTAGGGCCAGGGATATTAAGGCCAGGGATATTAGGGCCAGGGATATTAGGGCCAGGGATATTAGGGCCAGGGATATTAGGGCCAGGGATATTAGGGCCAGGGATATTAGGTCCAGGGATATTAGGGCCAGGGATATTACGGCCAGGGATATTAGGGCCAGGGATATTAGGGCCAGGGATATTAGGGCCAGGGATATTAGGGCCAGGGTTATTAGGGCCAGGGATATTAGGGCCAGGGATATTAGGGCCAGGGATATTAGGGCCAGGGATATTAGGGCCAGGGATATTAGGCCCAGTGATATTAGGGCCAGGGATTTTAGGGCAAGGGATTTTAGGGCCAGGGATATTAGGGCCAGGGATAATAGGGCCAGGGATGTTAGGTCCAGGGATATTAGGGCCAGGGATATTAGGGCCAGGGATATTAGGGCCAGGGATATTAGGGCCAGGGATATTAGGGCCAGGGTTATTAGGGCCAGGGATATTAGGGCCAGGGATATTAGGGCCAGGGATATTAGGGCCAGGGATATTAGGGTCAGGGATATTAGGGCCAGGGATATTAGGGCCAGGGATATTTGGGCCAGGGATATTAGGGCTACGGATATTAGGGCCAGGGATATTAGGGCCAGGGATATTAGGGCCAGAGATATTAGGGCCAGGGATATTAGGGCCAGGGATATTACGGTCAGGGATATTAGGGCCAGGGATATAATGGCCAGGGATATTAGGGCCAGGCATATTATGGCCAGGGATATTAGGGCCAGGGATATTAGGGCCAGGGATATTAGGGCCAGGGATATTAAGGCCAGGGATATTAGGGCCAGGGTTATTAGGGCCAGGGATGTTATGGCCAGCGATATTAGGTCCAGGGATATTAGGGCCAGGGATATTAGGTCCACTGATATTAGGGCCAGAGATATTAGTGCCAGGGATATTAGGGCCAGGGATATTAGGGCCAGGGATTTTAGGGTAAGGGATATTAGGGCCAGGGATATTAGGGCCAGGGATATTAGTGCCAGGGATATTAGGGCCAGGGATATTAGGTCCAGGGATATTAGGGCCAGGGATATTAGGTCCACTGATATTAGGGCCAGAGATATTAGGGCCATGGATATTAGGGCCAGGGATATTAGGGCCAGGGATATGAGGGCCAGGGATATTAGGGCCAGGGATATTAGGGCCAGCGATATTAGGGCCAGGGATATTAGGGCCAGGGATATTAGGGCCAGGGATATTAGGGCCAGGGATATTAGGGCCAGGGATATTAGGGCCAGGGATATTATATCCAGGGATATTAGGGCCAGGGATATTAGGGCCAGGGATATTAGGGCCAGGGATATTATGGCCAGGGATATTATGGAAGGGATAATAAGCCTGGGATATTAGGGCCAGGTATATTAGGGCCAGGGATATTAGGGCCAGGGATATAAGGGCCAGGGATATTAGGGCCAGGGATATTAGGGCCAGGGATATTAGGGCCAGGGATATTAGGGCCAGGGATATTAGGGCCAGGGATATTAGGGCCAGGGATTTTAGGGCAAGGGATATTAGGGCCAGGGATATTAGGGCCAGGGATATTAGTGCCAGGGATATGAGGGCCAGGGATATTAGGTCCAGGGATATTAGGGCCAGGGATATTAGGTCCAGGGATATTAGGGCCAGGGATATTAGGGCCATGGATATTAGGGCCAGGGACATTAGGGCCAGGGATATTAGGTCCAGGGATATTAGGGCCAGGGATATTAGGGCCAGGGATATTAGGGCCAGGGATATTAGGGCCAGGGATATTAGGTCCACGGATATTACGGCCAGAGATATTAGGGCGAGGGATATTAGGGCCAGGGATATTAGAGCCAGGGATATTAGGGTCAGGGATATTAGGGCCAGGGATATTAGGGCCAGGGATATTAGGGCCAGGGATATTAGGGCCAGGGATATTAGGGCCAGGGATATTAGGGCCAGGGATATTAGGGCCAGGGATATTAGGGCCAGGGAGATTAGGGCCAGCATTATTAGGGACAGGGATATTAGTGCCAGGGATATTATGGCCAGGGATATTAGGGCCAGGGATATTAGGGCAAGGGATATTAGGGCCAAGGATATTAGGGCCAGGGATATTAGTGTCAGGGATATTAGGGCCAGGGATATTAGGGCCAGGGATATTTGGGCCAGGGATATTAGGGCCACGGATATTAGGGCCAGGGATATTAGGGCCAGGGATATTAGGGCCAGAGATATTAGGGCCAGGGATATTAGGGCCAGGGATATTATGGTCAGGGATATTAGGGCCAGGGATATAATGGCTAGGGATATTAGGGCCAGGCATATTATGGCCAGGGATATTAGGGCCAGGGATATTAGGGCCAGGGATATTAGGGCCAGGGATATTAGGGCAAGGGATATTAATGCCAGGGATATTAGGGCCAGGGATATTAGGGCCAGGGATATTATGGCCAGCGATATTAGGGCCAGGGATATTAGGGCCAGGGATATTAGGTCCAGGGATATTAGGGCCAGGGATATTAGGGCCAGGGATATTAGGGCCAGGGATATTAGGGCCAGGGATATTAGGTCCACGGATATTACGGCCAGAGATATTAGGGCGAGGGATATTAGGGCCAGGGATATTAGGGCCAGGGATATTAGGGTCATGGATATTAGGGCCAGGGATATTAGGGCCAGGGATATTAGGGCCAGGGATATTAGGGCCAGGGATATTAGGGCCAGGGATATTAGGGCCAGGGATGTTAGGGCCAGGGATGTTAGGGCCAGGGATATTATGGCCAGGGATATTAGGGCAAGGGATATTAGGGCCAGGGATATTAGGGCCAGGGATATTAGGGCCAGGGATATTAGGGGCAGAGATATTAGGGCCAGCGATATTAGGGCCAGGGATATTAGGGCCAGGGATATTAAGGCCAGGGATATTAGGGCCGGGGATATTAGGGCCAGGGATATTAGGGCCAGGGATATTAGGGCCAGGGATATTAGGGCCAGGGATATTAGGTCCAGGGATATTAGGGCCAGGGATATTACGGCCAGGGATATTAGGGCCAGGGATATTAGGGCCAGGGATATTAGGGCCAGGGATATTAGGGCCAGGGTTATTAGGGCCAGGGATATTAGGGCCAGGGATATTAGGGCCAGGGATATTAGGGCCAGGGATATTAGGGCCAGGGATATTAGGCCCAGTGATATTAGGGCCAGGGATTTTAGGGCAAGGGATTTTAGGGCCAGGGATATTAGGGCCAGGGATATTAGGGCCAGGGATGTTAGGTCCAGGGATATTAGGGCCAGGGATATTAGGGCCAGGGATATTAGGGCCAGGGATATTAGGGCCAGGGATATTAGGGCCAGGGTTATTAGGGCCAGGGATATTAGGGCCAGGGATATTAGGGCCAGGGATATTAGGGCCAGGGATATTAGGGTCAGGGATATTAGGGCCAGGGATATTAGGGCCAGGGATATTTGGGCCAGGGATATTAGGGCTATGGATATTAGGGCCAGGGATATTAGGGCCAGGGATATTAGGGCCAGAGATATTAGGGCCAGGGATATTAGGGCCAGGGATATTACGGTCAGGGATATTAGGGCCAGGGATATAATGGCCAGGGATATTAGGGCCACGGATATTAGGGCCAGGGATATTAGGGCCAGGGATATTAGGGCCAGAGATATTAGGGCCAGGGATATTAGGGCCAGGGATATTATGGTCAGGGATATTAGGGCCAGGGATATAATGGCTAGGGATATTAGGGCCAGGCATATTATGGCCAGGGATATTAGGGCCAGGGATATTAGGGCCAGGGATATTAGGGCCAGGGATATTAGGGCAAGGGATATTAATGCCAGGGATATTAGGGCCAGGGATATTAGGGCCAGGGATATTATGGCCAGCGATATTAGGGCCAGGGATATTAGGGCCAGGGATATTAGGTCCAGGGATATTAGGGCCAGGGATATTAGGGCCAGGGATATTAGGGCCAGGGATATTAGGTCCACGGATATTACGGCCAGAGATATTAGGGCGAGGGATATTAGGGCCAGGGATATTAGGGCCAGGGATATTAGGGTCATGGATATTAGGGCCAGGGATATTAGGGCCAGGGATATTAGGGCCAGGGATATTTGGGCCAGGGATATTAGGGCCAGGGATATTAGGGCCAGGGATGTTAGGGCCAGGGATGTTAGGGCCAGGGATATTAGGGCCAGGGATATTATGGCCAGGGATATTAGGGCAAGGGATATTAGGGCCAGGGATATTAGGGCCAGGGATATTAGGGCCAGGGATATTAGGGGCAGAGATATTAGGGCCAGCGATATTAGGGCCAGGGATATTAGGGCCAGGGATATTAAGGCCAGGGATATTAGGGCCAGGGATATTAGGGCCAGGGATATTAGGGCCAGGGATATTAGGGCCAGGGATATTAGGGCCAGGGATATTAGGTCCAGGGATATTAGGGCCAGGGATATTACGGCCAGGGATATTAGGGCCAGGGATATTAGGGCCAGGGATATTAGGGCCAGGGATATTAGGGCCAGGGTTATTAGGGCCAGGGATATTAGGGCCAGGGATATTAGGGCCAGGGATATTAGGGCCAGGGATATTAGGGCCAGGGATATTAGGCCCAGTGATATTAGGGCCAGGGATTTTAGGGCAAGGGATTTTAGGGCCAGGGATATTAGGGCCAGGGATAATAGGGCCAGGGATGTTAGGTCCAGGGATATTAGGGCCAGGGATATTAGGGCCAGGGATATTAGGGCCAGGGATATTAGGGCCAGGGATATTAGGGCCAGGGTTATTAGGGCCAGGGATATTAGGGCCAGGGATATTAGGGCCAGGGATATTAGGGCCAGGGATATTAGGGTCAGGGATATTAGGGCCAGGGATATTAGGGCCAGGGATATTTGGGCCAGGGATATTAGGGCTACGGATATTAGGGCCAGGGATATTAGGGCCAGGGATATTAGGGCCAGAGATATTAGGGCCAGGGATATTAGGGCCAGGGATATTACGGTCAGGGATATTAGGGCCAGGGATATAATGGCCAGGGATATTAGGGCCAGGCATATTATGGCCAGGGATATTAGGGCCAGGGATATTAGGGCCAGGGATATTAGGGCCAGGGATATTAAGGCCAGGGATATTAGGGCCAGGGTTATTAGGGCCAGGGATGTTATGGCCAGCGATATTAGGGCCAGGGATATTAGGGCCAGGGATATTAGGGCCAGGGATATTAGGGCCAGGGATATTAGGGCCAGGGATATTAGGGCCAGGGATATTAGGGCCAGGGATATTAGGTCCACGGATATTACGGCCAGGGTTATTAGGGCCAGGGATATTAGGGCCAGGGATATTAGGGCCAGGGATATTAGGGCCAGGGATATTAGGGCCAGGGTTATTAGGGCCAGGGTTATAAAGGCCAGGGATATTAGGGCCAGGGATATTAGGGCCAGGGATATTAGGGCCAGGGATATTAGGGCCAGGGATATTGGGGCCAGGGATATTATGGCCAGGGATATTGGGGCCAGGGATATTAGGGCCAGGGATATTAGGGCCAGGGATTTTAGGGCAAGGGATATTAGGGCCAGGGATATTAGGGCCAGGGATATTAGTGCCAGGGTTATTAGGGCCAGGGATATTAGGTCCAGGGATAGTAGGGCCAGGGATATTAGGTCCAGGGATATTAGGGCCAGGGATATTAGGGCCATGGATATTAGGGCCAGGGATATTAGGGCCAGGGATATTAGGGCCAGGGATATTAGGGCCAGGGATATTAGGGCCAGCGATATTAGGGCCAGGGATATTAGGACCAGGGATATTAGGGCCAGGGATATTAGAGCCAGGCATATTAGGGCCAGGGATATTAGGACCAGGTATATTAGGGCCAGGGATATTAGGGCCAGGGATATTAGGGCCAGGGATATTAGGGCCAGGGATATTAGGGCCAGGGATATTAGGGCCAGGGATATTAGGGCCAGGGATATTAGGGCCAGGGATATTTGGGCCAGGGATATTAGGGCCACGGATATTAGGACCAGGGATATTAGGGCCAGGGATATTAGGGCCAGAGATATTAGGGCCAGGGATATTAGGGCCAGGGATATTATGGTCAGGGATATTAGGGCCAGGGATATAATGGCCAGGGATATTAGGGCCAGGCATATTATGGCCAGGGATATTAGGGCCAGGGATATTAGGGCCAGGGATATTAGGGCCAGGGATATTAGGGCCAGGGATATTAAGGCCAAGGATATTAGGGCCAGGGATATTATGGCCAGGGATATTAGGGCCAGGGATATTAGGGCCAGGGATATTATGGCCAGGGATATCAGGTCCACGGATATTACGGCCAGGGATATTAGGGCCAGGGATATTAGGGCCAGAGATATTAGGGCCAGGGATATTAGGGCCAGGGATATTAGGGCCAGGGTTATTAGGGCCAGGGATATTAGGGCCAGGGATATTATGGCCAGGGATATTATGGAAGGGATATTAAGCCTGGGATATTAGGGCCAGGTATATTAGGGCCAGGGATATTAGGACCAGGGATATAAGGGCCAGGGATATTAGGGCCAGGGATATTATGGCCAGGGATATTAGGGCCAGGGATATTAGGG
Organism: Petromyzon marinus; assembly: GCF_048934315.1. Lineage (NCBI taxonomy): Eukaryota > Metazoa > Chordata > Hyperoartia > Petromyzontiformes > Petromyzontidae > Petromyzon > Petromyzon marinus. Next base: position 4,693,373 of record NW_027422684.1, on the reverse strand, counting down.
CCAGGGATATTGGGGCCAGGGATATTAGGGCCAGGGATATTAGGGCCAGGGATATTAGGGCCAGGAATATTAGGGCCAGGGATATTAGGGCCAGGGATTTTAGGGCCAGGGATATTAGGGCCAGGGATATTAGGGCCAGGGATATTAGGGCCAGGGATATCAGGGCCAGGGATATCAGGGCCAGGGATATTAGGGCCAGGGATATTAGCGCCAGGGATATTAGGGCCAGGGATTTTAGGGCCAGGGATATTAGGGCCAGGGATATTATGGCCAGGGATATTATGGCTAGGGATATGAGGGCCAGGGATATGAGGGCCAGGGATATTAGGGCCAGGGATATTAGGGCCAGGGATTTTAGGGCCAGGGATATTAGGGCCAGGGATATTAGGGCCAGGGATATTAGGGCCAGGGATATTAGGGCCAGGGATATTAGGGCCAGGGATATTAGGGCCAGGGATATTAGGGCCAGGGATATTAGGGCCAGGGATATTAGGGCCAGGGATATTAGGGCCAGGGATATTAGGGCCAGGGATATTAGGGCCAGGGATATTAGGGCCAGGGATATTAGGCCCAGTGATATTAGGGCCAGGGATTTTAGGGCAAGGGATATTAGGGACAGGGATATTAGGGCCAGGGATATTAGGGCCAGGGATGTTAGGTCCACGGATATTAGGGCCAGGGATATTAGGGCCAGGGATATTAGGGCCAGGGATATTAGGGCCAGGGATATTAGGGCCAGGGTTATTAGGGCCAGGGATATTAGGGCCAGGGATATTAGGGCCAGGGATATTAGGGCCAGGGATATTAGGGCCAGGGATATTAGGGCCAGGGATATTAGGGCCAGGGATATTAGGGCCAGGGATATTAGGGCCATGGATTTTAGGGCAAGGGATATTAGGGCCAGGGATATTAGGGCCAGGGATATTAGGGCCAGGGATATTAGGTCCAGGGATATTAGGGCCAGGGATATTAGGGCCAGGGATATTAGGACCAGGGATATCAGGGCCAGGAATATTAGGGCCAGGGATATTAGGGCCAGGGATATTAGGGCCAGGGATATTAGGGCCAGGGATATTAGGGCCAGGGATATTAGGGCCAGGGATATTAGGGCCAGGGAGATTAGGGCCAGCATTATTAGGGACAGGGATATTAGTGCCAGGGATATTATGGCCAGGGATATTAGGCGCCAGGGATATTAGGGCAAGGGATATTAGGGCCAGGGATATTAGGGCCAGGGATATTAGGGTCAGGGATATTAGGGCCAGGGATATTAGGGCCAGGGATATTTGGGCCAGGGATATTAGGGCCACGGATATTAGGGCCAGGGATATTAGGGCCAGGGATATTAGGGCCAGAGATATTAGGGCCAGGGATATTAGGGCCACGGATATTACGGTCAGGGATATTAGGGCCAGGGATATAATGGCTAGAGATATTAGGGAAAGGCATATTATGTCCAGGGATATTAGGGCCAGGGATATTAGGGCCAGGGATATTAGGGCCAGGGATATTAGGGCCAGGGATATTAATGCCAGGGATATTAGGGCCAGGGATATTAGGGCCAGGGATATTATGGCCAGTGATATTAGGGCCAGGGATATTAGGGCCAGGGATATTAGGGCCAGGGATATTAGGGCCAGGGATATTAGGTCCAGGGATATTAGGGCCAGGGATATTAGGGCCAGGGATATTAGGGCCAGGGATATTAGGTCCACGGATATTACGGCCAGAGATATTAGGGCGAGGGATATTAGGGCCAGGGATATTAGGGCCAGGGATATTAGGGTCAGGGATATTAGGGCCATGGATATTAGGGCCAGGGATATTTGGGCCAGGGATATTAGGACCACGGATATTAGGGCCAGGGATATTAGGGCCAGGGATATTAGGGCCAGAGATATTAGGGCCAGGGATATTAGGGCCAGGGATATTACGGTCAGGGATATTAGGGCCAGGGATATAATGGCCAGGGATATTAGGGCCAGGCATATTATGGCCAGGGATATTAGGGCCAGGGATATTAGGGCCAGGGATATTAGGGCCAGGGATATTAGGGCCAGGGATATTAAGGCCAGGGATATTAGGGCCAGGGATATTAGGGCCAGGGATATTATGGCCAGCGATATTAGGGCCAGGGATATTAGGGCCAAGGATATTAGGGCCAGGGATATTAGGGCCAGAAATATTAGGGCCAGGGATATTAGGGCCAGGGATATTAGGGCCAGGGATATTACGGCCAGGGATATCAGGTCCACGGATATTACGGCCAGGGATATTAGGGCCAGGGATATTAGGGCCAGAGATATTAGGGCCAGGGATATTAGGGCCAGGGATATTAGGGCCAGGGTTATTAGGGCCAGGGATATTAGGGCCAGGGATATTAGGGCCAGGGATATTAGGGCCAGGGATATTACGGCCAGGGATATCAGGTCCACGGATATTACGGCCAGGGATATTAGGGCCAGGGATATTAGGGCCAGAGATATTAGGGCCAGGGATATTAGGGCCAGGGATATTAGGTCCAGGGATATTAGGGCCAGGGATATTAGGGCCAGGGATTTTAGGGCCAGGGATATTAGGGCCAGGGATATTATGGCCAGGGATATTATGGCTAGGGATATGAGGGCCAGGGATATGAGGGCCAGGGATATTAGGGCCAGGGATATTAGGGCCAGGGATTTTAGGGCCAGGGATATAAGGGCCAGGGATATTAGGGCCAGGGATATTAGGGCCAGGGATATTAGGGCCAGGGATATTAGGGCCAGGGATATTAGGGCCAGGGATATTAGGGCCAGGGATATTAGGGCCAGGGATATTAGGGCCAGGGATATTAGGGCCAGGGATATTAGGGCCAGGGATATTAGGGCCAGGGATATTAGGGCCAGGGATATTAGGCCCAGTGATATTAGGGCCAGGGATTTTAGGGCAAGGGATATTAGGGACAGGGATATTAGGGCCAGGGATATTAGGGCCAGGGATGTTAGGTCCACGGATATTAGGGCCAGGGATATTAGGGCCAGGGATATTAGGGCCAGGGATATTAGGGCCAGGGATATTAGGGCCAGGGTTATTAGGGCCAGGGATATTAGGGCCAGGGATATTAGGGCCAGGGATATTAGGGCCAGGGATATTAGGGCCAGGGATATTAGGGCCAGGGATATTAGGGCCAGGGATATTAGGGCCAGGGATATTAGGGCCATGGATTTTAGGGCAAGGGATATTAGGGCCAGGGATATTAGGGCCAGGGATATTAGGGCCAGGGATATTAGGTCCAGGGATATTAGGGCCAGGGATATTAGGGCCAGGGATATTAGGACCAGGGATATCAGGGCCAGGAATATTAGGGCCAGGGATATTAGGGCCAGGGATATTAGGGCCAGGGATATTAGGGCCAGGGATATTAGGGCCAGGGATATTAGGGCCAGGGATATTAGGGCCAGGGAGATTAGGGCCAGCATTATTAGGGACAGGGATATTAGTGCCAGGGATATTATGGCCAGGGATATTAGGCGCCAGGGATATTAGGGCAAGGGATATTAGGGCCAGGGATATTAGGGCCAGGGATATTAGGGTCAGGGATATTAGGGCCAGGGATATTAGGGCCAGGGATATTTGGGCCAGGGATATTAGGGCCACGGATATTAGGGCCAGGGATATTAGGGCCAGGGATATTAGGGCCAGAGATATTAGGGCCAGGGATATTAGGGCCACGGATATTACGGTCAGGGATATTAGGGCCAGGGATATAATGGCTAGAGATATTAGGGAAAGGCATATTATGTCCAGGGATATTAGGGCCAGGGATATTAGGGCCAGGGATATTAGGGCCAGGGATATTAGGGCCAGGGATATTAATGCCAGGGATATTAGGGCCAGGGATATTAGGGCCAGGGATATTATGGCCAGTGATATTAGGGCCAGGGATATTAGGGCCAGGGATATTAGGGCCAGGGATATTAGGGCCAGGGATATTAGGTCCAGGGATATTAGGGCCAGGGATATTAGGGCCAGGGATATTAGGCCAGGGATATTAGGTCCACGGATATTACGGCCAGAGATATTAGGGCGAGGGATATTAGGGCCAGGGATATTAGGGCCAGGGATATTAGGGTCAGGGATATTAGGGCCATGGATATTAGGGCCAGGGATATTTGGGCCAGGGATATTAGGACCACGGATATTAGGGCCAGGGATATTAGGGCCAGGGATATTAGGGCCAGAGATATTAGGGCCAGGGATATTAGGGCCAGGGATATTACGGTCAGGGATATTAGGGCCAGGGATATAATGGCCAGGGATATTAGGGCCAGGCATATTATGGCCCGAGATATTAGGGCCAGGGATATTAGGGCCAGGGATATTAGGGCCAGGGATATTAGGGCCAGGGATATTAAGGCCATTGATATTAGGGCCAGGGATATTAGGGCCAGGGATATTATGGCCAGCGATATTAGGGCCAGGGATATTAGGGCCAGAGATATTAGGGCCAGGGATATTAGGGCCAGGGATATTAGGGCCAGGGTTATTAGGGCCAGGGTTATTAAGGCCAGGGATATTAGGGCCAGGGATATTAGGGCCAGGGATATTAGGGCCAGGGATATTAGGGCCAGGGATATTAGGGCCAGAGATATTAGGGAAAGGCATATTATGTCCAGGGATATTAGGGCCAGGGATATTAGGGCCAGGGATATTAGGGCCAGGGATATTAGGGCCAGGGATATTAATGCCAGGGATATTAGGGCCAGGGATATTAGGGCCAGGGATATTATGGCCAGTGATATTAGGGCCAGGGATATTAGGGCCAGGGATATTAGGGCCAGGGATATTAGGGCCAGGGATATTAGGTCCAGGGATATTAGGGCCAGGGATATTAGGGCCAGGGATATTAGGCCAGGGATATTAGGTCCACGGATATTACGGCCAGAGATATTAGGGCGAGGGATATTAGGGCCAGGGATATTAGGGCCAGGGATATTAGGGTCAGGGATATTAGGGCCATGGATATTAGGGCCAGGGATATTTGGGCCAGGGATATTAGGACCACGGATATTAGGGCCAGGGATATTAGGGCCAGGGATATTAGGGCCAGAGATATTAGGGCCAGGGATATTAGGGCCAGGGATATTACGGTCAGGGATATTAGGGCCAGGGATATAATGGCCAGGGATATTAGGGCCAGGCATATTATGGCCCGAGATATTAGGGCCAGGGATATTAGGGCCAGGGATATTAGGGCCAGGGATATTAGGGCCAGGGATATTAAGGCCATTGATATTAGGGCCAGGGATATTAGGGCCAGGGATATTATGGCCAGCGATATTAGGGCCAGGGATATTAGGGCCAGAGATATTAGGGCCAGGGATATTAGGGCCAGGGATATTAGGGCCAGGGTTATTAGGGCCAGGGTTATTAAGGCCAGGGATATTAGGGCCAGGGATATTAGGGCCAGGGATATTAGGGCCAGGGATATTAGGGCCAGGGATATTAGGGCCAGGGTTATTAGGGCCAGGGTTATTAAGGCCAGGGATATTAGGGCCAGGGATATTAGGGCCAGGGATATTAGGGCCAGGGATATTAGGGCCAGGGATATTGGGGCCAGGGATATTATGGCCAGGGATATTAGGGCCAGGGATATTAGGGCCAGGGATATTAGGGCCAGGGATTTTAGGGCAAGGGATATTAGGGCCAGGGATATTAGGGCCAGGGATATTAGTGCCAGGGTTATTAGGGCCAGGGATATTAGGTCCAGGGATAGTAGGGCCAGGGATATTAGGTCCAGGGATATTAGGGCCAGGGATATTAGGGCCATGGATATTAGGGCCAGGGATATTAGGGCCAGGGATATTAGGGCCAGGGATATTAGGGCCAGGGATATTAGGGCCAGCGATATTAGGGCCAGGGATATTAGGGCCAGGGATATTAGGGCCAGGGATATTAGAGCCAGGCATATTAGGGCCAGGGATATTAGGACCAGGTATATTAGGGCCAGGGATATTAGGGCCAGGGATATTAGGGCCAGGGATATTAGGGCCAGGGATATTAGGGCCAGAAATATTAGGGCCAGGGATATTAGGGCCAGGGATATTAGGGCCAGGGATATTACGGCCAGGGATATCAGGTCCACGGATATTACGGCCAGGGATATTAGGGCCAGGGATATTAGGGCCAGAGATATTAGGGCCAGGGATATTAGGGCCAGGGATATTAGGGCCAGGGTTATTAGGGCCAGGGTTATTAAGGCCAGGGATATTAGGGCCAGGGATATTAGGGCCAGGGATATTAGGGCCAGGGATATTAGGGCCAGGGATATTAGGGCCAGGGATATTAGGGCAAGGGATATTAGGGCCAGGGATATTAGGGCCAGGGATATTAGTGCCAGGGATATTAGGGCCAGGGATATTAGGTCCAGGGATATTAGGGCCAGGGATATTAGGTCCAGGGATATTAGGGCCAGGGATATTAGGGCCATGGATATTAGGGCCAGGGATATTAGGGCCAGGGTTATTAGGGCCAGGGATATTAGGGCCAGGGATATTAGGGCCAGGGATATTAGGGCCAGGGATATTAGGGCCAGGGATATTAGGGCCAGGGATATTAGGGCCAGGGATATTAGGGCCAGGGATTTTAGGGCAAGGGATATTAGGGCCAGGGATATTAGGGCCAGGGATATTAGGGCCAGGGATATTAGGTCCAGGGATATTAGGGCCAGGGATATTAGGGCCAGGGATATTAGGACCAGGGATATCAGGGCCAGGAATATGAGGGCCAGGGATATTAGGGCCAGGGATATTAGGGCCAGGGATATTAGGGCCAGGGATATTAGGGCCAGGGATATTAGGGCCAGGGATATTAGGGCCAGGGATATTAGGGCCAGGGAGATTAGGGCCAGCATTATTAGGGACAGGGATATTAGTGCCAGGGATATTATGGCCAGGGATATTAGGCGCCAGGGATATTAGGGCAAGGGATATTAGGGCCAGGGATATTAGGGCCAGGGATATTAGGGTCAGGGATATTAGGGGCAGAGATATTAGGGCCAGCGATATTAGGGCCAGGCATATTAGGGCCAGGGATATTAAGGCCAGGGATATTAGGGCGGGGATATTAGGGCCAGGGATATTAGGGCCAGGGATATTAGGGCCAGGGATATTAGGGCCAGGGATATTAGGTCCAGGGATATTAGGGCCAGGGATATTACGGCCAGGGATATTAGGGCCAGGGATATTAGGGCCAGGGATATTAGGGCCAGGGATATTAGGGCCAGGGTTATTAGGGCCAGGGATATTAGGGCCAGGGATATTAGGGCCAGGGATATTAGGGCCAGGGATATTAGGGCCAGGGATATTAGGCCCAGTGATATTAGGGCCAGGGATTTTAGGGCAAGGGATTTTAGGCCAGGGATATTAGGGCCAGGGATGTTAGGTCCAGGGATATTAGGACCAGGGATATTAGGGCCAGGGATATTAGGGCCAGGGAGATTAGGGCCAGCATTATTAGGGACAGGGATATTAGTGCCAGGGATATTATGGCCAGGGATATTAGGGCCAGGGATGTTAGGTCCAGGGATATTAGGACCAGGGATATTAGGGCCAGGGATATTAGGGCCAGGGAGATTAGGGCCAGCATTATTAGGGACAGGGATATTAGTGCCAGGGATATTATGGCCAGGGATATTAGGCGCCAGGGATATTAGGGCAAGGGATATTAGGGCCAGGGATATTAGGGCCAGGGATATTAGGGTCAGGGATATTAGGGGCAGAGATATTAGGGCCAGCGATATTAGGGCCAGGGATATTAGGGCCAGGGATATTAAGGCCAGGGATATTAGGGCCGGGGATATTAGGGCCAGGGATATTAGGGCCAGGGATATTAGGGCCAGGGATATTAGGGCCAGGGATATTAGGTCCAGGGATATTAGGGCCAGGGATATTACGGCCAGGGATATTAGGGCCAGGGATATTAGGGCCAGGGATATTAGGGCCAGGGATATTAGGGCCAGGGTTATTAGGGCCAGGGATATTAGGGCCAGGGATATTAGGGCCAGGGATATTAGGGCCAGGGATATTAGGGCCAGGGATATTAGGCCCAGTGATATTAGGGCCAGGGATTTTAGGGCAAGGGATTTTAGGGCCAGGGATATTAGGGCCAGGGATATTAGGGCCAGGGATGTTAGGTCCAGGGATATTAGGGCCAGGGATATTAGGGCCAGGGATATTAGGGCCAGGGATATTAGGGCCAGGGATATTAGGGCCAGGGTTATTAGGGCCAGGGATATTAGGGCCAGGGATATTAGGGCCAGGGATATTAGGGCCAGGGATATTAGGGTCAGGGATATTAGGGCCAGGGATATTAGGGCCAGGGATTTTAGGGTAAGGGATATTAGGGCCAGGGATATTAGGGCCAAGGAGATTAGGGCCAGCATTATTAGGGACAGGGATTTTAGGGCCAGGGATTTTAGGGTAAGGGATATTAGGGCCAGGGATATTAGGGCCAGGGATATTAGTGCCAGGGATATTAGGGCCAGGGATATTAGGGCCAGGGATTTTAGGGTAAGGGATATTAGGGCCAGGGATATTAGGGCCAGGGATATTAGTGCCAGGGATATTAGGGCCAGGGATATTAGGTCCAGGGATATTAGGGCCAGGGATATTAGGTCCACTGATATTAGGGCCAGAGATATTAGGGCCATGGATATTAGGGCCAGGGATATTAGGGCCAGGGATATTAGGGCCAGGGATATTAGGGCCAGGGATATTATGGCCAGCGATATTAGGGCCAGGGATATTAGGGCCAGGGATATTAGGTCCAGGGATATTAGGGCCAGGGATATTAGGGCTACGGATATTAGGGCCAGGGATATTAGGGCCAGGGATATTAGGGCCAGAGATATTAGGGCCAGGGATATTAGGGCCAGGGATATTTCGGTCAGGGATATTAGGGCCAGGGATATAATGGCCAGGGATATTAGGGCCAGGCATATTATGGCCAGGGATATTAGGGCCAGGGATATTAGGGCCAGGGATATTAGGGCCAGGGATATTAAGGCCAGGGATATTAGGGCCAGGGTTATTAGGGCCAGGGATATTAGGGCCAGGGATTTTAGGGTAAGGGATATTAGGGCCAGGGATATTAGGGCCAGGGATTTTAGGGCCAGGGATTTTAGGGTAAGGGATATTAGGGCCAGGGATATTAGGGCCAGGGATATTAGTGCCAGGGATATTAGGGCCAGGGATATTAGGGCCAGGGATTTTAGGGTAAGGGATATTAGGGCCAGGGATATTAGGGCCAGGGATATTAGTGCCAGGGATATTAGGGCCAGGGATATTAGGTCCAGGGATATTAGGGCCAGGGATATTAGGTCCACTGATATTAGGGCCAGAGATATTAGGGCCATGGATATTAGGGCCAGGGATATTAGGGCCAGGGATATGAGGGCCAGGGATATTAGGGCCAGGGATATTAGGGCCAGCGATATTAGGGCCAGGGATATTAGGGCCAGGGATATTAGGGCCAGGGATATTAGGGCCAGGGATATTAGGGCCAGGGATATTAGGGCCAGGGATATTATATCCAGGGATATTAGGGCCAGGGATATTAGGGCCAGGGATATTAGGGCCAGGGATATTATGGCCAGGGATATTATGGAAGGGATAATAAGCCTGGGATATTAGGGCCAGGTATATTAGGGCCAGGGATATTAGGGCCAGGGATATAAGGGCCAGGGATATTAGGGCCAGGGATATTAGGGCCAGGGATATTAGGGCCAGGGATATTAGGGCCAGGGATATTAGGGCCAGGGATATTAGGGCCAGGGATTTTAGGGCAAGGGATATTAGGGCCAGGGATATTAGGGCCAGGGATATTAGTGCCAGGGATATGAGGGCCAGGGATATTAGGTCCAGGGATATTAGGGCCAGGGATATTAGGTCCAGGGATATTAGGGCCAGGGATATTAGGGCCATGGATATTAGGGCCAGGGATATTAGGGCCAGGGATATTAGGTCCAGGGATATTAGGGCCAGGGATATTAGGGCCAGGGATATTAGGGCCAGGGATATTAGGGCCAGGGATATTAGGTCCACGGATATTACGGCCAGAGATATTAGGGCGAGGGATATTAGGGCCAGGGATATTAGAGCCAGGGATATTAGGGTCAGGGATATTAGGGCCAGGGATATTAGGGCCAGGGATATTAGGGCCAGGGATATTAGGGCCAGGGATATTAGGGCCAGGGATATTAGGGCCAGGGATATTAGGGCCAGGGAGATTAGGGCCAGCATTATTAGGGACAGGGATATTAGTGCCAGGGATATTATGGCCAGGGATATTAGGGCCAGGGATATTAGGGCAAGGGATATTAGGGCCAAGGATATTAGGGCCAGGGATATTAGTGTCAGGGATATTAGGGCCAGGGATATTAGGGCCAGGGATATTTGGGCCAGGGATATTAGGGCCACGGATATTAGGGCCAGGGATATTAGGGCCAGGGATATTAGGGCCAGAGATATTAGGGCCAGGGATATTAGGGCCAGGGATATTATGGTCAGGGATATTAGGGCCAGGGATATAATGGCTAGGGATATTAGGGCCAGGCATATTATGGCCAGGGATATTAGGGCCAGGGATATTAGGGCCAGGGATATTAGGGCCAGGGATATTAGGGCAAGGGATATTAATGCCAGGGATATTAGGGCCAGGGATATTAGGGCCAGGGATATTATGGCCAGCGATATTAGGGCCAGGGATATTAGGGCCAGGGATATTAGGTCCAGGGATATTAGGGCCAGGGATATTAGGGCCAGGGATATTAGGGCCAGGGATATTAGGGCCAGGGATATTAGGTCCACGGATATTACGGCCAGAGATATTAGGGCGAGGGATATTAGGGCCAGGGATATTAGGGCCAGGGATATTAGGGTCATGGATATTAGGGCCAGGGATATTAGGGCCAGGGATATTAGGGCCAGGGATATTAGGGCCAGGGATATTAGGGCCAGGGATATTAGGGCCAGGGATGTTAGGGCCAGGGATGTTAGGGCCAGGGATATTAGGGCCAGGGATATTATGGCCAGGGATATTAGGGCAAGGGATATTAGGGCCAGGGATATTAGGGCCAGGGATATTAGGGCCAGGGATATTAGGGGCAGAGATATTAGGGCCAGCGATATTAGGGCCAGGGATATTAGGGCCAGGGATATTAAGGCCAGGGATATTAGGGCCGGGGATATTAGGGCCAGGGATATTAGGGCCAGGGATATTAGGGCCAGGGATATTAGGGCCAGGGATATTAGGTCCAGGGATATTAGGGCCAGGGATATTACGGCCAGGGATATTAGGGCCAGGGATATTAGGGCCAGGGATATTAGGGCCAGGGATATTAGGGCCAGGGTTATTAGGGCCAGGGATATTAGGGCCAGGGATATTAGGGCCAGGGATATTAGGGCCAGGGATATTAGGGCCAGGGATATTAGGCCCAGTGATATTAGGGCCAGGGATTTTAGGGCAAGGGATTTTAGGGCCAGGGATATTAGGGCCAGGGATATTAGGGCCAGGGATGTTAGGTCCAGGGATATTAGGGCCAGGGATATTAGGGCCAGGGATATTAGGGCCAGGGATATTAGGGCCAGGGATATTAGGGCCAGGGTTATTAGGGCCAGGGATATTAGGGCCAGGGATATTAGGGCCAGGGATATTAGGGCCAGGGATATTAGGGTCAGGGATATTAGGGCCAGGGATATTAGGGCCAGGGATATTTGGGCCAGGGATATTAGGGCTATGGATATTAGGGCCAGGGATATTAGGGCCAGGGATATTAGGGCCAGAGATATTAGGGCCAGGGATATTAGGGCCAGGGATATTACGGTCAGGGGTATTAGGGCCAGGGATATAATGGCCAGGGATATTAGGGCCACGGATATTAGGGCCAGGGATATTAGGGCCAGGGATATTAGGGCCAGAGATATTAGGGCCAGGGATATTAGGGCCAGGGATATTATGGTCAGGGATATTAGGGCCAGGGATATAATGGCTAGGGATATTAGGGCCAGGCATATTATGGCCAGGGATATTAGGGCCAGGGATATTAGGGCCAGGGATATTAGGGCCAGGGATATTAGGGCAAGGGATATTAATGCCAGGGATATTAGGGCCAGGGATATTAGGGCCAGGGATATTATGGCCAGCGATATTAGGGCCAGGGATATTAGGGCCAGGGATATTAGGTCCAGGGATATTAGGGCCAGGGATATTAGGGCCAGGGATATTAGGGCCAGGGATATTAGGGCCAGGGATATTAGGTCCACGGATATTACGGCCAGAGATATTAGGGCGAGGGATATTAGGGCCAGGGATATTAGGGCCAGGGATATTAGGGTCATGGATATTAGGGCCAGGGATATTAGGGCCAGCGATGTTAGGGCCAGGGATGTTAGGGCCAGGGATATTAGGGCCAGGGATATTATGGCCAGGGATATTAGGGCAAGGGATATTAGGGCCAGGGATATTAGGGCCAGGGATATTAGGGCCAGGGATATTAGGGGCAGAGATATTAGGGCCAGCGATATTAGGGCCAGGGATATTAGGGCCAGGGATATTAAGGCCAGGGATATTAGGGCCAGGGATATTAGGGCCAGGGATATTAGGGCCAGGGATATTAGGGCCAGGGATATTAGGGCCAGGGATATTAGGTCCAGGGATATTAGGGCCAGGGATATTATGGCCAGGGATATTAGGGCCAGGGATATTAGGGCCAGGGATATTAGGGCCAGGGATATTAGGGCCAGGGTTATTAGGGCCAGGGATATTAGGGCCAGGGATATTAGGGCCAGGGATATTAGGGCCAGGGATATTAGGGCCAGGGATATTAGGCCCAGTGATATTAGGGCCAGGGATTTTAGGGCAAGGGATTTTAGGGCCAGGGATATTAGGGCCAGGGATAATAGGGCCAGGGATGTTAGGTCCAGGGATATTAGGGCCAGGGATATTAGGGCCAGGGATTTTAGGGCCAGGGATATTAGGGCCAGGGATATTAGGGCCAGGGTTATTAGGGCCAGGGATATTAGGGCCAGGGATATTAGGGCCAGGGATATTAGGGCCAGGGATATTAGGGTCAGGGATATTAGGGCCAGGGATATTAGGGCCAGGGATATTTGGGCCAGGGATATTAGGGCTACGGATATTAGGGCCAGGGATATTAGGGCCAGGGATATTAGGGCCAGAGATATTAGGGCCAGGGATATTAGGGCCAGGGATATTACGGTCAGGGATATTAGGGCCAGGGATATAATGGCCAGGGATATTAGGGCCAGGCATATTATGGCCAGGGATATTAGGGCCAGGGATATTAGGGCCAGGGATATTAGGGCCAGGGATATTAAGGCCAGGGATATTAGGGCCAGGGTTATTAGGGCCAGGGATGTTATGGCCAGCGATATTAGGGCCAGGGATATTAGGGCCAGGGATATTAGGGCCAGGGATATTAGGGCCAGGGATATTAGGGCCAGGGATATTAGGGCCAGGGATATTAGGGCCAGGGATATTAGGTCCACGGATATTACGGCCAGGGTTATTAGGGCCAGGGATATTAGGGCCAGGGATATTAGGGCCAGGGATATTAGGGCCAGGGATATTAGGGCCAGGGTTATTAGGGCCAGGGTTATTAAGGCCAGGGATATTAGGGCCAGGGATATTAGGGCCAGGGATATTAGGGCCAGGGATATTAGGGCCAGGGATATTGGGGCCAGGGATATTATGGCCAGGGATATTAGGGCCAGGGATATTAGGGCCAGGGATATTAGGGCCAGGGATTTTAGGGCAAGGGATATTAGGGCCAGGGATATTAGGGCCAGGGATATTAGTGCCAGGGTTATTAGGGCCAGGGATATTAGGTCCAGGGATAGTAGGGCCAGGGATATTAGGTCCAGGGATATTAGGGCCAGGGATATTAGGGCCATGGATATTAGGGCCAGGGATATTAGGGCCAGGGATATTAGGGCCAGGGATATTAGGGCCAGGGATATTAGGGCCAGCGATATTAGGGCCAGGGATATTAGGGCCAGGGATATTAGGGCCAGGGATATTAGAGCCAGGCATATTAGGGCCAGGGATATTAGGACCAGGTATATTAGGGCCAGGGATATTAGGGCCAGGGATATTAGGGCCAGGGATATTAGGGCCAGGGATATTAGGGCCAGGGATATTAGGGCCAGGGATATTAGGGCCAGGGATATTTGGGCCAGGGATATTAGGGCCACGGATATTAGGACCAGGGATATTAGGGCCAGGGATATTAGGGCCAGAGATATTAGGGCCAGGGATATTAGGGCCAGGGATATTATGGTCAGGGATATTAGGGCCAGGGATATAATGGCCAGGGATATTAGGGCCAGGCATATTATGGCCAGGGATATTAGGGCCAGGGATATTAGGGCCAGGGATATTAGGGCCAGGGATATTAGGGCCAGGGATATTAAGGCCAAGGATATTAGGGCCAGGGATATTATGGCCAGGGATATTAGGGCCAGGGATATTAGGGCCAGGGATATTATGGCCAGGGATATCAGGTCCACGGATATTACGGCCAGGGATATTAGGGCCAGGGATATTAGGGCCAGAGATATTAGGACCAGGGATATTAGGGCCAGGGATATTAGGGCCAGGGTTATTAGGGCCAGGGATATTAGGGCCAGGGATATTATGGCCAGGGATTTTATGGAAGGGATATTAAGCCTGGGATATTAGGGCCAGGTATATTAGGGCCAGGGATATTAGGGCCAGGGATATTAGGGCCAGGGATATTAGGTCCACGGATATTACGGCCAGAGATATTAGGGCGAGGGATATTAGGGCCAGGGATATTAGGGCCAGGGATATTAGGTTCATGGATATTAGGGCCAGGGATATTAGGGCCAGGGATATTAGGGCCAGGGATATTAGGGCCAGGGATATTAGGGCCAGGGATATTAGGGCCAGGGATGTTAGGGCCAGGGATGTTAGGGCCAGGGATATTAGGGCCAGGGATATTATGGCCAGGGATATTAGGGCAAGGGATATTAGGGCCAGGGATATTAGGGCCAGGGATATTAGGGCCAGGGATATTAGGGGCAGAGATATTAGGGCCAGCGATATTAGGGCCAGGGATATTAGGGCCAGGGATATTAAGGCCAGGGATATTAGGGCCGGGGATATTAGGGCCAGGGATATTAGGGCCAGGGATATTAGGGCCAGGGATATTAGGGCCAGGGATATTAGGTCCAGGGATATTAGGGCCAGGGATATTACGGCCAGGGATATTAGGGCCAGGGATATTAGGGCCAGGGATATTAGGGCCAGGGATATTAGGGCCAGGGTTATTAGGGCCAGGGATATTAGGGCCAGGGATATTAGGGCCAGGGATATTAGGGCCAGGGATATTAGGGCCAGGGATATTAGGCCCAGTGATATTAGGGCCAGGGATTTTAGGGCAAGGGATTTTAGGGCCAGGGATATTAGGGCCAGGGATATTAGGGCCAGGGATGTTAGGTCCAGGGATATTAGGGCCAGGGATATTAGGGCCAGGGATATTAGGGCCAGGGATATTAGGGCCAGGGATATTAGGGCCAGGGTTATTAGGGCCAGGGATATTAGGGCCAGGGATATTAGGGCCAGGGATATTAGGGCCAGGGATATTAGGGTCAGGGATATTAGGGCCAGGGATATTAGGGCCAGGGATATTTGGGCCAGGGATATTAGGGCTATGGATATTAGGGCCAGGGATATTAGGGCCAGGGATATTAGGGCCAGAAATATTAGGGCCAGGGATATTAGGGCCAGGGATATTACGGTCAGGGGTATTAGGGCCAGGGATATAATGGCCAGGGATATTAGGGCCACGGATATTAGGGCCAGGGATATTAGGGCCAGGGATATTAGGGCCAGAGATATTAGGGCCAGGGATATTAGGGCCAGGGATATTATGGTCAGGGATATTAGGGCCAGGGATATAATGGCTAGGGATATTAGGGCCAGGCATATTATGGCCAGGGATATTAGGGCCAGGGATATTAGGGCCAGGGATATTAGGGCCAGGGATATTAGGGCAAGGGATATTAATGCCAGGGATATTAGGGCCAGGGATATTAGGGCCAGGGATATTATGGCCAGCGATATTAGGGCCAGGGATATTAGGGCCAGGGATATTAGGTCCAGGGATATTAGGGCCAGGGATATTAGGGCCAGGGATATTAGGGCCAGGGATATTAGGGCCAGGGATATTAGGTCCACGGATATTACGGCCAGAGATATTAGGGCGAGGGATATTAGGGCCAGGGATATTAGGGCCAGGGATATTAGGGTCATGGATATTAGGGCCAGGGATATTAGGGCCAGGGATATTAGGGCCAGGAATATTAGGGCCAGGGATATTAGGGCCAGGGATATTAGGGCCAGGGATGTTAGGGCCAGGGATGTTAGGGCCAGGGATATTAGGGCCAGGGATATTATGGCCAGGGATATTAGGGCAAGGGATATTAGGGCCAGGGATATTAGGGCCAGGGATATTAGGGCCAGGGATATTAGGGGCAGAGATATTAGGGCCAGCGATATTAGGGCCAGGGATATTAGGGCCAGGGATATTAAGTCCAGGGATATTAGGGCCAGGGATATTAGGGCCAGGGATATTAGGGCCAGGGATATTAGGGCCAGGGATATTAGGGCCAGGGATATTAGGTCCAGGGATATTAGGGCCAGGGATATTACGGCCAGGGATATTAGGGCCAGGGATATTAGGGCCAGGGATATTAGGGCCAGGGATATTAGGGCCAGGGTTATTAGGGCCAGGGATATTAGGGCCAGGGATATTAGGGCCAGGGATATTAGGGCCAGGGATATTAGGGCCAGGGATATTAGGCCCAGTGATATTAGGGCCAGGGATTTTAGGGCAAGGGATTTTAGGGCCAGGGATATTAGGGCCAGGGATAATAGGGCCAGGGATGTTAGGTCCAGGGATATTAGGGCCAGGGATATTAGGGCCAGGGATTTTAGGGCCAGGGATATTAGGGCCAGGGATATTAGGGCCAGGGTTATTAGGGCCAGGGATATTAGGGCCAGGGATATTAGGGCCAGGGATATTAGGGCCAGGGATATTAGGGTCAGGGATATTAGGGCCAGGGATATTAGGGCCAGGGATATTTGGGCCAGGGATATTAGGGCTACGGATATTAGGGCCAGGGATATTAGGGCCAGGGATATTAGGGCCAGAGATATTAGGGCCAGGGATATTAGGGCCAGGGATATTACGGTCAGGGATATTAGGGCCAGGGATATAATGGCCAGGGATATTAGGGCCAGGCATATTATGGCCAGGGATATTAGGGCCAGCGATATTAGGGCCAGGGATATTAGGGCCAGGGATATTAAGGCCAGGGATATTAGGGCCAGGGTTATTAGGGCCAGGGATGTTATGGCCAGCGATATTAGGGCCAGGGATATTAGGGCCAGGGATATTAGGGCCAGGGATATTAGGGCCAGGGATATTAGGGCCAGGGATATTAGGGCCAGGGATATTAGGGCCAGGGATATTAGGTCCACGGATATTACGGCCAGGGTTATTAGGGCCAGGGATATTAGGGCCAGGGATATTAGGGCCAGGGATATTAGGGCCAGGGATATTAGGGCCAGGGTTATTAGGGCCAGGGTTATTAAGGCCAGGGATATTAGGGCCAGGGATATTAGGGCCAGGGATATTAGGGCCAGGGATATTAGGGCCAGGGATATTGGGGCCAGGGATATTATGGCCAGGGATATTAGGGCCAGGGATATTAGGGCCAGGGATATTAGGGCCAGGGATTTTAGGGCAAGGGATATTAGGGCCAGGGATATTAGGGCCAGGGATATTAGTGCCAGGGTTATTAGGGCCAGGGATATTAGGTCCAGGGATAGTAGGTCCAGGGATATTAGGTCCAGCGATATTAGGGCCAGGGATATTAGGGCCATGGATATTAGGGCCAGGGATATTAGGGCCAGGGATATTAGGGCCAGGGATATTAGGGCCAGGGATATTAGGGCCAGCGATATTAGGGCCAGGGATATTAGGGCCAGGGATATTAGGGCCAGGGATATTAGAGCCAGGCATATTAGGGCCAGGGATATTAGGACCAGGTATATTAGGGCCAGGGATATTAGGGCCAGGGATATTAGGGCCAGGGATATTAGGGCCAGGGATATTAGGGCCAGGGATATTAGGGCCAGGGATATTAGGGCCAGGGATATTAGGGCCAGGGATATTTGGGCCAGGGATATTAGGGCCACGGATATTAGGACCAGGGATATTAGGGCCAGGGATATTAGGGCCAGAGATATTAGGGCCAGGGATATTAGGGCCAGGGATATTATGGTCAGGGATATTAGGGCCAGGGATATAATGGCCAGGGATATTAGGGCCAGGCATATTATGGCCAGGGATATTAGGGCCAGGGATATTAGGGCCAGGGATATTAGGGCCAGGGATATTAGGGCCAGGGATATTAAGGCCAAGGATATTAGGGCCAGGGATATTATGGCC
Organism: Petromyzon marinus; assembly: GCF_048934315.1. Lineage (NCBI taxonomy): Eukaryota > Metazoa > Chordata > Hyperoartia > Petromyzontiformes > Petromyzontidae > Petromyzon > Petromyzon marinus. The sequence goes on along the minus strand of NW_027422684.1, from coordinate 4,674,835 downwards.
AGGGATATTAGGGCCAGGGATATTAGGGCCAGGGATATTATGGCCAGGGATATCAGGTCCACGGATATTACGGCCAGGGATATTAGGGCCAGGGATATTAGGGCCAGAGATATTAGGGCCAGGGATATTAGGGCCAGGGATATTAGGGCCAGGGTTATTAGGGCCAGGGATATTAGGGCCAGGGATATTATGGCCAGGGATTTTATGGAAGGGATATTAAGCCTGGGATATTAGGGCCAGGTATATTAGGGCCAGGGATATTAGGACCAGGGATATAAGGGCCAGGGATATTAGGGCCAGGGATATTATGGCCAGGGATATTAGGGCCAGGGATATTAGGGCCAGGGATATTGGGGCCAGGGATATTAGGGCCAGGGATATTAGGGCCAGGGATAATAGGGCCAGGAATATTAGGGCCAGGGATATTAGGGCCAGGGATTTTAGGGCCAGGGATATTAGGGCCAGGGATATTAGGGCCAGGGATATTAGGGCCAGGGATATCAGGGCCAGGGATATCAGGGCCAGGGATATTAGGGCCAGGGATATTAGCACCAGGGATATTAGGGCCAGGGATTTTAGGGCCAGGGATATTAGGGCCAGGGATATTATGGCCAGGGATATTATGGCTAGGGATATGAGGGCCAGGGATATGAGGGCCAGGGATATTAGGGCCAGGGATATTAGGGCCAGGGATTTTAGGGCCAGGGATATTAGGGCCAGGGATATTAGGGCCAGGGATATTAGGGCCAGGGATATTAGGGCCAGGGATATTAGGGCCAGGGATATTAGGGCCAGGGATATTAGGGCCAGGGATATTAGGGCCAGGGATATTAGGGCCAGGGATATTAGGGCCAGGGATATTAGGGCCAGGGATATTAGGGCCAGGGATATTAGGGCCAGGGATATTAGGCCCAGTGATATTAGGGCCAGGGATTTTAGGGCAAGAGATATTAGGGACAGGGATATTAGGGCCAGGGATATTAGGGCCAGGGATGTTAGGTCCACGGATATTAGGGCCAGGGATATTAGGGCCAGGGATATTAGGGCCAGGGATATTAGGGCCAGGGATATTAGGGCCAGGGTTATTAGGGCCAGGGATATTAGGGCCAGGGATATTAGGGCCAGGGATATTAGGGCCAGGGATATTAGGGCCAGGGATATTAGGGCCAGGGATATTAGGGCCAGGGATATTAGGGCCAGGGATATTAGGGCCATGGATTTTAGGGCAAGGGATATTAGGGCCAGGGATATTAGGGCCAGGGATATTAGGGCCAGGGATATTAGGTCCAGGGATATTAGGGCCAGGGATATTAGGGCCAGGGATATTAGGACCAGGGATATCAGGGCCAGGAATATTAGGGCCAGGGATATTAGGGCCAGGGATATTAGGGCCAGGGATATTAGGGCCAGGGATATTAGGGCCAGGGATATTAGGGCCAGGGATATTAGGGCCAGGGAGATTAGGGCCAGCATTATTAGGGACAGGGATATTAGTGCCAGGGATATTATGGCCAGGGATATTAGGCGCCAGGGATATTAGGGCAAGGGATATTAGGGCCAGGGATATTAGGGCCAGGGATATTATGGCCAGGGATATTATGGCTAGGGATATGAGGGCCAGGGATATGAGGGCCAGGGATATTAGGGCCAGGGATATTAGGGCCAGGGATTTTAGGGCCAGGGATATTAGGGCCAGGGATATTAGGGCCAGGGATATTAGGGCCAGGGATATTAGGGCCAGGGATATTAGGGCCAGGGATATTATGGCCAGGGATATTATGGCTAGGGATATGAGGGCCAGGGATATGAGGGCCAGGGATATTAGGGCCAGGGATATTAGGGCCAGGGATATTAGCACCAGGGATATTAGGGCCAGGGATTTTAGGGCCAGGGATATTAGGGCCAGGAATATTATGGCCAGGGATATTATGGCTAGGGATATGAGGGCCAGGGATATGAGGGCCAGGGATATTAGGGCCAGGGATATTAGGGCCAGGGATTTTAGGGCCAGGGATATTAGGGCCAGGGATATTAGGGCCAGGGATATTAGGGCCAGGGATATTAGGGCCAGGGATATTAGGGCCAGGGATATTAGGGCCAGGGATATTAGGGCCAGGGATATTAGGGCCAGGGATATTAGGGCCAGGGATATTAGGGCCAGGGATATTAGGGCCAGGGATATTAGGGCCAGGGATATTAGGGCCAGGGATATTAGGGCCAGGGATATTAGGCCCAGTGATATTAGGGCCAGGGATTTTAGGGCAAGAGATATTAGGGACAGGGATATTAGGGCCAGGGATATTAGGGCCAGGGATGTTAGGTCCACGGATATTAGGGCCAGGGATATTAGGGCCAGGGATATTAGGGCCAGGGATATTAGGGCCAGGGATATTAGGGCCAGGGTTATTAGGGCCAGGGATATTAGGGCCAGGGATATTAGGGCCAGGGATATTAGGGCCAGGGATATTAGGGCCAGGGATATTAGGGCCAGGGATATTAGGGCCAGGGATATTAGGGCCAGGGATATTAGGGCCATGGATTTTAGGGCAAGGGATATTAGGGCCAGGGATATTAGGGCCAGGGATATTAGGGCCAGGGATATTAGGTCCAGGGATATTAGGGCCAGGGATATTAGGGCCAGGGATATTAGGACCAGGGATATCAGGGCCAGGAATATTAGGGCCAGGGATATTAGGGCCAGGGATATTAGGGCCAGGGATATTAGGGCCAGGGATATTAGGGCCAGGGATATTAGGGCCAGGGATATTAGGGCCAGGGAGATTAGGGCCAGCATTATTAGGGACAGGGATATTAGTGCCAGGGATATTATGGCCAGGGATATTAGGCGCCAGGGATATTAGGGCAAGGGATATTAGGGCCAGGGATATTAGGGCCAGGGATATTAGGGTCAGGGATATTAGGGCCAGGGATATTAGGGCCAGGGATATTTGGGCCAGGGATATTAGGGCCACGGATATTAGGGCCAGGGATATTAGGGCCAGGGATATTAGGGCCAGAGATATTAGGGCCAGGGATATTAGGGCCACGGATATTACGGTCAGGGATATTAGGGCCAGGGATATAATGGCTAGAGATATTAGGGAAAGGCATATTATGTCCAGGGATATTAGGGCCAGGGATATTAGGGCCAGGGATATTAGGGCCAGGGATATTAGGGCCAGGGATATTAATGCCAGGGATATTAGGGCCAGGGATATTAGGGCCAGGGATATTATGGCCAGTGATATTAGGGCCAGGGATATTAGGGCCAGGGATATTAGGGCCAGGGATATTAGGGCCAGGGATATTAGGTCCAGGGATATTAGGGCCAGGGATATTAGGGCCAGGGATATTAGGGCCAGGGATATTAGGTCCACGGATATTACGGCCAGAGATATTAGGGCGAGGGATATTAGGGCCAGGGATATTAGGGCCAGGGATATTAGGGTCAGGAGATATTAGGGCCATGGATATTAGGGCCAGGGATATTTGGGCCAGGGATATTAGGACCACGGATATTAGGGCCAGGGATATTAGGGCCAGGGATATTAGGGCCAGAGATATTAGGGCCAGGGATATTAGGGCCAGGGATATTACGGTCAGGGATATTAGGGCCAGGGATATAATGGCCAGGGATATTAGGGCCAGGCATATTATGGCCAGGGATATTAGGGCCAGGGATATTAGGGCCAGGGATATTAGGGCCAGGGATTTTAGGGCCAGGGATATTAAGGCCAGGGATATTAGGGCCAGGGATATTAGGGCCAGGGATATTATGGCCAGCGATATTAGGGCCAGGGATATTAGGGCCAAGGATATTAGGGCCAGGGATATTAGGGCCAGAAATATTAGGGCCAGAGATATTAGGGCCAGGGATATTAGGGCCAGGGATATTACGGCCAGGGATATCAGGTCCACGGATATTACGGCCAGGGATATTAGGGCCAGGGATATTAGGGCCAGAGATATTAGGGCCAGGGATATTAGGGCCAGGGATATTAGGGCCAGGGTTATTAGGGCCAGGGTTATTAAGGCCAGGGATATTAGGGCCAGGGATATTAGGGCCAGGGATATTAGGGCCAGGGATATTAGGGCCAGGGATATTAGGGCCAGGGTTATTAGGGCCAGGGTTATTAAGGCCAGGGATATTAGGGCCAGGGATATTAGGGCCAGGGATATTAGGGCCAGGGATATTAGGGCCAGGGATATTGGGGCCAGGGATATTATGGCCAGGGATATTAGGGCCAGGGATATTAGGGCCAGGGATATTAGGGCCAGGGATTTTAGGGCAAGGGATATTAGGGCCAGGGATATTAGGGCCAGGGATATTAGTGCCAGGGTTATTAGGGCCAGGGATATTAGGTCCAGGGATAGTAGGGCCAGGGATATTAGGTCCAGGGATATTAGGGCCAGGGATATTAGGGCCATGGATATTAGGGCCAGGGATATTAGGGCCAGGGATATTAGGGCCAGGGATATTAGGGCCAGGGATATTAGGGCCAGCGATATTAGGGCCAGGGATATTAGGGCCAGGGATATTAGGGCCAGGGATATTAGAGCCAGGCATATTAGGGCCAGGGATATTAGGACCAGGTATATTAGGGCCAGGGATATTAGGGCCAGGGATATTAGGGCCAGGGATATTAGGGCCAGGGATATTAGGGCCAGGGATATTAGGGCCAGGGATATTAGGGCCAGGGATATTAGGGCCAGGGATATTTGGGCCAGGGATATTAGGGCCACGGATATTAGGACCACGGATATTAGGGCCAGGGATATTAGGGCCAGAGATATTAGGGCCAGGGATATTAGGGCCAGGGATATTACGGTCAGGGATATTAGGGCCAGGGATATAATGGCCAGGGATATTAGGGCCAGGCATATTATGGCCAGGGATATTAGGACCAGGGATATTAGGGCCAGGGATATTAGGGCCAGGGTTATTAGGGCCAGGGATATTAGGGCCAGGGATATTAGGGCCAGGGATATTAGGGCCAGGGATATTAGGGCCAGGGATATTAGGGCCAGGGATATTAGGGCCAGGGATATTAGGGCCAGGGATATTAGGGCCAGGGATTTTAGGGCAAGGGATATTAGGGCCAGGGATATTAGGGCCAGGGATATTAGGGCCAGGGATATTAGGTCCAGGGATATTAGGGCCAGGGATATTAGGGCCAGGGATATTAGGACCAGGGATATCAGGGCCAGGAATATTAGGGCCAGGGATATTAGGGCCAGGGATATTAGGGCCAGGGATATTAGGGCCAGGGATATTAGGGCCAGGGATATTAGGGCCAGGGATATTAGGGCCAGGGAGATTAGGGCCAGCATTATTAGGGACAGGGATATTAGTGCCAGGGATATTATGGCCAGGGATATTAGGCGCCAGGGATATTAGGGCAAGGGATATTAGGGCCAGGGATATTAGGGCCAGGGATATTAGGGTCAGGGATATTAGGGCCAGGGATATTAGGGCCAGGGATATTTGGGCCAGGGATATTAGGGCCACGGATATTAGGGCCAGGGATATTAGGGCCAGGGATATTAGGGCCAGAGATATTAGGGCCAGGGATATTAGGGCCACGGATATTACGGTCAGGGATATTAGGGCCAGGGATATAATGGCTAGAGATATTAGGGAAAGGCATATTATGTCCAGGGATATTAGGGCCAGGGATATTAGGGCCAGGGATATTAGGGCCAGGGATATTATGGTCAGGGATATTAGGGCCAGGGATATAATGGCTAGGGATATTAGGGCCAGGCATATTATGGCCAGGGATATTAGGGCCAGGGATATTAGGGCCAGGGATATTAGGGCCAGGGATATTAGGGCAAGGGATATTAATGCCAGGGATATTAGGGCCAGGGATATTAGGGCCAGGGATATTATGGCCAGCGATATTAGGGCCAGGGATATTAGGGCCAGGGATATTAGGTCCAGGGATATTAGGGCCAGGGATATTAGGGCCAGGGATATTAGGGCCAGGGATATTAGGGCCAGGGATATTAGGTCCACGGATATTACGGCCAGAGATATTAGGGCGAGGGATATTAGGGCCAGGGATATTAGGGCCAGGGATATTAGGGTCATGGATATTAGGGCCAGGGATATTAGGGCCAGGGATATTAGGGCCAGGAATATTAGGGCCAGGGATATTAGGGCCAGGGATATTAGGGCCAGGGATGTTAGGGCCAGGGATGTTAGGGCCAGGGATATTAGGGCCAGGGATATTATGGCCAGGGATATTAGGGCAAGGGATATTAGGGCCAGGGATATTAGGGCCAGGGATATTAGGGCCAGGGATATTAGGGGCAGAGATATTAGGGCCAGCGATATTAGGGCCAGGGATATTAGGGCCAGGGATATTAAGTCCAGGGATATTAGGGCCAGGGATATTAGGGCCAGGGATATTAGGGCCAGGGATATTAGGGCCAGGGATATTAGGGCCAGGGATATTAGGTCCAGGGATATTAGGGCCAGGGATATTACGGCCAGGGATATTAGGGCCAGGGATATTAGGGCCAGGGATATTAGGGCCAGGGATATTAGGGCCAGGGTTATTAGGGCCAGGGATATTAGGGCCAGGGATATTAGGGCCAGGGATATTAGGGCCAGGGATATTAGGGCCAGGGATATTAGGCCCAGTGATATTAGGGCCAGGGATTTTAGGGCAAGGGATTTTAGGGCCAGGGATATTAGGGCCAGGGATAATAGGGCCAGGGATGTTAGGTCCAGGGATATTAGGGCCAGGGATATTAGGGCCAGGGATTTTAGGGCCAGGGATATTAGGGCCAGGGATATTAGGGCCAGGGTTATTAGGGCCAGGGATATTAGGGCCAGGGATATTAGGGCCAGGGATATTAGGGCCAGGGATATTAGGGTCAGGGATATTAGGGCCAGGGATATTAGGGCCAGGGATATTTGGGCCAGGGATATTAGGGCTACGGATATTAGGGCCAGGGATATTAGGGCCAGGGATATTAGGGCCAGAGATATTAGGGCCAGGGATATTAGGGCCAGGGATATTACGGTCAGGGATATTAGGGCCAGGGATATAATGGCCAGGGATATTAGGGCCAGGCATATTATGGCCAGGGATATTAGGGCCAGGGATATTAGGGCCAGGGATATTAGGGCCAGGGATATTAAGGCCAGGGATATTAGGGCCAGGGTTATTAGGGCCAGGGATGTTATGGCCAGCGATATTAGGGCCAGGGATATTAGGGCCAGGGATATTAGGGCCAGGGATATTAGGGCCAGGGATATTAGGGCCAGGGATATTAGGGCCAGGGATATTAGGGCCAGGGATATTAGGTCCACGGATATTACGGCCAGGGTTATTAGGGCCAGGGATATTAGGGCCAGGGATATTAGGGCCAGGGATATTAGGGCCAGGGATATTAGGGCCAGGGTTATTAGGGCCAGGGTTATTAAGGCCAGGGATATTAGGGCCAGGGATATTAGGGCCAGGGATATTAGGGCCAGGGATATTAGGGCCAGGGATATTGGGGCCAGGGATATTATGGCCAGGGATATTAGGGCCAGGGATATTAGGGCCAGGGATATTAGGGCCAGGGATTTTAGGGCAAGGGACATTAGGGCCAGGGATATTAGGGCCAGGGATATTAGTGCCAGGGTTATTAGGGCCAGGGATATTAGGTCCAGGGATAGTAGGGCCAGGGATATTAGGTCCAGCGATATTAGGGCCAGGGATATTAGGGCCATGGATATTAGGGCCAGGGATATTAGGGCCAGGGATATTAGGGCCAGGGATATTAGGGCCAGGGATATTAGGGCCAGGGATATGAGGGCCAGGGATATTAGGGCCAGGGATATTAGGGCCAGGGATTTTAGGGCCAGGGATATTAGGGCCAGGGATATTAGGGCCAGGGATATTAGGGCCATGGATATTAGGGCCAGGGATATTAGGGCCAGGGATATTATGGCCAGGGATATTATGGCTAGGGATATGAGGGCCAGGGATATGAGGGCCAGGGATATTAGGGCCAGGGATATTAGGGCCAGGGATTTTAGGGCCAGGGATATTAGGGCCAGGGATATTAGGGCCAGGGATATTAGGGCCAGGGATATTAGGGCCAGGGATATTAGGGCCAGGGATATTAGGGCCAGGGATATTAGGGCCAGGGATATTAGGGCCAGGGATATTAGGGCCAGGGATATTAGGGCCAGGGATATTAGGGCCAGGGATATTAGGGCCAGGGATATTAGGGCCAGGGATATTAGGGCCAGGGATATTAGGCCCAGTGATATTAGGGCCAGGGATTTTAGGGCAAGAGATATTAGGGACAGGGATATTAGGGCCAGGGATATTAGGGCCAGGGATGTTAGGTCCACGGATATTAGGGCCAGGGATATTAGGGCCAGGGATATTAGGGCCAGGGATATTAGGGCCAGGGATATTAGGGCCAGGGTTATTAGGGCCAGGGATATTAGGGCCAGGGATATTAGGGCCAGGGATATTAGGGCCAGGGATATTAGGGCCAGGGATATTAGGGCCAGGGATATTAGGGCCAGGGATATTAGGGCCAGGGATATTAGGGCCATGGATTTTAGGGCAAGGGATATTAGGGCCAGGGATATTAGGGCCAGGGATATTAGGGCCAGGGATATTAGGTCCAGGGATATTAGGGCCAGGGATATTAGGGCCAGGGATATTAGGACCAGGGATATCAGGGCCAGGAATATTAGGGCCAGGGATATTAGGGCCAGGGATATTAGGGCCAGGGATATTAGGGCCAGGGATATTAGGGCCAGGGATATTAGGGCCAGGGATATTAGGGCCAGGGAGATTAGGGCCAGCATTATTAGGGACAGGGATATTAGTGCCAGGGATATTATGGCCAGGGATATTAGGCGCCAGGGATATTAGGGCAAGGGATATTAGGGCCAGGGATATTAGGGCCAGGGATATTATGGCCAGGGATATTATGGCTAGGGATATGAGGGCCAGGGATATGAGGGCCAGGGATATTAGGGCCAGGGATATTAGGGCCAGGGATTTTAGGGCCAGGGATATTAGGGCCAGGGATATTAGGGCCAGGGATATTAGGGCCAGGGATATTAGGGCCAGGGATATTAGGGCCAGGGATATTATGGCCAGGGATATTATGGCTAGGGATATGAGGGCCAGGGATATGAGGGCCAGGGATATTAGGGCCAGGGATATTAGGGCCAGGGATATTAGCACCAGGGATATTAGGGCCAGGGATTTTAGGGCCAGGGATATTAGGGCCAGGAATATTATGGCCAGGGATATTATGGCTAGGGATATGAGGGCCAGGGATATGAGGGCCAGGGATATTAGGGCCAGGGATATTAGGGCCAGGGATTTTAGGGCCAGGGATATTAGGGCCAGGGATATTAGGGCCAGGGATATTAGGGCCAGGGATATTAGGGCCAGGGATATTAGGGCCAGGGATATTAGGGCCAGGGATATTAGGGCCAGGGATATTAGGGCCAGGGATATTAGGGCCAGGGATATTAGGGCCAGGGATATTAGGGCCAGGGATATTAGGGCCAGGGATATTAGGGCCAGGGATATTAGGGCCAGGGATATTAGGCCCAGTGATATTAGGGCCAGGGATTTTAGGGCAAGAGATATTAGGGACAGGGATATTAGGGCCAGGGATATTAGGGCCAGGGATGTTAGGTCCACGGATATTAGGGCCAGGGATATTAGGGCCAGGGATATTAGGGCCAGGGATATTAGGGCCAGGGATATTAGGGCCAGGGTTATTAGGGCCAGGGATATTAGGGCCAGGGATATTAGGGCCAGGGATATTAGGGCCAGGGATATTAGGGCCAGGGATATTAGGGCCAGGGATATTAGGGCCAGGGATATTAGGGCCAGGGATATTAGGGCCATGGATTTTAGGGCAAGGGATATTAGGGCCAGGGATATTAGGGCCAGGGATATTAGGGCCAGGGATATTAGGTCCAGGGATATTAGGGCCAGGGATATTAGGGCCAGGGATATTAGGACCAGGGATATCAGGGCCAGGAATATTAGGGCCAGGGATATTAGGGCCAGGGATATTAGGGCCAGGGATATTAGGGCCAGGGATATTAGGGCCAGGGATATTAGGGCCAGGGATATTAGGGCCAGGGAGATTAGGGCCAGCATTATTAGGGACAGGGATATTAGTGCCAGGGATATTATGGCCAGGGATATTAGGCGCCAGGGATATTAGGGCAAGGGATATTAGGGCCAGGGATATTAGGGCCAGGGATATTAGGGTCAGGGATATTAGGGCCAGGGATATTAGGGCCAGGGATATTTGGGCCAGGGATATTAGGGCCACGGATATTAGGGCCAGGGATATTAGGGCCAGGGATATTAGGGCCAGAGATATTAGGGCCAGGGATATTAGGGCCACGGATATTACGGTCAGGGATATTAGGGCCAGGGATATAATGGCTAGAGATATTAGGGAAAGGCATATTATGTCCAGGGATATTAGGGCCAGGGATATTAGGGCCAGGGATATTAGGGCCAGGGATATTAGGGCCAGGGATATTAATGCCAGGGATATTAGGGCCAGGGATATTAGGGCCAGGGATATTATGGCCAGTGATATTAGGGCCAGGGATATTAGGGCCAGGGATATTAGGGCCAGGGATATTAGGGCCAGGGATATTAGGTCCAGGGATATTAGGGCCAGGGATATTAGGGCCAGGGATATTAGGGCCAGGGATATTAGGTCCACGGATATTACGGCCAGAGATATTAGGGCGAGGGATATTAGGGCCAGGGATATTAGGGCCAGGGATATTAGGGTCAGGAGATATTAGGGCCATGGATATTAGGGCCAGGGATATTTGGGCCAGGGATATTAGGACCACGGATATTAGGGCCAGGGATATTAGGGCCAGGGATATTAGGGCCAGAGATATTAGGGCCAGGGATATTAGGGCCAGGGATATTACGGTCAGGGATATTAGGGCCAGGGATATAATGGCCAGGGATATTAGGGCCAGGCATATTATGGCCAGGGATATTAGGGCCAGGGATATTAGGGCCAGGGATATTAGGGCCAGGGATTTTAGGGCCAGGGATATTAAGGCCAGGGATATTAGGGCCAGGGATATTAGGGCCAGGGATATTATGGCCAGCGATATTAGGGCCAGGGATATTAGGGCCAAGGATATTAGGGCCAGGGATATTAGGGCCAGAAATATTAGGGCCAGAGATATTAGGGCCAGGGATATTAGGGCCAGGGATATTACGGCCAGGGATATCAGGTCCACGGATATTACGGCCAGGGATATTAGGGCCAGGGATATTAGGGCCAGAGATATTAGGGCCAGGGATATTAGGGCCAGGGATATTAGGGCCAGGGTTATTAGGGCCAGGGTTATTAAGGCCAGGGATATTAGGGCCAGGGATATTAGGGCCAGGGATATTAGGGCCAGGGATATTAGGGCCAGGGATATTAGGGCCAGGGTTATTAGGGCCAGGGTTATTAAGGCCAGGGATATTAGGGCCAGGGATATTAGGGCCAGGGATATTAGGGCCAGGGATATTAGGGCCAGGGATATTGGGGCCAGGGATATTATGGCCAGGGATATTAGGGCCAGGGATATTAGGGCCAGGGATATTAGGGCCAGGGATTTTAGGGCAAGGGATATTAGGGCCAGGGATATTAGGGCCAGGGATATTAGTGCCAGGGTTATTAGGGCCAGGGATATTAGGTCCAGGGATAGTAGGGCCAGGGATATTAGGTCCAGGGATATTAGGGCCAGGGATATTAGGGCCATGGATATTAGGGCCAGGGATATTAGGGCCAGGGATATTAGGGCCAGGGATATTAGGGCCAGGGATATTAGGGCCAGCGATATTAGGGCCAGGGATATTAGGGCCAGGGATATTAGGGCCAGGGATATTAGAGCCAGGCATATTAGGGCCAGGGATATTAGGACCAGGTATATTAGGGCCAGGGATATTAGGGCCAGGGATATTAGGGCCAGGGATATTAGGGCCAGGGATATTAGGGCCAGGGATATTAGGGCCAGGGATATTAGGGCCAGGGATATTAGGGCCAGGGATATTTGGGCCAGGGATATTAGGGCCACGGATATTAGGACCACGGATATTAGGGCCAGGGATATTAGGGCCAGAGATATTAGGGCCAGGGATATTAGGGCCAGGGATATTACGGTCAGGGATATTAGGGCCAGGGATATAATGGCCAGGGATATTAGGGCCAGGCATATTATGGCCAGGGATATTAGGACCAGGGATATTAGGGCCAGGGATATTAGGGCCAGGGTTATTAGGGCCAGGGATATTAGGGCCAGGGATATTAGGGCCAGGGATATTAGGGCCAGGGATATTAGGGCCAGGGATATTAGGGCCAGGGATATTAGGGCCAGGGATATTAGGGCCAGGGATATTAGGGCCAGGGATTTTAGGGCAAGGGATATTAGGGCCAGGGATATTAGGGCCAGGGATATTAGGGCCAGGGATATTAGGTCCAGGGATATTAGGGCCAGGGATATTAGGGCCAGGGATATTAGGACCAGGGATATCAGGGCCAGGAATATTAGGGCCAGGGATATTAGGGCCAGGGATATTAGGGCCAGGGATATTAGGGCCAGGGATATTAGGGCCAGGGATATTAGGGCCAGGGATATTAGGGCCAGGGAGATTAGGGCCAGCATTATTAGGGACAGGGATATTAGTGCCAGGGATATTATGGCCAGGGATATTAGGCGCCAGGGATATTAGGGCAAGGGATATTAGGGCCAGGGATATTAGGGCCAGGGATATTAGGGTCAGGGATATTAGGGCCAGGGATATTAGGGCCAGGGATATTTGGGCCAGGGATATTAGGGCCACGGATATTAGGGCCAGGGATATTAGGGCCAGGGATATTAGGGCCAGAGATATTAGGGCCAGGGATATTAGGGCCACGGATATTACGGTCAGGGATATTAGGGCCAGGGATATAATGGCTAGAGATATTAGGGAAAGGCATATTATGTCCAGGGATATTAGGGCCAGGGATATTAGGGCCAGGGATATTAGGGCCAGGGATATTATGGTCAGGGATATTAGGGCCAGGGATATAATGGCTAGGGATATTAGGGCCAGGCATATTATGGCCAGGGATATTAGGGCCAGGGATATTAGGGCCAGGGATATTAGGGCCAGGGATATTAGGGCAAGGGATATTAATGCCAGGGATATTAGGGCCAGGGATATTAGGGCCAGGGATATTATGGCCAGCGATATTAGGGCCAGGGATATTAGGGCCAGGGATATTAGGTCCAGGGATATTAGGGCCAGGGATATTAGGGCCAGGGATATTAGGGCCAGGGATATTAGGGCCAGGGATATTAGGTCCACGGATATTACGGCCAGAGATATTAGGGCGAGGGATATTAGGGCCAGGGATATTAGGGCCAGGGATATTAGGGTCATGGATATTAGGGCCAGGGATATTAGGGCCAGGGATATTAGGGCCAGGAATATTAGGGCCAGGGATATTAGGGCCAGGGATATTAGGGCCAGGGATGTTAGGGCCAGGGATGTTAGGGCCAGGGATATTAGGGCCAGGGATATTATGGCCAGGGATATTAGGGCAAGGGATATTAGGGCCAGGGATATTAGGGCCAGGGATATTAGGGCCAGGGATATTAGGGGCAGAGATATTAGGGCCAGCGATATTAGGGCCAGGGATATTAGGGCCAGGGATATTAAGTCCAGGGATATTAGGGCCAGGGATATTAGGGCCAGGGATATTAGGGCCAGGGATATTAGGGCCAGGGATATTAGGGCCAGGGATATTAGGTCCAGGGATATTAGGGCCAGGGATATTACGGCCAGGGATATTAGGGCCAGGGATATTAGGGCCAGGGATATTAGGGCCAGGGATATTAGGGTCAGGGTTATTAGGGCCAGGGATATTAGGGCCAGGGATATTAGGGCCAGGGATATTAGGGCCAGGGATATTAGGGCCAGGGATATTAGGCCCAGTGATATTAGGGCCAGGGATTTTAGGGCAAGGGATTTTAGGGCCAGGGATATTAGGGCCAGGGATAATAGGGCCAGGGATGTTAGGTCCAGGGATATTAGGGCCAGGGATATTAGGGCCAGGGATTTTAGGGCCAGGGATATTAGGGCCAGGGATATTAGGGCCAGGGTTATTAGGGCCAGGGATATTAGGGCCAGGGATATTAGGGCCAGGGATATTAGGGCCAGGGATATTAGGGTCAGGGATATTAGGGCCAGGGATATTAGGGCCAGGGATATTTGGGCCAGGGATATTAGGGCTACGGATATTAGGGCCAGGGATATTAGGGCCAGGGATATTAGGGCCAGAGATATTAGGGCCAGGGATATTAGGGCCAGGGATATTACGGTCAGGGATATTAGGGCCAGGGATATAATGGCCAGGGATATTAGGGCCAGGCATATTATGGCCAGGGATATTAGGGCCAGGGATATTAGGGCCAGGGATATTAAGGCCAGGGATATTAAGGCCAGGGATATTAGGGCCAGGGTTATTAGGGCCAGGGATGTTATGGCCAGCGATATTAGGGCCAGGGATATTAGGGCCAGGGATATTAGGGCCAGGGATATTAGGGCCAGGGATATTAGGGCCAGGGATATTAGGGCCAGGGATATTAGGGCCAGGGATATTAGGTCCACGGATATTACGGCCAGGGTTATTAGGGCCAGGGATATTAGGGCCAGGGATATTAGGGCCAGGGATATTAGGGCCAGGGATATTAGGGCCAGGGTTATTAGGGCCAGGGTTATTAAGGCCAGGGATATTAGGGCCAGGGATATTAGGGCCAGGGATATTAGGGCCAGGGATATTAGGGCCAGGGATATTGGGGCCAGGGATATTATGGCCAGGGATATTAGGGCCAGGGATATTAGGGCCAGGGATATTAGGGCCAGGGATTTTAGGGCAAGGGACATTAGGGCCAGGGATATTAGGGCCAGGGATATTAGTGCCAGGGTTATTAGGGCCAGGGATATTAGGTCCAGGGATAGTAGGGCCAGGGATATTAGGTCCAGCGATATTAGGGCCAGGGATATTAGGGCCATGGATATTAGGGCCAGGGATATTAGGGCCAGGGATATTAGGGCCAGGGATATTAGGGCCAGGGATATTAGGGCCAGCGATATTAGGGCCAGGGATATTAGGGCCAGGGATATTAGGGCCAGGGATATTAGAGCCAGGCATATTAGGGCCAGGGATATTAGGACCAGGTATATTAGGGCCAGGGATATTAGGGCCAGGGATATTAGGGCCAGGGATATTAGGGCCAGGGATATTAGGGCCAGGGATATTAGGGCCAGGGATATTAGGGCCAGGGATATTAGGGCCAGGGATATTTGGGCCAGGGATATTAGGGCCACGGATATTAGGACCAGGGATATTAGGGCCAGGGATATTAGGGCCAGAGATATTAGGGCCAGGGATATTAGGGCCAGGGATATTATGGTCAGGGATATTAGGGCCAGGGATATAATGGCCAGGGATATTAGGGCCAGGCATATTATGGCCAGGGATATTAGGGCCAGGGATATTAGGGCCAGGGATATTAGGGCCAGGGATATTAGGGCCAGGGATATTAAGGCCAAGGATATTAGGGCCAGGGATATTATGGCCAGGGATATTAGGGCCAGGGATATTAGGGCCAGGGATATTATGGCCAGGGATATCAGGTCCACGGATATTACGGCCAGGGATATTAGGGCCAGGGATATTAGGGCCAGAGATATTAGGGCCAGGGATATTAGGGCCAGGGATATTAGGGCCAGGGTTATTAGGGCCAGGGATATTAGGGCCAGGGATATTATGGCCAGGGATTTTATGGAAGGGATATTAAGCCTGGGATATTAGGGCCAGGTATATTAGGGCCAGGGATATTAGGACCAGGGATATAAGGGCCAGGGATATTAGGGCCAGGGATATTATGGCCAGGGATATTAGGGCCAGGGATATTAGGGCCAGGGATATTGGGGCCAGGGATATTAGGGCCAGGGATATTAGGGCCAGGGATAATAGGGCCAGGAATATTAGGGCCAGGGATATTAGGGCCAGGGATTTTAGGGCCAGGGATATTAGGGCCAGGGATATTAGGGCCAGGGATATTAGGGCCAGGGATATCAGGGCCAGGGATATCAGGGCCAGGGATATTAGGGCCAGGGATATTAGCACCAGGGATATTAGGGCCAGGGATTTTAGGGCCAGGGATATTAGGGCCAGGGATATTATGGCCAGGGATATTATGGCTAGGGATATGAGGGCCAGGGATATGAGGGCCAGGGATATTAGGGCCAGGGATATTAGGGCCAGGGATTTTAGGGCCAGGGATATTAGGGCCAGGGATATTAGGGCCAGGGATATTAGGGCCAGGGATATTAGGGCCAGGGATATTAGGGCCAGGGATATTAGGGCCAGGGATATTAGGGCCAGGGATATTAGGGCCAGGGATATTAGGGCCAGGGATATTAGGGCCAGGGATATTAGGGCCAGGGATATTAGGGCCAGGGATATTAGGGCCAGGGATATTAGGGCCAGGGATATTAGGCCCAGTGATATTAGGGCCAGGGATTTTAGGGCAAGAGATATTAGGGACAGGGATATTAGGGCCAGGGATATTAGGGCCAGGGATGTTAGGTCCACGGATATTAGGGCCAGGGATATTAGGGCCAGGGATATTAGGGCCAGGGATATTAGGGCCAGGGATATTAGGGCCAGGGTTATTAGGGCCAGGGATATTAGGGCCAGGGATATTAGGGCCAGGGATATTAGGGCCAGGGATATTAGGGCCAGGGATATTAGGGCCAGGGATATTAGGGCCAGGGATATTAGGGCCAGGGATATTAGGGCCATGGATTTTAGGGCAAGGGATATTAGGGCCAGGGATATTAGGGCCAGGGATATTAGGGCCAGGGATATTAGGTCCAGGGATATTAGGGCCAGGGATATTAGGGCCAGGGATATTAGGACCAGGGATATCAGGGCCAGGAATATTAGGGCCAGGGATATTAGGGCCAGGGATATTAGGGCCAGGGATATTAGGGCCAGGGATATTAGGGCCAGGGATATTAGGGCCAGGGATATTAGGGCCAGGGAGATTAGGGCCAGCATTATTAGGGACAGGGATATTAGTGCCAGGGATATTATGGCCAGGGATATTAGGCGCCAGGGATATTAGGGCAAGGGATATTAGGGCCAGGGATATTAGGGCCAGGGATATTATGGCCAGGGATATTATGGCTAGGGATATGAGGGCCAGGGATATGAGGGCCAGGGATATTAGGGCCAGGGATATTAGGGCCAGGGATTTTAGGGCCAGGGATATTAGGGCCAGGGATATTAGGGCCAGGGATATTAGGGCCAGGGATATTAGGGCCAGGGATATTAGGGCCAGGGATATTATGGCCAGGGATATTATGGCTAGGGATATGAGGGCCAGGGATATGAGGGCCAGGGATATTAGGGCCAGGGATATTAGGGCCAGGGATATTAGCACCAGGGATATTAGGGCCAGGGATTTTAGGGCCAGGGATATTAGGGCCAGGAATATTATGGCCAGGGATATTATGGCTAGGGATATGAGGGCCAGGGATATGAGGGCCAGGGATATTAGGGCCAGGGATATTAGGGCCAGGGATTTTAGGGCCAGGGATATTAGGGCCAGGGATATTAGGGCCAGGGATATTAGGGCCAGGGATATTAGGGCCAGGGATATTAGGGCCAGGGATATTAGGGCCAGGGATATTAGGGCCAGGGATATTAGGGCCAGGGATATTAGGGCCAGGGATATTAGGGCCAGGGATATTAGGGCCAGGGATATTAGGGCCAGGGATATTAGGGCCAGGGATATTAGGGCCAGGGATATTAGGCCCAGTGATATTAGGGCCAGGGATTTTAGGGCAAGAGATATTAGGGACAGGGATATTAGGGCCAGGGATATTAGGGCCAGGGATGTTAGGTCCACGGATATTAGGGCCAGGGATATTAGGGCCAGGGATATTAGGGCCAGGGATATTAGGGCCAGGGATATTAGGGCCAGGGTTATTAGGGCCAGGGATATTAGGGCCAGGGATATTAGGGCCAGGGATATTAGGGCCAGGGATATTAGGGCCAGGGATATTAGGGCCAGGGATATTAGGGCCAGGGATATTAGGGCCAGGGATATTAGGGCCATGGATTTTAGGGCAAGGGATATTAGGGCCAGGGATATTAGGGCCAGGGATATTAGGGCCAGGGATATTAGGTCCAGGGATATTAGGGCCAGGGATATTAGGGCCAGGGATATTAGGACCAGGGATATCAGGGCCAGGAATATTAGGGCCAGGGATATTAGGGCCAGGGATATTAGGGCCAGGGATATTAGGGCCAGGGATATTAGGGCCAGGGATATTAGGGCCAGGGATATTAGGGCCAGGGAGATTAGGGCCAGCATTATTAGGGACAGGGATATTAGTGCCAGGGATATTATGGCCAGGGATATTAGGCGCCAGGGATATTAGGGCAAGGGATATTAGGGCCAGGGATATTAGGGCCAGGGATATTAGGGTCAGGGATATTAGGGCCAGGGATATTAGGGCCAGGGATATTTGGGCCAGGGATATTAGGGCCACGGATATTAGGGCCAGGGATATTAGGGCCAGGGATATTAGGGCCAGAGATATTAGGGCCAGGGATATTAGGGCCACGGATATTACGGTCAGGGATATTAGGGCCAGGGATATAATGGCTAGAGATATTAGGGAAAGGCATATTATGTCCAGGGATATTAGGGCCAGGGATATTAGGGCCAGGGATATTAGGGCCAGGGATATTAGGGCCAGGGATATTAATGCCAGGGATATTAGGGCCAGGGATATTAGGGCCAGGGATATTATGGCCAGTGATATTAGGGCCAGGGATATTAGGGCCAGGGATATTAGGGCCAGGGATATTAGGGCCAGGGATATTAGGTCCAGGGATATTAGGGCCAGGGATATTAGGGCCAGGGATATTAGGGCCAGGGATATTAGGTCCACGGATATTACGGCCAGAGATATTAGGGCGAGGGATATTAGGGCCAGGGATATTAGGGCCAGGGATATTAGGGTCAGGAGATATTAGGGCCATGGATATTAGGGCCAGGGATATTTGGGCCAGGGATATTAGGACCACGGATATTAGGGCCAGGGATATTAGGGCCAGGGATATTAGGGCCAGAGATATTAGGGCCAGGGATATTAGGGCCAGGGATATTACGGTCAGGGATATTAGGGCCAGGGATATAATGGCCAGGGATATTAGGGCCAGGCATATTATGGCCAGGGATATTAGGGCCAGGGATATTAGGGCCAGGGATATTAGGGCCAGGGATTTTAGGGCCAGGGATATTAAGGCCAGGGATATTAGGGCCAGGGATATTAGGGCCAGGGATATTATGGCCAGCGATATTAGGGCCAGGGATATTAGGGCCAAGGATATTAGGGCCAGGGATATTAGGGCCAGAAATATTAGGGCCAGAGATATTAGGGCCAGGGATATTAGGGCCAGGGATATTACGGCCAGGGATATCAGGTCCACGGATATTACGGCCAGGGATATTAGGGCCAGGGATATTAGGGCCAGAGATATTAGGGCCAGGGATATTAGGGCCAGGGATATTAGGGCCAGGGTTATTAGGGCCAGGGTTATTAAGGCCAGGGATATTAGGGCCAGGGATATTAGGGCCAGGGATATTAGGGCCAGGGATATTAGGGCCAGGGATATTAGGGCCAGGGTTATTAGGGCCAGGGTTATTAAGGCCAGGGATATTAGGGCCAGGGATATTAGGGCCAGGGATATTAGGGCCAGGGATATTAGGGCCAGGGATATTGGGGCCAGGGATATTATGGCCAGGGATATTAGGGCCAGGGATATTAGGGCCAGGGATATTAGGGCCAGGGATTTTAGGGCAAGGGATATTAGGGCCAGGGATATTAGGGCCAGGGATATTAGTGCCAGGGTTATTAGGGCCAGGGATATTAGGTCCAGGGATAGTAGGGCCATGGATATTAGGTCCAGGGATATTAGGGCCAGGGATATTAGGGCCATGGATATTAGGGCCAGGGATATTAGGGCCAGGGATATTAGGGCCAGGGATATTAGGGCCAGGGATATTAGGGCCAGCGATATTAGGGCCAGGGATATTAGGGCCAGGGATATTAGGGCCAGGGATATTAGAGCCAGGCATATTAGGGCCAGGGATATTAGGACCAGGTATATTAGGGCCAGGGATATTAGGGCCAGGGATATTAGGGCCAGGGATATTAGGGCCAGGGATATTAGGGCCAGGGATATTAGGGCCAGGGATATTAGGGCCAGGGATATTAGGGCCAGGGATATTTGGGCCAGGGATATTAGGGCCACGGATATTAGGACCACGGATATTAGGGCCAGGGATATTAGGGCCAGAGATATTAGGGCCAGGGATATTAGGGCCAGGGATATTACGGTCAGGGATATTAGGGCCAGGGATATAATGGCCAGGGATATTAGGGCCAGGCATATTATGGCCAGGGATATTAGGACCAGGGATATTAGGGCCAGGGATATTAGGGCCAGGGTTATTAGGGCCAGGGATATTAGGGCCAGGGATATTAGGGCCAGGGATATTAGGGCCAGGGATATTAGGGCCAGGGATATTAGGGCCAGGGATATTAGGGCCAGGGATATTAGGGCCAGGGATATTAGGGCCAGGGATTTTAGGGCAAGGGATATTAGGGCCAGGGATATTAGGGCCAGGGATATTAGGGCCAGGGATATTAGGTCCAGGGATATTAGGGCCAGGGATATTAGGGCCAGGGATATTAGGACCAGGGATATCAGGGCCAGGAATATTAGGGCCAGGGATATTAGGGCCAGGGATATTAGGGCCAGGGATATTAGGGCCAGGGATATTAGGGCCAGGGATATTAGGGCCAGGGATATTAGGGCCAGGGAGATTAGGGCCAGCATTATTAGGGACAGGGATATTAGTGCCAGGGATATTATGGCCAGGGATATTAGGCGCCAGGGATATTAGGGCAAGGGATATTAGGGCCAGGGATATTAGGGCCAGGGATATTAGGGTCAGGGATATTAGGGCCAGGGATATTAGGGCCAGGGATATTTGGGCCAGGGATATTAGGGCCACGGATATTAGGGCCAGGGATATTAGGGCCAGGGATATTAGGGCCAGAGATATTAGGGCCAGGGATATTAGGGCCACGGATATTACGGTCAGGGATATTAGGGCCAGGGATATAATGGCTAGAGATATTAGGGAAAGGCATATTATGTCCAGGGATATTAGGGCCAGGGATATTAGGGCCAGGGATATTAGGGCCAGGGATATTAGGGCCAGGGATATTAATGCCAGGGATATTAGGGCCAGGGATATTAGGGCCAGGGATATTATGGCCAGTGATATTAGGGCCAGGGATATTAGGGCCAGGGATATTAGGGCCAGGGATATTAGGGCCAGGGATATTAGGTCCAGGGATATTAGGGCCAGGGATATTAGGGCCAGGGATATTAGGGCCAGGGATATTAGGGTCAGGGATATTAGGGCCATGGATATTAGGGCCAGGGATATTTGGGCCAGGGATATTAGGACCACGGATATTAGGGCCAGGGATATTAGGGCCAGGGATATTAGGGCCAGAGATATTAGGGCCAGGGATATTAGGGCCAGGGATATTACGGTCAGGGATATTAGGGCCAGGGATATAATGGCCAGGGATATTAGGGCCAGGCATATTATGGCCAGGGATATTAGGGCCAGGGATATTAGGGCCAGGGATATTAGGGCCAGGGATATTAGGGCCAGGGATATTAAGGCCAGGGATATTAGGGCCAGGGATATTAGGGCCAGGGATATTATGGCCAGCGATATTAGGGCCAGGGATATTAGGGCCAAGGATATTAGGGCCAGGGATATTAGGGCCAGAAATATTAGGGCCAGGGATATTAGGGCCAGGGATATTAGGGCCAGGGATATTACGGCCAGGGATATCAGGTCCACGGATATTACGGCCAGGGATATTAGGGCCAGGGATATTAGGGCCAGAGATCATAGGGCCAGGGATATTAGGGCCAGGGATATTAGGGCCAGGGTTATTAGGGCCAGGGTTATTAAGGCCAGGGATATTAGGGCCAGGGATATTAGGGCCAGGGATATTAGGGCCAGGGATATTAGGGCCAGGGATATTAGGGCCAGGGATATTAGGGCAAGGGATATTAGGGCCAGGGATATTAGGGCCAGGGATATTAGTGCCAGGGATATTAGGGCCAGGGATATTAGGTCCAGGGATATTAGGGCCAGGGATATTAGGTCCAGGGATATTAGGGCCAGGGATATTAGGGCCATGGATATTAGGGCCAGGGATATTAGGGCCAGGGTTATTAGGGCCAGGGATATTAGGGCCAGGGATATTAGGGCCAGGGATATTAGGGCCAGGGATATTAGGGCCAGGGATATTAGGGCCAGGGATATTAGGGCCAGGGATATTAGGGCCAGGGATTTTAGGGCAAGGGATATTAGGGCCAGGGATATTAGGGCCAGGGATATTAGGGCCAGGGATATTAGGTCCAGGGATATTAGGGCCAGAGATATTAGGGCCAGGGATATTAGGACCAGGGATATCAGGGCCAGGAATATGAGGGCCAGGGATATTAGGGCCAGGGATATTAGGGCCAGGGATATTAGGGCCAGGGATATTAGGGCCAGGGATATTAGGGCCAGGGATATTAGGGCCAGGGATATTAGGGCCAGGGAGATTAGGGCCAGCATTATTAGGGACAGGGATATTAGTGCCAGGGATATTATGGCCAGGGATATTAGGCGCCAGGGATATTAGGGCAAGGGATATTAGGGCCAGGGATATTAGGGCCAGGGATATTAATGCCAGGGATATTAGGGCCAGGGATATTAGGGCCAGGGATATTAGGGCCAGGGATATTAGGGCCAGGGATATTAATGCCAGGGATATTAGGGCCAGGGATATTAGGGCCAGGGATATTATGGCCAGTGATATTAGGGCCAGGGATATTAGGGCCAGGGATATTAGGGCCAGGGATATTAGGGCCAGGGATATTAGGTCCAGGGATATTAGGGCCAGGGATATTAGGGCCAGGGATATTAGGGCCAGGGATATTAGGGCCAGGGATATTAGGTCCACGGATATTACGGCCAGAGATATTAGGGCGAGGGATATTAGGGCCAGGGATATTAGGGCCAGGGATATTAGGGTCAGGGATATTAGGGCCATGGATATTAGGGCCAGGGATATTTGGGCCAGGGATATTAGGACCACGGATATTAGGGCCAGGGATATTAGGGCCAGGGATATTAGGGCCAGAGATATTAGGGCCAGGGATATTAGGGCCAGGGATATTACGGTCAGGGATATTAGGGCCAGGGATATAATGGCCAGGGATATTAGGGCCAGGCATATTATGGCCAGGGATATTAGGGCCAGGGATATTAGGGCCAGGGATATTAGGGCCAGGGATATTAGGGCCAGGGATATTAAGGCCAGGGATATTAGGGCCAGGGATATTAGGGCCAGGGATATTATGGCCAGCGATATTAGGGCCAGGGATATTAGGGCCTAGGATATTAGGGCCAGGGATATTAGGGCCAGAAATATTAGGGCCAGGGATATTAGGGCCAGGGATATTAGGGCCAGGGATATTACGGCCAGGGATATCAGGTCCACGGATATTACGGCCAGGGATATTAGGGCCAGGGATATTAGGGCCAGAGATATTAGGGCCAGGGATATTAGGGCCAGGGATATTAGGGCCAGGGTTATTAGGGCCAGGGTTATTAAGGCCAGGGATATTAGGGCCAGGGATATTAGGGCCAGGGATATTAGGGCCAGGGATATTAGGGCCAGGGATATTAGGGCCAGGGATATTAGGGTCAGGGATATTAGGGCCAGGGATATTAGGGCCAGGGATATTAGGGCAAGGGATATTAGGGCCAGGGATATTAGGGCCAGGGATATTAGTGCCAGGGATATTAGGGCCAGGGATATTAGGTCCAGGGATATTAGGGCCAGGGATATTAGGTCCAGGGATATTAGGGCCAGGGATATTAGGGCCATGGATATTAGGGCAAGGGATATTAGGGCCAGGGATATTAGGTCCAGGGATATTAGGGCCAGGGATATTAGGGCCAGGGATATTAGGGCCAGGGATATTAGGGCCAGGGATATTAGGTCCACGGATATTACCGCCAGAGATATTAGGGCGAGGGATATTAGGGCCAGGGATATTAGGGCCAGGGATATTAGGGTCATGGATATTAGGGCCAGGGATATTAGGGCCAGGGATATTTGGGCCAGGGATATTAGGGCCACGGATATTAGGGCCAGGGATATTAGGGCCAGGGATATTAGGGCCAGAGATATTAGGGCCAGGGATATTAGGGCCAGGGATATTACGGTCAGGGATATTAGGGCCAGGGATATAATGGCCAGGGATATTAGGGCCAGGCATATTATGGCCAGGGATATTTGGGCCAGGGATATTAGGGCCACGGATATTAGGGCCAGGGATATTAGGGCCAGGGGAATTAGGGCCAGAGATATTAGGGCCAGGGATATTAGGGCCAGGGATATTGGGGCCAGGGATATTAGGGCCAGGGATTTTAGGGCAAGGGATATTAGGGCCAGGGATATTAGGGCCAGGGATATTAGTGCCAGGGATATTAGGGCCAGGGATATTAGGTCCTGGGATATTAGGGCCAGGGATATTAGGTCCAGGGATATTAGTGCCAGGGATATTAGGGCCATGGATATTAGGGCCAGGGATATTAGGGCCAGGGATATTAGGTCCAGGGATATTAGGGCCAGGGATATTAGGGCCAGGGATATTAGGGCCAGGGATATTAGGGCCAGGGATATTAGGTCCACGGATATTACGGCCAGAGATATTAGGGCGAGGGATATTAGGGCCAGGGATATTAGGGCCAGGGATATTAGGGTCAGGGATATTAGGGCCAGGGATATTAGGGCCAGGGATATTTGGGCCAGGGATATTAGGGCCACGGATATTAGGGCCAGGGATATTAGGGCCAGGGGAATTAGGGCCAGAGATATTAGGGCCAGGGATATTAGGGCCAGGGATATTATGGTCAGGGATATTAGGGCCAGGGATATAATGGCCAGGGATTTTAGGGCCAGGGATATTAGGGCCAGAGATATTAGGGCCAGGGATATTAGGGCCAGGGATATTACGGTCAGGGATATTAGGGCCAGGGATATAATGGCCAGGGATATTAGGGCCAGGCATATTATGGCCAGGGATATTAGGGCCAGGGATATTAGGGCCAGGGATATTAGGGCCAGGGATATTAGGGCCAGGGATATTAAGGCCAGGGATATTAGGGCCAGGGATATTAGGGCCACGGATTTTATGGCCAGCGATATTAGGGCCAGGGATATTAGGGCCAGGGATATTAGGGCCAGGGATATTAGGGCCAGAAATATTAGGGCCAGGGATATTAGGGCCAGGGATATTAGGGCCAGGGATATTAGGGCCAGGGATATTAGGGCCAGGGATATTAGGTCCACCGATATTATGGCCAGGGATATTAGGGCCAGGGATATTAGGGCCAGAGATATTAGGGCCAGGGATATTAGGGCCAGGGATATTAGGGCCAGGGTTATTAGGGACAGGGTTATTAAGGCCAGGGATATTAGGGCCAGGGATATTAGGGCCAGGGATATTAGGGCCAGGGATATTAGGGCCAGGGATATTGGGGCCAGGGATATTAGGGCCAGGGATTTTAGGGCAAGGGATATTAGGGCCAGGGATATTAGGGCCAGGGATATTAGTGCCAGGGATATTAGGGCCAGGGATATTAGGTCCTGGGATATTAAGGCCAGGGATATTAGGTCCAGGGATATTAGTGCCAGGGATATTAGGGCCATGGATATTAGGGCCAGGGATATTAGGGCCAGGGATATTAGGTCCAGGAATATTAGGGCCAGGGATATTAGGGCCAGGGATATTAGGGCGAGGGATATTAGGGCCAGGGATATTAGGTCCACGGATATTACGGCCAGAGATATTAGGGCGAGGGATATTAGGGCCAGGGATATTAGGGCCAGGGATATTAGGGTCAGGGATATTAGGGCCAGGGATATTAGGGCCAGGGATATTTGGGCCAGGGATATTAGGGCCACGGATATTAGGGCCAGGGATATTAGGGCCAGGGGAATTAGGGCCAGAGATATTAGGGCCAGGGATATTAGGGCCAGGGATATTACGGTCAGGGATATTAGGGCCAGGGATATAATGGCCAGGGATATTAGGGCCAGGCATATTATGGCCAGGGATATTAGGGCCAGGGATATTAGGGCCAGGGATATTAGGGCCAGGGATATTAGGGCCAGGGATATTAAGGCCAGGGATATTAGGGCCAGGGATATTAGGGCCAGGGATATTATGGCCAGCGATATTAGGGCCAGGGATATTAGGGCCAAGGATATTAGGGCCAGGGATATTAGGGCCAGAAATATTAGGGCCAGGGATATTAGGGCCAGGGATATTAGGGCCAGGGATATTACGGCCAGGGATATCAGGTCCACGGATATTACGGCCAGGGATATTAGGGCCAGGGATATTAGGGCCAGAGATATTAGGGCCAGGGATATTAGGGCCAGGGATATTAGGGCCAGGGTTATTAGGGCCAGGGTTATTAAGGCCAGGGATATTAGGGCCAGGGATATTAGGGCCAGGGATATTAGGGCCAGGGATATTAGGGCCAGGGATATTAGGGCCAGGGTTATTAGGGCCAGGGTTATTAAGGCTAGGGATATTAGGGCCAGGGATATTAGGGCCAGGGATATTAGGGCCAGGGATATTAGGGCCAGGGATATTAGGGCCAGGGATATTATGGCCAGGGATATTAGGGCCAGGGATATTAGGGCAAGGGATATTAGGGCCAGGGATATTAGGGCCAGGGATATTAGTGCCAGGGATATTAGGGCCAGGGATATTAGGTCCAGGGATATTAGGGCCAGGGATATTAGGTCCAGGGATATTAGGGCCAGGGATATTAGGGCCATGGATATTAGGGCCAGGGATATTAGGGCCAGGGTTATTAGGGCCAGGGATATTAGGGCCAGGGATATTAGGGCCAGGGATATTAGGGCCAGGGATATTAGGGCCAGGGATATTAGGGCCAGGGATATTAGGGCCAGGGATATTAGGGCCAGGGATTTTAGGGCAAGGGATATTAGGGCCAGGGATATTAGGGCCAGGGATATTAGGGCCAGGGATATTAGGTCCAGGGATATTAGGGCCAGGGATATTAGGGCCAGGGATATTAGGACCAGGGATATCAGGGCCAGGAATATGAGGGCCAGGGATATTAGGGCCAGGGATATTAGGGCCAGGGATATTAGGGCCAGGGATATTAGGGCCAGGGATATTAGGGCCAGAGATATTAGGGCCAGGGATATTAGGGCCAGGCAGATTAGGGCCAGCATTATTAGGGACAGGGATATTAGTGCCAGGGATATTATGGCCAGGGATATTAGGCGCCAGGGATATTAGGGCAAGGGATATTAGGGCCAGGGATATTAGGGCCAGGGATATTAGGGTCAGGGATATTAGGGCCAGGGATATTAGGGCCAGGGATATTTGGGCCAGGGATATTAGGGCCACGGATATTAGGGCCAGGGATATTAGGGCCAGGGATATTAGGGCCAGAGATATTAGGGCCAGGGATATTAGGGCCATGGATATTACGGTCATGGATATTAGGGCCAGGGATATAATGGCTAGAGATATTAGGGAAAGGCATATTATGTCCAGGGATATTAGGGCCAGGGATATTAGGGCCAGGGATATTAGGGCCAGGGATATTAGGGCCAGGGATATTAATGCCAGGGATATTAGGGCCAGGGATATTAGGGCCAGGGATATTATGGCCAGTGATATTAGGGCCAGGGATATTAGGGCCAGGGATATTAGGGCCAGGGATATTAGGGCCAGGGATATTAGGTCCAGGGATATTAGGGCCAGGGATATTAGGGCCAGGGATATTAGGGCCAGGGATATTAGGGCCAGGGATATTAGGTCCACGGATATTACGGCCAGAGATATTAGGGCGAGGGATATTAGGGCCAGGGATATTAGGGCCAGGGATATTAGGGTCAGGGATATTAGGGCCATGGATATTAGGGCCAGGGATATATGGGCCAGGGATATTAGGACCACGGATATTAGGGCCAGGGATATTAGGGCCAGGGATATTAGGGCCAGAGATATTAGGGCCAGGGATATTAGGGCCAGGGATATTACGGTCAGGGATATTAGGGCCAGGGATATAATGGGCAGGGATATTATGGCCAGGCATATTATGGCCAGGGATATTAGGGCCAGGGATATTAGGGCCAGGGATATTAGGGCCAGGGATATTAGGGCCAGGGATATTAAGGCCAGGGATATTAGGGCCAGGGATATTA
This sequence comes from Petromyzon marinus, assembly GCF_048934315.1. NCBI lineage: Eukaryota > Metazoa > Chordata > Hyperoartia > Petromyzontiformes > Petromyzontidae > Petromyzon > Petromyzon marinus. Next base: position 4,646,330 of record NW_027422684.1, on the reverse strand, counting down.
GGGCCAGGGATATTATGGCCAGCGATATTAGGGCCAGGGATATTAGGGTCTAGGATATTAGGGCCAGGGATATTAGGGCCAGAAATATTAGGGCCAGGGATATTAGGGCCAGGGATATTAGGGCCAGGGATATTACGGCCAGGGATATCAGGTCCACGGATATTACGGCCAGGGATATTAGGGCCAGGGATATTAGGGCCAGAGATATTAGGGCCAGGGATATTAGGGCCAGGGATATTAGGGCCAGGGTTATTAGGGCCAGGGTTATTAAGGCCAGGGATATTAGGGCCAGGGATATTAGGGCCAGGGATATTAGGGCCAGGGATATTAGGGCCAGGGATATTAGGGCCAGGGATATTAGGGTCAGGGATATTAGGGCCAGGGATATTAGGGCAAGGGATATTAGGGCCAGGGATATTAGGGCCAGGGATATTAGTGCCAGGGATATTAGGGCCAGGGATATTAGGTCCAGGGATATTAGGGCCAGGGATATTAGGGCCATGGATATTAGGGCCAGGGATATTAGGGCCAGGGATATTAGGGCCAGGGATATTAGGGCCAGGGATATTAGGGCCAGCGATATTAGGGCCAGGGATATTAGGGCCAGGGATATTAGGGCCAGGGATATTAGAGCCAGGCATATTAGGGCCAGGGATATTAGGACCAGGTATATTAGGGCCAGGGATATTAGGGCCAGGGATATTAGGGCCAGGGATATTAGGGCCAGGGATATTAGGGCCAGGGATATTAGGGCCAGGGATATTAGGGCCAGGGATATTAGGGCCAGGGATATTTGGGCCAGGGATATTAGGGCCACGGATATTAGGACCAGGGATATTAGGGCCAGGGATATTAGGGCCAGAGATATTAGGGCCAGGGATATTAGGGCCAGGGATATTATGGTCAGGGATATTAGGGCCAGGGATATAATGGCCAGGGATATTAGGGCCAGGCATATTATGGCCAGGGATATTAGGGCCAGGGATATTAGGGCCAGGGATATTAGGGCCAGGGATATTAGGGCCAGGGATATTAAGGCCAAGGATATTAGGGCCAGGGATATTATGGCCAGGGATATTAGGGCCAGGGATATTAGGGCCAGGGATATTATGGCCAGGGATATCAGGTCCACGGATATTACGGCCAGGGATATTAGGGCCAGGGATATTAGGGCCAGAGATATTAGGGCCAGGGATATTAGGGCCAGGGATATTAGGGCCAGGGTTATTAGGGCCAGGGATATTAGGGCCAGGGATATTATGGCCAGGGATATTATGGAAGGGATATTAAGCCTGGGATATTAGGGCCAGGTATATTAGGGCCAGGGATATTAGGACCAGGGATATAAGGGCCAGGGATATTAGGGCCAGGGATATTATGGCCAGGGATATTAGGGCCAGGGATATTAGGGCCAGGGATATTGGGGCCAGGGATATTAGGGCCAGGGATATTAGGGCCAGGGATATTAGGGCCAGGAATATTAGGGCCAGGGATATTAGGGCCAGGGATTTTAGGGCCAGGGATATTAGGGCCAGGGATATTAGGGCCAGGGATATTAGGGCCAGGGATATCAGGGCCAGGGATATCAGGGCCAGGGATATTAGGGCCAGGGATATTAGCGCCAGGGATATTAGGGCCAGGGATTTTAGGGCCAGGGATATTAGGGCCAGGGATATTATGGCCAGGGATATTATGGCTAGGGATATGAGGGCCAGGGATATGAGGGCCAGGGATATTAGGGCCAGGGATATTAGGGCCAGGGATTTTAGGGCCAGGGATATTAGGGCCAGGGATATTAGGGCCAGGGATATTAGGGCCAGGGATATTAGGGCCAGGGATATTAGGGCCAGGGATATTAGGGCCAGGGATATTAGGGCCAGGGATATTAGGGCCAGGGATATTAGGGCCAGGGATATTAGGGCCAGGGATATTAGGGCCAGGGATATTAGGGCCAGGGATATTAGGGCCAGGGATATTAGGGCCAGGGATATTAGGCCCAGTGATATTAGGGCCAGGGATTTTAGGGCAAGGGATATTAGGGACAGGGATATTAGGGCCAGGGATATTAGGGCCAGGGATGTTAGGTCCACGGATATTAGGGCCAGGGATATTAGGGCCAGGGATATTAGGGCCAGGGATATTAGGGCCAGGGATATTAGGGCCAGGGTTATTAGGGCCAGGGATATTAGGGCCAGGGATATTAGGGCCAGGGATATTAGGGCCAGGGATATTAGGGCCAGGGATATTAGGGCCAGGGATATTAGGGCCAGGGATATTAGGGCCAGGGATATTAGGGCCATGGATTTTAGGGCAAGGGATATTAGGGCCAGGGATATTAGGGCCAGGGATATTAGGGCCAGGGATATTAGGTCCAGGGATATTAGGGCCATGGATATTAGGGCCAGGGATATTAGGACCAGGGATATCAGGGCCAGGAATATTAGGGCCAGGGATATTAGGGCCAGGGATATTAGGGCCAGGGATATTAGGGCCAGGGATATTAGGGCCAGGGATATTAGGGCCAGGGATATTAGGGCCAGGGAGATTAGGGCCATCATTATTAGGGACAGGGATATTAGTGCCAGGGATATTATGGCCAGGGATATTAGGCGCCAGGGATATTAGGGCAAGGGATATTAGGGCCAGGGATATTAGGGCCAGGGATATTAGGGTCAGGGATATTAGGGCCAGGGATATTAGGGCCAGGGATATTTGGGCCAGGGATATTAGGGCCACGGATATTAGGGCCAGGGATATTAGGGCCAGGGATATTAGGGCCAGAGATATTAGGGCCAGGGATATTAGGGCCACGGATATTACGGTCAGGGATATTAGGGCCAGGGATATAATGGCTAGAGATATTAGGGAAAGGCATATTATGTCCAGGGATATTAGGGCCAGGGATATTAGGGCCAGGGATATTAGGGCCAGGGATATTAGGGCCAGGGATATTAATGCCAGGGATATTAGGGCCAGGGATATTAGGGCCAGGGATATTATGGCCAGTGATATTAGGGCCAGGGATATTAGGGCCAGGGATATTAGGGCCAGGGATATTAGGGCCAGGGATATTAGGTCCAGGGATATTAGGGCCAGGGATATTAGGGCCAGGGATATTAGGGCCAGGGATATTAGGTCCACGGATATTACGGCCAGAGATATTAGGGCGAGGGATATTAGGGCCAGGGATATTAGGGCCAGGGATATTAGGGTCAGGGATATTAGGGCCAGGGATATTAGGGCCAGGGATATTAGGGCCAGGGATATTAGGTCCAGGGATATTAGGGCCAGGGATATTAGGGCCAGGGATATTAGGGCCAGGGATTTTAATGCCAGGGATATTAGGGCCAGGGATATTAGGGCCAGGGATATTATGGCCAGTGATATTAGGGCCAGGGATATTAGGGCCAGGGATATTAGGGCCAGGGATATTAGGGCCAGGGATATTAGGTCCAGGGATATTAGGGCCAGGGATATTAGGGCCAGGGATATTAGGGCCAGGGATATTATGGCCAGTGATATTAGGGCCAGGGATATTAGGGCCAGGGATATTAGGGCCAGGGATATTAGGGCCAGGGATATTAGGTCCAGGGATATTAGGGCCAGGGATATTAGGGCCAGGGATATTAGGGCCAGGGATATTAGGTCCACGGATATTACGGCCAGAGATATTAGGGCGAGGGATATTAGGGCCAGGGATATTAGGGCCAGGGATATTAGGGTCAGGGATATTAGGGCCAGGGATATTAGGGCCAGGGATATTAGGGCCAGGGATATTAGGTCCAGGGATATTAGGGCCAGGGATATTAGGGCCAGGGATATTAGGGCCAGGGATATTAATGCCAGGGATATTAGGGCCAGGGATATTAGGGCCAGGGATATTATGGCCAGTGATATTAGGGCCAGGGATATTAGGGCCAGGGATATTAGGGCCAGGGATATTAGGGCCAGGGATATTAGGTCCAGGGATATTAGGGCCAGGGATATTAGGGCCAGGGATATTAGGGCCAGGGATATTAGGTCCACGGATATTACGGCCAGAGATATTAGGGCGAGGGATATTAGGGCCAGGGATATTAGGGCCAGGGATATTAGGGTCAGGGATATTAGGGCCATGGATATTAGGGCCAGGGATATTTGGGCCAGGGATATTAGGACCACGGATATTAGGGCCAGGGATATTAGGGCCAGGGATATTAGGGCCAGAGATATTAGGGCCAGGGATATTAGGGCCAGGGATTTTAGGGTCAGGGATATTAGGGCCAGGGATATAATGGCCAGGGATATTAGGGCCAGGCATATTATGGCCAGGGATATTAGGGCCAGGGATATTAGGGCCAGGGATATTAGGGCCAGGGATATTAGGGCCAGGGATATCAGGGCCAGGGATATCAGGGCCAGGGATATTAGGGCCAGGGATATTAGCGCCAGGGATATTAGGGCCAGGGATTTTAGGGCCAGGGATATTAGGGCCAGGGATATTATGGCCAGGGATATTATGGCTAGGGATATGAGGGCCAGGGATATGAGGGCCAGGGATATTAGGGCCAGGGATATTAGGGCCAGGGATTTTAGGGCCAGGGATATTAGGGCCAGGGATATTAGGGCCAGGGATATTAGGGCCAGGGATATTAGGGCCAGGGATATTAGGGCCAGGGATATTAGGGCCAGGGATATTAGGGCCAGGGATATTAGGGCCAGGGATATTAGGGCCAGGGATATTAGGGCCAGGGATATTAGGGCCAGGGATATTAGGGCCAGGGATATTAGGGCCAGGGATATTAGGGCCAGGGATATTAGGCCCAGTGATATTAGGGCCAGGGATTTTAGGGCAAGGGATATTAGGGACAGGGATATTAGGGCCAGGGATATTAGGGCCAGGGATGTTAGGTCCACGGATATTAGGGCCAGGGATATTAGGGCCAGGGATATTAGGGCCAGGGATATTAGGGCCAGGGATATTAGGGCCAGGGTTATTAGGGCCAGGGATATTAGGGCCAGGGATATTAGGGCCAGGGATATTAGGGCCAGGGATATTAGGGCCAGGGATATTAGGGCCAGGGATATTAGGGCCAGGGATATTAGGGCCAGGGATATTAGGGCCATGGATTTTAGGGCAAGGGATATTAGGGCCAGGGATATTAGGGCCAGGGATATTAGGGCCAGGGATATTAGGTCCAGGGATATTAGGGCCATGGATATTAGGGCCAGGGATATTAGGACCAGGGATATCAGGGCCAGGAATATTAGGGCCAGGGATATTAGGGCCAGGGATATTAGGGCCAGGGATATTAGGGCCAGGGATATTAGGGCCAGGGATATTAGGGCCAGGGATATTAGGGCCAGGGAGATTAGGGCCATCATTATTAGGGACAGGGATATTAGTGCCAGGGATATTATGGCCAGGGATATTAGGCGCCAGGGATATTAGGGCAAGGGATATTAGGGCCAGGGATATTAGGGCCAGGGATATTAGGGTCAGGGATATTAGGGCCAGGGATATTAGGGCCAGGGATATTTGGGCCAGGGATATTAGGGCCACGGATATTAGGGCCAGGGATATTAGGGCCAGGGATATTAGGGCCAGAGATATTAGGGCCAGGGATATTAGGGCCACGGATATTACGGTCAGGGATATTAGGGCCAGGGATATAATGGCTAGAGATATTAGGGAAAGGCATATTATGTCCAGGGATATTAGGGCCAGGGATATTAGGGCCAGGGATATTAGGGCCAGGGATATTAGGGCCAGGGATATTAATGCCAGGGATATTAGGGCCAGGGATATTAGGGCCAGGGATATTATGGCCAGTGATATTAGGGCCAGGGATATTAGGGCCAGGGATATTAGGGCCAGGGATATTAGGGCCAGGGATATTAGGTCCAGGGATATTAGGGCCAGGGATATTAGGGCCAGGGATATTAGGGCCAGGGATATTAGGTCCACGGATATTACGGCCAGAGATATTAGGGCGAGGGATATTAGGGCCAGGGATATTAGGGCCAGGGATATTAGGGTCAGGGATATTAGGGCCAGGGATATTAGGGCCAGGGATATTAGGGCCAGGGATATTAGGTCCAGGGATATTAGGGCCAGGGATATTAGGGCCAGGGATATTAGGGCCAGGGATTTTAATGCCAGGGATATTAGGGCCAGGGATATTAGGGCCAGGGATATTATGGCCAGTGATATTAGGGCCAGGGATATTAGGGCCAGGGATATTAGGGCCAGGGATATTAGGGCCAGGGATATTAGGTCCAGGGATATTAGGGCCAGGGATATTAGGGCCAGGGATATTAGGGCCAGGGATATTATGGCCAGTGATATTAGGGCCAGGGATATTAGGGCCAGGGATATTAGGGCCAGGGATATTAGGGCCAGGGATATTAGGTCCAGGGATATTAGGGCCAGGGATATTAGGGCCAGGGATATTAGGGCCAGGGATATTAGGTCCACGGATATTACGGCCAGAGATATTAGGGCGAGGGATATTAGGGCCAGGGATATTAGGGCCAGGGATATTAGGGTCAGGGATATTAGGGCCAGGGATATTAGGGCCAGGGATATTAGGGCCAGGGATATTAGGTCCAGGGATATTAGGGCCAGGGATATTAGGGCCAGGGATATTAGGGCCAGGGATATTAATGCCAGGGATATTAGGGCCAGGGATATTAGGGCCAGGGATATTATGGCCAGTGATATTAGGGCCAGGGATATTAGGGCCAGGGATATTAGGGCCAGGGATATTAGGGCCAGGGATATTAGGTCCAGGGATATTAGGGCCAGGGATATTAGGGCCAGGGATATTAGGGCCAGGGATATTAGGTCCACGGATATTACGGCCAGAGATATTAGGGCGAGGGATATTAGGGCCAGGGATATTAGGGCCAGGGATATTAGGGTCAGGGATATTAGGGCCATGGATATTAGGGCCAGGGATATTTGGGCCAGGGATATTAGGACCACGGATATTAGGGCCAGGGATATTAGGGCCAGGGATATTAGGGCCAGAGATATTAGGGCCAGGGATATTAGGGCCAGGGATATTACGGTCAGGGATATTAGGGCCAGGGATATAATGGCCAGGGATATTAGGGCCAGGCATATTATGGCCAGGGATATTAGGGCCAGGGATATTAGGGCCAGGGATATTAGGGCCAGGGATATTAGGGCCAGGGATATTAAGGCCAGGGATATTAGGGCCAGGGATATTAGGGCCAGGGATATTATGGCCAGCGATATTAGGGCCAGGGATATTAGGGCCAAGGATATTAGGGCCAGGGATATTAGGGCCAGAAATATTAGGGCCAGGGATATTAGGGCCAGGGATATTAGGGCCAGGGATATTACGGCCAGGGATATCAGGTCCACGGATATTACGGCCAGGGATATTAGGGCCAGGGATATTAGGGCCAGAGATATTAGGGCCAGGGATATTAGGGCCAGGGATATTAGGGCCAGGGTTATTAGGGCCAGGGTTATTAAGGCCAGGGATATTAGGGCCAGGGATATTAGGGCCAGGGATATTAGGGCCAGGGATATTAGGGCCAGGGATATTAGGGCCAGGGTTATTAGGGCCAGGGTTATTAAGGCCAGGGATATTAGGGCCAGGGATATTAGGGCCAGGGATATTAGGGCCAGGGATATTAGGGCCAGGGATATTGGGGCCAGGGATATTATGGCCAGGGATATTAGGGCCAGGGATATTAGGGCCAGGGATATTAGGGCCAGGGATTTTATGGCAAGGGATATTAGGGCCAGGGATATTAGGGCCAGGGATATTAGTGCCAGGGTTATTAGGGCCAGGGATATTAGGTCCAGGGATAGTAGGGCCAGGGATATTAGGTCCAGGGATATTAGGGCCAGGGATATTAGGGCCATGGATATTAGGGCCAGGGATATTAGGGCCAGGGATATTAGGGCCAGGGATATTAGGGCCAGGGATATTAGGGCCAGCGATATTAGGGCCAGGGATATTAGGGCCAGGGATATTAGGGCCAGGGATATTAGAGCCAGGCATATTAGGGCCAGGGATATTAGGACCAGGTATATTAGGGCCAGGGATATTAGGGCCAGGGATATTAGGGCCAGGGATATTAGGGCCAGGGATATTAGGGCCAGGGATATTAGGGCCAGGGATATTAGGGCCAGGGATATTAGGGCCAGGGATATTTGGGCCAGGGATATTAGGGCCACGGATATTAGGACCACGGATATTAGGGCCAGGGATATTAGGGCCAGAGATATTAGGGCCAGGGATATTAGGGCCAGGGATATTACAGTCAGGGATATTAGGGCCAGGGATATAATGGCCAGGGATATTAGGGCCAGGCATATTATGGCCAGGGATATTAGGACCAGGGATATTAGGGCCAGGGATATTAGGGCCAGGGTTATTAGGGCCAGGGATATTAGGGCCAGGGATATTAGGGCCAGGGATATTAGGGCCAGGGATATTAGGGCCAGGGATATTAGGGCCAGGGATATTAGGGCCAGGGATATTAGGGCCAGGGATATTAGGGCCAGGGATTTTAGGGCAAGGGATATTAGGGCCAGGGATATTAGGGCCAGGGATATTAGGGCCAGGGATATTAGGTCCAGGGATATTAGGGCCAGGGATATTAGGGCCAGGGATATTAGGACCAGGGATATCAGGGCCAGGAATATTAGGGCCAAGGATATTAGGGCCAGGGATATTAGGGCCAGGGATATTAGGGCCAGGGATATTAGGGCCAGGGATATTAGGGCCAGGGATATTAGGGCCAGGGAGATTAGGGCCAGCATTATTAGGGACAGGGATATTAGTGCCAGGGATATTATGGCCAGGGATATTAGGCGCCAGGGATATTAGGGCAAGGGATATTAGGGCCAGGGATATTAGGGCCAGGGATATTAGGGTCAGGGATATTAGGGCCAGGGATATTAGGGCCAGGGATATTTGGGCCAGGGATATTAGGGCCACGGATATTAGGGCCAGGGATATTAGGGCCAGGGATATTAGGGCCAGAGATATTAGGGCCAGGGATATTAGGGCCACGGATATTACGGTCAGGGATATTAGGGCCAGGGATATAATGGCTAGAGATATTAGGGAAAGGCATATTATGTCCAGGGATATTAGGGCCAGGGATATTAGGGCCAGGGATATTAGGGCCAGGGATATTAGGGCCAGGGATATTAATGCCAGGGATATTAGGGCCAGGGATATTAGGGCCAGGGATATTATGGCCAGTGATATTAGGGCCAGGGATATTAGGGCCAGGGATATTAGGGCCAGGGATATTAGGGCCAGGGATATTAGGTCCAGGGATATTAGGGCCAGGGATATTAGGGCCAGGGATATTAGGGCCAGGGATATTAGGGTCAGGGATATTAGGGCCATGGATATTAGGGCCAGGGATATTTGGGCCAGGGATATTAGGACCACGGATATTAGGGCCAGGGATATTAGGGCCAGGGATATTAGGGCCAGAGATATTAGGGCCAGGGATATTAGGGCCAGGGATATTACGGTCAGGGATATTAGGGCCAGGGATATAATGGCCAGGGATATTAGGGCCAGGCATATTATGGCCAGGGATATTAGGGCCAGGGATATTAGGGCCAGGGATATTAGGGCCAGGGATATTAGGGCCAGGGATATTAAGGCCAGGGATATTAGGGCCAGGGATATTAGGGCCAGGGATATTATGGCCAGCGATATTAGGGCCAGGGATATTAGGGCCAGGGATATTAGGGCCAGGGATATTAGGGCCAGGGATATTAGGGTCAGGGATATTAGGGCCATGGATATTAGGGCCAGGGATATTTGGGCCAGGGATATTAGGACCACGGATATTAGGGCCAGGGATATTAGGGCCAGGGATATTAGGGCCAGAGATATTAGGGCCAGGGATATTAGGGCCAGGGATATTACGGTCAGGGATATTAGGGCCAGGGATATAATGGCCAGGGATATTAGGGCCAGGCATATTATGGCCAGGGATATTAGGGCCAGGGATATTAGGGCCAGGGATATTAGGGCCAGGGATATTAGGGCCAGGGATATTAAGGCCAGGGATATTAGGGCCAGGGATATTAGGGCCAGGGATATTATGGCCAGCGATATTAGGGCCAGGGATATTAGGGCCAAGGATATTAGGGCCAGGGATATTAGGGCCAGAAATATTAGGGCCAGGGATATTAGGGCCAGGGATATTAGGGCCAGGGATATTACGGCCAGGGATATCAGGTCCACGGATATTACAGCCAGGGATATTAGGGCCAGGGATATTAGGGCCAGAGATAATAGGGCCAGGGATATTAGGGCCAGGGATATTAGGGCCAGGGTTATTAGGGCCAGGGTTATTAAGGCCAGGGATATTAGGGCCAGGGATATTAGGGCCAGGGATATTAGGGCCAGGGATATTAGGGCCAGGGATATTAGGGCCAGGGATATTAGGGCCAGGGATATTAGGGCCAGGGATATTAGGGCAAGGGATATTAGGGCCAGGGATATTAGGGCCAGGGATATTAGTGCCAGGGATATTAGGGCCAGGGATATTAGGTCCAGGGATATTAGGGCCAGGGATATTAGGTCCAGGGATATTAGGGCCAGGGATATTAGGGCCATGGATATTAGGGCCAGGGATATTAGGGCCAGGGATATTAGGGCCAGGGTTATTAGGGCCAGGGATATTAGGGCCAGGGATATTAGGGCCAGGGATATTAGGGCCAGGGATATTAGGGCCAGGGATATTAGGGCCAGGGATATTAGGGCCAGGGATATTAGGGCCAGGGATTTTAGGGCAAGGGATATTAGGGCCAGGGATATTAGGGCCAGGGATATTAGGGCCAGGGATATTAGGTCCAGGGATATTAGGGCCAGAGATATTAGGGCCAGGGATATTAGGACCAGGGATATCAGGGCCAGGAATATGAGGGCCAGGGATATTAGGGCCAGGGATATTAGGGCCAGGGATATTAGGGCCAGGGATATTAGGGCCAGGGATATTAGGGCCAGGGATATTAGGGCCAGGGATATTAGGGCCAGGGAGATTAGGGCCAGCATTATTAGGGACAGGGATATTAGTGCCAGGGATATTATGGCCAGGGATATTAGGCGCCAGGGATATTAGGGCAAGGGATATTAGGGCCAGGGATATTAGGGCCAGGGATATTAATGCCAGGGATATTAGGGCCAGGGATATTAGGGCCAGGGATATTAGGGCCAGGGATATTAGGGCCAGGGATATTAATGCCAGGGATATTAGGGCCAGGGATATTAGGGCCAGGGATATTATGGCCAGTGATATTAGGGCCAGGGATATTAGGGCCAGGGATATTAGGGCCAGGGATATTAGGGCCAGGGATATTAGGTCCAGGGATATTAGGGCCAGGGATATTAGGGCCAGGGATATTAGGGCCAGGGATATTAGGGCCAGGGATATTAGGTCCACGGATATTACGGCCAGAGATATTAGGGCGAGGGATATTAGGGCCAGGGATATTAGGGCCAGGGATATTAGGGTCAGGGATATTAGGGCCATGGATATTAGGGCCAGGGATATTTGGGCCAGGGATATTAGGACCACGGATATTAGGGCCAGGGATATTAGGGCCAGGGATATTAGGGCCAGAGATATTAGGGCCAGGGATATTAGGGCCAGGGATATTACGGTCAGGGATATTAGGGCCAGGGATATAATGGCCAGGGATATTAGGGCCAGGCATATTATGGCCAGGGATATTAGGGCCAGGGATATTAGGGCCAGGGATATTAGGGCCAGGGATATTAGGGCCAGGGATATTAAGGCCAGGGATATTAGGGCCAGGGATATTAGGGCCAGGGATATTATGGCCAGCGATATTAGGGCCAGGGATATTAGGGCCTAGGATATTAGGGCCAGGGATATTAGGGCCAGAAATATTAGGGCCAGGGATATTAGGGCCAGGGATATTAGGGCCAGGGATATTACGGCCAGGGATATCAGGTCCACGGATATTACGGCCAGGGATATTAGGGCCAGGGATATTAGGGCCAGAGATATTAGGGCCAGGGATATTAGGGCCAGGGGAATTAGGGCCAGGGTTATTAGGGCCAGGGTTATTAAGGCCAGGGATATTAGGGCCAGGGATATTAGGGCCAGGGATATTAGGGCCAGGGATATTAGGGCCAGGGATATTAGGGCCAGGGATATTAGGGTCAGGGATATTAGGGCCAGGGATATTAGGGCCAGGGATATTAGGGCAAGGGATATTAGGGCCAGGGATATTAGGGCCAGGGATATTAGTGCCAGGGATATTAGGGCCAGGGATATTAGGTCCAGGGATATTAGGGCCAGGGATATTAGGTCCAGGGATATTAGGGCCAGGGATATTAGGGCCATGGATATTAGGGCAAGGGATATTAGGGCCAGGGATATTAGGTCCAGGGATATTAGGGCCAGGGATATTAGGGCCAGGGATATTAGGGCCAGGGATATTAGGGCCAGGGATATTAGGTCCACGGATATTACCGCCAGAGATATTAGGGCGAGGGATATTAGGGCCAGGGATATTAGGGCCAGGGATATTAGGGTCATGGATATTAGGGCCAGGGATATTAGGGCCAGGGATATTTGGGCCATGGATATTAGGGCCACGGATATTAGGGCCAGGGATATTAGGGCCAGGGATATTAGGGCCAGAGATATTAGGGCCAGGGATATTAGGGCCAGGGATATTACGGTCAGGGATATTAGGGCCAGGGATATAATGGCCAGGGATATTAGGGCCAGGCATATTATGGCCAGGGATATTTGGGCCAGGGATATTAGGGCCACGGATATTAGGGCCAGGGATATTAGGGCCAGGGGAATTAGGGCCAGAGATATTAGGGCCAGGGATATTAGGGCCAGGGATATTGGGGCCAGGGATATTAGGGCCAGGGATTTTAGGGCAAGGGATATTAGGGCCAGGGATATTAGGGCCAGGGATATTAGTGCCAGGGATATTAGGGCCAGGGATATTAGGTCCTGGGATATTAGGGCCAGGGATATTAGGTCCAGGGATATTAGTGCCAGGGATATTAGGGCCATGGATATTAGGGCCAGGGATATTAGGGCCAGGGATATTAGGTCCAGGGATATTAGGGCCAGGGATATTAGGGCCAGGGATATTAGGGCCAGGGATATTAGGGCCAGGGATATTAGGTCCACGGATATTACGGCCAGAGATATTAGGGCGAGGGATATTAGGGCCAGGGATATTAGGGCCAGGGATATTAGGGTCAGGGATATTAGGGCCAGGGATATTAGGGCCAGGGATATTTGGGCCAGGGATATTAGGGCCACGGATATTAGGGCCAGGGATATTAGGGCCAGGGGAATTAGGGCCAGAGATATTAGGGCCAGGGATATTAGGGCCAGGGATATTATGGTCAGGGATATTAGGGCCAGGGATATAATGGCCAGGGATTTTAGGGCCAGGGATATTAGGGCCAGAGATATTAGGGCCAGGGATATTAGGGCCAGGGATATTACGGTCAGGGATATTAGGGCCAGGGATATAATGGCCAGGGATATTAGGGCCAGGCATATTATGGCCAGGGATATTAGGGCCAGGGATATTAGGGCCAGGGATATTATTGCCAGGGATATTAGGGCCAGGGATATTAAGGCCAGGGATATTAGGGCCAGGGATATTAGGGCCACGGATTTTATGGCCAGCGATATTAGGGCCAGGGATATTAGGGCCAGGGATATTAGGGCCAGGGATATTAGGGCCAGAAATATTAGGGCCAGGGATATTAGGGCCAGGGATATTAGGGCCAGGGATATTAGGGCCAGGGATATTAGGGCCAGGGATATTAGGTCCACCGATATTATGGCCAGGGATATTAGGGCCAGGGATATTAGGGCCAGAGATATTAGGGCCAGGGATATTAGGGCCAGGGATATTAGGGCCAGGGTTATTAGGGACAGGGTTATTAAGGCCAGGGATATTAGGGCCAGGGATATTAGGGCCAGGGATATTAGGGCCAGGGATATTAGGGCCAGGGATATTGGGGCCAGGGATATTAGGGCCAGGGATTTTAGGGCAAGGGATATTAGGGCCAGGGATATTAGGGCCAGGGATATTAGTGCCAGGGATATTAGGGCCAGGGATATTAGGTCCTGGGATATTAAGGCCAGGGATATTAGGTCCAGGGATATTAGTGCCAGGGATATTAGGGCCATGGATATTAGGGCCAGGGATATTAGGGCCAGGGATATTAGGGCCAGGGATATTAATGCCAGGGATATTAGGGCCAGGGATATTAGGGCCAGGGATATTATGGCCAGTGATATTAGGGCCAGGGATATTAGGGCCAGGGATATTAGGGCCAGGGATATTAGGGCCAGGGATATTAGGTCCAGGGATATTAGGGCCAGGGATATTAGGGCCAGGGATATTAGGGCCAGGGATATTAGGGCCAGGGATATTAGGTCCACGGATATTACGGCCAGAGATATTAGGGCGAGGGATATTAGGGCCAGGGATATTAGGGCCAGGGATATTAGGGTCAGGGATATTAGGGCCATGGATATTAGGGCCAGGGATATATGGGCCAGGGATATTAGGACCACGGATATTAGGGCCAGGGATATTAGGGCCAGGGATATTAGGGCCAGAGATATTAGGGCCAGGGATATTAGGGCCAGGGATATTACGGTCAGGGATATTAGGGCCAGGGATATAATGGGCAGGGATATTATGGCCAGGCATATTATGGCCAGGGATATTAGGGCCAGGGATATTAGGGCCAGGGATATTAGGGCCAGGGATATTAGGGCCAGGGATATTAAGGCCAGGGATATTAGGGCCAGGGATATTAGGGCCAGGGATATTATGGCCAGCGATATTAGGGCCAGGGATATTAGGGCCTAGGATATTAGGGCCAGGGATATTAGGGCCAGAAATATTAGGGCCAGGGATATTAGGGCCAGGGATATTAGGGCCAGGGATATTACGGCCAGGGATATCAGGTCCACGGATATTACGGCCAGGGATATTAGGGCCAGGGATATTAAGGCCAGAGATATTAGGGCCAGGGATATTAGGGCCAGGGATATTAGGGCCAGGGTTATTAGGGCCAGGGTTATTAAGGCCAGGGATATTAGGGCCAGGGATATTAGGGCCAGGGATATTAGGGCCAGGGATATTAGGGCCAGGGATATTAGGGCCAGGGATATTAGGGTCAGGGATATTAGGGCCAGGGATATTAGGGCCAGGGATATTAGGGCAAGGGATATTAGGGCCAGGGATATTAGGGCCAGGGATATTAGTGCCAGGGATATTAGGGCCAGGGATATTAGGTCCAGGGATATTAGGGCCAGGGATATTAGGTCCAGGGATATTAGGGCCAGGGATATTAGGGCCATGGATATTAGGGCCAGGGATATTAGGGCCAGGGATATTAGGTCCAGGGATATTAGGGCCAGGGATATTAGGGCCAGGGATATTAGGGCCAGGGATATTAGGGCCAGGGATATTAGGTCCACGGATATTACCGCCAGAGATATTTGGGCGAGGGATATTAGGGCCAGGGATATTAGGGCCAGGGATATTAGGGCCAGGGATATTTGGGCCAGGGATATTAGGGCCACGGATATTAGGGCCAGGGATATTAGGGCCAGGGATATTAGGGCCAGAGATATTAGGGCCAGGGATATTAGGGCCAGGGATATTACGGTCAGGGATATTAGGGCCAGGGATATAATGGCCAGGGATATTAGGGCCAGGCATATTATGGCCAGGGATATTTGGGCCAGGGATATTAGGGCCACGGATATTAGGGCCAGGGATATTAGGGCCAGGGGAATTAGGGCCAGAGATATTAGGGCCAGGGATATTAGGGCCAGGGATATTGGGGCCAGGGATATTAGGGCCAGGGATTTTAGGGCAAGGGATATTAGGGCCAGGGATATTAGGGCCAGGGATATTAGTGCCAGGGATATTAGGGCCAGGGATATTAGGTCCTGGGATATTAGGGCCAGGGATATTAGGTCCAGGGATATTAGTGCCAGGGATATTAGGGCCATGGATATTAGGGCCAGGGATATTAGGGCCAGGGATATTAGGTCCAGGGATATTAGGGCCAGGGATATTAGGGCCAGGGATATTAGGGCCAGGGATATTAGGGACAGGGATATTAGGTCCACGGATATTACGGCCAGAGATATTAGGGCGAGGGATATTAGGGCCAGGGATATTAGGGCCAGGGATATTAGGGTCAGGGATATTAGGGCCAGGGATATTAGGGCCAGGGATATTTGGGCCAGGGATATTAGGGCCACGGATATTAGGGCCAGGGATATTAGGGCCAGGGGAATTAGGGCCAGAGATATTAGGGCCAGGGATATTAGGGCCAGGGATATTACGGTCAGGGATATTAGGGCCAGGGATATAATGGCCAGGGATTTTAGGGCCAGGGATATTAGGGCCAGAGATATTAGGGCCAGGGATATTAGGGCCAGGGATATTACGGTCAGGGATATTAGGGCCAGGGATATAATGGCCAGGGATATTAGGGCCAGGCATATTATGGCCAGGGATATTAGGGCCAGGGATATTAGGGCCAGGGATATTAGGGCCAGGGATATTAGGGCCAGGGATATTAAGGCCAGGGATATTAGGGCCAGGGATATTAGGGCCACGGATTTTATGGCCAGCGATATTAGGGCCAGGGATATTAGGGCCAGGGATATTAGGGCCAGGGATATTAGGGCCAGAAATATTAGGGCCAGGGATATTAGGGCCAGGGATATTAGGGCCAGGGATATTAGGGCCAGGGATATTAGGGCCAGGGATATTAGGTCCACCGATATTATGGCCAGGGATATTAGGGCCAGGGATATTAGGGCCAGAGATATTAGGGCCAGGGATATTAGGGCCAGGGATATTAGGGCCAGGGTTATTAGGGACAGGGTTATTAAGGCCAGGGATATTAGGGCCAGGGATATTAGGGCCAGGGATATTAGGGCCAGGGATATTGGGGCCAGGGATATTAGGGCCAGGGATTTTAGGGCAAGGGATATTAGGGCCAGGGATATTAGGGCCAGGGATATTAGTGCCAGGGATATTAGGGCCAGGGATATTAGGTCCTGGGATATTAAGGCCAGGGATATTAGGTCCAGGGATATTAGTGCCAGGGATATTAGGGCCATGGATATTAGGGCCAGGGATATTAGGGCCAGGGATATTAGGTCCAGGAATATTAGGGCCAGGGATATTAGGGCCAGGGATATTAGGGCGAGGGATATTAGGGCCAGGGATATTAGGTCCACGGATATTACGGCCAGAGATATTAGGGCGAGGGATATTAGGGCCAGGGATATTAGGGCCAGGGATATTAGGGTCAGGGATATTAGTGCCAGGGATATTAGGGCCAGGGATATTTGGGCCAGGGATATTAGGGCCACGGATATTAGGGCCAGGGATATTAGGGCCAGGGGAATTAGGGCCAGAGATATTAGGGCCAGGGATATTAGGGCCAGGGATATTACGGTCAGGGATATTAGGGCCAGGGATATAATGGCCAGGGATATTAGGGCCAGGCATATTATGGCCAGGGATATTAGGGCCAGGGATATTAGGGCCAGGGATATTAGGGCCAGGGATATTAGGGCCAGGGATATTAAGGCCAGGGATATTAGGGCCAGGGATATTAGGGCCAGGGATATTATGGCCAGTGATATTAGGGCCAGGGATATTAGGGCCAGGGATATTAGGGCCAGGGATATTAGGGCCAGAAATATTAGGGCCAGGGATATTAGGGCCAGGGATATTAGGGCCAGGGATATTAGGGCCAGGGATATTAGGTCCACGGATATTACGGCCAGGGATATTAGGGCCAGGGATATTAGGGCCAGAGATATTAGGGCCAGGGACATTAGGGACAGGGATATTAGGGCCAGGGTTATTAGGGCCAGGGTTATTAAGGCCAGGGATATTAGGGCCAGGGATATTAGGGCCAGGGATATTAGGGCCAGGGATATTAGGGCCAGGGACATTAGGGCCAGGGATATTAGGGCCAGGGATATTAGGGCCAGGGATATTAGGGCCAGGGATATTAGGGCCAGGGATTTTAGGGTAAGGGATATTAGGGCCAGGGATATTAGGGCCAGGGATATTAGTGCCAGGGATATTAGGGCCAGGGATATTAGGTCCAGGGATATTAGGGCCAGGGATATTAGGTCCACTGATATTAGGGCCAGGGATATTAGGGCCATGGATATTAGGGCCAGGGATATTAGGGCCAGGGATATTAGGGCCAGGGATATTAGGGCCAGGGATATTAGGGCCAGCGATATATTAGGCCAGGGATATTAGGGCCAGGGATATTAGGGCCAGGGATATTAGGGCCAGGGATATTAGGGCCAGGGATAATATATATCCAGGGATATTAGGGCCAGGGATATTAGGGCCAGGGATATTAGGGCCAGGGATATTATGGCCAGGGATTTTATGGAAGGGATATTAAGCCTGGGATATTAGGGCCAGGTATATTAGGGACAGGGATATTAGGGCCAGGGATATAAGGGCCAGGGATATTAGGGCCAGGGATATTATGGCCAGGGATATTAGGGCCAGGGATATTAGGGCCAGGGATATTAGGGCCAGGGATATTAGGGCCAGGGATATTAGGGCCAGGGATTTTAGGGCAAGGGATATTAGGGCCAGGGATATTAGGGCCAGGGATATTAGTGCCAGGGATATTAGGGCCAGGGATATTAGGTCCAGGGATATTAGGGCCAGGGATATTAGGTCCAGGGATATTAGGGCCAGGGATATTAGGGCCATGGATATTAGGGCCAGGGATATTAGGGCCAGGGATATTAGGTCCAGGGATATTAGGGCCAGGGATATTAGGGCCAGGGATATTAGGGCCAGGGATATTAGGGCAAGGGATATTAGGTCCACGGATATTACGGCCAGAGATATTAGGGCGAGGGATATTAGGGACAGGGATATTAGGGACAGGGATATTAGGGTCAGGGATATTAGGGCCAGGGATATTAGGGCCAGGGATATTACGGTCAGGGATATTAGGGCCAGGGATATAATGGCCAGGGATATTAGGGCCAGGCATATTATGGCCAGGGATATTAGGGCCAGGGATATTAGGGCCAGGGATATTAGGGCCAGGGATTTTAGGGGCCAGGGATATTAAGGCCAGGGATATTAGGGCCAGGGATATTAGGGCCAGGGATATTATGGCCAGCGATATTACGGCCAGAGATATTAGGGCGAGGGATATTAGGGCCAGGGATATTAGGGCCAGGGATATTAGGGTCAGGGATATTAGGGCCATGGATATTAGGGCCAGGGATATTTGGGCCAGGGATATTAGGGCCACGGATATTAGGGCCAGGGATATTAGGGCCAGGGATATTAGGGCCAGAGATATTAGAGCCAGGGATGTTAGGGCCAGGGATATTACGGTCAGGGATATTAGGGCCAGGGATATAATGGCCAGGGATATTAGGGCCAGGCATATTATGGCCAGGGATATTAGGGCCAGGGATATTAGGGCCAGGGATATTAGGGCCAGGGATATTAGGGCCAGGGATATTAAGGCCAGGGATATTAGGGCCAGGGATATTATGGCCAGCTATATTAGGGCCAGGGATATTAGCGCCAAGGATATTAGGGCCAGGGATATTAGGGCCAGAAATATTAGGGCCAGGGATATTAGGGCCAGGGATATTAGGGCCAGGGATATTAGGGCCAGGGATATTAGGGCCAGAGATATTAGGGCCAGGGATATTAGGGCCAGGGATATTAGGGCCAGGGTTATTAGGGCCAGGGTTATTAAGGCCAGGGATATTAGGGCTAGGGATATTAGGGCCAAGGATATTAGGGCCAGGGATATTAGGGCCAGAAATATTAGGGCCAGGGATATCAGGTCCACGGATATTACAGCCAGGGATATTAGGGCCAGGGATATTAGGGCCAGAGATATTAGGGCCAGGGATATTAGGGCCAGGGATATTAGGGCCAGGGATATTAGGGCCAGGGATTTTAGGGTAAGGGATATTAGGGCCAGGGATATTAGGGCCAGGGATATTAGTGCCAGGGATATTAGGGCCAGGGATATTAGGTCCAGGGATATTAGGGCCAGGGATATTAGGTCCACTGATATTAGGGCCAGGGATATTAGGGCCATGGATATTAGGGCCAGGGATATTAGGGCCAGGGATATTAGGGCCAGGGATATTAGGGCCAGGGATATTAGGGCCAGCGATATATTAGGCCAGGGATATTAGGGCCAGGGATATTAGGGCCAGGGATATTAGGGCCAGGGATATTAGGGCCAGGGATATTAGGGCCAGGGATAATATATATCCAGGGATATTAGGGCCAGGGATATTAGGGCCAGGGATATTAGGGCCAGGGATATTATGGCCAGGGATTTTATGGAAGGGATATTAAGCCTGGGATATTAGGGCCAGGTATATTAGGGACAGGGATATTAGGGCCAGGGATATAAGGGCCAGGGATATTAGGGCCAGGGATATTATGGCCAGGGATATTAGGGCCAGGGATATTAGGGCCAGGGATATTAGGGCCAGGGATATTAGGGCCAGGGATATTAGGGCCAGGGATTTTAGGGCAAGGGATATTAGGGCCAGGGATATTAGGGCCAGGGATATTAGTGCCAGGGATATTAGGGCCAGGGATATTAGGTCCAGGGATATTAGGGCCAGGGATATTAGGTCCAGGGATATTAGGGCCAGGGATATTAGGGCCATGGATATTAGGGCCAGGGATATTAGGGCCAGGGATATTAGGTCCAGGGATATTAGGGCCAGGGATATTAGGGCCAGGGATATTAGGGCCAGGGATATTAGGGCAAGGGATATTAGGTCCACGGATATTACGGCCAGAGATATTAGGGCGAGGGATATTAGGGACAGGGATATTAGGGACAGGGATATTAGGGTCAGGGATATTAGGGCCAGGGATATTAGGGCCAGGGATATTACGGTCAGGGATATTAGGGCCAGGGATATAATGGCCAGGGATATTAGGGCCAGGCATATTATGGCCAGGGATATTAGGGCCAGGGATATTAGGGCCAGGGATATTAGGGCCAGGGATTTTAGGGGCCAGGGATATTAAGGCCAGGGATATTAGGGCCAGGGATATTAGGGCCAGGGATATTATGGCCAGCGATATTACGGCCAGAGATATTAGGGCGAGGGATATTAGGGCCAGGGATATTAGGGCCAGGGATATTAGGGTCAGGGATATTAGGGCCATGGATATTAGGGCCAGGGATATTTGGGCCAGGGATATTAGGGCCACGGATATTAGGGCCAGGGATATTAGGGCCAGGGATATTAGGGCCAGAGATATTAGAGCCAGGGATGTTAGGGCCAGGGATATTACGGTCAGGGATATTAGGGCCAGGGATATAATGGCCAGGGATATTAGGGCCAGGCATATTATGGCCAGGGATATTAGGGCCAGGGATATTAGGGCCAGGGATATTAGGGCCAGGGATATTAGGGCCAGGGATATTAAGGCCAGGGATATTAGGGCCAGGGATATTAGGGCCAGGGATATTATGGCCAGCTATATTAGGGCCAGGGATATTAGCGCCAAGGATATTAGGGCCAGGGATATTAGGGCCAGAAATATTAGGGCCAGGGATATTAGGGCCAGGGATATTAGGGCCAGGGATATTAGGGCCAGGGATATTAGGGCCAGAGATATTAGGGCCAGGGATATTAGGGCCAGGGATATTAGGGCCAGGGTTATTAGGGCCAGGGTTATTAAGGCCAGGGATATTAGGGCCAGGGATATTAGGGCCAAGGATATTAGGGCCAGGGATATTAGGGCCAGAAATATTAGGGCCAGGGATATCAGGTCCACGGATATTACAGCCAGGGATATTAGGGCCAGGGATATTAGGGCCAGAGATATTAGGGCCAGGGATATTAGGGCCAGGGATATTAGGGCCAGGGATATTAGGGCCAGGGATATTAGTGCCAGGGATATTAGGGCCAGAGATTTTAGGGCAAGGGATATTAGGGCCAGGGATATTAGGGCCAGGGATATTAGTGCCAGGGATATTAGGGCCAGGGATATTAGGTCCAGGGATATTAGGGCCAGGGATATTAGGTCCAGGAATATTAGGGCCAGGGATATTAGGGCCATGGATATTAGGGCCAGGGATATTAGGGCCAGGGATATTAGGTCCAGGGATATTAGGGTCAGGGATATTAGGGCCAGGGATATTAGGGCCAGGGATATTAGGGCCAGGGATATTAGGTCCACGGATATTACGGCCAGAGATATTAGGGCGAGGGATATTAGGGCCAGGGATATTAGGGCCAGGGATATTAGGGTCAGGGATATTAGGGCCAGGGATATTAGGGCCAGGGATATTTGGGCCAGGGATATTAGGGCCACGGATATTAGGGCCAGGGATATTAGGGCCAGGGATATTAGGGCCAGAGATATTAGGGCCAGGGATATTAGGGCCAGGGATATTACGGTCAGGGATATTAGGGCCAGGGATATAATGGCCAGGGATATTAGGGCCAGGCATATTATGGGCAGGGATATTAGGGCCAGAGATATTAGGGCCAGGGATATTAGGGCCAGGGATATTAGGGCCAGGGATATTAAGGCCAGGGATATTAGGGCCAGGGATATTAGGGCCAGGGATATTATGGCCAGCGATATTAGAGCCAGGGATATTAGGGCCAGGGATATTAGGGCCAGGGATATTAGGGCCAGAAATGTTAGGGCCAGGGATATTAGGGCCAGGGATATTAGGGCCAGGGATATTAGGGCCAGGGATATTTGGGCCAGGGATATTAGGGCCACGGATATTAGGGCCAGGGATATTAGGGCCAGGGATATTAGGGCCAGAGATATTAGGGCCAGGGATATTAGGGCCAGGGATATTACGGTCAGGGATATTAGGGCCAGGGATATAATGGCCAGGGATATTAGGGCCAGGCATATTATGGGCAGGGATATTAGGGCCAGGGATATTAGGGCCAGGGATATTAGGGCCAGGGATATTAGGGCCAGGGATATTAAGGCCAGGGATATTAGGGCCAGGGATATTAGGGCCAGGGATATTATGGCCAGCGATATTAGAGCCAGGGATATTAGGGCCAGGGATATTAGGGCCAGGGATATTAGGGCCAGAAATGTTAGGGCCAGGGATATTAGGGCCAGGGATATTAGGGCCAGGGATATTAGGGCCAGGGATATTAGGGCCAGGGATATTAGGTCCATGGATATTACGGCCAGGGATATTAGGGCCAGGGATATTAGGGCCAGAGATATTAGGGCCAGGGATATTAGGGCCAGGGATATTAGGGCCAGGGTTATTAGGGCCAGGGTTATTAAGGCCAGGGATATTAGGGCCAGGGATATTAGGGCCAGGGATATTAGGGCCAGGGATATTAGGGCCAGGGATATTAGGGCCAGGGATATTAGGGCCAGGGATATTGGGGCCAGGGATATTAGGGCCAGGGATTTTAGGGCAAGGGATATTAGGGCCAGGGATATTAGGGCCAGGGATATTAATGCCAGGGATATTAGGTCCAGGGATATTAGTGCCAGGGATATTTGGGCCATGGATATTAGGGCCAGGGATATTAGGGCCAGGGATATTAGATCCACGGATATTAGGGCCAGGGATATTAGGGCCAGGGATATTAGGGCCAGGGATATTAGGGCCAGGGATATTAGGTCCACGGATATTACGGCCAGAGATATTAGGGCGAGGGATATTAGGGCCAGGGATATTAGGGCCAGGGATATTACGGTCAGGGATATTAGGGCCAGGGATATTAGGGCCAGGGATATTTGGGCCAGGGATATTAGGGCCACGGATATTAGGGCCAGGGATATTAGGGCCAGGGATATTAGGGCCAGAGATATTAGGGCCAGGGATATTAGGGCCAGGGATATTACGGTCAGGGATATTAGGGCCAGGGATATAATGGCCAGGGATATTAGGGCCAGAAATATTATGGCCAGGGATATTAGGGCCAGGGATATTAGGGCCAGGGATATTAGGGCCAGGGATATTAGGGCCAGGGATATTAAGGCCAGGGATATTAGGGCCAGGGATATTAGGGCCAGGGATATTAGGGCCAGGGATATTAGGCCCAGAAATATTAGGGCCAGGGATATTAGGGCCAGTGATATTAGGGCCAGGGATATTAGGGCCAGGGATATTAGGTCCACGGATATTACGGCCAGGGATTTTAGGGCCAGGGATATTAGGGCCAGAGATATTAGGGCCAGGGATATTAGGGCCAGGGATATTAGGGCCAGGGTTATTAGGGCCAGGGTTATTAAGGCCAGGGATATTAGGGCCAGGCATATTAGGGCCAGGGATATTAGGGCCAGGGATATTAGGGCCAGGGATATTAGGGCCAGGGATATTAGGGCCAGGGATTTTAGGGTAAGGGATATTAGGGCCAGGGATATTAGGGCCAGGGATATTAGTGCCAGGGATATTAGGGCCAGGGATATTAGGTCCAGGGATATTAGGGCCAGGGATATTAGGTCCACTGATATTAGGGCCAGGGATATTAGGGCCATGGATATTAGGGCCAGGGATATTAGGCCAGGGATATTAGGGCCAGGGATATTAGGGCCAGGGATATTAGGGCCAGCGATATTAGGGCCAGGGATATTAGGGCCAGGGATATTAGGGCCAGGGATATTAGGGCCAGGGATATTAGGGCCAGGGATATTATATCCAGGGATATTAGGGCCAGGGATATTAGGGCCAGGGATATTAGGGCCAGGGATATTATGGCCAGGGATATTATGGAAGGGATATTAAGCCTGGGATATTAGGGCCGGTATATTAGGGCCAGGGATATTCGGGCCAGGGATATAAGGGCCAGGGATATTAGGGCCAGGGATATTATGGCCAGGGATATTAGGGCCAGGGATATTAGGGCCAGGGATATTAGGGCCAGGGATATTATGGCCAGGGATATTAGGGCCAGGGATATTAGGGCCAGGGATATTAGGGCCAGGGATATTAGGGCCAGGGATATTAGGGCCAGCGATATTAAGGCCAGGGATATTAGGGCCAGGGATATTAGGGCCAGGGATATTAGGGCCAGGGATATTAGGGCCAGGGATATTATATCCAGGGATATTAGGGCCAGGGATATTAGGGCCAGGGATATTAGGGCCAGGGATATTATGGCCAGGGATATTATGGAAGGGATATTAAGCCTGGGATATTAGGGCCAGGTATATTAGGGCCAGGGATATTAGGGACAGGGATATAAGGGCCAGGGATATTAGGGCCAGGGATATTATGGCCAGGGATATTAGGGCCAGGGATATTAGGGCCAGGGATATTAGGGCCAGGGATATTAGGGCCAGGGATTTTAGGGCAAGGGATATTAGGGCCAGGGATATTAGGGCCAGGGATATTAGTGCCAGGGATAATAGGGCCAGGGATATTAGGGCCAGGGATATTAGGGCCAGGGATATTAGGTCCACGGATATTACGGCCAGGGATATTAGGGCCAGGGATATTAGGGCCAGAGATATTAGGGCCAGGGATATTAGGGCCAGGGATATTAGGGCCAGGGTTATTAGGGACAGGGTTATTAAGGCCAGGGATATTAGGGCCAGGGATATTAGGGCCAGGGATATTAGGGCCAGGGATATTAGGGCCAGGGATATTAGGGCCAGGGATATTGGGGCCAGGGATATTAGGGCCAGGGATTTTAGGGCAAGGGATATTAGTGCCAGGGATATTAGGGCCAGGGATATTAGTGCCAGGGATATTAGGGCCAGGGATATTAGGTCCTGGGATATTAGGGCCAGGGATATTAGGTCCAGGGATATTAGTGCCAGGGATATTAGGGCCATGGATATTAGGGCCAGGGATATTAGGGCCAGGGATATTAGGGCCAGGGATATTAGGGCCAGGGATATTAGGGCCAGGGATATTAGGGCCAGGGATATTAGGGCCAGGGATATTAGGTCCACGGATATTACGACCAGAGATATTAGGGCGAGGGATATTAGGGCCAGGGATATTAGGGCCAGGGATATTAGGGTCAGGGATATTAGGGCCAGGGATATTAGGGCCAGGGATATTTGGGCCAGGGATATTAGGGCCACGGATATTAGGGCCAGGGATATTAGGGCCAGGGGAATTAGGGCCAGAGATATTAGGGCCAGGGATATTAGGGCCAGGGATATTATGGTCAGGGATATTAGGGCCAGGGATATAATGGCCAGGGATATTAGGGGCAGGCATATTATGGCCAGGGATATTAGGGCCAGGGATATTAGGGCCAGGGATATTAGGGCCAGGGATATTAGGGCCAGGGATATTAAGGCCAGGGATATTAGGGCCAGGGATATTAGGGCCAGGGATATTATAACCAGCGATATTAGGGCCAGGGATATTAGGGCCAGGGATATTAGGGCCAGGGATATTAGGGCCAGAAATATTAGGGCCAGGGATATTAGGGCCAGGGATATTAGGGCCAGGGATATTAGGGCCAGGGATATTAGGTCCACGGATATTACGGCCAGGGATATTAGGGCCAGGGATATTAGGGCCAGAGATATTAGGGCCAGGGATATTAGGGACAGGGATATTAGGGCCAGGGTTATTAGGGCCAGGGTTATTAAGGCCAGGGATATTAGGGCCAGGGATATTAGGGCCAGGGATATTAGGGCCATGTATATTAGGGCCAGGGACATTAGGGCCAGGGATATTAGGGCCAGGGATATTAGGGCCAGGGATATTAGGGCCAGGGATATTAGGGCCAGGGATTTTAGGGTAAGGGATAGTAGGGCCAGGGATATTAGGGCCAGGGATATTAGTGCCAGGGATATTAGGGCCAGGGATATTAAGTCCAGGGATATTAGGGCCAGGGATATTAGGTCCACTGATATTAGGGCCAGGGATATTAGGGCCATGGATATTAGGGCCAGGGATATTAGGGCCAGGGATATTAGGGCCAGGGATATTAGGGCCAGGGATATTAGGGCCAGCGATATTAGGGCCAGGGATATTAGGGCCAGGGATATTAGGGCCAGGGATATTAGGGCCAGGGATATTAGGGCCATTGATATTAGGGCCAGGGATAATATATCCAGGGATATTAGGGCCAGGGATATTAGGGCCAGGGATATTAGGGCCAGGGATATTAAGGCCAGGGATATTAGGGCCAGGGATATTAGGGCCAGGGATATTATGGCCAGCTATATTAGGGCCAGGGATATTAGGGCCAAGGATATTAGGGCCAGGGATATTAGGGCGAGAAATATTAGGGCCAGGGATATTAGGGCCAGGGATATTAGGGCCAGGGATATTAGGGCCAGGGATATTAGGGCCAGAGATATTAGGGCCAGGGATATTAGGGCCAGGGATATTAGGGCCAGGGTTATTAGGGCCAGGGTTATTAAGGCGAGGGATATTAGGGCCAGGGATATTAGGGCCAAGGATATTAGGGCCAGGGATATTAGGGCCAGAAATATTAGGGCCAGGGATATCAGGTCCACGGATATTACAGCCAGGGATATTAGGGCCAGGGATATTAGGGCCAGAGATATTAGGGCCAGGGATATTAGGGCCAGGGATATTAGGGCCAGGGTTATTAGGGCCAGGGTTATTAAGGCCAGGGATATTAGGGCCAGGGATATTAGGGCCAGGGATATTAGGGCCAGGGATATTAGGGCCAGGAATATTAGGGCCAGGGATATTAGGGCCAGGGATATTAGGGCCAGGGATATTAGGGCCAGGGATATTAGGGCCAGAGATTTTAGGGCAAGGGATATTAGTGCCAGGGATATTAGGGCCAGGGATATTAGTGCCAGGGATATTAGGGCCAGGTATATTAGGTCCAGGGATGTTAGGGCCAGGGATATTAGGTCCAGGGATATTAGGGCCAGGGATATTAGGGCCATGGATATTAGGGCCAGGGATATTAGGGCCAGGGATATTAGGTCCAGGGATATTAGGGCCAGGGATATTAGGGCCAGGGATATTAGGGCCAGGGATATTAGGGCCAGGGATATTAGGTCCACGGATATTACGGCCAGAGATATTAGGGCGGGGGATATTAGGGCCAGGGATATTAGGGCCAGGGATATTAGGGTCAGGGATATTAGGGCCTGGGATATTAGGGCCAGGGATATTTGGGCCAGGGATATTAGGGCCACGGATATTAGGGCCAGGGATATTAGGGCCAGGGATATTAGGGCCAGAGATATTAGGGCCAGGGATACTAGGGCCAGGGATATTACGGTCAGGGATATTAGGGCCAGGGATATAATGGCCAGGGATATTAGGGCCAGGCATATTATGGCCAGGGATATTAGGGCCAGGGATATTAGGGCCAGGGATATTAGGGCCAGGGATATTAGGGCCAGGGATATTAAGGCCAGGGATATTAGGGCCAGGGATATTAGGGCCAGGGATATTAGGGCCAGGGATATTAGGGCCAGGGATATTAGGTCCAGGGATATTGGGGCCAGGGATATTAGGGCCAGGGATTTTAGGGCAAGGGATATTAGGGCCAGGGATATTAGGGCCAGGGATATTAGTGCCAGGGATATTAGGGCCAGGGATATTAGGTCCAGGGATATTAGGGCCAGGGATATTAGGGCCAGGGATATTAGGTCCAGGGATGTTAGTGCCAGGGATATTAGGTCCAGGGATATTAGGGCCAGGGATATTAGGGCCATGGATATTAGGGCCAGGGATATTAGGGCCAGGGATATTATGTCCAGGGATATTAGGGCCAGGGATATTAGGGCCAGGGATATTAGGGCCAGGGATATTAGGGCCAGGGATATTAGGTCCACGGATATTACGGCCAGAGATATTAGGGCGAGGGATATTAGGGCCAGGGATATTAGGGCCAGGGATATTAGGGTCAGGGATATTAGGGCCAGGGATATTAGGGCCAGGGATATTTGGGCCAGGGATATTAGGGCCACGGATATTAGGGCCAGGGATATTAGGGCCAGGGATATTAGGGCCAGAGATATTAGGGCCAGGGATATTAGGGCCAGGGATATTACGGTGAGGGATATTAGGGCCAGGGATATAATGGCCAGGGATATTAGGGCCAGGCATATTATGGCCAGGGATATTAGGGCCAGGGATATTAGGGCCAGGGATATTAGGGCCAGGGATATTAGGGCCAGGGATATTAAGGCCAGGGATATTAGGGCCAGGGATATTAGGGCCAGGGATATTAGGGCCAGGGATATTAGGGCCAGGGATATTAGGTCCAGGGATATTGGGGCCAGGGATATTAGGGCCAGGGATTTTAGGGCAAGGGATATTAGGGCCAGGGATATTAGGGCCAGGGATATTAGTGCCAGGGATATTAGGGCCAGGGATATTAGGTCCAGGGATATTAGGGCCAGGGATATTAGGTCCAAGGATATTAGTGCCAGGGATATTTAGGCCATGGATATTAGGGCCAGGGATATTAGGGCCAGGGATATTAGATCCAGGGATATTAGGGCCAGGGATATTAGGGCCAGGGATATTAGGGCCAGGGATATTAGGTCCACGGATATTACGGCCAGAGATATTAGGGCGAGGGATATTAGGGCCAGGGATATTAGGGCCAGGGATATTACGGTCAGGGATATTAGGGCCAGGGATATTAGGGCCAGGGATATTTGGGACAGGCATATTAGGGCCACGGATATTAGGTCCAGGGATATTAGGGCCAGGGATATTAGGGCCAGAGATATTAGGGCCAGGGATATTAGGGCCAGGGATATTACGGTCAGGGATATTAGGGCCAGGGATATAATGGCCAGGGATATTAGGGCCAGAAATATTATGGCCAGGAATATTAGGGCCAGGGATATTAGGGCCAGGGATATTAGGGCCAGGGATATTAGGGCCAGGGATATTAAGGCCAGGGATATTAGGGCCAGGGATATTAGGGCCAGGGATATTAAGGCCAGGGATATTAGGGCCAGAAATATTAGGGCCAGGGATATTAGGGCCAGTGATATTAGGGCCAGGGATATTAGGGCTAGGGATATTAGGTCCACGGATATTACGGCCAGGGATTTTAGGGCCAGGGATATTAGGGCCAGAGATATTAGGGCCAGGGATATTAGGGCCAGGGATATTAGGGCCAGGGTTATTAGGGCCAGGGTTATTAAGGCCAGGGATATTAGGGCCAGGGATATTAGGGCCAGGGATATTAGGGCCAGGGATATTAGGGCCAGGGATATTAGGGCCAGGGATATTAGGGTAAGGGATATTAGGGCCAGGGATATTAGGGCCAGGGATATTAGGTCCAGGGATATTAGAGCCAGGGATATTAGGGCCATGGATATTAGGGCCAGGGATATTAGGGCAAGGGATATTAGGTCCAGGGATATTAGCGCCAGGGATATTAGGGCCAGGGATATTACGGTCAGGGATATTAGGGCCAGGGATATTAGGGCCAGGGATATTTGGGACAGGGATATTAGGGCCACGGATATTAGGTCCAGGGATATTAGGGCCAGGGATATTAGGGCCAGAGATAATAGGGCCAGGGATATTAGGGCCAGGGATATTACGGTCAGGGATATTAGGGCCAGGGATATAATGGCCAGGGATATTAGGGCCAGAAATATTATGGCCAGGGATATTAGGGCCAGGGATATTAGGGCCAGGGATATTAGGGCCAGGGATATTAGGGCCAGGGATATTAAGGCCAGGGATATTAGGGCCAGGGATATTAGGGCCAGGGATATTAGGGCCAGGGAAATTAGGGCCAGAAATATTAGGGCCAGGGATATTAGGGCCAGTGATATTAGGGCCAGGGATATTAGGGCCAGGGATATTAGGTCCACGGATATTACGGCCAGGGATTTTAGGGCCAGGGATATTAGGGCCAGAGATATTAGGGCCAGGGATATTAGGGCCAGGGATATTAGGGCCAGGGTTATTAGGGCCAGGGTTATTAAGGCCAGGGATATTAGGGCCAGGGATATTAGGGCCAGGGATATTAGGGCCAGGGATATTAGGGCCAGGGATATTAGGGCCAGGGATATTAGGGCCAGGGATATTAGGGCCAGGGATATTAGGGCCAGGGATATTAAGGCCAGGGATATTAGGGCCAGGGATATTAGGGCCAGGGATATTATGGCCAGCGATATTAGAGCCAGGGATATTAGGGCCAGGGATATTAGGGCCAGGGATTTTAGGGCCAGAAATATTAGGGCCAGGGATATTAGGGCCAGGGATATTAGGGCCAGGGATATTAGGGCCAGGGATATTAGGGCCAGGGATATTAGGTCCATGGATATTACGGCCAGGGATATTAGGGCCAGGGATATTAGGGCCAGAGATATTAGGGCCAGGGATATTAGGGCCAGGGATATTAGGGCCAGGGTTATTAGGGCCAGGGTTATTAAGGCCAGGGATATTAGGGCCAGGGATATTAGGGCCAGGGATATTAGGGCCAGGGATATTAGGGCCAGGGATATTAGGGCCAGGGATATTAGGGCCAGGGATATTGGGGCCAGGGATATTAGGGCCAGGGACTTTAGGGCAAGGGATATTAGGGCCAGGGATATTAGGGCCAGGGATATTAGTGCCAGGGATATTAGGGCCAGGGATATTAGGTCCAGGGATATTAGTGCCAGGGATATTAGGTCCAGGGATATTAGTGCCAGGGATATTTGGGCCATGGATATTAGGGCCAGGGATATTAGGGCCAGGGATATTAGATCCAGGGATATTAGGGCCAGGGATATTAGGGCCAGGGATATTAGGGCCAGGGATATTAGGGCCAGGGATATTAGGTCCACGGATATTACGGC
Organism: Petromyzon marinus; assembly: GCF_048934315.1. Classification (NCBI taxonomy): domain Eukaryota; kingdom Metazoa; phylum Chordata; class Hyperoartia; order Petromyzontiformes; family Petromyzontidae; genus Petromyzon; species Petromyzon marinus. Next base: position 4,614,511 of record NW_027422684.1, on the reverse strand, counting down.
CAGAGATATTAGGGCGAGGGATATTAGGGCCAGGGATATTAGGGCCAGGGATATTACGGTCAGGGATATTAGGGCCAGGGATATTAGGGCCAGGGATATTAGGGCCAGGGATATTAGGGCCAGAGATATTAGGGCCAGGGATATTAGGGCCAGGGATATTAGGGCCAGGGTTATTAGGGCCAGGGTTATTAAGGCCAGGGATATTAGGGCCAGGGATATTAGGGCCAAGGATATTAGGGCCAGGGATATTAGGGCCAGAAATATTAGGGCCAGGGATATCAGGTCCACGGATATTACAGCCAGGGATATTAGGGCCAGGGATATTAGGGCCAGAGATATTAGGGCCAGGGATATTAGGGCCAGGGATATTAGGGCCAGGGTTATTAGGGCCAGGGTTATTAAGGCCAGGGATATTAGGGCCAGGGATATTAGGGCCAGGGATATTAGGGCCAGGGATATTAGGGCCAGGGATATTAGGGCCAGGGATATTAGGGCCAGGGATATTAGTGCCAGGGATATTAGGGCCAGAGATTTTAGGGCAAGGGATATTAGGGCCAGGGATATTAGGGCCAGGGATATTAGTGCCAGGGATATTAGGGCCAGGGATATTAGGTCCAGGGATATTAGGGCCAGGGATATTAGGTCCAGGAATATTAGGGCCAGGGATATTAGGGCCATGGATATTAGGGCCAGGGATATTAGGGCCAGGGATATTAGGTCCAGGGATATTAGGGTCAGGGATATTAGGGCCAGGGATATTAGGGCCAGGGATATTAGGGCCAGGGATATTAGGTCCACGGATATTACGGCCAGAGATATTAGGGCGAGGGATATTAGGGCCAGGGATATTAGGGCCAGGGATATTAGGGTCAGGGATATTAGGGCCAGGGATATTAGGGCCAGGGATATTTGGGCCAGGGATATTAGGGCCACGGATATTAGGGCCAGGGATATTAGGGCCAGGGATATTAGGGCCAGAGATATTAGGGCCAGGGATATTAGGGCCAGGGATATTACGGTCAGGGATATTAGGGCCAGGGATATAATGGCCAGGGATATTAGGGCCAGGCATATTATGGGCAGGGATATTAGGGCCAGGGATATTAGGGCCAGGGATATTAGGGCCAGGGATATTAGGGCCAGGGATATTAAGGCCAGGGATATTAGGGCCAGGGATATTAGGGCCAGGGATATTATGGCCAGCGATATTAGAGCCAGGGATATTAGGGCCAGGGATATTAGGGCCAGGGATATTAGGGCCAGAAATGTTAGGGCCAGGGATATTAGGGCCAGGGATATTAGGGCCAGGGATATTAGGTCCAGGTATATTTGGGCCAGGGATATTAGGGCCACGGATATTAGGGCCAGGGATATTAGGGCCAGGGATATTAGGGCCAGAGATATTAGGGCCAGGGATATTAGGGCCAGGGATATTACGGTCAGGGATATTAGGTCCAGGGATATAATGGCCAGGGATATTAGGGCCAGGCATATTATGGGCAGGGATATTAGGGCCAGGGATATTAGGGCCAGGGATATTAGGGCCAGGGATATTAGGGCCAGGGATATTAAGGCCAGGGATATTAGGGCCAGGGATATTAGGGCCAGGGATATTATGGCCAGCGATATTAGAGCCAGGGATATTAGGGCCAGGGATATTAGGGCCAGGGATATTAGGGCCAGAAATGTTAGGGCCAGGGATATTAGGGCCAGGGATATTAGGGCCAGGGATATTAGGGCCAGGGATATTAGGGCCAGGGATATTAGGTCCATGGATATTACGGCCAGGGATATTAGGGCCAGGGATATTAGGGCCAGAGATATTAGGGCCAGGGATATTAGGGCCAGGGATATTAGGGCCAGGGTTATTAGGGCCAGGGTTATTAAGGCCAGGGATATTAGGGCCAGGGATATTAGGGCCAGGGATATTAGGGCCAGGGATATTAGGGCCAGGGATATTAGGGCCAGGGATATTAGGGCCAGGGATATTGGGGCCAGGGATATTAGGGCCAGGGATTTTAGGGCAAGGGATATTAGGGCCAGGGATATTAGGGCCAGGGATATTAATGCCAGGGATATTAGGTCCAGGGATATTAGTGCCAGGGATATTTGGGCCATGGATATTAGGGCCAGGGATATTAGGGCCAGGGATATTAGATCCACGGATATTAGGGCCAGGGATATTAGGGCCAGGGATATTAGGGCCAGGGATATTAGGGCCAGGGATATTAGGTCCACGGATATTACGGCCAGAGATATTAGGGCGAGGGATATTAGGGCCAGGGATATTAGGGCCAGGGATATTACGGTCAGGGATATTAGGGCCAGGGATATTAGGGCCAGGGATATTTGGGCCAGGGATATTAGGGCCACGGATATTAGGGCCAGGGATATTAGGGCCAGGGATATTAGGGCCAGAGATATTAGGGCCAGGGATATTAGGGCCAGGGATATTACGGTCAGGGATATTAGGGCCAGGGATATAATGGCCAGGGATATTAGGGCCAGAAATATTATGGCCAGGGATATTAGGGCCAGGGATATTAGGGCCAGGGATATTAGGGCCAGGGATATTAGGGCCAGGGATATTAAGGCCAGGGATATTAGGGCCAGGGATATTAGGGCCAGGGATATTAGGGCCAGGGATATTAGGCCCAGAAATATTAGGGCCAGGGATATTAGGGCCAGTGATATTAGGGCCAGGGATATTAGGGCCAGGGATATTAGGTCCACGGATATTACGGCCAGGGATTTTAGGGCCAGGGATATTAGGGCCAGAGATATTAGGGCCAGGGATATTAGGGCCAGGGATATTAGGGCCAGGGTTATTAGGGCCAGGGTTATTAAGGCCAGGGATATTAGGGCCAGGCATATTAGGGCCAGGGATATTAGGGCCAGGGATATTAGGGCCAGGGATATTAGGGCCAGGGATATTAGGGCCAGGGATTTTAGGGTAAGGGATATTAGGGCCAGGGATATTAGGGCCAGGGATATTAGTGCCAGGGATATTAGGGCCAGGGATATTAGGTCCAGGGATATTAGGGCCAGGGATATTAGGTCCACTGATATTAGGGCCAGGGATATTAGGGCCATGGATATTAGGGCCAGGGATATTAGGCCAGGGATATTAGGGCCAGGGATATTAGGGCCAGGGATATTAGGGCCAGCGATATTAGGGCCAGGGATATTAGGGCCAGGGATATTAGGGCCAGGGATATTAGGGCCAGGGATATTAGGGCCAGGGATATTATATCCAGGGATATTAGGGCCAGGGATATTAGGGCCAGGGATATTAGGGCCAGGGATATTATGGCCAGGGATATTATGGAAGGGATATTAAGCCTGGGATATTAGGGCCAGGTATATTAGGGCCAGGGATATTCGGGCCAGGGATATAAGGGCCAGGGATATTAGGGCCAGGGATATTATGGCCAGGGATATTAGGGCCAGGGATATTAGGGCCAGGGATATTAGGGCCAGGGATATTATGGCCAGGGATATTAGGGCCAGGGATATTAGGGCCAGGGATATTAGGGCCAGGGATATTAGGGCCAGGGATATTAGGGCCAGCGATATTAAGGCCAGGGATATTAGGGCCAGGGATATTAGGGCCAGGGATATTAGGGCCAGGGATATTAGGGCCAGGGATATTATATCCAGGGATATTAGGGCCAGGGATATTAGGGCCAGGGATATTAGGGCCAGGGATATTATGGCCAGGGATATTATGGAAGGGATATTAAGCCTGGGATATTAGGGCCAGGTATATTAGGGCCAGGGATATTAGGGCCAGGGATATAAGGGCCAGGGATATTAGGGCCAGGGATATTATGGCCAGGGATATTAGGGCCAGGGATATTAGGGCCAGGGATATTAGGGCCAGGGATATTAGGGCCAGGGATATTAGGTCCACGGATATTACGGCCAGGGATATTAGGGCCAGGGATATTAGGGCCAGAGATATTAGGGCCAGGGATATTAGGGCCAGGGATATTAGGGCCAGGGTTATTAGGGACAGGGTTATTAAGGCCAGGGATATTAGGGCCAGGGATATTAGGGCCAGGGATATTAGGGCCAGGGATATTAGGGCCAGGGATATTAGGGCCAGGGATATTGGGGCCAGGGATATTAGGGCCAGGGATTTTAGGGCAAGGGATATTAGGGCCAGGGAAATTAGGGCCTGGGATATTAGTGCCAGGGATATTAGGGCCAGGGATATTAGGTCCTGGGATATTAGGGCCAGGGATATTAGGTCCAGGGATATTAGTGCCAGGGATATTAGGGCCATGGATATTAGGGCCAGGGATATTAGGGCCAGGGATATTAGGTCCAGGGATATTAGGGCCAGGGATATTAGGGCCAGGGATATTAGGGCCAGGGATATTAGGGCCAGGGATATTAGGTCCACGGATATTACGACCAGAGATATTAGGGCGAGGGATATTAGGGCCAGGGATATTAGGGCCAGGGATATTAGGGTCAGGGATATTAGGGCCAGGGATATTAGGGCCAGGGATATTTGGGCCAGGGATATTAGGGCCACGGATATTAGGGCCAGGGATATTAGGGCCAGGGGAATTAGGGCCAGAGATATTAGGGCCAGGGATATTAGGGCCAGGGATATTACGGTCAGGGATATTAGGGCCAGGGATATAATGGCCAGGGATATTAGGGCCAGGCATATTATGGCCAGGGATATTAGGGCCAGGGATATTAGGGCCAGGGATATTAGGGCCAGGGATATTAGGGCCAGGGATATTAAGGCCAGGGATATTAGGGCCAGGGATATTAGGGCCAGGGATATTATAACCAGCGATATTAGGGCCAGGGATATTAGGGCCAGGGATATTAGGGCCAGGGATATTAGGGCCAGAAATATTAGGGCCAGGGATATTAGGGCCAGGGATATTAGGGCCAGGGATATTAGGGCCAGGGATATTAGGTCCACGGATATTACGGCCAGGGATATTAGGGCCAGGGATATTAGGGCCAGAGATATTAGGGCCAGGGATATTAGGGACAGGGATATTAGGGCCAGGGTTATTAGGGCCAGGGTTATTAAGGCCAGGGATATTAGGGCCAGGGATATTAGGGCCAGGGATATTAGGGCCATGTATATTAGGGCCAGGGACATTAGGGTCAGGGATATTAGGGCCAGGGATATTAGGGCCAGGGATATTAGGGCCAGGGATATTAGGGCCAGGGATTTTAGGGTAAGGGATAGTAGGGCCAGGGATATTAGGGCCAGGGATATTAGTGCCAGGGATATTAGGGCCAGGGATATTAAGTCCAGGGATATTAGGGCCAGGGATATTAGGTCCACTGATATTAGGGCCAGGGATATTAGGGCCATGGATATTAGGGCCAGGGATATTAGGGCCAGGGATATTAGGGCCAGGGATATTAGGGCCAGGGATATTAGGGCCAGCGATATTAGGGCCAGGGATATTAGGGCCAGGGATATTAGGGCCAGGGATATTAGGGCCAGGGATATTAGGGCCATTGATATTAGGGCCAGGGATAATATATATCCAGGGATATTAGGGCCAGGGATATTAGGGCCAGGGATATTAGGGCCAGGGATATTAAGGCCAGGGATATTAGGGCCAGGGATATTAGGGCCAGGGATATTATGGCCAGCTATATTAGGGCCAGGGATATTAGGGCCAAGGATATTAGGGCCAGGGATATTAGGGCGAGAAATATTAGGGCCAGGGATATTAGGGCCAGGGATATTAGGGCCAGGGATATTAGGGCCAGGGATATTAGGGCCAGAGATATTAGGGCCAGGGATATTAGGGCCAGGGATATTAGGGCCAGGGTTATTAGGGCCAGGGTTATTAAGGCCAGGGATATTAGGGCCAGGGATATTAGGGCCAAGGATATTAGGGCCAGGGATATTAGGGCCAGAAATATTAGGGCCAGGGATATCAGGTCCACGGATATTACAGCCAGGGATATTAGGGCCAGGGATATTAGGGCCAGAGATATTAGGGCCAGGGATATTAGGGCCAGGGATATTAGGGCCAGGGTTATTAGGGCCAGGGTTATTAAGGCCAGGGATATTAGGGCCAGGGATATTAGGGCCAGGGATATTAGGGCCAGGGATATTAGGGCCAGGAATATTAGGGCCAGGGATATTAGGGCCAGGGATATTAGGGCCAGGGATATTAGGGCCAGGGATATTAGGGCCAGAGATTTTAGGGCAAGGGATATTAGGGCCAGGGATATTAGGGCCAGGGATATTAGTGCCAGGGATATTAGGGCCAGGGATATTAGGTCCAGGGATGTTAGGGCCAGGGATATTAGGTCCAGGGATATTAGGGCCAGGGATATTAGGGCCATGGATATTAGGGCCAGGGATATTAGGGCCAGGGATATTAGGTCCAGGGATATTAGGGCCAGGGATATTAGGGCCAGGGATATTAGGGCCAGGGATATTAGGGCCAGGGATATTAGGTCCACGGATATTACGGCCAGAGATATTAGGGCGAGGGATATTAGGGCCAGGGATATTAGGGCCAGGGATATTAGGGTCAGGGATATTAGGGCCAGGGATATTAGGGCCAGGGATATTTGGGCCAGGGATATTAGGGCCACGGATATTAGGGCCAGGGATATTAGGGCCAGGGATATTAGGGCCAGAGATATTAGGGCCAGGGATATTAGGGCCAGGGATATTACGGTCAGGGATATTAGGGCCAGGGATATAATGGCCAGGGATATTAGGGCCAGGCATATTATGGCCAGGGATATTAGGGCCAGGGATATTAGGGCCAGGGATATTAGGGCCAGGGATATTAGGGCCAGGGATATTAAGGCCAGGGATATTAGGGCCAGGGATATTAGGGCCAGGGATATTAGGGCCAGGGATATTAGGGCCAGGGATATTAGGTCCAGGGATATTGGGGCCAGGGATATTAGGGCCAGGGATTTTAGGGCAAGGGATATTAGGGCCAGGGATATTAGGGCCAGGGATATTAGTGCCAGGGATATTAGGGCCAGGGATATTAGGTCCAGGGATATTAGGGCCAGGGATATTAGGGCCAGGGATATTAGGTCCAGGGATGTTAGGGCCAGGGATATTAGGTCCAGGGATATTAGGGCCAGGGATATTAGGGCCATGGATATTAGGGCCAGGGATATTAGGGCCAGGGATATTAGGTCCAGGGATATTAGGGCCAGGGATATTAGGGCCAGGGATATTAGGGCCAGGGATATTAGGGCCAGGGATATTAGGTCCACGGATATTACGGCCAGAGATATTAGGGCGAGGGATATTAGGGCCAGGGATATTAGGGCCAGGGATATTAGGGTCAGGGATATTAGGGCCAGGGATATTAGGGCCAGGGATATTTGGGCCAGGGATATTAGGGCCACGGATATTAGGGCCAGGGATATTAGGGCCAGGGATATTAGGGCCAGAGATATTAGGGCCAGGGATATTAGGGCCAGGGATATTACGGTCAGGGATATTAGGGCCAGGGATATAATGGCCAGGGATATTAGGGCCAGGCATATTATGGCCAGGGATATTAGGGCCAGGGATATTAGGGCCAGGGATATTAGGGCCAGGGATATTAGGGCCAGGGATATTAAGGCCAGGGATATTAGGGCCAGGGATATTAGGGCCAGGGATATTAGGGCCAGGGATATTAGGGCCAGGGATATTAGGTCCAGGGATATTGGGGCCAGGGATATTAGGGCCAGGGATTTTAGGGCAAGGGATATTAGGGCCAGGGATATTAGGGCCAGGGATATTAGTGCCAGGGATATTAGGGCCAGGGATATTAGGTCCAGGGATATTAGGGCCAGGGATATTAGGTCCAGGGATATTAGTGCCAGGGATATTTAGGCCATGGATATTAGGGCCAGGGATATTAGGGCCAGGGATATTAGATCCAGGGATATTAGGGCCAGGGATATTAGGGCCAGGGATATTAGGGCCAGGGATATTAGGTCCACGGATATTACGGCCAGAGATATTAGGGCGAGGGATATTAGGGCCAGGGATATTAGGGCCAGGGATATTACGGTCAGGGATATTAGGGCCAGGGATATTAGGGCCAGGGATATTTGGGACAGGCATATTAGGGCCACGGATATTAGGTCCAGGGATATTAGGGCCAGGGATATTAGGGCCAGAGATATTAGGGCCAGGGATATTAGGGCCAGGGATATTACGGTCAGGGATATTAGGGCCAGGGATATAATGGCCAGGGATATTAGGGCCAGAAATATTATGGCCAGGGATATTAGGGCCAGGGATATTAGGGCCAGGGATATTAGGGCCAGGGATATTAGGGCCAGGGATATTAAGGCCAGGGATATTAGGGCCAGGGATATTAGGGCCAGGGATATTAGGGCCAGGGATATTAGGGCCAGAAATATTAGGGCCAGGGATATTAGGGCCAGTGATATTAGGGCCAGGGATATTAGGGCTAGGGATATTAGGTCCACGGATATTACGGCCAGGGATTTTAGGGCCAGGGATATTAGGGCCAGAGATATTAGGGCCAGGGATATTAGGGCCAGGGATATTAGGGCCAAGGTTATTAGGGCCAGGGTTATTAAGGCCAGGGATATTAGGGCCAGGGATATTAGGGCCAGGGATATTAGGGCCAGGGATATTAGGGCCAGGGATATTAGGGCCAGGGATATTAGGGTAAAGGATATTAGGGCCAGGGATATTAGGGCCAGGGATATTAGGTCCAGGGATATTAGAGCCAGGGATATTAGGGCCATGGATATTAGGGCCAGGGATATTAGGGCAAGGGATATTAGGTCCAGGGATATTAGCGCCAGGGATATTAGGGCCAGGAATATTACGGTCAGGGATATTAGGGCCAGGGATATTAGGGCCAGGGATATTTGGGACAGGGATATTAGGGCCACGGATATTAGGTCCAGGGATATTAGGGCCAGGGATATTAGGGCCAGAGATATTAGGGCCAGGGATATTAGGGCCAGGGATATTACGGTCAGGGATATTAGGGCCAGGGATATAATGGCCAGGGATATTAGGGCCAGAAATATTATGGCCAGGGATATTAGGGCCAGGGATATTAGGGCCAGGGATATTAGGGCCAGGGATATTAGGGCCAGGGATATTAAGGCCAGGGATATTAGGGCCAGGGATATTAGGGCCAGGGATATTAGGGCCAGGGATATTAGGGCCAGAAATATTAGGGCCAGGGATATTAGGGCCAGTGATATTAGGGCCAGGGATATTAGGGCCAGGGATATTAGGTCCACGGATATTACGGCCAGGGATTTTAGGGCCAGGGATTTTAGGGCCAGAGATATTAGGGCCAGGGATATTAGGGCCAGGGATATTAGGGCCAGGGTTATTAGGGCCAGGGTTATTAAGGCCAGGGATATTAGGGCCAGGGATATTAGGGCCAGGGATATTAGGGCCAGGGATATTAGGGCCAGGGATATTAGGGCCAGGGATATTAGGGTAAGAGATATTAGGTCCAGGGATATTAGGGCCAGGGATATTAGGTCCAGCGATATTAGGGCCAGGGATATTAGGGCCATGGATATTAGGGCCAGGGATATTAGGGCCAGGGATATTAGGTCCAGGGATATTAGGGCCAGGGATATTAGGGCCAGGGATATTAGGGCCAGGGATATTAGGTCCACGGATATTACGGCCAGAGATATTACGGCGAGGGATATTAGGGCCAGGGATATTAGGGCCAGGGATATTAGGGTCAGGGATATTAGGGCCAGGGATATTAGGGCCAGGGATATTTGGGCCAGGGATATTAGGGCCACGGATATTAGGGCCAGGGATATTAGGGCCAGGGATATTAGGGCCAGAGATATTAGGGCCAGGGATATTAGGGCCAGGGATATTACGGTCAGGGATATTAGGGCCAGGGATATAATGGCCAGGGATATTAGGGCCAGGCATATTATGGCCAGGGATATTAGGGCCAGGGATATTAGGGCCAGGGATATTAGGGCCAGGGATATTAGGGCCAGGGATATTAAGGCCAGGGATATTAGGGCCAGGGATATTAGGGCCAGGGATATTATGGCCAGCGATATTAGAGCCAGGGATATTAGGGCCAGGGATATTAGGGCCAGGGATTTTAGGGCCAGAAATATTAGGGCCAGGGATATTAGGGCCAGGGATATTAGGGCCAGGGATATTAGGGCCAGGGATATTAGGGCCAGGGATATTAGGTCCATGGATATTACGGCCAGGGATATTAGGGCCAGGGATATTAGGGCCAGAGATATTAGGGCCAGGGATATTAGGGCCAGGGATATTAGGGCCAGGGTTATTAGGGCCAGGGTTATTAAGGCCAGGGATATTAGGGCCAGGGATATTAGGGCCAGGGATATTAGGGCCAGGGATATTAGGGCCAGGGATATTAGGGCCAGGGATATTAGGGCCAGGGATATTGGGGCCAGGGATATTAGGGCCAGGGATTTTAGGGCAAGGGATATTAGGGCCAGGGATATTAGTGCCAGGGATATTAGGGCCAGGGATATTAGGTCCAAGGATATTAGTGCCAGGGATATTAGGTCCAGGGATATTAGTGCCAGGGATATTTGGGCCATGGATATTAGGGCCAGGGATATTAGGGCCAGGGATATTAGATCCAGGGATATTAGGGCCAGGGATATTAGGGCCAGGGATATTAGGGCCAGGGATATTAGGGCCAGGGATATTAGGTCCACGGATATTACGGCCAGAGATATTAGGGCGAGGGATATTAGGGCCAGGGATATTAGGGCCAGGGATATTACGGTCAGGGATATTAGGGCCAGGGATATTAGGGCCAGGGATATTTGGGACAGGGATATTAGGGCCACGGATATTAGGTCCAGGGATATTAGGGCCAGGGATATTAGGGCCAGAGATATTAGGGCCAGGGATATTAGGGCCAGGGATATTATGGTTAGGGATATTAGGGCCAGGGATATAATGGCCAGGGATATTAGTGCCAGAAATATTATGGCCAGGGATATTAGGGCCAGGGATATTAGGGCCAGGGATATTAGGGCCAGGGATATTAGGGCCAGGGATATTAAGGCCAGGGATATTAGGGCCAGGGATATTAGGGCCAGGGATATTAGGGCCAGGGATATTAGGGCCAGAAATATTAGGGCCAGGGATATTAGGGCCAGTGATATTAGGGCCAGGGATATTAGGGGCAGGGATTTTAGGTCCACGGATATTACGGCCAGGGATTTTAGGGCCAGGGATATTAGGGCCAGAGATATTAGGGCCAGGGATATTAGGGCCAGGGATATTAGGGCCAGGGTTATTAGGGCCAGGGTTATTAAGGCCAGGGATATTAGGGCCAGGGATATTAGGGCCAGGGATATTAGGGCCAGGGATATTAGGGCCAGGGATATTAGGGCCAGGGATATTAGGGCCAGGGATTTTAGGGTAAGGGATATTAGGGCCAGGGATATTAGGGCCAGGGATATTAGAGCCAGGGATATTAGGGCCAGGGATATTAGGTCCAGGGATATTAGGGCCAGGGATATTAGGTCCACTGATATTAGGGCCAGGGATATTAGGGCCATGGATATTAGGGCCAGGGATATTAGGCCAGGGATATTAGGGCCAGGGATATTAGGGCCAGGGATATTAGGGCCAGCGATATTAGGGCCAGGGATATTAGGGCCAGGGATATTAGGGCCAGGGATATTAGGGCCAGCGATATTAGGGCCAGGGATATTAGGGCCAGGGATATTAGGGCCAGGGATATTAGGGCCAGGGATATTAGGGCCAGGGATATTATATCCAGGGATATTAGGGCCAGGGATATTAGGGCCAGGGATATTAGGGCCAGGGATATTATGGCCAGGGATATTATGGAAGGGATATTAAGCCTGGGATATGAGGGCCAGGTATATTAGGGCCAGGGATATTAGGGCCAGGGATATAAGGGCCAGGGATATTAGGGCCAGGGATATTATGGCCAGGGATATTAGGGCCAGGGATATTAGGGCCAGGGATATTAGGGCCAGGGATATTAGGGCCAGGGATTTTAGGGCAAGGGATATTAGGGCCAGGGATATTAGGGCCAGGGATATTAGTGCCAGGGATATTAGGGCCAGGGATATTAGGTCCAGGGATATTAGGGCCAGGGATATTAGGTCCAGGGATATTAGGGCCAGGGATATTAGGGCCATGGATATTAGGGCCAGGGATATTAGGGCCAGGGATATTAGGGCCAGGGATATTAGGGCCAGGGATATTAGGGCCAGGGATATTAGGTCCACGGATATTACGGCCAGAGATATTAGGGCGAGGGATATTAGGGCCAGGGATATTAGGGCCAGGGATATTAGGGCCAGGGATATAATGGCCAGGGATATTAGGGCCAGGCATATTATGGCCAGGGATATTAGGGCCAGGGATATTAGGGCCAGGGATATTAGGGCCAGGGATATTAGGGCCAGGGATATTAAGGCCAGGGATATTAGGGCCAGGGATATTAGGGCCAGGGATATTATGGCCAGCGATATTAGGGCCAGGGATATTAGGGCCAGGGATATTAGGGCCAGGGATATTAGGGCCAGAAATATTAGGGCCAGGGATATTAGGGCCAGGGATATTAGGGCCAGGGATATTAGGGCCAGGGATATTAGGGCCAGGGATATTAGGTCCACGGATATTACGGCCAGGGATATTAGGGCCAGGGATATTAGGGCCAGAGATTATAGGGCCAGGGATATTAGGGCCAGGGATATTAGGGCCAGGGATATTAGGGCCAGCGATATTAGGGCCAGGGATATTAGGGCCAGGGATATTAGGGCCAGCGATATTAGGGCCAGGGATATTAGGGCCAGGGATATTATATCCAGGGATATTAGGGCCAGGGATATTAGGGCCAGGGATATTAGGGCCAGGGATATTATGGCCATGGATATTATGGAAGGGATATAACGCCTGGGATATTAGAGCCAGGTATATTAGGGCCAGGGATATTAGGGCCAGGGATATAAGGGCCAGGGATATTAGGGCCAGGGATATTATGGCCAGGGATATTAGGGCCAGGGATATTAGGGCCAGGGATATTAGGGCCAGGGATATTAGGGCCAGGGATATTAGGGCCAGGGATTTTTGGGCAAGGGATATTAGGGCCAGGGATATTAGGGCCAGGGATATTAGTGCCAGGGATATTAGGGACAGGGATATTAGGTCCAGGGATATTAGGGCCAGGGATATTAGGTCCAGGGATATTAGGGCCAGGGATATTAGGGCCAGGGATATTAGGGCCAGGGATATTAGGTCCACGGATATTACGGCCAGAGATATTAGGGCGAGGGATATTAGGGCCAGGGATATTAGGGCCAGGGATATTAGGGTCAGGGATATTAGGGCCAGGGATATTAGGGCCAGGGATATTACGGTCAGGGATATTAGGGCCAGGGATATAATGGCCAGGGATATTAGGGCCAGGCATATTATGGCCAGGGATATTAGGGCCAGGGATATTAGGGCCAGGGATATTAGGGCCAGGGATATTAAGGCCAGGGATATTAGGGCCAGGGATATTAGGGCCAGGGATATTAGGGCCAGGGATATTAGGGCCAGGGATATTACGGCCAGGGATATTAGGGCCAGGGATATTAGGTCCAGGGATATTAGGGCCAGGGATATTAGGGCCATGTATATTAGGGCCAGGGATATTAGGGCCAGGGATATTAGGTCCAGGGATATTAGGGCCAGGGATATTAGGGCCAGGGATATTAGGGCCAGGGATATTAGGGCCAGGGATATTAGGTCCACGGATATTACGGCCAGAGATATTAGGGTGAGGGATATTAGGGCCAGGGATATTAGGGCCAGGGATATTAGGGTCAGGGATATTAGGGCCAGGGATATTAGGGCCAGGGATATTACGGTCAGGGATATTAGGGCCAGGGATATAATGGCCAGGGATATTAGGGCCAGGCATATTATGGCCAGGGATATTAGGGCCAGGGATATTAGGGCCAGGGATATTAGGGCCAGGGATATTAAGGCCAGGGATATTAGGGCCAGGGATATTAGGGCCAGGGATATTATGGCCAGCGATATTAGGGCCAGGGATATTAGGGCCAGGGATATTAGGGCCAGGGATATTAGGGCCAGAAATATTAGGGCCAGGGATATTAGGGCCAGGGATATTAGGGCCAGGAATATTAGGGCCAGGGATATTAGGGCCAGGGATATTAGGGCCAGGGATATTAGGGCCACGGTTATTAGGGCCAGGGTTATTAAGGCCAGGGATATTAGGGCCAGGGATATTAGGGCCAGGGATATTAGGGCCAGGGATATTAGGGCCAGGGATATTAGGGCCAGGGATATTGGTGCCAGGGATATTAGGGCCAGGGATTTTAGGGCCAGGGATATTAGGGTCAGGGATATTAGGGCCAGGGATATTAGGGCCAGGGATATTAGGGTCAGGGATATTAGGGCCAGGGATATTAGGGCCAGGGATATTACGGTCAGGGATATTAGGGCCAGGAATATTAGGGCCAGGGATATTAGGGCCAGGGATATTAGGGCCAGGGATATTAGGGCCACGGTTATTAGGGCCAGGGTTATTAAGGCCAGGGATATTAGGGCCAGGGATATTAGGGCCAGGGATATTAGGGCCAGGGATATTAGGGCCAGGGATATTAGGGCCAGGGATATTGGGGCCAGGGATATTAGGGCCAGGGATTTTAGGGCCAGGGATATTAGGGTCAGGGATATTAGGGCCAGGGATATTAGGGCCAGGGATATTAGGGTCAGGGATATTAGGGCCAGGGATATTAGGGCCAGGGATATTACGGTCAGGGATATTAGGGCCAGGGATATTAGGGCCAGGGATATTACGGTCAGGGATATTAGGGCCAGGGATATAATGGCCAGGGATATTAGGGCCAGGCATATTATGGCCAGGGATATTAGGGCCAGGGATATTAGGGCCAGGGATATTAGGGCCAGGGATATTACGGTCAGGGATATTAGGGCCAGGGATATAATGGCCAGGGATATTAGGGCCAGGCATATTATGGCCAGGGATATTAGGGCCAGGGATATTAGGGCCAGGGATATTAGGGCCAGGGATATTAGGGCCAGGGATATTAAGGCCAGGGATATTAGGACCAGGGATATTAGGGCCAGGGATATTATGGCCAGTGATATTAGGGCCAGGGATATTAGGGCCAGGGATATTAGGGCCAGGGATATTAGGGCCAGAAATATTAGGGCCAGGGATATTAGGGCCAGGGATATTAGGGCCAGGGATATTAGGTCCAGGGATATTAGGGCCAGGGATATTAGGTCCACGGATATTACGGCCAGGGATATTAGGGCCAGGGATATTAGGGCCAGAGATATTAGGGCCAGGGATATTAGGGCCAGGGATATTAGGGCCAGGGATATTAGGGCCAGCGATATTAGGGCCAGGGATATTAGGGCCAGGGATATTAGCGCCAGCGATATTAGGGCCAGGGATATTAGGGCCAGGGATATTATATCCAGGGATATTAGGGCCAGGGATATTAGGGCCAGGGATATTAGGGCCAGGGATATTATGGCCAGGGATATTATGGAAGGGATATAACGCCTGGGATATTAGAGCCAGGTATATTAGGGCCAGGGATATTAGGGCCAGGGATATAAGGGCCAGGGATATTAGGGCCAGGGATATTATGGCCAGGGATTTTTGGGCAAGGGATATTAGGGCCAGGGATATTAGGGCCAGGGATATTAGTGCCAGGGATATTAGGGCCAGGGATATTAGGTCCAGGGATATTAGGGCCAGGGATATTAGGTCCAGGGATATTAGGGCCAGGGATATTAGGGCCATGTATATTAGGGCCAGGGATATTAGGGCCAGGGATATTAGGTCCAGGGATATTAGGGCCAGGGATATTAGGGCCAGGGATATTAGGGCCAGGGATATTAGGGCCAGGGATATTAGGTCCACGGATATTACGGCCAGAGATATTAGGGCGAGGGATATTAGGGCCAGGGATATTAGGGCCAGGGATATTAGGGTCAGGGATATTAGGGCCAGGGATATTAGGGCCAGGGATATTACGGTCAGGGATATTAGGGCCAGGGATATAATGGCCAGGGATATTAGGGCCAGGCATATTATGGCCAGGGATATTAGGGCCAGGGATATTAGGGCCAGGGATATTAGGGCCAGGGATATTAGGGCCAGGGATATTAAGGCCAGGGATATTAGGGCCAGGGATATTAGGGCCAGGGATATTATGGCCAGCGATATTAGGGCCAGGGATATTAGGGCCAGGGATATTAGGGCCAGGGATATTAGGGCCAGAAATATTAGGGCCAGGGATATTAGGGCCAGGGATATTAGGGCCAGGGATATTAGGGCCAGGGATATTAGGGCCAGGGATATTAGGTCCACGGATATTACGGCCAGGGATATTAGGGCCAGGGATATTAGGGCCAGAGATATTAGGGCCAGGGATATTAGGGCCAGGGATATTAGGGCCACGGTTATTAGGGCCAGGGTTATTAAGGCCAGGGATATTAGGGCCATCGATATTAGGGCCAGGGATATTAGGGCCAGGGATATTAGGGCCAGGGATATTAGGGCCAGGGATATTGGGGCCAGGGATATTAGGGCCAGGGATTTTAGGGCAAGGAATATTAGGGCCAGGGATATTAGGGCCAGGGATATTAGTGCCAGGGATATTAGGGCCAGGGATATTAGGTCCAGGGATATTAGGGCCAGGGATATTAGGTCCAGGGATATTAGGGCCAGGGATATTAGGGCCATGGATATTAGGGCCAGGGATATTAGGGCCAGGGATATTAGGTCCAGGGATATTAGAGCCAGGGATATTAGGGCCAGGGATATTAGGGCCAGGGATATTAGGTCCACGGATATTATGGCCAGAGATATTAGGGCGAGGGATATTTGGGCCAGGGATATTAGGGCCAGGGATATTAGGGTCAGGGATATTAGGGCCAGGGATATTAGGGCCAGGGATATTTGGGCCAGGGATATTAGGGCCACGGATATTAGGGCCAGGGATATTAGGGCCAGGGATATTAGGGCCAGAGATATTAGGGCCAGGGATATTAGGGCCAGGGATATTACGGTCAGGGATATTAGGGCCAGGGATATAATGGCCAGGGATATTAGGGGCAGGCATATTATGGCCAGGGATATTAGGGCCAGGGATATTAGGGCCAGGGATATTAGGGCCAGGGATATTAGGGCCAGGGATATTACGGTCAGGGATATTAGGGCCAGGGATATTAGGGCCAGGGATATTATGGCCAGCGATATTAGGGCCAGGGATATTAGGGCCAGGGATATTAGGGCCAGGGATATTAGGGCCAGAAATATAAGGGCCAGGGATATTAGGGCCAGGGATATTAGGGCCAGGGATATTACGGTCAGGGATATTAGGGCCAGGGATATAATGGCCAGGGATATTAGGGCCAGGCATATTATGGCCAGGGATATTAGGGCCAGGGATATTAGGGCCAGGGATATTACGGTCAGGGATATTAGGGCCAGGGATATAATGGCCAGGGATATTAGGGCCAGGCATATTATGGCCAGGGATATTAGGGCCAGGGATATTAGGGCCAGGGATATTAGGGCCAGGGATATTACGGTCAGGGATATTAGGGCCAGGGATATAATGGCCAGGGATATTAGGGCCAGGCATATTATGGCCAGGGATATTAGGGCCAGGGATATTAGGGCCAGGGATATTAGGGCCAGGGATATTAGGGCCAGGGATATTAAGGCCAGGGATATTAGGACCAGGGATATTAGGGCCAGGGATATTATGGCCAGTGATATTAGGGCCAGGGATATTAGGGCCAGGGATATTAGGGCCAGGGATATTAGGGCCAGAAATATTAGGGCCAGGGATATTAGGGCCAGGGATATTAGGGCCAGGGATATTAGGGCCAGGGATATTAGGGCCAGGGATATTAGGTCCACGGATATTACGGCCAGGGATATTAGGGCCAGGGATATTAGGGCCAGAGATATTAGGGCCAGGGATATTAGGGCCAGGGATATTAGGGCCAGGGATATTAGGGCCAGCGATATTAGGGCCAGGGATATTAGGGCCAGGGATATTAGCGCCAGCGATATTAGGGCCAGGGATATTAGGGCCAGGGATATTATATCCAGGGATATTAGGGCCAGGGATATTAGGGCCAGGGATATTAGGGCCAGGGATATTATGGCCAGGGATATTATGGAAGGGATATAACGCCTGGGATATTAGAGCCAGGTATATTAGGGCCAGGGATATTAGGGCCAGGGATATAAGGGCCAGGGATATTAGGGCCAGGGATATTATGGCCAGGGATTTTTGGGCAAGGGATATTAGGGCCAGGGATATTAGGGCCAGGGATATTAGTGCCAGGGATATTAGGGCCAGGGATATTAGGTCCAGGGATATTAGGGCCAGGGATATTAGGTCCAGGGATATTAGGGCCAGGGATATTAGGGCCATGTATATTAGGGCCAGGGATATTAGGGCCAGGGATATTAGGTCCAGGGATATTAGGGCCAGGGATATTAGGGCCAGGGATATTAGGGCCAGGGATATTAGGGCCAGGGATATTAGGTCCACGGATATTACGGCCAGAGATATTAGGGCGAGGGATATTAGGGCCAGGGATATTAGGGCCAGGGATATTAGGGTCAGGGATATTAGGGCCAGGGATATTAGGGCCAGGGATATTACGGTCAGGGATATTAGGGCCAGGGATATAATGGCCAGGGATATTAGGGCCAGGCATATTATGGCCAGGGATATTAGGGCCAGGGATATTAGGGCCAGGGATATTAGGGCCAGGGATATTAGGGCCAGGGATATTAAGGCCAGGGATATTAGGGCCAGGGATATTAGGGCCAGGGATATTATGGCCAGCGATATTAGGGCCAGGGATATTAGGGCCAGGGATATTAGGGCCAGGGATATTAGGGCCAGAAATATTAGGGCCAGGGATATTAGGGCCAGGGATATTAGGGCCAGGGATATTAGGGCCAGGGATATTAGGGCCAGGGATATTAGGTCCACGGATATTACGGCCAGGGATATTAGGGCCAGGGATATTAGGGCCAGAGATATTAGGGCCAGGGATATTAGGGCCAGGGATATTAGGGCCACGGTTATTAGGGCCAGGGTTATTAAGGCCAGGGATATTAGGGCCAGGGATATTAGGGCCAGGGATATTAGGGCCAGGGATATTAGGGCCAGGGATATTAGGGCCAGGGATATTGGGGCCAGGGATATTAGGGCCAGGGATTTTAGGGCAAGGAATATTAGGGCCAGGGATATTAGGGCCAGGGATATTAGTGCCAGGGATATTAGGGCCAGGGATATTAGGTCCAGGGATATTAGGGCCAGGGATATTAGGTCCAGGGATATTAGGGCCAGGGATATTAGGGCCATGGATATTAGGGCCAGGGATATTAGGGCCAGGGATATTAGGTCCAGGGATATTAGGGCCAGGGATATTAGGGCCAGGGATATTAGGGCCAGGGATATTAGGTCCACGGATATTATGGCCAGAGATATTAGGGCGAGGGATATTTGGGCCAGGGATATTAGGGCCAGGGATATTAGGGTCAGGGATATTAGGGCCAGGGATATTAGGGCCAGGGATATTTGGGCCAGGGATATTAGGGCCACGGATATTAGGGCCAGGGATATTAGGGCCAGGGATATTAGGGCCAGAGATATTAGGGCCAGGGATATTAGGGCCAGGGATATTACGGTCAGGGATATTAGGGCCAGGGATATAATGGCCAGGGATATTAGGGGCAGGCATATTATGGCCAGGGATATTAGGGCCAGGGATATTAGGGCCAGGGATATTAGGGCCAGGGATATTAGGGCCAGGGATTTTACGGTCAGGGATATTAGGGCCAGGGATATTAGGGCCAGGGATATTATGGCCAGCGATATTAGGGCCAGGGATATTAGGGCCAGGGATATTAGGGCCAGGGATATTATGGCCAGAAATATAAGGGCCAGGGATATTAGGGCCAGGGATATTAGGGCCAGGGATATTAGGGCCAGGGATATTAGGGCCAGGGATATTAGGTCCGCGGATATTACGGCCAGGGATATTATGGCCAGGGATATTAGGGCCATAGATATTAGGGCCAGGGATATTAGGGCCAGGGATATTAGGGCCAGGGTTATTAGGGCCAGGGTTATTAAGGCCAGGGATATTAGGGCCAGGGATATTAGGGCCAGGGATATTAGGGCCAGGGATATTAGGGCCAGGGATATTAGGGCCAGGGATATTAGGGCCAGGGATATTAGGGCCAGGGATTTTAGGGCAAGGGATATTAGGGCCAGGGATATTAGGGCCAGGGATATTAGTGCCAGGGATATTAGGGCCAGGGATATTAGGTCCAGGGATATTAGGGCCAGGGATATTAGGTCCAGGGATATTAGGGCCAGGGATATTAGGGCCATGGATATTAGGGCCAGGGATATTAGGGCCAGGGATATTAGGGCCAGGGATATTAGGGCCAGGGATATTAGGGCCAGCGATATTAGGGCCAGGGATATTAGGGCCAGGGATATTAGGGCCAGGGATATTATGGCCAGGGATATTAGGGCCAGGGATATTAGGGCCAGGGATATTATATCCAGGGATATTAGGGCCAGGGATATTAGGGCCAGGGATATTAGGGCCAGGGATATTATGGCCAGGGATATTATGGAAGGGATATTAAGCCTGGGATATTAGGGCCAGGTATATTAGGGCCAGGGATATTAGGGCCAGGGATATAAGGGACAGGGATATTAGGGCCAGGGATATTATGGCAGGGATATTAGGGCCAGGGATATTAGGGCCAGGGATATTAGGGCCAGGGGTATTAGGGCCAGGGATATTAGGGCCAGGAATATTAGGGCCAGGGATATTAGGGACAGGGATTTTAGGGCCAGGGATATTAGGGCCAGGGATATTAGGGCCAGGGATATTAGGGCCAGGGATATCAGGGCCAGGGATATCAGGGCCAGGGATATTAGGGCCAGGGATATTAGCGCCAGGGATATTAGAGGCCAGGGATATTAGGGCCAGGGATTTTAGGGCCAGGGATATTGAGGCCAGGGAGAAAAGGGCCAGCGTTATTAGGGCCAGGGCTATTAGGGCCAGGGATATTATGGCCAGGGATATTATGGCTAGGGATATGAGGGCCAGGGATATTAGGGCCAGGGATATTAGGGCCAGGGATATTAGGGCCAGGGACTTTAGGGCCAGGGATATTAGGGCCAGGGATATTAGGGCCAGGGATATTAGGGCCAGGGATATTAGGGCCAGGGATATTAGGGCCAGGGATATTAGGGCCAGGGATATTAGGGCCGGGGATATTAGGGCCAGGGATATAAGGGCCAGGGATATTAGGGCCAGGGATATTATGGCCAGGGATATTAGGGCAAGGGATATTAGGGCCAGGGATATTAGGGCCAGGGATATTAGGGCCAGGGATATTAGGGCCAGAGATATTAGGTCCAGCGATATTAGGGCCAGGGATATTAGGGCCAGGGATATTAGGGCCAGGGATATTAGGGCCAGGGATATTAGGGCCAGGGATATTAGGGCCAGGGATATTATATCCAGGGATATTAGGGCCAGGGATATTAGGGCCAGGGATATTAGGGCCAGGGATATTATGGCCAGGGATATTATGGAAGGGATATTAAGCCTGGGATATTAGGGCCAGGGATTTTAGGGCCAGGGATATTAGGGCCAGGGAGATTAGGGCCAGCATTTTTAGGGCCAGGGCTATTAGGGCCACGGATATTATTGCCAGGGATATTATGGCTAGGGATATGAGGGCCAGGAATATTAGGGCCAGGGATATTAGGGCCAGGGATATTAGGCCCAGGGATTTTAGGGCCAGGGATATTAGGGCCAGGGATATTTCGGCCAGGGATATTAGGGCCAGGGATATTAGGGCCAGGGATATTAGGGCCAGGGATATTAGGGCCAGGGATATTAGGGCCAAGGATATAAGGGCCAGGGATATTAGGGCCAGGGATATTATGGCCAGGGATATTAGGGCAAGGGTTATTAGGGCCAGGGATATTAGGGCCAGGGATATTAGGGCCAGGGATATTAGGGCCAGAGATATTAGGTCCAGCAATATTAGGGCCAGGGATATTAGGGCCAGGGATATTAGGGCCAGGGATATTAGGGCCAGGGATATTAGGGCCAGGGATATTAGGGCCAGGGATATTATTTCCAGGGATATTAGGGCCAGGGATATTAGGGCCAGGGATATTAGGGCCAGGGATATTATGGCCAGGGATATTATGGAAGGGATATTAAGCCTGGGATATTATGGCCAGGTATTTTAGGGCCAGGGATATTAGGGCCAGGGATATAAGGGCCCGGGATATTAGGGCCAGGGATATTAGGGCCAGGGATATTAGGGCAAGGGATATTAGGGCCAGGGATATTAGGGCCAGGGATATTAGGGCCAGGGATATTAGGGCCAGGAATATTAAGGCCAGGGATATTAGGGCCAGGGATATTAGGGCCAGGGATATTAGGGCCAGGGATATCAGGGCCAGGGATATCAGGGCCAGGGATATTAGGGCCAGGGATATTAGCGCCAGGGATATTAGGGCCAGGGATATTAGGGCCAGGGATTTTAGGGCCAGGGATATTAGGGCCAGGGAGATTAGAGCCAGCGTTATTAGGGCCAGGGCTATTAGGGCCAGGGATATTATGGCCAGGGATATTATGGCTAGGGATATGAGGGCCAGGGATATTAGGGCCAGGGATATTAGGGCCAGGGATATTAGGGCCAGGGATTTTAGGGCCAGGGATATTAGGGCCAGGGATATTAGGGCCAGGGATATTAGGGCCAGGAATATTAGGGCCAGGGATATTAGGGCCAGGGATATTAGGGTCAGGGATATTAGGGCCAGGGATATTAGGGCCAGGGATATAAGGGCCAGGGATATTAGGGCCAGGGATATTATGGCCAGGGATATTAGGGCAAGGGATATTAGGGCCAGGGATATTAGGGCCAGGGATATTAGGGCCAGGGATATTAGGGCCAGAGATATTAGGTCCAGCGATATTAGGGCCAGGGATATTAGGGCCAGGGATATTAGGGCCAGGGATATTAGGGCTAGGGATATTAGGGCCGGGGATGTTAGGGCCGGGGATATTAGGGCCAGGGATATTAGGGCCAGGGATATTAGGGCCAGGGATATTAGGGCCAGGGATATTAAGGCCAGGGTTATTAGGGCCAGGGATATTAGGGCCAGGGATCTTAGGGCCAGGGATATTAGGGCCAGGGATATTAGGGCCAGGGATATTAGGGCCAGGGATATTAGGCCCAGTGATATTAGGGCCAGGGATTTTAGGGCAAGGGATATTAGGGACAGGGATATTAGGGCCAGGGATATTAGGGCCAGGGATGTTAGGTCCAGGGATATTAGGGCCAGGGATATTAGGGCCAGGGATATTAGGGCCAGGGATATTAGGGCCAGGGATATTAGGGCCAGGGTTATTTGGGCCAGGGATATTAGGGCCAGGGATATTAGGGCCAGGGAAATTAGGGCCAGAGATATTAGGGCCAGGGATATTAGGGCCAGGGATTTTAGGGCCAGGGATATTTGGGCCAGGGATATTAGGGCCAGGGATATTAGGGCCAGGGATTTTAGGGCAAGGGATATTAGGGCCAGGGATATTAGGGCCAGGGATATTAGGGCCAGGGATATTAGGGCCAGGGATATTAGGGCCAGGGATATTAGGGCCAGGGATATTAGGGCCATGGATATCAGGGCCAGGAATATTATGGCCAGGGATATTAGGGCCAGTGATATTAGGGCAAGGGATATTAGGGCCAGGGATATTAGGGCCAGGGATATTAGGGCCACGGATATTAGGGCCAGGGATATTAGGACCAGGGAGATTAGGGCCAGCATTATTAGGGACAGGGATATTAGTGCCAGGGATATTATGGCCAGGGATATTAGGGCCAGGGATATTAGGGCAAGGGATATTAGGGCCAGGGATATTAGGGCCAGGGATATTAGGGTCAGGGATATTAGGGCCAGGGATATTAGGGCCAGGGATATTTGGGCCAGGGATATTAGGGCCACGGATATTAGGGCCAGGGATATTAGGGCCAGGGATATTAGGGCCAGAGATATTAGGGCCAGGGATATTAGGGCCAGGGATATTACGGTCAGGGATATTAGGGCCAGGGATATAATGGCTAGGGATATTAGGGCCAGGCATATTATGGCCAGGGATATTAGGGCCAGGGATATTAGGGCCAGGGATATTAGGGCCAGGGATATTAGGGCCAGGGATATTAATGCCAGGGATATTAGGGCCAGGGATATTAGGGCCAGGGATATTATGGCCAGCGATATTAGGGCCAGGGATATTAGGGCCAGGGATATTAGGGCCAGGGATATTAGGGCCAGGAATATTAGGTCCAGGGATATTAGGGCCAGGGATATTAGGGCCAGGGATATTAGGGCCAGGGATATTAGGTCCACGGATATTACGGCCAGAGATATTAGGGCCAGGGATATTAGGGCCAGGGATATTAGGGCCAGGGATATTAGGGTCAGGGATATTAGGGCCAGGGATATTAGGGCCAGGGATATTTGGGCCAGGGATATTAGGGCCACGGATATTAGGACCAGGGATATTAGGGCCAGGGATATTAGGGCCAGAGATATTAGGGCCAGGGATATTAGGGCCAGGGATATTACGGTCAGGGATATTAGGGCCAGGGATATAATGGCCAGGGATATTAGGGCCAGGCATATTATGGCCAGGGATATTAGGGCCAGGGATATTAGGGCCAGGGATATTAGGGCCAGGGATATTAAGGCGAGGGATATTAGGGCCAGGGATATTAGGGCCAGGGATATTATGGCCAGCGATATTAGGGCCAGGGATATTAGGGCCAGGGATATTAGGGCCAGGGATATTAGGGCCAGGGATATTAGGGCCAGGGATATTAGGGCCAGGGATATTAGGGCCAGGGATATTAGGGCCAGGGATATTAGGTCCACGGATATTACGGCCAGGGATATTAGGGCCAGGGATATTAGGGCCAAATATATTAGGGCCAGGGATATTAGGGCCAGGGTTATTAGGGCCAGGGTTATTAAGGCCAGGGATATTAGGGCCAGGGATATTAGGGCCAGGGATATTAGGGCCAGGGATATTAGGGCCAGGGATATTAGGGCCAGGGATATTAGGGCCAGGGATATTAGAGCCAGGGATATTAGGGCCAGGGATTTTAGGGCAAGGGATATTAGGGCCAGGGATATTAGGGCCAGGGATATTAGTGCCAGGGATATTAGGGCCAGGGATATTAGGTCCAGGGATATTAGGGCCAGGGATATTAGGTCCAGGGATATTAGGGCCAGGGATATTAGGGCCAGGGATATTAGGGCCAGGAATATTAGGTCCAGGGATATTAGGGCCAGGGATATTAGGGCCAGGGATATTAGGGCCAGGGATATTAGGTCCACGGATATTACGGCCAGAGATATTAGGGCCAGGGATATTAGGGCCAGGGATATTAGGGCCAGGGATATTAGGGTCAGGGATATTAGGGCCAGGGATATTAGGGCCAGGGATATTTGGGCCAGGGATATTAGGGCCACGGATATTAGGGCCAGGGATATTAGGGCCAGGGATATTAGGGCCAGAGATATTAGGGCCAGGGATATTAGGGCCAGGGATATTACGGTCAGGGATATTAGGGCCAGGGATATAATGGCCAGGGATATTAGGGCCAGGCATATTATGGCCAGGGATATTAGGGCCAGGGATATTAGGGCCAGGGATATTAGGGCCAGGGATATTAAGGCGAGGGATATTAGGGCCAGGGATATTAGGGCCAGGGATATTATGGCCAGCGATATTAGGGCCAGGGATATTAGGGCCAGGGATATTAGGGCCAGGGATATTAGGGCCAGGGATATTAGGGCCAGGGATATTAGGGCCAGGGATATTAGGGCCAGGGATATTAGGGCCAGGGATATTAGGTCCACGGATATTTCGGCCAGGGATATTAGGGCCAGGGATATTAGGGCCAAATATATTAGGGCCAGGGATATTAGGGCCAGGGTTATTAGGGCCAGGGTTATTAAGGCCAGGGATATTAGGGCCAGGGATATTAGGGCCAGGGATATTAGGGCCAGGGATATTAGGGCCAGGGATATTAGGGCCAGGGATATTAGGGCCAGGGATATTAGAGCCAGGGATATTAGGGCCAGGGATTTTAGGGCAAGGGATATTAGGGCCAGGGATATTAGGGCCAGGGATATTAGTGCCAGGGATATTAGGGCCAGGGATATTAGGTCCAGGGATATTAGGGCCAGGGATATTAGGTCCAGGGATATTAGGGCCAGGGATATTAGGGCCATGGATATTAGGGCCAGGGATATTAGGGCCAGGGATATTAGGGCCAGGGATATTAGGGCCAGGGATATTAGGGCCAGCGATATTAGGGCCAGGGATATTAGGGCCAGGGATATTAGGGCCAGGGATATTAGAGCCAGGCATATTAGGGCCAGGGATATTAGGGCCAGGTATATTAGGGCCAGGGATATTAGGGCCAGGGATATTAGGGCCTGGGATATTAGGGCCAGGGATATTAGGGCCAGGGATATTAGGGCCAGGGATATTAGGGCCAGGGATATTAGGGCCAGGGATATTAGGGCCAGGGATATTAGGTCCACGGATATTACGGCCAGGGATATTAGGGCCAGGGATATTAGGGCCAGAGATATTAGGGCCAGGGATATTAGGGCCAGGGATATTAGGGCCAGGGTTATTAGGGCCAGGGTTATTAAGGCCAGGGATATTAGGGCCAGGGATATTAGGGCCAGGGATATTAGGGCCAGGGATATTAGGGTCAGGGATATTAGGGCCAGGGATATTAGGGCCAGGGATATTAGGGCCAGGGATATTAGGGCCAGGGATATTAGGGCCAGGGATTTTAGGGCAAGGGATATTAGGGCCAGGGATATTAGGGCCAGGGACATTAGTGCCAGGGATATTAGGGCCAGGGATATTAGGTCCAGGGATATTAGGGCCCGGGATATTAGGGCCATGGATATTAGGGCCAGGGATATTAGGGCCAGGGATATTAGGCCAGGGATATTAGGGCCAGGGATATTAGGGCCAGCGATATTAGGGCCAGTGATATTAGGGCCAGGGTTATTAGGGCGAGGGATATTAGGGCCAGGGATATTAGGGCCTGGGATATTAGGGCTAGGGATATTAGGGCCAGGGATATTAGGGCCTGGGATATTAGGGCCAGGGATATTAGGGCCAGGGATATTAGGGCCAGGGATATTAGGGCCAGGGATATTAGGGCCAGGGATATTAGGGCTAGGGATATTAGGGCCAGGGAATTTAGGGCAAGGGATATTAGGGCCAGGGATATTAGGGCCAGGGATATTAGGGCCAGGGATATTAGGGCCAGGGATATTAGGGCCAGGGATATTAGGGCCAGGGATATTAGGCCCAGGGATATCAGGGCCAGGGATATTAGGGCCAGGGATATTAGGGCCAGGGATATTAGGGCCAGGGATATTAGGGCCAGGGATATTAGGGCCAGGGATATTAGGGCCAGGGATATTAGGGCCAGGGATGTTAGGGCCAGGGATATTAGGGCCAGGGATATTAGGGCCAGGGATATTTGGGCCAGGGATATTAGGGCCAGGGATTTTAGGGCAAGCGATATTCGTGCCAGGGATATTATGGCCAGGGATTTTAGAGCCAGGGATATTAGGGCCAGGGATATAAGGGCCAGGGATATTAGTGCCAGGGATATTAGGGCCAGGGATATTAAGGCCAGGGATATCAGGGCCAGGGATATCAGGGCCAGGGATATTAGGGCCAGGGATATTAGGGCCAGGGATATTAGGGCCAGGGATATTAGGGCCAGGGATATTAGGGCCAGGGATATTAGGGCCAGGGAGATTAGGGCCAGCGTTATTAGGGCCAGGGATATTAGGGCCAGGGATATTATGGCCAGGGATATTAGGGCCAGGGATATTAGGGCCAGGGATATTAGGGCCAGGGATATTAGGGCCAGGGATATTAGGGCCAGGGATATTAGGGCCAGGGATATTTGGGCCAGGGATATTAGGGCCACGGATATTAGGGCCAGGGATATTAGTGCCAGGGATATTAGGGCCAGAGATATTAGGGCCAGGGATATTAGGGCCAGGGATATTACGGTCAGGGATATTAGGGCCAGGGATATAATGGCTAGGGATATTAGGGCCAGGCATATTATGGCCAGGGATATTAGGGCCAGGGATATTAGGGCCAGGGATATTAGGGCCAGGGATATTAGGGCCAGGGATATTAATGCCAGGGATATTAGGGCCAGGGATATTAGGTCCAGGGATATTATGGCCAGCGATATTAGGGCCATGGATATTAGGGCCAGGGATATTAGGACCAGGGATATTAGGGCCAGGGATATTAGGGCCAGGGATATTAGGGCCAGCGATATTAGGGCCAGGGATATTAGGGCCAGGGATATTAGGGCCAGGGATATTAGAGCCAGGCATATTAGGGCCAGGGATATTAGGGCCAGGTATATTAGGGCCAGGGATATTAGGGCCAGGGATATTAGGGCCTGGGATATTAGGGCCAGGGATATTAGGGCCAGGGATATTAGGGCCAGGGATATTAGGGCCAGGGATATTAGGGCCAGGGATATTAGGTCCACGGATATTACGGCCAGGGATATTAGGGCCAGGGATATTAGGGCCAGAGATATTAGGGCCAGGGATATTAGGGCCAGGGATATTAGGGCCAGGGTTATTAGGGCCAGGGTTATTAAGGCCAGGGATATTAGGGCCAGGGATATTAGGGCCAGGGATATTAGGGCCAGGGATATTAGGGCCAGGGATATTAGGGCCAGGGATATTAGGGCCAGGGATATTAGGGCCAGGGATATTAGGGCCAGGGATTTTAGGGCAAGGGATATTAGGGCCAGGGATATTAGGGCCAGGGACATTAGTGCCAGGGATATTAGGGCCAGGGATATTAGGGCCAGGGATATTAGGGCCAGGGATATTAGGGCCAGGGATATTAGGGCCAGCGATATTAGGGCCAGGGATATTAGGGCCATGGATATTAGGGCCAGGGATATTAGGGCCAGGGATATTAGGGCCAGGGATATTAGGGCCAGGGATATTAGGGCCAGCGATATTAGGGCCAGGGATATTAGGGCCAGGGATATTAGGGCCAGGGATATTAGAGCCAGGCCTATTAGGGCCAGGGATATTAGGGCCAGGTATATTAGGGCCAGGGATATTAGGGCCAGGGATATTAGGGCCTGGGATATTAGGGCCAGGGATATTAGGGCCAGGGATATTAGGGCCAGGGATATTAGGGCCAGGAATATTAGGGCCAGGGATATTAGGGCCAGGGATATTAGGTCCACGGATATTACAGCCAGGGATATTAGGGCCAGGGATATTAGGGCCAGAGATATTAGGGCCAGGGATATTAGGGCCAGGGATATTAGGGCCAGGGTTATTAGGGCCAGGGTTATTAAGGCCAGGGATATTAGGGCCAGGGATATTAGGGCCAGGGATATTAGGGCCAGGGATATTAGGGCCAGGGATATTAGGGCCAGGGATATTAGGGCCAGGGATATTAGGGCCAGGGATATTAGGGCCAGGGATTTTAGGGCAAGGGATATTAGGGCCAGGGATATTAGGGCCAGGGACATTAGTGCCAGGGATATTAGGGCCAGGGATATTAGGTCCAGGGATATTAGGGCCAGGGATATTAGGGCCATGGATATTAGGGCCAGGGATATTAGGGCCAGGGATATTAGGCCAGGGATATTAGGGCCAGGGATATTAGGGCCAGCGATATTAGGGCCAGGGATATTAGGGCCAGGGTTATTAGGGCGAGGGATATTAGGGCCAGGGATATTAGGGCCTGGGATATTAGGGCCAGGGATATTAGGGGCAGGGATATTAGGGCCTGGGATATTAGGGCCAGGGATATTAGGGCCAGGGATATTAGGGCCAGGGATATTAGGGCCAGGGATATTAGGGCTAGGGATATTAGGGCCAGGGAATTTAGGGCCAGGGATATTAGGGCCAGGGATATTAGGGCCAGGGATATTAGGGCCAGGGATATTAGGGCCAGGGATATTAGGCCCAGGGATATCAGGGCCAGGGATATTAGGGCCAGGGATATTAGGGCCAGGGATATTAGGGCCAGGGATATTAGGGCCAGGGATATTAGGGCCAGGGATATTAGGGCCAGGGATATTAGGGCCAGGGATGTTAGGGCCAGGGATATTAGGGCCAGGGATATTAGGGCCAGGGATATTAGGGCCAGGGATATTAGGGCCAGGGATTTTAGGGCAAGCGATATTCGGGCCAGGGATATTATGGCCAGGGATTTAAGAGCCAGGGATATTAGGGCCAGGGATATAAGGGCCAGGGATATTAGGGCCAGGGATATTAGGGCCAGGGATATTAGGGCCAGGGATATCAGGGCCAGGGATATCAGGGCCAGGGATATTAGGGCCAGGGATATTAGGGCCTGGGATATTAGGGCCAGGGATATTAGGGCCAGGGATATTAGGGCCAGGGATATTAGGGCCAGGGATATTAGGGCCAGGGATATTAGGGCCAGGGATATTAGGGCCAGGGATTTTAGGGCAAGGGATATCAGGGCCAGGGATATTAGGGCCAGGGACATTAGTGCCAGGGATATTAGGGCCAGGGATATTAGGTCCAGGGATATTAGGGCCAGGGATATTAGGGCCATGGATATTAGGGCCAGGGATATTAGGGCCAGGGATATTAGGCCAGGGATATTAGGGCCAGGGATATTAGGGCCAGCGATATTAGGGCCAGGGATATTAGGGCCAGGGTTATTAGGGCGAGGGATATTAGGGCCAGGGATATTAGGGCCTGGGATATTAGGGCCAGGGATATTAGGGCCAGGGATATTAGGGCCTGGGATATTAGGGCCAGGGATATTAGGGCCAGGGATATTAGGGCCAGGGATATTAGGGCCAGGGATATTAGGGCTAGGGATATTAGGGCCAGGGAATTTAGGGCCAGGGATATTAGGGCCAGGGATATTAGGGCCAGGGATATTAGGGCCAGGGATATTAGGGCCAGGGATATTAGGCCCAGGGATATCAGAGCCAGGGATATTAGGGCCAGGGATATTAGGGGCAGGGATATTAGGGCCAGGGATATTAGGGCCAGGGATATTAGGGCCAGGGATATTAGGGCCAGGGATGTTAGGGCCAGGGATATTAGGGCCAGGGATATTAGGGCCAGGGATATTAGGGCCAGGGATATTAGGGCCAGGGATTTTAGGGCAAGCGATATTCGGGCCAGGGATATTATGGCCAGGGATTTAAGAGCCAGGGATATTAGGGCCAGGGATATAAGGGCCAGGGATATTAGGGCCAGGGATATTAGGGCCAGGGATATTAGGGCCAGGGATATCAGGGCCAGGGATATCAGGGCCAGGGATATTAGGGCCAGGGATATTAGGGCCAGGGATATTAGGGCCAGGGATATTAGGGCCAGGGATATTAGGGCCAGGGATATTAGGGCCAGGGAGATTAGGGCCAGCGTTATTAGGGCCAGGGATATTAGGGCCAGGGATATTATGGCCAGGGATATTAGGGCCAGGGATATTAGGGCCAGGGATATTAGGGCCAGGGATTTTAGGGCCAGGGATATTAGGGCCAGGGATATTAGGGCCAGGGATGTTATGGCCATGGATATTAGGGCCAGTGATATTAGGGCCAGGGATATTAGGGCCAGGGATATAAGGGCCAGGGATATTAGGGCCAGGGATATTAGGGCCAGGGATATAAGGGCCAGGGATATTAGGGCCAGGCATATTATGGCGAGGGATATTAGGGCCAGGGATATTAGGGAGAGGGATATTAGGGCCAGGGATATTAGGTCCAGGACTATTAGGGCCAGGGATATTAGGGCCAGGGATATTAGGGCCAGGGATATTAGGGCCAGGGATATTAGGGCCAGGGATATTAGGGAGAGGGATATTAGGGCCAGGGATATTAGGTCCAGGACTATTAGGGCCAGGGATATTAGGGCCAGGGATATTAGGGCCAGGGATATTAGGGCCAGGGATATTAGGGCCAGGGATAATAGGTCCAGGGATATTAAGGCCAGGGATATTAGGGCCAGCAATATTAGGGACAGGGATATTAGGGCCATGGATATTAGGGCCAGGGATATTAGGGCCAGGGATATTAGGCCAGGGATATTAGGGCCAGGGATATTAGGGCCAGCGATATTAGGGCCAGGGATATTAGGGCCAGGGTTATTAGGGCGAGGGATATTAGGGCCAGGGATATTAGGGCCTGGGATATTAGGGCCAGGGATATTAGGGCCAGGGATATTAGGGCCTGGGATATTAGGGCCAGGGATATTAGGGCCAGGGATATTAGGGCCAGGGATATTAGGGCCAGGGATATTAGGGCTAGGGATATTAGGGCCAGGGAATTTAGGGCCAGGGATATTAGGGCCAGGGATATTAGGGCCAGGGATATTAGGGCCAGGGATATTAGGGCCAGGGATATTAGGCCCAGGGATATCAGAGCCAGGGATATTAGGGCCAGGGATATTAGGGGCAGGGATATTAGGGCCAGGGATATTAGGGCCAGGGATATTAGGGCCAGGGATATTAGGGCCAGGGATGTTAGGGCCAGGGATATTAGGGCCAGGGATATTAGGGCCAGGGATATTAGGGCCAGGGATATTAGGGCCAGGGATTTTAGGGCAAGCGATATTCGGGCCAGGGATATTATGGCCAGGGATTTAAGAGCCAGGGATATTAGGGCCAGGGATATAAGGGCCAGGGATATTAGGGCCAGGGATATTAGGGCCAGGGATATTAGGGCCAGGGATATCAGGGCCAGGGATATCAGGGCCAGGGATATTAGGGCCAGGGATATTAGGGCCAGGGATATTAGGGCCAGGGATATTAGGGCCAGGGATATTAGGGCCAGGGAGATTAGGGCCAGCGTTATTAGGGCCAGGGATATTAGGGCCAGGGATATTATGGCCAGGGATATTAGGGCCAGGGATATTAGGGCCAGGGATATTAGGGCCAGGGATTTTAGGGCCAGGGATATTAGGGCCAGGGATATTAGGGCCAGGGATGTTATGGCCATGGATATTAGGGCCAGGGATATTAGGGCCAGGGATATTAGGGCCAGGGATATAAGGGCCAGGGATATTAGGGCCAGGGATATTAGGGCCAGGGATATAAGGGCCAGGGATATTAGGGCCAGGCATATTATGGCCAGGGATATTAGGGCCAAGGATATTAGGGCAAGGGATATTAGGGCCAGGGATATTAGGGCCAGGGATATTAGGGCCAGGGATATTAGGGCCAGGGATATTAGGGCCAGGGATATTAGGGCCAGGGATATTAGGTCCAGGACTATTAGGGCCAGGGATATTAGGGCCAGGGATATTAGGGCCAGGGATATTAGGGCCAGGGATATTAGGGCCAGGGATAATAGGTCCAGGGATATTAAGGCCAGGGATATTAGGGCCAGCAATATTAGGGACAGGGATATTAGGGCCAGGGATATTAGGGCCAGGGATATTAGAGCCAGGCATATTAGGGCCAGGGATATTAGGGCCAGGGATATTAGGGCCAGGGATATTAGGGTCAGGGATATTAGGGCCTGGGATATTAGGGCCAGGGATATAAGGGCCAGGGATATTAGGGCCAGGGATATTAGGGCCAGGGAAATTAGGGCCAGGGATATTAGGGCCAGGGATATTAGGGCCAGGGATTTTAGGGCAAGGGATATTAGGGCCAGGGATATTAGGGCCAGGGATATTAGGTCCAGGGATATTAGGGCCAGAGATATTAGGGCCAGGGATATTAGGGCCAGGGATATTACGGTCAGGGATATTAGGGCCAGGGATATAATGGCCAGGGATATTAGGGCCAGGCATATTATGGCCAGGGATATTAGGGCCAGGGATATTAGGGCCAGGGATATTAGGGCCAGGGATATTAGGGCCAGGGATATTAAGGCCAGGGATATTAGGGCCAGGGATATTAGGGCCAGGGATATTATGGCCAGGGATATTAGGGCCAGGGATATTAGGGCCAGGGATATTAGGGCCAGGGATATTGGGGCCAGGGATATTAGGGCCAGGGATATTAGGGCCAGGGATATTAGGGCCAGGGATATTAGGGCCAGGGATATTAGGTCCACGAATATTACGGCCAGGGATATTAGGGCCAGGGATATTAGGGCCAAAGATATTAGGGCCAGGGATATTAGGGCCAGGGATATTTGGGCCAGGGATATTAGGGCCAGGGATATTAGGGCCAGGGATATTAGGGCCAGGGATATTAAGGCCAGGGATATTAGGGCCAGGGATATTAGGGCCAGGGATATTATGGCCAGGGATATTAGGGCCAGGGATATTAGGGCCAGGGATATAAGGGCCAGGGATATTAGGGCCAGGGATATTAGGGCCAGGGATATTAGGGCCAGGGATATTAGGGCCAGGGATATTAGGGCCAGGGATATTAGGGCCAGGGATATTAGGTCCACGAATATTACGGCCAGGGATATTAGGGCCAGGGATATTAGGGCCAAAGATATTAGGGCCAGGGATATTAGGGCCAGGGATATTAGGGCCAGGGATATTAGGGCCAGGGATATTAGGGCCAGGGATGTTATGGCCATGGATATTAGGGCCAGGGATATTAGGGCCAGGGATATTAGGGCCAGGGATATAAGGGCCAGGGATATTTGGGCCAGGGATATTAGGGCCAGGGATATAAGGGCCAGGGATTTTAGGGCCAGGCATATTATGGCCAGGGATATTAGGTCCAGGGATATTAGGGCAAGGGATATTAGGGCCAGGGATATTAGGGCCAAGGATATTAGGGCCAGGGATATTAGGGCCAGGGATATTAGGGCCAGGGATATTAGGGCCAGGGATATTAGGTCCAGGACTATTAGGGCCAGGGATATTAGGGCCAGGGATATTAGGGCCAGGGATATTAGGGCCAGGGATATTAGGGCCAGGGATAATAGGGCCAGGGATATTAAGGCCAGGGATATTAGGGCCAGCGATATTAGGGACAGGGATATTAGGGCCAGGGATATTAGGGCCAGGGATATTAGAGCCAGGCATATTAGGGCCAGGGATATTAGGGCCAGGGATATTAGGGCCAGGGATATTAGGGTCAGGGATATTAGGGCCTGGGATATTAGGGCCAGGGATATTAGGGCCAGGGATATTAGGGCCAGGGATATTAGGGCCAGGGAAATTAGGGCCAGGGATATTAGGGGCAGGGATATTAGGGCCAGGGATTTTAGGGCAAGGGATATTAGGGCCAGGGATATTAGGGCCAGGGATATTAGGGCCAGGGATATTAGGGCCAGAGATATTAGGGCCAGGGATATTAGGGCCAGGGATATTACGGTCAGGGATATTAGGGCCAGGGATATAATGGCCAGGGATATTAGGCCAGGCAT
Organism: Petromyzon marinus; assembly: GCF_048934315.1. Taxonomy (NCBI): domain Eukaryota; kingdom Metazoa; phylum Chordata; class Hyperoartia; order Petromyzontiformes; family Petromyzontidae; genus Petromyzon; species Petromyzon marinus. Next base: position 4,578,977 of record NW_027422684.1, on the reverse strand, counting down.
ATTATGGCCAGGGATATTAGGGCCAGGGATATTAGGGCCAGGGATATTAGGGCCAGGGATATTAGGGCCAGGGATATTAAGGCCAGGGATATTAGGGCAAGGGATATTAGGGCCAGGGATATTATGGCCAGCGATATTAGGGCCAGGGATATTAGGGCCAGGGATATTAGGGCCAGGGATATTAGGGCCAGGGATATTAGGGCCAGGGATATTAGGGCCAGGGATATTAGGGCCAGGGATATTAGGGCCAGGGATATTAGGTCCACGGATATTACGGCCAGGGATATTAGGGCCAGGGATATTAGGGCCAAATATATTAGGGCCAGGGATATTAGGGCCAGGGATATTAGGGCCAGGGTTATTAGGGCCAGGGTTATTAAGGCCAGGGATATTAGGGCCAGGGATATTAGGGCCAGGGATATTAGGGCCAGGGATATTAGGGGCAGGGATATTAGGGCCAGGGATATTAGGGCCAGGGATATTAGGGCCAGGGATATTAGGGCCAGGGATTTTAGGGCAAGGGATATTAGGGCCAGGGATATTAGGGCCAGGGATATTAGTGCCAGGGATATTAGTGCCAGGGATATTAGGTCCAGGGATATTAGGGCCAGGGATATTAGGTCCAGGGATATTAGGGCCAGGGATATTAGGGCCATGGATATTAGGGCAAGGGATATTAGGGCCAGGGATATTAGGGCCAGGGATATTAGGGCCAGGGATATTAGGGCCAGCGATATTAGGGCCAGGGATATTAGGGCCAGGGATATTAGGGCCAGGGATATTAGAGCCAGGCATATTAGGGCCAGGGATATTAGGGCCAGGTATATTAGGGCCAGGGATATTAGGGCCAGGGATATTAGGGCCTGGGATATTAGGGCCAGGGATATTAGGGCCAGGGATATTAGGGCCAGGGATATTAGGGCCAGGGATATTAGGCCAGGGATATTAGGTCCACGGATATTACGGCCAGGGATATTAGGGCCAGGGATATTAGGGCCAGAGATATTAGGGCCAGGGATATCAGGGCCAGGGATATTAGGGCCAGGGTTATTAGGGCCAGGGTTATTAAGGCCAGGGATATTAGGGCCAGGGATATTAGGGCCAGGGATATTAGGGCCAGGGATATTAGGGCCAGGGATATTAGGGCCAGGGATATTAGGGCCAGGGATATTAGGGCCAGGGATTTTAGGGCAAGGGATATTAGGGCCAGGGATATTAGGGCCAGGGACATTAGTGCCAGGGATATTAGGGCCAGGGATATTAGGTCCAGGGATATTATGGCCAGGGATATTAGGTCCAGGGATATTAGGGCCAGGGATATTAGGGCCATGGATATTAGGGCCAGGGATATTAGGGCCAGGGATATTAGGCCAGGGATATTAGGGCCAGGGATATTAGGGCCAGCGATATTAGGGCCAGGGATATTAGGGCCAGGGATATTAGGGCCAGGGATATTAGGGCCAGGGTTATTAGGGCCTGGGATATTAGGGCCAGGGATATTAGGGCCAGGGATATTAGGGCCTGGGATATTAGAGCCAGGGATATTAGGGCCAGGGATATTAGGGCCAGGGATATTAGGGCCAGGGATTTTAGGGCCAGGGATATTAGGGCTAGGGATATTAGGGCCAGGGATTTTAGCGCAAGGGATATTAGGGCCAGGGATATTAGGGCCAGGGATATTAGGGCCAGGGATATAAGGGCAAGGGATATTAGGGCCAGGGATATTAGGGCCAGGGATATTAGGGCCAGGGATATTAGGCCCAGGGATATCAGGGCCAGGGATATTAGGGCCAGGGATATTAGGGCCAGGGATATTAGGGCCAGGGATATTAGGGCCAGGGATATTAGGGCCAGGGATATTAGGGCCAGGGATATTAGGGCCAGGGATGTTAGGGCCAGGGATATTAGGGCCAGGGATATTAGGGCCAGGGATATTAGGGCCAGGGATATTAGGGCCAGGGATTTTAGGGCAAGCGATATTCGGGCCAGGGATATTAGGGCCAGGGATTTTAGAGCCAGGGATATTAGGGCCAGGGATATTAGGACCAGGGATATTAGGGCCAGGGATATTAGGGCCAGGGATATTAGGGCCAGGGATATTAGGGCCAGGGATATTAGGGCCAGGGATATTAGGGCCAGGGATATTAGGCCCAGGGATATCAGGGCCAGGGATATTAGGGCCAGGGATATTAGGGCCAGGGATATTAGGGCCAGGGATATTAGGGCCAGGGATATTAGGGCCAGGGATATTAGGGCCAGGGATATTAGGGCCAGGGATGTTAGGGCCAGGGATATTAGGGCCAGGGATATTAGGGCCAGGGATATTAGGGCCAGGGATATTAGGGCCAGGGATTTTAGGGCAAGCGATATTCGGGCCAGGGATATTAGGGCCAGGGATTTTAGAGCCAGGGATATTAGGGCCAGGGATATTAGGGCCAGGGATATTATGGCCAGGGATATTAGGGCCAGGGATATTAGGGCCAGGGATATCAGGGCCAGGGATATCAGGGCCAGGGATATTAGGGCCAGGGATATTAGGGCCAGGGATATTAGGGCCAGGGATATTAGGGCCCGGGATATTAGGGCCAGGAATATTAGGGCCAGGGAGATTAGGGCCAGCGTTATTAGGGCCAGGGATATTAGGGCCAGGGATATTATGGCCAGGGATATTAGGCCAGGGATATTAGGGCCAGGGATATTAGGGCCAGGGATATTAGGGCCAGGGATATTAGGGCCAGGGATATTAGGGCCAGGGATATTAGGCCCAGGGATATCAGGGCCAGGGATATTAGGGCCAGGGATATTAGGGCCAGGGATATTAGGGCCAGGGATATTAGGGCCAGGGATATTAGGGCCAGGGATATTAGGGCCAGGGATATTAGGGCCAGGGATGTTAGGGCCAGGGATATTAGGGCCAGGGATATTAGGGCCAGGGATATTAGGGCCAGGGATATTAGGGCCAGGGATTTTAGGGCAAGCGATATTCGGGCCAGGGATATTAGGGCCAGGGATTTTAGAGCCAGGGATATTAGGGCCAGGGATATTAGGGCCAGGGATATTATGGCCAGGGATATTAGGGCCAGGGATATTAGGGCCAGGGATATCAGGGCCAGGGATATCAGGGCCAGGGATATTAGGGCCAGGGATATTAGGGCCAGGGATATTAGGGCCAGGGATATTAGGGCCCGGGATATTAGGGCCAGGAATATTAGGGCCAGGGAGATTAGGGCCAGCGTTATTAGGGCCAGGGATATTAGGGCCAGGGATATTATGGCCAGGGATATTAGGCCAGGGATATTAGGGCCAGGGATATTAGGGCCAGGGATATTAGGGCCAGGGATATTAGGGCCAGGGATATTAGGGCCAGGGATGTTATGGCCACGGATATTAGGGCCAGGGATATTAGGGCCAGGGATATTAGGGCCAGGGATATAAGGGCCAGGGATATTAGGGCCAGGGATATTAGGGCCATGGATATAAGGGCCAGAGATATTAGGGCCAGGCATATTATGGCCAGGGATATTAGGGCCAGGGATATTAGGGCAAGGGATATTAGGGCCAGGGATATTAGGGCCAGGGATATTAGGGCCAGGGATATTAGGGCCAGGGATATTAGGGCCAGGGATATTAGGGCCAGGGATATTAGGGCCAGGGATATTAGGGCCAGGGATATTAGGGCAAGCGATATTCGGGCCAGGGATATTAGGGCCAGGGATTTTAGAGCCAGGGATATTAGGGCCAGGGATATTAGGACCAGGGATATTAGGGCCAGGGATATAAGGGCCAGGGATATTAGGGCCAGGGATATTAGGGCCAGGGATATTAGGGCCAGGGATATTAGGGCCAGGGATATTAGGCCCAGGGATATCAGGGCCAGGGATATTAGGGCCAGGGATATTAGGGCCAGGGATATTAGGGCCAGGGATATTAGGGCCAGGGATATTAGGGCCAGGGATATTAGGGCCCGGGATATTAGGGCCAGGAATATTAGGGCCAGGGAGATTAGGGCCAGCGTTATTAGGGCCAGGGATATTAGGGCCAGGGATATTATGGCCAGGGATATTAGGCCAGGGATATTAGGGCCAGGGATATTAGGGCCAGGGATATTAGGGCCAGGGATATTAGGGCCAGGGATATTAGGGCCAGGGATATTAGGCCCAGGGATATCAGGGCCAGGGATATTAGGGCCAGGGATATTAGGGCCAGGGATATTAGGGCCAGGGATATTAGGGCCAGGGATATTAGGGCCAGGGATATTAGGGCCAGGGATATTAGGGCCAGGGATGTTAGGGCCAGGGATATTAGGGCCAGGGATATTAGGGCCAGGGATATTAGGGCCAGGGATATTAGGGCCAGGGATTTTAGGGCAAGCGATATTCGGGCCAGGGATATTAGGGCCAGGGATTTTAGAGCCAGGGATATTAGGGCCAGGGATATTAGGGCCAGGGATATTATGGCCAGGGATATTAGGGCCAGGGATATTAGGGCCAGGGATATCAGGGCCAGGGATATCAGGGCCAGGGATATTAGGGCCAGGGATATTAGGGCCAGGGATATTAGGGCCAGGGATATTAGGGCCCGGGATATTAGGGCCAGGAATATTAGGGCCAGGGAGATTAGGGCCAGCGTTATTAGGGCCAGGGATATTAGGGCCAGGGATATTATGGCCAGGGATATTAGGCCAGGGATATTAGGGCCAGGGATATTAGGGCCAGGGATATTAGGGCCAGGGATATTAGGGCCAGGGATATTAGGGCCAGGGATGTTATGGCCACGGATATTAGGGCCAGGGATATTAGGGCCAGGGATATTAGGGCCAGGGATATAAGGGCCAGGGATATTAGGGCCAGGGATATTAGGGCCATGGATATAAGGGCCAGAGATATTAGGGCCAGGCATATTATGGCCAGGGATATTAGGGCCAGGGATATTAGGGCAAGGGATATTAGGGCCAGGGATATTAGGGACAGGGATATTAGGGCCAGGGATATTAGGGCCAGGGATATTAGGGCCAGGGATATTAGGGCCAGGGATATTAGGGCCAGGGATATTAGGGCCAGGGATATTAGGGCAAGCGATATTCGGGCCAGGGATATTAGGGCCAGGGATTTTAGAGCCAGGGATATTAGGGCCAGGGATATTAGGACCAGGGATATTAGGGCCAGGGATATAAGGGCCAGGGATATTAGGGCCAGGGATATTAGGGCCAGGGATATTAGGGCCAGGGATATTAGGGCCAGGGATATTAGGCCCAGGGATATCAGGGCCAGGGATATTAGGGCCAGGGATATTAGGGCCAGGGATATTAGGGCCAGGGATATTAGGGCCAGGGATATTAGGGCCAGGGATATTAGGGCCAGGGATATTAGGGCCAGGGATGTTAGGGCCAGGGATATTAGGGCCAGGGATATTAGGGCCAGGGATATTAGGGCCAGGGATATTAGGGCCAGGGATTTTAGGGCAAGCGATATTCGGGCCAGGGATATTAGGGCCAGGGATTTTAGAGCCAGGGATATTAGGGCCAGGGATATTAGGGCCAGGGATATTATGGCCAGGGATATTAGGGCCAGGGATATTAGGGCCAGGGATATCAGGGCCAGGGATATCAGGGCCAGGGATATGAGGGCCAGGGATATTAGGGCCAGGGATATTAGGGCCAGGGATATTAGGGCCCGGGATATTAGGGCCAGGGATATTAGGGCCAGGGAGATTAGGGCCAGCGTTATTAGGGCCAGGGATATTAGGGCCAGGGATATTATGGCCAGGGATATTAGGCCAGGGATATTAGGGCCAGGGATATTAGGGCCAGGGATATTAGGGCCAGGGATATTAGGGCCAGGGATATTAGGGCCAGGGATGTTATGGCCACGGATATTAGGGCCAGGGATATTAGGGCCAGGGATATTAGGGCCAGGGATATAAGGGCCAGGGATATTAGGGCCAGGGATATTAGGGCCATGGATATAAGGGCCAGAGATATTAGGGCCAGGCATATTATGGCCAGGGATATTAGGGCCAGGGATATTAGGGCAAGGGATATTAGGGCCAGGGATATTAGGGCCAGGGATATTAGGGCCAGGGATATTAGGGCCAGGGATATTAGGGCCAGGGATATTAGGGCCAGGGATATTAGGTCCAGGGCTATTAGGGCCAGGGATATTAGGGCCAGGGATATTAGGGCCAGGGATATTAGGGCCAGGGATATTAGGGCCAGGGATATTAGGGCCAGGGATATTAGGGCCAGGGATATTAGGGCCAGGGATAATAGGGCCAGGGATATTAAGGCCAGGGATATTAGGGCCAGCGATATTAGGGACAGGGATATTAGGGCCAGGAATATTAGGGCCAGGGATATTAGAGCCAGGCATATTAGGGCCAGGGATATTAGGGCCAGGGATATTAGGGCCAGGGATATTAGGGTCAGGGATATTAGGGCCTGGGATATTAGGGCCAGGGATATTAGGGCCAGGGATCTTAGGGCCAGGGATATTAGGGCCAGGGAAATTAGGGCCAGGGATATTAGGGCCAGGGATATTAGGGCCAGGGATTTTAGGGCAAGGGATATTAGGGCCAGGGATATTAGGGCCAGGGATATAAGGGCCAGGGATATTAGGGCCAGGGATATTAGGGCCAGGGATATTAGGGCCAGGGATATTAGGGCCAGGGATATTAGGGCCAGGGATATCAGGGCCAGGGATATAAGGGCCAGGGTATATCAGGGCCAGGGATATTAGGGCCAGGGATATTAGGGCCAGGGATATTAAGGCCAGGGATATTAGGGCCAGGGATATTAGGGCCAGGGATATTAGGGCCAGGGATATTAGGGCCAGGGATATTAGGGCCAGGGATATTAGGGCAAGGGATTTTAGGGCAAGGAATATTAGGGCCAGGGATATTAGGGCCAGGGATATTAGAGCCAGGGATATTAGGGCCAGGGATATTAGGGCCAGGGATATTAGGGCCAGGGATATTAGGGCCAGGAATGTTAGGGCCAGGGATATCAGGGCCAGGGATATTAGGGCCAGGGATATTAGGGCCAGGGATATTAGGGCCAGGGATTTTAGGGCCAGGGATATTAGGGCCAGGGATATTAGGGCCAGGGATATTAGGGCCAGGGAGATTAGGGCCAGCATTATTAAGGCCAGGGATATTAGGGCCAGGGATAATATGGCCAGGGATATTAGGGCCAGGGATATTAGGGCCAGGGATATTAGGGCCAGGGATATTAGGGCCAGGGATATTAGGGCCAGGGATATTAGGGCCAGGGATATTAGGTCCAGGGATATTAGGGCCAGGGATATTAGGGCCATGGATATTAGGGCCAAGGATATTAGGGCCAGGGATATTAGGCCAGGGATATTAGGGCCAGGGATATTAGGGCCAGGGATATTAGGGCCAGGGATATTAGGGCCAGGGATATTATGGCCAGGGATATTAGGTCCAGGGATATTAGGGCCAGGGATATTAGGGCCATGGATATTATGGCCAGGGATATTAGGGCCAGGGATATTAGGGCCAGGTATATTAGGGCCAGGGATATTAGGGCCAGGGATATTAGGCCCAGGGATATCAGGGCCAGGGATATTAGGGCCAGGGATATTAGGGCCATGGATATTAGGGCCAGGGATATTAGGGCCAGGGAGATTAGGGCCAGCATTATTAAGGCCAGGGATATTAGGGCCAGGGATATTAGGGCCAGGGATATTAGGGCCAGGGATATTAGGGCCAGGGATATTAGGGCCAGGGATATTAGGGCCAGGGATATTAGGTCCACGGATATTACGGCCAGGGATATTAGGGCCAAGGATATTAGGGCCAGAGATATTAGGGCCAGGGATATTAGGGCCAGGGATATTAGGGCCAGGGTTATTAGGGCCAGGGTTATTAAGGCCAGGGATATTAGGGCCAGGGATATTAGGGCCAGGGATATTAGGGCCAGGGATATTAGGGCCAGGGATATTAGGGCCAGGGATATTAGGGCCAGGGATATTAGGGCCAGGGATATTAGGGCCAGGGATATTAGGGCCAGGGATTTTAGGGCAAGGGATTTTAGGGCAAGGGATATTAGGGCCAGGGATATTAGGGCCAGGGATATAAGGGCCAGGGATATTAGGGCCAGGGATATTAGGGCCAGGGATATTAGGGCCAGGGATATTAGGGCCAGGGATATTAGGGCCAGGGATATCAGGGCCAGGGATATAAGGGCCAGGGTATATCAGGGCCAGGGATATTAGGGCCAGGGATATTAGGGCCAGGGATATTAAGGCCAGGGATATTAGGGCCAGGGATATTAGGGCCAGGGATATTAGGGCCAGGGATATTAGGGCCAGGGATATTAGGGCCAGGGATATTAGGGCCAGGGATATTAGGGCAAGGGATTTTAGGGCAAGGAATATTAGAGCCAGGGATATTAGGGCCAGGGATATTAGGGCCACGGATATTAGGGCCAGGGATATTAGGGCCAGGAATGTTAGGGCCAGGGATATCAGGGCCAGGGATATTAGGGCCAGGGATATTAGGGCCAGGGATATTAGGGCCAGGGATTTTAGGGCCAGGGATATTAGGGCCATGGATATTAGGGCCAGGGATATTAGGGCCAGGGAGATTAGGGCCAGCATTATTAAGGCCAGGGATATTAGGGCCAGGTATAATATGGCCAGGGATATTAGGGCCAGGGATATTAGGGCCAGGGATATTAGGGCCAGGGATATTAGGGCCAGGGATATTAGGGCCAGGGATATTAGGGCCAGGGATATTAGGTCCAGGGATATTAGGGCCAGGGATATTAGGGCCATGGATATTAGGGCCAGGGATATTAGGGCCAGGGATATTAGGCCAGGGATATTAGGGCCAGGGATATTAGGGCCAGGGATATTAGGGCCAGGGATATTAGGGCCAGGGATATTAGGGCCAGGGATATTAGGTCCAGGGATATTAGGGCCAGGGATATTAGGGCCATGGATATTAGGGCCAGGGATATTAGGGCCAGGGATATTAGGGCCAGGGATATTAGGGCCAGGGATATTAGGGCCAGGGATATTAGGCCCAGGGATATCAGGGCCAGGGATATTAGGGCCAGGGATATTAGGGCCATGGATATTAGGGCCAGGGATATTAGGGCCAGGGATATTAGGGCCAGGGATATTAGGGCCAGGGATATTAGGGCCAGGGATGTTAGGGCCAGGGATATTAGGGCCAGGGATATTAGGGCCAGGGATATTAGGGCCAGGGATTTTAGGGCAAGCGATATTCGGGCCAGGGATATTAGGGCCAGGGATTTTAGAGCCAGGGATATTAGGGCCAGGGATATTAGGGCCAGGGATATTAGGGCCAGGGATATTAGGGCCAGGGATATAAGGGCCAGGGATATTAGGGCCAGGGATATTAGGGCCAGGGATATAAGGGCCAGGGATATTAGGGCCAGGCATATTATGGCCAGGGATATTAGGGCCAGGGATATTAGGGCAAGGGATATTAGGGCCAGGGATATTAGGGCCAGGGATATTAGGGCCAGGGATATTAGGGCCAGGGATATTAGGGTCAGGGATATTAGGGCCAGGGAGATTAGGGCCAGCGTTATTAGGGCCAGGGATATTAGGGCCAGGGATATTATGGCCAGGGATATTAGGCCAGGGATATTAGGGCCAGGGATATTAGGGCCAGGGATATTAGGGCCAGGGATATTAGGGCCAGGGATATTAGGGCCAGGGATGTTATGGCCACGGATATTAGGGCCAGGGATATTAGGGCCAGGGATATTAGGGCCAGGGATATAAGGGCCAGGGATATTAGGGCCAGGGATATTAGGGCCAGGGATATAAGGGCCAGGGATATTAGGGCCAGGCATATTATGGCCAGAGATATTAGGGCCAGGGATATTAGGGCAAGGGATATTAGGGCCAGGCATATTATGGCCAGGGATATTAGGGCCAGGGATATTAGGGCAAGAGATATTAGGGCCAGGGATATTAGGGCCAGGGATATTAGGGCCAGAGATATTAGGGCCAGGGATATTAGGGCCAGGGATATTAGGGCCAGGGAGATTAGGGCCAGCGTTATTAGGGCCAGGGATATTAGGGCCAGGGATATTATGGCCAGGGATATTAGGCCAGGGATATTAGGGCCAGGGATATTAGGGCCAGGGATATTAGGGCCAGGGATATTAGGGCCAGGGATATTAGGGCCAGGGATGTTATGGCCACGGATATTAGGGCCAGGGATATTAGGGCCAGGGATATTAGGGCCAGGGATATAAGGGCCAGGGATATTAGGGCCAGGGATATTAGGGCCAGGGATATAAGGGCCAGGGATATTAGGGCCAGGCATATTATGGCCAGGGATATTAGGGCCAGGGATATTAGGGCAAGGGATATTAGGGCCAGGGATATTAGGGCAAGGGATATTAGGGCCAGGGATATTAGGGCCAGGGTTATTAAGGCCAGGGATATTTGGGCCAGGGATATTAGGGCCAGGGATATTAGGGCCAGGGATATTAGGGCCAGGGATATTAGGGCCAGGGATATTAGGGCCAGGGATATTAGGGCCAGGGATATTAGGGCCAGGGATATTAGGGCCAGGGATATTAGGTCCAGGGCTATTAGGGCCAGGGATATTAGGGCCAGGGATATTAGGGCCAGGGATATTAGCGCCAGGGATATTAGGGCCAGGGATATTAGGGCCAGAGATATTAGGGCCAGGGATATTAGGGCCAGGGATATTAGGGCCAGGGAGATTAGGGCCAGCGTTATTAGGGCCAGGGATATTAGGGCCAGGGATATTATGGCCAGGGATATTAGGCCAGGGATATTAGCGCCAGGGATATTAGGGCCAGGGATATTAGGGCCAGGGATATTAGGGCCAGGGATGTTATGGCCACGGATATTAGGGCCAGGGATATTAGGGCCAGGGATATTAGGGCCAGGGATATAAGGGCCAGGGATATTAGGGCCAGGGATATTAGGGCCAGGGATATAAGGGCCAGGGATATTAGGGCCAGGCATATTATGGCCAGGGATATTAGGGCCAGGGATATTAGGGCAAGGGATATTAGGGCCAGGGATATTAGGGCCAGGGATATTAGGGCCAGGGATATTAGGGCCAGGGATATTAGGGCCAGGGATATTAGGGCCAGGGATATTAGGTCCAGGGCTATTAGGGCCAGGGATATTAGGGCCAGGGATATTAGGGCCAGGGATATTAGGGCCAGGGATATTAGGGCCAGGGATAATAGGGCCAGGGATATTAGGGCCAGGGATATTAGGGCCAGGGATATTAGGGCCAGGGATATTAGGGCCAGGGATATTAGGGCCAGGGATATTAGGGCCAGGGATATTAGGTCCACGGATATTACGGCCAGGGATATTAGGGCCAAGGATATTAGGGCCAGAGATATTAGGGCCAGGGATATTAGGGCCAGGGATATTAGGGCCAGGGTTATTAGGGCCAGGGTTATTAAGGCCAGGGATATTTGGGCCAGGGATATTAGGGCCAGGGATATTAGGGCCAGGGATATTAGGGCCAGGGATATTAGGGCCAGGGATATTAGGGCCAGGGATATTAGGGCCAGGGATATTAGGGCCAGGGATTTTAGGGCAAGGGATATTAGGGCCAGGGATATTAGGGCCAGGGACATTAGTGCCAGGGATATTAGGGCCAGGGATATTAGGTCCAGGGATATTAGGGCCAGGGATATTAGGTCCAGGGATATTAGGGCCAGGGATATTAGGGCCATGGATATTAGGGCCAGGGATATTAGGGCCAGGGATATTAGGCCAGGGATATTAGGGCCAGGGATATTAGGGCCAGGGATATTAGGGCCAGGGATTATAGGGCCAGTGATATTAGGGCCTGGGATATTAGGGCCAGGGATATTAGGGCCAGGGATATTAGGGCCAGGGATATTAGGGCCAGGGATATTAGGGCCAGGGATATTAGGGCCAGGGATATTAGGGCTAGGGATATTAGGGCCAGGGATTTTAGGGCAAGGGATATTAGGGCCAGGGATATTAGGGCCAGGGATATTAGGGCCAGGGATATTAGGGCCAGGGATATTAGGGCCAGGGATATTAGGGCCAGGGATATTAGGCCCAGGGATATCAGGGCCAGGGATATTAGGGCCAGGGATATTAGGGCCAGGGATATTAGGGCCAGGGATATTAGGGCCAGGGATATTAGGGCCAGGGATATTAGGGCCAGGGATATTAGGGCCAGGGATGTTAGGGCCAGGGATATTAGGGCCAGGGATATTAGGGCCAGGGATATTAGGGCCAGGGATATTAGGGCCAGGGATTTTAGGGCAAGCGATATTCGGGCCAGGGATATTAGGGCCAGGGATTTTAGAGCCCGGGATATTAGGGCCAGGGATATTAGGGCCAGGGATATTATGGCCAGGGATATTAGGGCCAGGGATATTAGGGCCAGGGATATCAGGGCCAGGGATATCAGGGCCAGGGATATTAGGGCCAGGGATATTAGGGCCAGGGATATTAGGGCCAGCGATATTAGGGCCAGGGATATTAGGGCCAGGGATATTAGGGCCAGGGATATTAGGGCCAGGGAGATTAGGGCCAGCGTTATTAGGGCCAGGGATATTAGGGCCAGGGATATTATGGCCAGGGATATTAGGCCAGGGATATTAGGGCCAGGGATATTAGGGCCAGGGATATTAGGGCCAGGGATATTAGGGCCAGGGATATTAGGGCCAGGGATGTTATGGCCACGGATATTAGGGCCAGGGATATTAGGGCCAGGGATATTAGGGCCAGGGATATAAGGGCCAGGGATATTAGGGCCAGGGATATTAGGGCCAGGGATATAAGGGCCAGGGATATTAGGGCCAGGCATATTATGGCCAGGGATATTAGGGCCAGGGATATTAGGGCAAGGGATATTAGGGCCAGGGATATTAGGGCCAGGGATATTAGGTCCAGGGCTATTAGGGCCAGGGATATTAGGGCCAGGGATATTAGGGCCAGGGATATTAGGGCCAGGGATATTAGGGCCAGGGATAATAGGGCCAGGGATATTAGGGCCAGGGATATTAGGGCCAGGGATATTAGGGCCAGGGATATTAGGGCCAGGGATATTAGGGCCAGGGATATTAGGGCCAGGGATATTAGGTCCACGGATATTACGGCCAGGGATATTAGGGCCAAGGATATTAGGGCCAGAGATATTAGGGCCAGGGATATTAGGGCCAGGGATATTAGGGCCAGGGTTATTAGGGCCAGGGTTATTAAGGCCAGGGATATTTGGGCCAGGGATATTAGGGCCAGGGATATTAGGGCCAGGGATATTAGGGCCAGGGATATTAGGGCCAGGGATATTAGGGCCAGGGATATTAGGGCCAGGGATATTAGGGCCAGGGATTTTAGGGCAAGGGATATTAGGGCCAGGGATATTAGGGCCAGGGACATTAGTGCCAGGGATATTAGGGCCAGGGATATTAGGTCCAGGGATATTAGGGCCAGGGATATTAGGTCCAGGGATATTAGGGCCAGGGATATTAGGGCCATGGATATTAGGGCCAGGGATATTAGGGCCAGGGATATTAGGCCAGGGATATTAGGGCCAGGGATATTAGGGCCAGGGATATTAGGGCCAGGGATTATAGGGCCAGTGATATTAGGGCCTGGGATATTAGGGCCAGGGATATTAGGGCCAGGGATATTAGGGCCAGGGATATTAGGGCCAGGGATATTAGGGCCAGGGATATTAGGGCCAGGGATATTAGGGCTAGGGATATTAGGGCCAGGGATTTTAGGGCAAGGGATATTAGGGCCAGGGATATTAGGGCCAGGGATATTAGGGCCAGGGATATTAGGGCCAGGGATATTAGGGCCAGGGATATTAGGGCCAGGGATATTAGGCCCAGGGATATCAGGGCCAGGGATATTAGGGCCAGGGATATTAGGGCCAGGGATATTAGGGCCAGGGATATTAGGGCCAGGGATATTAGGGCCAGGGATATTAGGGCCAGGGATATTAGGGCCAGGGATGTTAGGGCCAGGGATATTAGGGCCAGGGATATTAGGGCCAGGGATATTAGGGCCAGGGATATTAGGGCCAGGGATTTTAGGGCAAGCGATATTCGGGCCAGGGATATTAGGGCCAGGGATTTTAGAGCCCGGGATATTAGGGCCAGGGATATTAGGGCCAGGGATATTATGGCCAGGGATATTAGGGCCAGGGATATTAGGGCCAGGGATATCAGGGCCAGGGATATCAGGGCCAGGGATATTAGGGCCAGGGATATTAGGGCCAGGGATATTAGGGCCAGCGATATTAGGGCCAGGGATATTAGGGCCAGGGATATTAGGGCCAGGGATATTAGGGCCAGGGAGATTAGGGCCAGCGTTATTAGGGCCAGGGATATTAGGGCCAGGGATATTATGGCCAGGGATATTAGGCCAGGGATATTAGGGCCAGGGATATTAGGGCCAGGGATATTAGGGCCAGGGATATTAGGGCCAGGGATATTAGGGCCAGGGATGTTATGGCCACGGATATTAGGGCCAGGGATATTAGGGCCAGGGATATTAGGGCCAGGGATATAAGGGCCAGGGATATTAGGGCCAGGGATATTAGGGCCAGGGATATAAGGGCCAGGGATATTAGGGCCAGGCATATTATGGCCAGGGATATTAGGGCCAGGGATATTAGGGCAAGGGATATTAGGGCCAGGGATATTAGGGCCAGGGATATTAGGGCCAGGGATATTAGGGCCAGGGATATTAGGACCAGGGATATTAGGGCCAGGGATAATAGGGCCAGGGATATTAGGGCCAGGGATATTAGGGCCAGGGATATTAGGGCCAGGGATATTAGGGCCAGGGATATTAGGGCCAGGGATATTAGGTCCACGGATATTACGGCCAGGGATATTAGGGCCAAGGATATTAGGGCCAGAGATATTAGGGCCAGGGATATTAGGGCCAGGGATATTAGGGCCAGGGTTATTAGGGCCAGGGTTATTAAGGCCAGGGATATTTGGGCCAGGGATATTAGGGCCAGGGATATTAGGGCCAGGGATATTAGGGCCAGGGATATTAGGGCCAGGGATATTAGGGCCAGGGATATTAGGGCCAGGGATATTAGGGCCAGGGATTTTAGGGCAAGGGATATTAGGGCCAGGGATATTAGGGCCAGGGACATTAGTGCCAGGGATATTAGGGCCAGGGATATTAGGTCCAGGGATATTAGGGCCAGGGATATTAGGTCCAGGGATATTAGGGCCAGGGATATTAGGGCCATGGATATTAGGGCCAGGGATATTAGGGCCAGGGATATTAGGCCAGGGATATTAGGGCCAGGGATATTAGGGCCAGGGATATTAGGGCCAGGGATTATAGGGCCAGGGATATTAGGGCCTGGGATATTAGGGCCAGGGATATTAGGGCCAGGGATATTAGGGCCAGGGATATTAGTGCCAGGGATATTAGGGCCAGGGATATTAGGGCCAGGGATATTAGGGCTAGGGATATTAGGGCCAGGGATTTTAGGGCAAGGGATATTAGGGCCAGGGATATTAGGGCCAGGGATATTAGGGCCAGGGATATTAGGGCCAGGGATATTAGGGCCAGGGATATTAGGGCCAGGGATATTAGGCCCAGGGATATCAGGGCCAGGGATATTAGGGCCAGGGATATTAGGGCCAGTGATATTAGGGCCAGGGATATTAGGGCCAGGGATATTAGGGCCAGGGATATTAGGGCCAGGGATATTAGGGCCAGGGATGTTAGGGCCAGGGATATTAGGGCCAGGGATATTAGGGCCAGGGATATTAGGGCCAGGGATATTAGGGCCAGGGATTTTAGGGCAAGCGATATTCGGGCCAGGGATATTAGGGCCAGGGATTTTAGAGCCAGGGATATTAGGGCCAGGGATATTAGGGCCAGGGATATTATGGCCAGGGATATTAGGGCCAGGGATATTAGGGCCAGGGATATCAGGGCCAGGGATATCAGGGCCAGGGATATTAGGGCCAGGGATATTAGGGCCAGGGATATTAGGGCCAGCGATATTAGGGCCAGGGATATTAGGGCCAGGGATATTAGGGCCAGGGATATTAGGGCCAGGGAGATTAGGGCCAGCGTTATTAGGGCCAGGGATATTAGGGCCAGGGATATTATGGCCAGGGATATTAGGCCAGGGATATTAGGGCCAGGGATATTAGGGCCAGGGATATTAGGGCCAGGGATATTAGGGCCAGGGATATTAGGGCCAGGGATGTTATGGCCACGGATATTAGGGCCAGGGATATTAGGGCCAGGGATATTAGGGCCAGGGATATAAGGGCCAGGGATATTAGGGCCAGGGATATTAGGGCCAGGGATATAAGGGCCAGGGATATTAGGGCCAGGCATATTATGGCCAGGGATATTAGGGCCAGGGATATTAGGGCAAGGGATATTAGGGCCAGGGATATTAGGGCCAGGGATATTAGGGCCAGGGATATTAGGGCCAGGGATATTAGGGCCAGGGATATTAGGGCCAGGGATATTAGGTCCAGGGCTATTAGGGCCAGGGATATTAGGGCCAGGGATATTAGGGCCAGGGATATTAGGGCCAGGGATATTAGGGCCAGGGATAATAGGGCCAGGGATATTAAGGCCAGGGATATTAGGGCCAGCGATATTAGGGACAGGGATATTAGGGCCAGGAATATTAGGGCCAGGGATATTAGAGCCAGGCATATTAGGGCCAGGGATATTAGGGCCAGGGATATTAGGGCCAGGGATATTAGGGTCAGGGATATTAGGGCCTGGGATATTAGGGCCAGGGATATTAGGGCCTGGGATATTAGGGCCAGGGATATTAGGGCCAGGGATATTAGGGCCAGGGATATTAGGGCCAGGGATATTAGGGCCAGGGATATTAGGGCTAGGGATATTAGGGCCAGGGATTTTAGGGCAAGGGATATTAGGGCCAGGGATATTAGGGCCAGGGATATTAGGGCCAGGGATATTAGGGCCAGGGATATTAGGGCCAGGGATATTAGGGCCAGGGATATTAGGCCCAGGGATATCAGGGCCAGGGATATTAGGGCCAGGGATATTAGGGCCAGGGATATTAGGGCCAGGGATATTAGGGCCAGGGATATTAGGGCCAGGGATATTAGGGCCAGGGATATTAGGGCCAGGGATGTTAGGGCCAGGGATATTAGGGCCAGGGATATTAGGGCCAGGGATATTAGGGCCAGGGATATTAGGGCCAGGGATTTTAGGGCAAGCGATATTCGGGCCAGGGATATTAGGGCCAGGGATTTTAGAGCCAGGGATATTAGGGCCAGGGATATTAGGGCCAGGGATATTATGGCCAGGGATATTAGGGCCAGGGATATTAGGGCCAGGGATATCAGGGCCAGGGATATCAGGGCCAGGGATATTAGGGCCAGGGATATTAGGCCAGGGATATTAGGGCCAGGGATATTAGGGCCAGGGATATTAGGGCCAGGGATATTAGGGCCAGGGAGATTAGGGCCAGCGTTATTAGGGCCAGGGATATTAGGGCCAGGGATATTATGGCCAGGGATATTAGGCCAGGGATATTAGGGCCAGGGATATTAGGGCCAGGGATATTAGGGCCAGGGATATTAGGGCCAGGGATATTAGGGCCAGGGATGTTATGGCCACGGATATTAGGGCCAGGGATATTAGGGCCAGGGATATTAGGGCCAGGGATATAAGGGCCAGGGATATTAGGGCCAGGGATATTAGGGCCAGGGATATAAGGGCCAGGGATATTAGGGCCAGGCATATTATGGCCAGGGATATTAGGGCCAGGGATATTAGGGCAAGGGATTTTAGGGCCAGGGATATTAGGGCCAGGGATATTAGGGCCAGGGATATTAGGGCCAGGGATATTAGGGCCAGGGATATTAGGGCCAGGGATAATAGGGCCAGGGATATTAGGGCCAGGGATATTAGGGCCAGGGATATTAGGGCCAGGGATATTAGGGCCAGGGATATTAGGGCCAGGGATATTAGGGCCAGGGATATTAGATCCACGGATATTACGGCCAGGGATATTAGGGCCAAGGATATTAGGGCCAGAGATATTAGGGCCAGGGATATTAGGGCCAGGGATATTAGGGCCAGGGTTATTAGGGCCAGGGTTATTAAGGCCAGGGATATTTGGGCCAGGGATATTAGGGCCAGGGATATTAGGGCCAGGGATATTAGGGCCAGGGATATTAGGGCCAGGGATATTAGGGCCAGGGATATTAGGGCCAGGGATATTAGGGCCAGGGATTTTAGGGCAAGGGATATTAGGGCCAGGGATATTAGGGCCAGGGACATTAGTGCCAGGGATATTAGGGCCAGGGATATTAGGTCCAGGGATATTAGGGCCAGGGATATTAGGTCCAGGGATATTAGGACCAGGGATATTAGGGCCATGGATATTAGGGCCAGGGATATTAGGGCCAGGGATATTAGGCCAGGGATATTAGGGCCAGGGATATTAGGGCCAGGGATATTAGGGCCAGGGATTATAGGGCCAGGGATATTAGGGCCTGGGATATTAGGGCCAGGGATATTAGGGCCAGGGATATTAGGGCCAGGGATATTAGGGCCAGGGATATTAGGGCCAGGGATATTAGGGCCAGGGATATTAGGGCTAGGGATATTAGGGCCAGGGATTTTAGGGCAAGGGATATTAGGGCCAGGGATATTAGGGCCAGGGATATTAGGGCCAGGGATATTAGGGCCAGGGATATTAGGGCCAGGGATATTAGGGCCAGGGATATTAGGCCCAGGGATATCAGGGCCAGGGATATTAGGGCCAGGGATATTAGGGCCAGGGATATTAGGGCCAGGGATATTAGGGCCAGGGATATTAGGGCCAGGGATATTAGGGCCAGGGATATTAGGGCCAGGGATGTTAGGGCCAGGGATATTAGGGCCAGGGATATTAGGGCCAGGGATATTAGGGCCAGGGATATTAGGGCCAGGGATTTTAGGGCAAGCGATATTCGGGCCAGGGATATTAGGGCCAGGGATTTTAGAGCCAGGGATATTAGGGCCAGGGATATTAGGGCCAGGGATATTATGGCCAGGGATATTAGGGCCAGGGATATTAGGGCCAGGGATATCAGGGCCAGGGATATCAGGGCCAGGGATATTAGGGCCAGGGATATTAGGGCCAGGGATATTAGGGCCAGCGATATTAGGGCCAGGGATATTAGGGCCAGGGATATTAGGGCCAGGGATATTAGGGCCAGGGAGATTAGGGCCAGCGTTATTAGGGCCAGGGATATTAGGGCCAGGGATATTATGGCCAGGGATATTAGGCCAGGGATATTAGGGCCAGGGATATTAGGGCCAGGGATATTAGGGCCAGGGATATTAGGGCCAGGGATATTAGGGCCAGGGATGTTATGGCCACGGATATTAGGGCCAGGGATATTAGGGCCAGGGATATTAGGGCCAGGGATATAAGGGCCAGGGATATTAGGGCCAGGGATATTAGGGCCAGGGATATAAGGGCCAGGGATATTAGGGCCAGGCATATTATGGCCAGGGATATTAGGGCCAGGGATATTAGGGCAAGGGATATTAGGGCCAGGGATATTAGGGCCAGGGATATTAGGGCCAGGGATATTAGGGCCAGGGATATTAGGGCCAGGGATATTAGGGCCAGGGATATTAGGTCCAGGGCTATTAGGGCCAGGGATATTAGGGCCAGGGATATTAGGGCCAGGGATATTAGGGCCAGGGATATTAGGGCCAGGGATAATAGGGCCAGGGATATTAAGGCCAGGGATATTAGGGCCAGCGATATTAGGGACAGGGATATTAGGGCCAGGAATATTAGGGCCAGGGATATTAGAGCCAGGCATATTAGGGCCAGGGATATTAGGGCCAGGGATATTAGGGCCAGGGATATTAGGGTCAGGGATATTAGGGCCTGGGATATTAGGGCCAGGGATATTAGGGCCAGGGATCTTAGGGCCAGGGATATTAGGGCCAGGGAAATTAGGGCCAGGGATATTAGGGCCAGGGATATTAGGGCCAGGGATTTTAGGGCAAGGGATATTAGGGCCAGGGATATTAGGGCCAGGGATATAAGGGCCAGGGATATTAGGGCCAGGGATATTAGGGCCAGGGATATTAGGGCCAGGGATATTAGGGCCAGGGATATTAGGGCCAGGGATATCAGGGCCAGGGATATAAGGGCCAGGGTATATCAGGGCCAGGGATATTAGGGCCAGGGATATTAGGGCCAGGGATATTAAGGCCAGGGATATTAGGGCCAGGGATATTAGGGCCAGGGATATTAGGGCCAGGGATATTAGGTCCAGGGATATTAGGGCCAGGGATATTAGGGCCAGGGATATTAGGGCAAGGGATTTTAGGGCAAGGAATATTAGGGCCAGGGATATTAGGGCCAGGGATATTAGAGCCAGGGATATTAGGGCCAGGGATATTAGGGCCAGGGATATTAGGGCCAGGGATATTAGGGCCAGGAATGTTAGGGCCAGGGATATCAGGGCCAGGGATATTAGGGCCAGGGATATTAGGGCCAGGGATATTAGGGCCAGGGATTTTAGGGCCAGGGATATTAGGGCCAGGGATATTAGGGCCAGGGATATTAGGGCCAGGGAGATTAGGGCCAGCATTATTAAGGCCAGGGATATTAGGGCCAGGGATAATATGGCCAGGGATATTAGGGCCAGGGATATTAGGGCCAGGGATATTAGGGCCAGGGATATTAGGGCCAGGGATATTAGGGCCAGGGATATTAGGGCCAGGGATATTAGGTCCAGGGATATTAGGGCCAGGGATATTAGAGCCATGGATATTAGGGCCAGGGATATTAGGGCCAGGGATATTAGGCCAGGGATATTAGGGCCAGGGATATTAGGGCCAGGGATATTAGGGCCAGGGATATTAGGGCCAGGGATATTAGGGCCAGGGATATTAGGTCCAGGGATATTAGGGCCAGGGATATTAGGGCCATGGATATTAGGGCCAGGGATATTAGGGCCAGGGATATTAGGGCCAGGGATATTAGGGCCAGGGATATTAGGGCCAGGGATATTAGGCCCAGGGATATCAGGGCCAGGGATATTAGGGCCAGGGATATTAGGGCCAGGGATATTAGGGCCAGGGATATTAGGGCCAGGGATATTAGGGCCAGGGATATTAGGGCCAGGGATGTTAGGGCCAGGGATATTAGGGCCAGGGATATTAGGGCCAGGGATATTAGGGCCAGGGATTTTAGGGCAAGCGATATTCGGGCCAGGGATATTAGGGCCAGGGATTTTAGAGCCAGGGATATTAGGGCCAGGGATATTAGGGCCAGGGATATTAGGGCCAGGGATATTAGGGCCAGGGATATTAGGGCCAGGGATATCAGGGCCAGGGATATCAGGGCCAGGGATATTAGGGCCAGGGATATTAGGGCCAGGGATATTAGAGCTAGGGATATTAGGGCCAGGGATATTAGGGCCAGGGATATTAGGGCCAGGGATATTAGGGCCAGGGAGATTAGGGCCAGCGTTATTAGGGCCAGGGATATTAGGGCCAGGGATATTATGGCCAGGGATATTAGACCAGGGATATTAGGGCCAGGGATATTAGGGCCAGGGATATTAGGGCCAGGGATATTAGGGCCAGGGATGTTATGGCCATGGATATTAGGGCCAGGGATTTTAGGGCCAGGGATATTAGGGCCAGGGATATAAGGGCCAGGGATATTAGGGCCAGGGATATTAGGGCCAGGGATATAAGGGCCAGGGATATTAGGGCCAGGCATATTATGGCCAGGGATATTAGGGCCAGGGATATTAGGGCAAGGGATATTAGGGCCAGGGATATTAGGGCCAGGGATATTAGGGCCAGGGATATTAGGGCCAGGGATATTAGGGCCAGGGATATTAGGGCCAGGGATATTAGGTCCAGGGCTATTAGGGCCAGGGATATTAGGGCCAGGGATATTAGGGCCAGGGATATTAGGGCCAGGGATATTAGGGCCAGGGATAATAGGGCCAGGGATATTAGGGCCAGGGATATTAGGGCCAGGGATATTAGGGCCAGGGATATTAGGGCCAGGGATATTAGGGCCAGGGATATTAGGGCCACGGATATTATGGCCAGGGATATTAGGGCCAAGGATATTAGGGCCAGAGATATTAGGGCCAGGGATATTAGGGCCAGGGATATTAGGGCCAGGGTTATTAGGGCCAGGGTTATTAAGGCCAGGGATATTAGGGCCAGGGATATTAGGGCCAGGGATATTAGGGCCAGGGATATTAGGGCCAGGGATATTAGGGCCAGGGATATTAGGGCCAGGGATATTAGGGCCAGGGATATTAGGGCCAGGGATTTTAGGGCAAGGGATATTAGGGCCAGGGATATTAGGGCCATGGATATTAGGGCCAGGGATATTAGGGCCAGGGATATTAGGCCAGGGATATTAGGGCCAGGGATATTAGGGCCTGGGATATTAGGGCCAGGGATATTAGGGCCAGGGATATTAGGGCCAGGGATATTAGGGCCACGGATATTAGGGCCAGGGATATTAGGGCCAGGGATATTAGGGCTAGGGATATTAGGGCCAGGGATTTTAGGGCAAGGGATATTAGGGCCAGGGATATTAGGGCCAGGGATATTTGGGCCAGGGATATTAGGGCCAGGGATATTAGGGCCAGGGATATTAGGGCCAGGGATATTAGGCCCAGGGATATCAGGGCCAGGGATATTAGGGCCAGGGATATTAGGGCCAGGGATATTAGGGCCAGGGATATTAGGGCCAGGGATATTAGGGCCAGGGATATTAGGGCCAGGGATATTAGGGCCAGGGATGTTAGGGCCAGGGATATTAGGGCCAGGGATATTAGGGCCAGGGATATTAGGGCCAGGGATTTTAGGGCAAGCGATATTCGGGCCAGGGATATTAGGGCCAGGGATTTTAGAGCCAGGGATATTAGGGCCAGGGATATTAGGGCCAGGGATATTATGGCCAGGGATATTAGGGCCAGGGATATCAGGGCCAGGGATATTAGGGCCAGGGATATTAGGGCCAGGGATATTAGGGCCAGGGATATTAGGGCCAGGGATATTAGGGCCAGGGATATTAGGGCCAGGGATATTAGGGCCAGGGAGATTAGGGCCAGCGTTATTAGGGCCAGGGATATTAGGGCCAGGGATATTATGGCCAGGGATATTAGGCCAGGGATATTAGGGCCAGGGATATTAGGGCCAGGGATATTAGGGCCAGGGATATTAGGGCCAGGGATATTAGGGCCAGGGATGTTATGGCCACGGATATTAGGGCCAGGGATATTAGGGCCAGGGATATTAGGGCCAGGGATATAAGGGCCAGGGATATTAGGGCCAGGGATATTAGGGCCAGGGATATAAGGGCCAGGGATATTAGGGCCAGGCATATTATGGCCAGGGATATTAGGGCCAGGGATATTAGGGCAAGGGATATTAGGGCCAGGGATATTAGGGCCAGGGATATTAGGGCCAAGGATATTAGGGCCAGGGATATTAGGGCCAGGGATATTAGGGCCAGGGATATTAGGTCCAGGGCTATTAGGGCCAGGGATATTAGGGCCAGGGATATTAGGGCCAGGGATATTAGGGCCAGGGATATTAGGGCCAGGGATAATAGGGCCAGGGATATTAAGGCCAGGGATATTAGGGCCAGCGATATTAGGGACAGGGATATTAGGGCCAGGAATATTAGGGCCAGGGATATTAGAGCCAGGCATATTAGGGCCAGGGATATTAGGGCCAGGGATATTAGGGCCAGGGATATTAGGGTCAGGGATATTAGGGCCTGGGATATTAGGGCCAGGGATATTAGGGCCAGGGATCTTAGGGCCAGGGATATTAGGGCCAGGGAAATTAGGGCCAGGGATATTAGGGCCAGGGATATTAGGGCCAGGGATTTTAGGGCAAGGGATATTAGGGCCAGGGATATTAGGGCCAGGGATATAAGGGCTAGGGATATTAGGGCCAGGGATATTAGGGCCAGGGATATTAGGGCCAGGGATATTAGGGCCAGGGATATTAGGGCCAGGGATATCAGGGCCAGGGATAATAGGGCCAGGGATATTAGGGCCAGGGATATTAGGGTGAGGGATATTATGGCCAGGGATATTAGGGCCAGCAATATTAGGGTGAGGGATATTATGGCCAGGGATATTAGGGCCAGCAATATTAGGGCCAGGGATATTAGGGCCAGGGATATTAGGGCCAGGGATATTAGGGCCAGGGATATTAGGGCAAGGGATTTTAGGGCAAGGAATATTAGGGCCAGGGATATTAGGGCCAGGGATATTAGAGCCAGGGATATTAGGGCCAGGGATATTAGGGCCAGGGATATTAGGGCCAGGGATATTAGGGCCAGGAATGTTAGGGCCAGGGATATCAGGGCCAGGGATATTAGGGCCAGGGATATTAGGGCCAGGGATATTAGGGCCAGGGATTTTAGGGCCAGGGATATTAGGGCCAGGGATATTAGGGCCAGGGATATTAGGGCCAGGGAGATTAGGGCCAGCATTATTAAGGCCAGGGATATTAGGGCCAGGGATAATATGGCCAGGGATATTAGGGCCAGGGATATTAGGGCCAGGGATATTAGGGCCAGGGATATTAGGGCCAGGGATATTAGGGCCAGGGATATTAGGGCCAGGGATATTAGGTCCAGGGATATTAGGGCCAGGGATATTAGGGCCATGGATATTAGGGCCAGGGATATTAGGGCCAGGGATATTAGGCCAGGGATATTAGGGCCAGGGATATTAGGGCCAGCGATATTAGGGCCAGGGATATTAGGGCCAGGGATATTAGGGCCAGGGATATTAGGGCCAGGGATATTAGCGCCTGGGATATTAGGGCCAGGGATATTAGGGCCAGGGATATTAGGGCCAGGGATATTAGGGCCAGGGATATTAGGGCAATGGATATTAGGGCCAGGGATATTAGGGCCAGGGATATTAGGGCTAGGGATATTAGGGCCAGGGATTTTAGGGCAAGGGATATTAGGGCCAGGGATATTAGGGCCAGGGATATTAGGGCCAGGGATATTAGGGCCAGGGATATTAGGGCCAGGGATATTAGGGCCAGGGATATTAGGCCCAGGGATATCAGGGCCAGGGATATTAGGGCCAGGGATATTAGGGCCAGGGATATTATGGCCAGGGATATTAGGGCCAGGGATATTATGGCCAGGGATATTAGGGCCAGGGATATTAGGGCCAGGGATGTTAGGGCCAGGGATATTAGGGCCAGGGATATTAGGGCCAGGGATATTAGGGCCAGGGATATTAGGGCCAGGGATTTTAGGGCAAGCGATATTCGGGCCAGGGATATTAGGGCCAGGGATTTTAGAGCCAGGGATATTAGGGCCAGGGATATTAGGGCCAGGGATATTAGGGCCAGGGATATTAGGGCCAGGGATATTAGGGCCAGGGATATCAGGGCCAGGGATATCAGGGCCAGGGATATTAGGGCCAGGGATATTAGGGCCAGGGATATTAGGGCCAGGGATATTAGGGCCAGGGATATTAGGGCTAGGGAGATTAGGGCCAGCGTTATTAGGGCCAGCGTTATTAGGGCCAGGGATATTATGGCCAGGGATATTAGGCCAGGGATATTAGGGCCAGGGATATTAGGGCCAGGGATATTAGGGCCAGGGATATTAGGGCCAGGGATATTAGGGCCAGGGATGTTATGGCCACGGATATTAGGGCCAGGGATATTAGGGCCAGGGATATTAGGGCCAGGGATATAAGGGCCAGCAATATTAGGGCCAGGGATATTAGGGCCAGGGATATAAGGGCCAGGGATATTAGGGCCAGGCATATTATGGCCAGGGATATTAGGGCCAGGGATATTAGGGCAAGGGATATTAGGGCCAGGGATATTAGGGCCAGGGATATTAGGGCCAAGGATATTAGGGGCAGGGATATTAGGGCCAGGGATATTAGGGCCAGGGATATTAGGTCCAGGGCTATTAGGGCCAGGGATATTAGGGCCAGGGATATTAGGGCCAGGGATATTAGGGCCAGGGATATTAGGGCCAGGGATATTAAGGCCAGGGATATTAGGGCCAGCGATATTAGGGACAGGGATATTAGGGCCAGGGATATTAGGGCCAGGGATATTAGAGCCAGGCATATTAGGGCCAGGGATATTAGGGCCAGGGATATTAGGGCCAGGGATATTAGGGTCAGGGATATTAGGGCCTGGGATATTAGGGCCAGGGATATTAGGGCCAGGGATCTTAGGGCCAGGGATATTAGGGCCAGGGAAATTAGGGCCAGGGATATTAGGGCCAGGGATATTAGGGCCAGGGATATTAGGGCCAGGAATGTTAGGGCCAGGGATATCAGGGCCAGGGATATTAGGGCCAGGGATATTAGGGCCAGGGATATTAGGGCCAGGGATTTTAGGGCCAGGGATATTAGGGCCAGGGATATTAGGGCCAGGGATATTAGGGCCAGGGAGATTAGGGCCAGCATTATTAGGGCCAGGGATATTAGGGCCAGGGATAATATGGCCAGGGATATTAGGGCCAGGGATATTAGGGCCAGGGATATTAGGGCCAGGGATATTAGGGCCAGGGATATTAGGGCCAGGGATATTAGGGCCAGGGATATTAGGGCCAGGGATATTAGGGCTACGGATATTAGGGCCAGGGATATTAGGGCCAGGGATATTAGGGCCAGGGATATTAGGGCCAGGGATATTAGGGCCAGGGATATTAGAGCCAGGGATATAAGGGCCAGGGATATTAGGGCCAGGCATATTATGGCCAGGGATATTAGGGCCAGGGATAATAGGGCAAGGGATATCAGGGCCAGGGAAATTAGGGCCAGGGATATTAAGGCCAGGGATATTAGGGCCAGGGATATTAGGGCCAGTTTTATTAGGGCCAGCGATATTAGGGCCAGGGATATTAGGGCCAGGGATATTAGGGCCAGGGATATTAGGGCCAGGGATAATAGGGCCAGGGATATTAGGTCCAGGGATATTAGGGCCAGGGATATTAGGGCCAGGGATATTAGGGCCAGCATTATTAGGGCCAGGGATATTAGGGCCAGGGATAATATGGCCAGGGATATTAGGGCCAGGGATATTAGGGCCAGGGATATTAGGGCCAGGGATATTAGGGCCAGGGATATTAGGGCCAGGGATATTAGGGCCAGGGATATTAGGGCCAGGGATATTAGGGCTACGGATATTAGGGCCAGGGATATTAGGGCCAGGGATATTAGGGCCAGGGATATTAGGGCCAGGGATATTAGGGCCAGGGATATTAGAGCCAGGGATATAAGGGCCAGGGATATTAGGGCCAGGCATATTATGGCCAGGGATATTAGGGCCAGGGATAATAGGGCAAGGGATATCAGGGCCAGGGAAATTAGGGCCAGGGATATTAAGGCCAGGGATATTAGGGCCAGGGATATTAGGGCCAGTTTTATTAGGGCCAGCGATATTAGGGCCAGGGATATTAGGGCCAGGGATATTAGGGCCAGGGATATTAGGGCCAGGGATAATAGGGCCAGGGATATTAGGTCCAGGGATATTAGGGCCAGGGATATTAGGGCCAGGGATATTAGGGCCAGGGATATTAGCGCCAGGGATATTAGGGCCAGGGATATTAGGGCCAGGGTTATTAGGGCCAGGGATATTAGGGCCTGGGATATTAGGGCGATGGATATTAGGGCCAGGGATATTAGGGCCAGGGATATTAGGGCCAGGGATATTAGGGACTGGGATATTAGGGCCAGGGATATTAGGGCCAGGGATATTAGGTCCATGGATATTAGGGCCAGGGATATTAGGGCCATGGATATTAGGGCCAGGGATATTAGGGCCAGGGATATTAGGCCAGGGATATTAGGGCCAGGGATATTAGGGCCAGCGATATTAGGGCCAGGGATATTAGGGCCAGGGATATTAGGGCCAGGGATATTAGGGCCAGGGATATTAGCGCCTGGGATATTAGGGCCAGGGATATTAGGGCCAGGGATATTAGGGCCAGGGATATTAGGGCCAGGGATATTAGGGCCAGGGATATTAGGGCCAGGGATATTAGGGCCAGGGATATTAGGGCTAGGGATATTAGGGCCAGGGATTTTAGGGCAAGGGATATTAGGGCCAGGGATATTAGGGCCAGGGATATTAGGGCCAGGGATATTAGGGCCAGGGATATTAGGGCCAGGGATATTAGGGCCAGGGATATTAGGCCCAGGGATATCAGGGCCAGGGATATTAGGGCCAGGGATATTAGGGCCAGGGATATTATGGCCAGGGATATTAGGGCCAGGGATATTATGGCCAGGGATATTAGGGCCAGGGATATTAGGGCCAGGGATGTTAGGGCCAGGGATATTAGGGCCAGGGATATTAGGGCCAGGGATATTAGGGCCAGGGATATTAGGGCCAGGGATTTTAGGGCAAGCGATATTCGGGCCAGGGATATTAGGGCCAGGGATTTTAGAGCCAGGGATATTAGGGCCAGGGATATTAGGGCCAGGGATATTAGGGCCAGGGATATTAGGGCCAGGGATATTAGGGCCAGGGATATCAGGGCCAGGGATATCAGGGCCAGGGATATTAGGGCCAGGGATATTAGGGCCAGGGATATTAGGGCCAGGGATATTAGGGCCAGGGATATTAGGGCTAGGGAGATTAGGGCCAGCGTTATTAGGGCCAGCGTTATTAGGGCCAGGGATATTATGGCCAGGGATATTAGGCCAGGGATATTAGGGCCAGGGATATTAGGGCCAGGGATATTAGGGCCAGGGATATTAGGGCCAGGGATATTAGGGCCAGGGATGTTATGGCCACGGATATTAGGGCCAGGGATATTAGGGCCAGGGATATTAGGGCCAGGGATATAAGGGCCAGCAATATTAGGGCCAGGGATATTAGGGCCAGGGATATAAGGGCCAGGGATATTAGGGCCAGGCATATTATGGCCAGGGATATTAGGGCCAGGGATATTAGGGCAAGGGATATTAGGGCCAGGGATATTAGGGCCAGGGATATTAGGGCCAAGGATATTAGGGGCAGGGATATTAGGGCCAGGGATATTAGGGCCAGGGATATTAGGTCCAGGGCTATTAGGGCCAGGGATATTAGGGCCAGGGATATTAGGGCCAGGGATATTAGGGCCAGGGATATTAGGGCCAGGGATATTAAGGCCAGGGATATTAGGGCCAGCGATATTAGGGACAGGGATATTAGGGCCAGGGATATTAGGGCCAGGGATATTAGAGCCAGGCATATTAGGGCCAGGGATATTAGGGCCAGGGATATTAGGGCCAGGGATATTAGGGTCAGGGATATTAGGGCCTGGGATATTAGGGCCAGGGATATTAGGGCCAGGGATCTTAGGGCCAGGGATATTAGGGCCAGGGAAATTAGGGCCAGGGATATTAGGGCCAGGGATATTAGGGCCAGGGATATTAGGGCCAGGAATGTTAGGGCCAGGGATATCAGGGCCAGGGATATTAGGGCCAGGGATATTAGGGCCAGGGATATTAGGGCCAGGGATTTTAGGGCCAGGGATATTAGGGCCAGGGATATTAGGGCCAGGGATATTAGGGCCAGGGAGATTAGGGCCAGCATTATTAGGGCCAGGGATATTAGGGCCAGGGATAATATGGCCAGGGATATTAGGGCCAGGGATATTAGGGCCAGGGATATTAGGGCCAGGGATATTAGGGCCAGGGATATTAGGGCCAGGGATATTAGGGCCAGGGATATTAGGGCCAGGCATATTATGGCCAGGGATATTAGGGCCAGCGATATTAGGGCCAGGGATATTAGGGCCAGGGATATTAGGGTGAGGGATATTATGGCCAGGGATATTAGGGCCAGCAATATTAGGGTGAGGGATATTATGGCCAGGGATATTAGGGCCAGCAATATTAGGGCCAGGGATATTAGGGCAAGGGATATTAGGGCCAGGGATATTAGGGCCAGGGATATTAGGGCCAGGGATATTAGGGCCAGGGATATTAGGGCCAGGGATATTAGCACCAGGGATATTAGGGCCAGGGATATTAGTGCCAGGGTTATTAGGGCCAGGGATATTAGGGCCAGGGATTTTAGGGCGATGGATATTAGGGCGAGGGATATTATGGCCAGGGATATTAGGGCCAGGGATAATAGGGCCAGGGATATTAGGGCCAGGGATATTAGGGCCAGGGATATTAGGGCCAGGGATATTAGGGCGAGGGATATTAGGGCCAGGGATTTTAGGGCAAGGGATATTAGGGTTAGGGATATTAGGGCCAGGGATATTAGGGCAAGGGATATCAGGGCCAGGGATATTAGGGCCAGGGATATTAAGGCCAGGGATATTAGGGCCAGGGATATTAGGGCCAGGGATATTAGGGCCAGGGATATTAGGGCCAGGGATATTAGGGCCAGGGATATTAGGGCCAGGGATATTAGGGCCAGGGATATTAGGGCCAGGGATATTAGAGCCAGGGATATTAGGCCAGGGATATTAGCGCCAGGGATATTAGGGCCAGGGATATTAGGGCCAGGGTTATAAGGGCCAGGGATATTAGGGCCAGGGATATTAGGGCAATGGATATTAGGGCCAGGGATATTAGGGCCAGGGATATTAGGGCCAGGGATATTAGGGCCAGGGATATTAGGGCCAGGGATATTAGGGCCAGGGATATTAGGGCCAGGGATATTAGGGCCAGGGATATTAGGGCCAGGGATATTAGGGCCAGGGATATTAGGGTGAGGGATATTATGGCCAGGGATATTAGGGCCAGCAATATTAGGGTGAGGGATATTATGGCCAGGGATATTAGGGCCAGCAATATTAGGGCCAGGGATATTAGGGCAAGGGATATTAGGGCCAGGGATATTAGGGCCAGGGATATTAGGGCCAGGGATATTAGGGCCAGGGATATTAGGGCCAGGGATATTAGGGCCAGGGATATTAGGGCCAGGGATATTAGCACCAGGGATATTAGGGCCAGGGATATTAGTGCCAGGGTTATTAGGGCCAGGGATATTAGGGCCAGGGATTTTAGGGCGATGGATATTAGGGCGAGGGATATTAGGGCCAGGGATATTAGGGCCAGGGATATTAGGGCCAGGGATATTAGGGCCAGGGATATTAGGGCCAGGGATATTAGGGCCAGGGATATTAGGGCCAGGGATATTAGGGCCAGGGATTTTAGGGCAAGGGATATTAGGGTCAGGGATATTAGGGCCAGGGATATTAGGGCAAGGGATATCAGGGCCAGGGATATTAGGGCCAGGGATATTAAGGCCAGGGATATTAGGGCCAGGGATATTAGGGCCAGGGATATTAGGGCCAGCGATATTAGGGCCAGGGATATTAGAGCCAGGGATATTAGGGCCAGGGATATTAGGGCCAGGGATATTAGGGCCAGGGATATTAGGTCCAGGGATATTAGGGCCAGGGATATTAGGGCCAGGGATATTAGGGCCAGGGATATTAGCGCCAGGGATATTAGGGCCAGGGATATTAGGGCCAGGGTTATAAGGGCCAGGGATATTAGGGCCAGGGATATTAGGGCAATGGATATTAGGGCCAGGGATATTAGGGCCAGGGATATTAGGGCCAGGGATATTAGGGCCAGGGATATTAGGGCCAGGGATATTAGGGCCAGGGATATTAGGGCCAGGGATATTAGGGCGAGGGATATTAGGGCCAGGGATATTAGGGCCAGGGATATTAGGGCCAGGGATATTAGCGCCAGGGATATTAGGGCCAGGGATATTAGGGTGAGGGATATTATGGCCAGGGATATTAGGGCCAGCAATATTAGGGCCAGGGATATTAGGGCCAGGCATATTATGGCCAGGGATATTAGGGCCAGGGATATTAGGGCAAGGGATATTAGGGCCAGGGATATTAGGGCCAGGGATATTAGGGCCAGGGATATTAGGGCCAGGGATATTAGGGCCAGGGATATTAGGGCCAGGGATATTAGCACCAGGGATATTAGGGCCAGGGATATTAGTGCCAGGGTTATTAGGGCCAGGGATATTAGGGCCAGGGATTTTAGGGCGATGGATATTAGGGCGAGGGATATTAGGGCCAGGGATATTAGGGCCAGGGATATTAGGGCCAGGGATATTAGGGCCAGGGATATTAGGGCCAGGGATATTAGGGCCAGGGATATTAGGGCCAGGGATATTAGGGCCAGGGATATTAGCACCAGGGATATTAGGGCCAGGGATATTAGTGCCAGGGTTATTAGGGCCAGGGATATTAGGGCGATGGATATTAGGGCGAGGGATATTAGGGCCAGGGATATTAGGGCCAGGGATATTAGGGCCAGGGATATTAGGGCCAGGGATATTAGGGCCAGGGATGTTATGGCCATGGATATTAGGGCCAGGGATTTTAGGGCCAGGGATATTAGGGCCAGGGATATTAGGGCAAGGGATATTAGGGTCAGGGATATTAGGGCCAGGGATATTAGGGCAAGGGATATGAGGGCCAGGGATATTAGGGCCAGGGATATTAAGGCCAGGGATATTAGGGCCAGGGATATTAGGGCCAGGGATATTAGGGCCAGCGATATTAGGGCCAGGGATATTAGGGCCAGGGATATTAGGGCCAGGGATATTAGGGCCAGGGATATTAGGGCCAGGGATATTAGGTCCAGAGATATTAGGGCCAGGGATATTAGGGCCAGGGATATTAGGGCCAGGGATATTAGCGCCAGGGATATTAGGGCCAGGGATATTAGGGCCAGGGTTATAAGGGCCAGGGATATTAGGGCCAGGGATATTAGGGCAATGGATATTAGGGCCAGGGATATTAGGGCCAGGGATATTAGGGCCAGGGATATTAGGGCCAGGGATATTAGGGCCAGGGATATTAGGGCCAGGGATATTAGGGCCAGGGATATTAGGGCGAGGGATATTAGGGCCAGGGATATTAGGGCCAGGGATATTAGGGCCAGGGATATTAGCGCCAGGGATATTAGGGCAAGGGATATTAGGGTGAGGGATATTATGGCCAGGGATATTAGGGCCAGCAATATTAGGGCCAGGGATATTAGGGCCA
This sequence comes from Petromyzon marinus, assembly GCF_048934315.1. NCBI lineage: Eukaryota > Metazoa > Chordata > Hyperoartia > Petromyzontiformes > Petromyzontidae > Petromyzon > Petromyzon marinus. The sequence continues at coordinate 4,545,935 of NW_027422684.1, read as the reverse complement.
GGGATATTAGGGCCAGGGATATTAGCGCCAGGGATATTAGGGCCAGGGATATTAGGGTGAGGGATATTATGGCCAGGGATATTAGGGCCAGCAATATTAGGGCCAGGGATATTAGGGCCAGGCATATTATGGCCAGGGATATTAGGGCCAGGGATATTAGGGCAAGGGATATTAGGGCCAGGGATATTAGGGCCAGGGATATTAGGGCCAGGGATATTAGGGCCAGGGATATTAGGGCCAGGGATATTAGGGCCAGGGATATTAGCACCAGGGATATTAGGGCCAGGGATATTAGTGCCAGGGTTATTAGGGCCAGGGATATTAGGGCCAGGGATTTTAGGGCGATGGATATTAGGGCGAGGGATATTAGGGCCAGGGATATTAGGGCCAGGGATATTAGGGCCAGGGATATTAGGGCCAGGGATATTAGGGCCAGGGATATTAGGGCCAGGGATATTAGGGCCAGGGATATTAGGGCCAGGGATATTAGCACCAGGGATATTAGGGCCAGGGATATTAGTGCCAGGGTTATTAGGGCCAGGGATATTAGGGCGATGGATATTAGGGCGAGGGATATTAGGGCCAGGGATATTAGGGCCAGGGATATTAGGGCCAGGGATATTAGGGCCAGGGATATTAGGGCCAGGGATGTTATGGCCATGGATATTAGGGCCAGGGATTTTAGGGCCAGGGATATTAGGGCCAGGGATATTAGGGCAAGGGATATTAGGGTCAGGGATATTAGGGCCAGGGATATTAGGGCAAGGGATATGAGGGCCAGGGATATTAGGGCCAGGGATATTAAGGCCAGGGATATTAGGGCCAGGGATATTAGGGCCAGGGATATTAGGGCCAGCGATATTAGGGCCAGGGATATTAGGGCCAGGGATATTAGGGCCAGGGATATTAGGGCCAGGGATATTAGGGCCAGGGATATTAGGTCCAGGGATATTAGGGCCAGGGATATTAGGGCCAGGGATATTAGGGCCAGGGATATTAGCGCCAGGGATATTAGGGCCAGGGATATTAGGGCCAGGGTTATAAGGGCCAGGGATATTAGGGCCAGGGATATTAGGGCAATGGATATTAGGGCCAGGGATATTAGGGCCAGGGATATTAGGGCCAGGGATATTAGGGCCAGGGATATTAGGGCCAGGGATATTAGGGCCAGGGATATTAGGGCCAGGGATATTAGGGCGAGGGATATTAGGGCCAGGGATATTAGGGCCAGGGATATTAGGGCCAGGGATATTAGCGCCAGGGATATTAGGGCAAGGGATATTAGGGTGAGGGATATTATGGCCAGGGATATTAGGGCCAGCAATATTAGTGCCAGGGATATTAGGGCCAGGCATATTATGGCCAGGGATATTAGGGCCAGGGATATTAGGGCAAGGGATATTAGGGCCAGGGATATTAGGGCCAGGGATATTAGGGCCAGGGATATTAGGGCCAGGGATATTAGGGCCAGGGATATTAGGGCCAGGGATATTAGCACCAGGGATATTAGGGCCAGGGATATTAGTGCCAGGGTTATTAGGGCCAGGGATATTAGGGCCAGGGATTTTAGGGCGATGGATATTAGGGCGAGGGATATTAGGGCCAGGGATATTAGGGCCAGGGATATTAGGGCCAGGGATATTAGGGCCAGGGATATTAGGGCCAGGGATATTAGGGCCAGGGATATTAGGGCCAGGGATTTTAGGGCAAGGGATATTAGGGTCAGGGATATTAGGGCCAGGGATATTAGGGCCAGGGATATTAGGAACAGGGATATTAGGGCCAGGGATATTAGGGCCAGGGATATTAGGGCCAGGGATATTAGGGCCAGGGATATTATGGCCAGGGATATTAGGGCCAGCGATATTAGGGCCAGGGATATTAGGGCCAGGGATATTAGGGCCAGGGATATTAGAGCCAGGGATATTACGGCCAGGGATATTAGGTCCAGGGATATTAGGGCCAGGGATATTAGATTAGGGATATTAGGGCCAGGGATATTAGGGCCAGGGATATTAGGGCCAGGGATATTAGGGCCAGCGATATTAGGGCCAGGGATATTAGGGCCAGGGATATTAGGGCCAGGGATATTAGGGTCAGGGATATTAGGGCCAGGGATATTAGGTTCAGGGATATTAGGGCCAGGGATATTAGGGCCAGGGATATTAGGGCCAGGGATATTAGCACCAGGGATATTAGGGCCAGGGATATTAGGGCCAGGGTTATTAGGGCCAGGGATATTAGGGCCAGGGATATTAGGGCGATGGATATTAGGGCCAGGGATATTAGGGCCAGGGATATTAGAGCCAGGGATATTAGGGCCAGGGATATTAGGGCCAGGAATATTAGGGCCAGGGATATTAGGGCCAGGGATATTAGGGCCAGGGATATTAGGGCCAGCGATATTAGGGCCAGGGATATTAGGGCCAGGGATATTAGGGCCAGGGATATTAGGGCCAGGGATATTAGGGCCAGGGTTATAAGGGCCAGGGATATTAGGGCCAGGGATATTAGGGCAATGGATATTAGGGCCAGGGATATTAGGGCCAGGGATATTAGGGCCAGGGATATTAGGGCCAGGGATATTAGGGCCAGGGATATTAGGGCCAGGGATATTAGGGCCAGGGATATTAGGGCCAGGGATATTAGGGCCAGGGATATTAGGGCCAGGGATATTAGGGCCAGGGATATTAGGGTGAGGGATATTTTGGCCAGGGATATTAGGGCCAGCAATATTAGGGCCAGGGATATTAGGGCCAGGCATATTATGGCCAGGGATATTAGGGCCAGGGATATTAGGGCAAGGGATATTAGGGCCAGGGATATTAGGGCCAGGGATATTAGGGCCAGGGATATTAGGGCCAGGGATATTAGTTCCAGGGATATTAGGGCCAGGGATATTAGCACCAGGGATATTAGGGCCAGGGATATTAGTGCCAGGGTTATTAGGGCCAGGGATATTAGGGCCAGGGATTTTAGGGCGATGGATATTAGGGCCAGGGATATTAGGGCCAGGGATATAAGGGGCCAGGGATATTAGGGCCAGGGATATTAGGGCCAGGGATATTAGGGCCAGGGATATTAGGGACAGGGATATTAGGGCCAGGGATTTTAGGGCAAGGGATATTAGGGTCAGGGATATTAGGGCCAGGGATATTAGGGCCAGGGATATTAGGAACAGGGATATTAGAGCCAGGGATATTAGGGCCAGCGATATTAGGGCCAGGGATATTAGGGCCAGGGATATTATGGCCAGGGATATTAGGGCCAGCGATATTAGGGCCAGGGATATTAGGGCCAGGGATATTAGAGCCAGGGATATTACGGCCAGGGATATTAGGCCCAGGGATATTAGGGCAATGGATATTAGGGCCAGGGATATTAGGGCCAGGGATATTAGGGCCAGGGATATTAGGGCCAGGGATATTAGGGCCAGGGATATTAGGGCCAGGGATATTAGGGCCAGGGATATTAGAGCCAGGGATATTACGGCCAGGGATATTAGGGCCAGGGATATTAGGGCCAGGGATATTAGATTAGGGATATTAGGGCCAGGGATATTAGGGCCAGGGATATTAGGGCCAGGGATATTAGGGCCAGCGATATTAGGGCCAGGGATATTAGGGCCAGGGATATTAGGGCCAGGGATTTTAGGGCGATGGATATTAGGGCGAGGGATATTAGGGCCAGGTATATTAGGGCCAGGGATATTAGGGCCAGGGATATTAGGGCCAGGGATATTAGGGCCAGGGATATTAGGGCCAGGGATTTTAGGGCCAGGGATTTTAGGGCAAGGGATATTAGGGTCAGGGATATTAGGGCCAGGGATATTAGGGCCAGGGATATTTTAGAACAGGGATATTAGGGCCAGGGATATTAGGGCCAGGGATATTAGGGCCAGGGATATTAGGGCCAGGGATATTATGGCCAGGGATATTAGGGCCAGCGATATTAGGGCCAGGGATATTAGGGCCAGGGATATTAGGGCCAGGGATATTAGAGCCAGGGATATTACGGCCAGGGATATTAGCGCCAGGGATATTAGGGCCAGGGATATTAGATTAGGGATATTAGGGCCAGGGATATTAGGGCCAGGGATATTAGGGCCAGGGATATTAGGGCCAGCGATATTAGGGCCAGGGATATTAGGGCCAGGGATATTAGGGCCAGGGATATTAGGGTCAGGGATATTAGGGCCAGGGATATTAGGTTCAGGGATATTAGGGCCAGGGATATTAGGGCCAGGGATATTAGGGCCAGGGATATTAGGGCCAGGGATATTAGGGCCAGGGATATTAGGGACAGGGATATTAGGGCCAGGGATTTTAGGGCAAGGGATTTTAGGGTCAGGGATATTAGGGCCAGGGATATTAGGGCCAGGGATATTAGGAACAGGGATATTAGAGCCAGGGATATTAGGGCCAGCGATATTAGGGCCAGGGATATTAGGGCCAGGGATATTATGGCCAGGGATATTAGGGCCAGCGATATTAGGGCCAGGGATATTAGGGCCAGGGATATTAGAGCCAGGGATATTACGGCCAGGGATATTAGGCCCAGGGATATTAGGCCAGGGATATTAGGGCCAGGGATATTAGGGCCAGGGATATTAGGGCCAGGGATATTAGGGCCAGGGATATTAGGGCCAGGGATATTAGAGCCAGGGATATTACGGCCAGGGATATTAGGGCCAGGGATATTAGGGCCAGGGATATTAGATTAGGGATATTAGGGCCAGGGATATTAGGGCCAGGGATATTAGGGCCAGGGATATTAGGGCCAGCGATATTAGGGCCAGGGATATTAGGGCCAGGGATATTAGGGCCAGGGATTTTAGGGCGATGGATATTAGGGCGAGGGATATTAGGGCCAGGGATATTAGGGCCAGGGATATTAGGGCCAGGGATATTAGGGCCAGGGATATTAGGGCCAGGGATATTAGGGCCAGGGATTTTAGGGCCAGGGATTTTAGGGCAAGGGATATTAGGGTCAGGGATATTAGGGCCAGGGATATTAGGGCCAGGGATATTTTAGAACAGGGATATTAGGGCCAGGGATATTAGGGCCAGGGATTTTAGGGCCAGGGATATTAGGGCCAGGGATATTATGGCCAGGGATATTAGGGCCAGCGATATTAGGGCCAGGGATATTAGGGCCAGGGATATTAGGGCCAGGGATATTAGAGCCAGGGATATTACGGCCAGGGATATTAGCGCCAGGGATATTAGGGCCAGGGATATTAGATTAGGGATATTAGGGCCAGGGATATTAGGGCCAGGGATATTAGGGCCAGGGATATTAGGGCCAGCGATATTAGGGCCAGGGATATTAGGGCCAGGGATATTAGGGCCAGGGATATTAGGGTCAGGGATATTAGGGCCAGGGATATTAGGTTCAGGGATATTAGGGCCAGGGATATTAGGGCCAGGGATATTAGGGCCAGGGATATTAGCACCAGGGATATTAGGGCCAGGGATATTAGGGCCAGGGTTATTAGGGCCAGGGATATTAGGGCCAGGGATATTAGGGCGATGGATATTAGGGCCAGGGATATTAGGGCCAGGGATATTAGAGCCAGGGATATTAGGGCCAGGGATATTAGGGCCAGGAATATTAGGGCCAGGGATATTAGGGCCAGGGATATTAGGGCCAGGGATATTAGGGCCAGCGATATTAGGGCCAGGGATATTAGGGCCAGGGATATTAGGGCCAGGGATATTAGGGCCAGGGATATTAGGGCCAGGGTTATAAGGGCCATGGATATTAGGGCCAGGGATATTAGGGCAATGGATATTAGGGCCAGGGATATTAGGGCCAGGGATATTAGGGCCAGGGATATTAGGGCCAGGGATATTAGGGCCAGGGATATTAGGGCCAGGGATATTAGGGCCAGGGATATTAGGGCCAGGGATATTAGGGCCAGGGATATTAGGGCCAGGGATATTAGGGCCAGGGATATTAGGGCCAGGGATTTTAGGGCCAGGGATTTTAGGGCAAGGGATATTAGGGTCAGGGATATTAGGGCCAGGGATATTAGGGCCAGGGATATTTTAGAACAGGGATATTAGGGCCAGGGATATTAGGGCCAGGGATATTAGGGCCAGGGATATTAGGGCCAGGGATATTATGGCCAGGGATATTAGGGCCAGCGATATTAGGGCCAGGGATATTAGGGCCAGGGATATTAGGGCCAGGGATATTAGAGCCAGGGATATTACGGCCAGGGATATTAGCGCCAGGGATATTAGGGCCAGGGATATTAGATTAGGGATATTAGGGCCAGGGATATTAGGGCCAGGGATATTAGGGCCAGGGATATTAGGGCCAGCGATATTAGGGCCAGGGATATTAGGGCCAGGGATATTAGGGCCAGGGATATTAGGGTCAGGGATATTAGGGCCAGGGATATTAGGTTCAGGGATATTAGGGCCAGGGATATTAGGGCCAGGGATATTAGGGCCAGGGATATTAGCACCAGGGATATTAGGGCCAGGGATATTAGGGCCAGGGTTATTAGGGCCAGGGATATTAGGGCCAGGGATATTAGGGCGATGGATATTAGGGCCAGGGATATTAGGGCCAGGGATATTAGAGCCAGGGATATTAGGGCCAGGGATATTAGGGCCAGGAATATTAGGGCCAGGGATATTAGGGCCAGGGATATTAGGGCCAGGGATATTAGGGCCAGCGATATTAGGGCCAGGGATATTAGGGCCAGGGATATTAGGGCCAGGGATATTAGGGCCAGGGATATTAGGGCCAGGGTTATAAGGGCCAGGGATATTAGGGCCAGGGATATTAGGGCAATGGATATTAGGGCCAGGGATATTAGGGCCAGGGATATTAGGGCCAGGGATATTAGGGCCAGGGATATTAGGGCCAGGGATATTAGGGCCAGGGATATTAGGGCCAGGGATATTAGGGCCAGGGATATTAGGGCCAGGGATATTAGGGCCAGGGATATTAGGGCCAGGGATATTAGGGTGAGGGATAATTTGGCCAGGGATATTAGGGCCAGCAATATTAGGGCCAGGGATATTAGGGCCAGGCATATTATGGCCAGGGATATTAGGGCCAGGGATATTAGGGCAAGGGATATTAGGGCCAGGGATATTAGGGCCAGGGATATTAGGGCCAGGGATATTAGGGCCAGGGATATTAGTTCCAGGGATATTAGGGCCAGGGATATTAGCACCAGGGATATTAGGGCCAGGGATATTAGTGCCAGGGTTATTAGGGCCAGGGATATTAGGGCCAGGGATTTTAGGGCGATGGATATTAGGGCCAGGGATATTAGGGCCAGGGATATAAGGGGCCAGGGATATTAGGGCCAGGGATATTAGGGCCAGGGATATTAGGGCCAGGGATATTAGGGACAGGGATATTAGGGCCAGGGATTTTAGGGCAAGGGATATTAGGGTCAGGGATATTAGGGCCAGGGATATTAGGGCCAGGGATATTAGGAACAGGGATATTAGAGCCAGGGATATTAGGGCCAGCGATATTAGGGCCAGGGATATTAGGGCCAGGGATATTATGGCCAGGGATATTAGGGCCAGCGATATTAGGGCCAGGGATATTAGGGCCAGGGATATTAGAGCCAGGGATATTACGGCCAGGGATATTAGGCCCAGGGATATTAGGGCAATGGATATTAGGGCCAGGGATATTAGGGCCAGGGATATTAGGGCCAGGGATATTAGGGCCAGGGATATTAGGGCCAGGGATATTAGGGCCAGGGATATTAGGGCCAGGGATATTAGAGCCAGGGATATTACGGCCAGGGATATTAGGGCCAGGGATATTAGGGCCAGGGATATTAGATTAGGGATATTAGGGCCAGGGATATTAGGGCCAGGGATATTAGGGCCAGGGATATTAGGGCCAGCGATATTAGGGCCAGGGATATTAGGGCCAGGGATATTAGGGCCAGGGATTTTAGGGCGATGGATATTAGGGCGAGGGATATTAGGGCCAGGGATATTAGGGCCAGGGATATTAGGGCCAGGGATATTAGGGCCAGGGATATTAGGGCCAGGGATATTAGGGCCAGGGATTTTAGGGCCAGGGTTATTAGGGCCAGGGATATTAGGGCCAGGGATATTAGGGCCAGGGATATTAGGGCCAGGGATATTAGGGCCAGGGATATTAGGGCCAGGGTTATTAGGGCCAGGGATATTAGGGCCAGGGATATTAGGGCGATGGATATTAGGGCCAGGGATATTAGGGCCAGGGATATTAGAGCCAGGGATATTAGGGCCAGGGATATTAGGGCCAGGAATATTAGGGCCAGGGATATTAGGGCCAGGGATATTAGGGCCAGGGATATTAGGGCCAGCGATATTAGGGCCAGGGATATTAGGGCCAGGGATATTAGGGCCAGGGATATTAGGGCCAGGGATATTAGGGCCAGGGTTATAAGGGCCAGGGATATTAGGGCCAGGGATATTAGGGCAATGGATATTAGGGCCAGGGATATTAGGGCCAGGGATATTAGGGCCAGGGATATTAGGGCCAGGGATATTAGGGCCAGGGATATTAGGGCCAGGGATATTAGGGCCAGGGATATTAGGGCCAGGGATATTAGGGCCAGGGATATTAGGGCCAGGGATATTAGGGCCAGGGATATTAGGGTGAGGGATATTTTGGCCAGGGATATTAGGGCCAGCAATATTAGGGCCAGGGATATTAGGGCCAGGCATATTATGGCCAGGGATATTAGGGCCAGGGATATTAGGGCAAGGGATATTAGGGCCAGGGATATTAGGGCCAGGGATATTAGGGCCAGGGATATTAGGGCCAGGGATATTAGTTCCAGGGATATTAGGGCCAGGGATATTAGCACCAGGGATATTAGGGCCAGGGATATTAGTGCCAGGGTTATTAGGGCCAGGGATATTAGGGCCAGGGATTTTAGGGCGATGGATATTAGGGCCAGGGATATTAGGGCCAGGGATATAAGGGGCCAGGGATATTAGGGCCAGGGATATTAGGGCCAGGGATATTAGGGCCAGGGATATTAGGGACAGGGATATTAGGGCCAGGGATTTTAGGGCAAGGGATATTAGGGTCAGGGATATTAGGGCCAGGGATATTAGGGCCAGGGATATTAGGAACAGGGATATTAGAGCCAGGGATATTAGGGCCAGCGATATTAGGGCCAGGGATATTAGGGCCAGGGATATTATGGCCAGGGATATTAGGGCCAGCGATATTAGGGCCAGGGATATTAGGGCCAGGGATATTAGAGCCAGGGATATTACGGCCAGGGATATTAGGCCCAGGGATATTAGGGCAATGGATATTAGGGCCAGGGATATTAGGGCCAGGGATATTAGGGCCAGGGATATTAGGGCCAGGGATATTAGGGCCAGGGATATTAGGGCCAGGGATATTAGGGCCAGGGATATTAGAGCCAGGGATATTACGGCCAGGGATATTAGGGCCAGGGATATTAGGGCCAGGGATATTAGATTAGGGATATTAGGGCCAGGGATATTAGGGCCAGGGATATTAGGGCCAGGGATATTAGGGCCAGCGATATTAGGGCCAGGGATATTAGGGCCAGGGATATTAGGGCCAGGGATTTTAGGGCGATGGATATTAGGGCGAGGGATATTAGGGCCAGGTATATTAGGGCCAGGGATATTAGGGCCAGGGATATTAGGGCCAGGGATATTAGGGCCAGGGATATTAGGGCCAGGGATTTTAGGGCCAGGGATTTTAGGGCAAGGGATATTAGGGTCAGGGATATTAGGGCCAGGGATATTAGGGCCAGGGATATTTTAGAACAGGGATATTAGGGCCAGGGATATTAGGGCCAGGGATATTAGGGCCAGGGATATTAGGGCCAGGGATATTATGGCCAGGGATATTAGGGCCAGCGATATTAGGGCCAGGGATATTAGGGCCAGGGATATTAGGGCCAGGGATATTAGAGCCAGGGATATTACGGCCAGGGATATTAGCGCCAGGGATATTAGGGCCAGGGATATTAGATTAGGGATATTAGGGCCAGGGATATTAGGGCCAGGGATATTAGGGCCAGGGATATTAGGGCCAGCGATATTAGGGCCAGGGATATTAGGGCCAGGGATATTAGGGCCAGGGATATTAGGGTCAGGGATATTAGGGCCAGGGATATTAGGTTCAGGGATATTAGGGCCAGGGATATTAGGGCCAGGGATATTAGGGCCAGGGATATTAGGGCCAGGGATATTAGGGCCAGGGATATTAGGGACAGGGATATTAGGGCCAGGGATTTTAGGGCAAGGGATTTTAGGGTCAGGGATATTAGGGCCAGGGATATTAGGGCCAGGGATATTAGGAACAGGGATATTAGAGCCAGGGATATTAGGGCCAGCGATATTAGGGCCAGGGATATTAGGGCCAGGGATATTATGGCCAGGGATATTAGGGCCAGCGATATTAGGGCCAGGGATATTAGGGCCAGGGATATTAGAGCCAGGGATATTACGGCCAGGGATATTAGGCCCAGGGATATTAGGGCAATGGATATTAGGGCCAGGGATATTAGGGCCAGGGATATTAGGGCCAGGGATATTAGGGCCAGGGATATTAGGGCCAGGGATATTAGGGCCAGGGATATTAGGGCCAGGGATATTAGAGCCAGGGATATTACGGCCAGGGATATTAGGGCCAGGGATATTAGGGCCAGGGATATTAGATTAGGGATATTAGGGCCAGGGATATTAGGGCCAGGGATATTAGGGCCAGGGATATTAGGGCCAGCGATATTAGGGCCAGGGATATTAGGGCCAGGGATATTAGGGCCAGGGATTTTAGGGCGATGGATATTAGGGCGAGGGATATTAGGGCCAGGGATATTAGGGCCAGGGATATTAGGGCCAGGGATATTAGGGCCAGGGATATTAGGGCCAGGGATATTAGGGCCAGGGATTTTAGGGCCAGGGATTTTAGGGCAAGGGATATTAGGGTCAGGGATATTAGGGCCAGGGATATTAGGGCCAGGGATATTTTAGAACAGGGATATTAGGGCCAGGGATATTAGGGCCAGGGATTTTAGGGCCAGGGATATTAGGGCCAGGGATATTATGGCCAGGGATATTAGGGCCAGCGATATTAGGGCCAGGGATATTAGGGCCAGGGATATTAGGGCCAGGGATATTAGAGCCAGGGATATTACGGCCAGGGATATTAGCGCCAGGGATATTAGGGCCAGGGATATTAGATTAGGGATATTAGGGCCAGGGATATTAGGGCCAGGGATATTAGGGCCAGGGATATTAGGGCCAGCGATATTAGGGCCAGGGATATTAGGGCCAGGGATATTAGGGCCAGGGATATTAGGGTCAGGGATATTAGGGCCAGGGATATTAGGTTCAGGGATATTAGGGCCAGGGATATTAGGGCCAGGGATATTAGGGCCAGGGATATTAGCACCAGGGATATTAGGGCCAGGGATATTAGGGCCAGGGTTATTAGGGCCAGGGATATTAGGGCCAGGGATATTAGGGCGATGGATATTAGGGCCAGGGATATTAGGGCCAGGGATATTAGAGCCAGGGATATTAGGGCCAGGGATATTAGGGCCAGGAATATTAGGGCCAGGGATATTAGGGCCAGGGATATTAGGGCCAGGGATATTAGGGCCAGCGATATTAGGGCCAGGGATATTAGGGCCAGGGATATTAGGGCCAGGGATATTAGGGCCAGGGATATTAGGGCCAGGGTTATAAGGGCCAGGGATATTAGGGCCAGGGATATTAGGGCAATGGATATTAGGGCCAGGGATATTAGGGCCAGGGATATTAGGGCCAGGGATATTAGGGCCAGGGATATTAGGGCCAGGGATATTAGGGCCAGGGATATTAGGGCCAGGGATATTAGGGCCAGGGATATTAGGGCCAGGGATATTAGGGCCAGGGATATTAGGGCCAGGGATATTAGGGCCAGGGATTTTAGGGCCAGGGATTTTAGGGCAAGGGATATTAGGGTCAGGGATATTAGGGCCAGGGATATTAGGGCCAGGGATATTTTAGAACAGGGATATTAGGGCCAGGGATATTAGGGCCAGGGATATTAGGGCCAGGGATATTAGGGCCAGGGATATTATGGCCAGGGATATTAGGGCCAGCGATATTAGGGCCAGGGATATTAGGGCCAGGGATATTAGGGCCAGGGATATTAGAGCCAGGGATATTACGGCCAGGGATATTAGCGCCAGGGATATTAGGGCCAGGGATATTAGATTAGGGATATTAGGGCCAGGGATATTAGGGCCAGGGATATTAGGGCCAGGGATATTAGGGCCAGCGATATTAGGGCCAGGGATATTAGGGCCAGGGATATTAGGGCCAGGGATATTAGGGTCAGGGATATTAGGGCCAGGGATATTAGGTTCAGGGATATTAGGGCCAGGGATATTAGGGCCAGGGATATTAGGGCCAGGGATATTAGCACCAGGGATATTAGGGCCAGGGATATTAGGGCCAGGGTTATTAGGGCCAGGGATATTAGGGCCAGGGATATTAGGGCGATGGATATTAGGGCCAGGGATATTAGGGCCAGGGATATTAGAGCCAGGGATATTAGGGCCAGGGATATTAGGGCCAGGAATATTAGGGCCAGGGATATTAGGGCCAGGGATATTAGGGCCAGGGATATTAGGGCCAGCGATATTAGGGCCAGGGATATTAGGGCCAGGGATATTAGGGCCAGGGATATTAGGGCCAGGGATATTAGGGCCAGGGTTATAAGGGCCAGGGATATTAGGGCCAGGGATATTAGGGCAATGGATATTAGGGCCAGGGATATTAGGGCCAGGGATATTAGGGCCAGGGATATTAGGGCCAGGGATATTAGGGCCAGGGATATTAGGGCCAGGGATATTAGGGCCAGGGATATTAGGGCCAGGGATATTAGGGCCAGGGATATTAGGGCCAGGGATATTAGGGCCAGGGATATTAGGGTGAGGGATAATTTGGCCAGGGATATTAGGGCCAGCAATATTAGGGCCAGGGATATTAGGGCCAGGCATATTATGGCCAGGGATATTAGGGCCAGGGATATTAGGGCAAGGGATATTAGGGCCAGGGATATTAGGGCCAGGGATATTAGGGCCAGGGATATTAGGGCCAGGGATATTAGTTCCAGGGATATTAGGGCCAGGGATATTAGCACCAGGGATATTAGGGCCAGGGATATTAGTGCCAGGGTTATTAGGGCCAGGGATATTAGGGCCAGGGATTTTAGGGCGATGGATATTAGGGCCAGGGATATTAGGGCCAGGGATATAAGGGGCCAGGGATATTAGGGCCAGGGATATTAGGGCCAGGGATATTAGGGCCAGGGATATTAGGGACAGGGATATTAGGGCCAGGGATTTTAGGGCAAGGGATATTAGGGTCAGGGATATTAGGGCCAGGGATATTAGGGCCAGGGATATTAGGAACAGGGATATTAGAGCCAGGGATATTAGGGCCAGCGATATTAGGGCCAGGGATATTAGGGCCAGGGATATTATGGCCAGGGATATTAGGGCCAGCGATATTAGGGCCAGGGATATTAGGGCCAGGGATATTAGAGCCAGGGATATTACGGCCAGGGATATTAGGCCCAGGGATATTAGGGCAATGGATATTAGGGCCAGGGATATTAGGGCCAGGGATATTAGGGCCAGGGATATTAGGGCCAGGGATATTAGGGCCAGGGATATTAGGGCCAGGGATATTAGGGCCAGGGATATTAGAGCCAGGGATATTACGGCCAGGGATATTAGGGCCAGGGATATTAGGGCCAGGGATATTAGATTAGGGATATTAGGGCCAGGGATATTAGGGCCAGGGATATTAGGGCCAGGGATATTAGGGCCAGCGATATTAGGGCCAGGGATATTAGGGCCAGGGATATTAGGGCCAGGGATTTTAGGGCGATGGATATTAGGGCGAGGGATATTAGGGCCAGGGATATTAGGGCCAGGGATATTAGGGCCAGGGATATTAGGGCCAGGGATATTAGGGCCAGGGATATTAGGGCCAGGGATTTTAGGGCCAGGGATTTTAGGGCAAGGGATATTAGGGTCAGGGATATTAGGGCCAGGGATATTAGGGCCAGGGATATTTTAGAACAGGGATATTAGGGCCAGGGATATTAGGGCCAGGGATATTAGGGCCAGGGATATTAGGGCCAGGGATATTATGGCCAGGGATATTAGGGCCAGCGATATTAGGGCCAGGGATATTAGGGCCAGGGATATTAGGGCCAGGGATATTAGAGCCAGGGATATTACGGCCAGGGATATTAGCGCCAGGGATATTAGGGCCAGGGATATTAGATTAGGGATATTAGGGCCAGGGATATTAGGGCCAGGGATATTAGGGCCAGGGATATTAGGGCCAGCGATATTAGGGCCAGGGATATTAGGGCCAGGGATATTAGGGCCAGGGATATTAGGGTCAGGGATATTAGGGCCAGGGATATTAGGTTCAGGGATATTAGGGCCAGGGATATTAGGGCCAGGGATATTAGGGCCAGGGATATTAGCACCAGGGATATTAGGGCCAGGGATATTAGGGCCAGGGTTATTAGGGCCAGGGATATTAGGGCCAGGGATATTAGGGCGATGGATATTAGGGCCAGGGATATTAGGGCCAGGGATATTAGAGCCAGGGATATTAGGGCCAGGGATATTAGGGCCAGGGATATTAGGGCCAGGGATATTAGGGCCAGGGATATTAGGGCCAGGGATATTAGGGCCAGCGATATTAGGGCCAGGGATATTAGGGCCAGGGATATTAGGGCCAGGGATATTAGGGCCAGGGTTATAAGGGCCAGGGATATTAGGGCCAGGGATATTAGGGCAATGGATATTAGGGCCAGGGATATTAGGGCCAGGGATATTAGGGCCAGGGATATTAGGGCCAGGGATTTTAGGGCCAGGGATATTAGGGCCAGGGATATTAGGGCCAGGGATATTAGGGCCAGGGATATTAGGGCCAGGGATATTAGGGCCAGGGATATTAGGGCCAGGGATATTAGGGCCAGGGATATTAGGGCCAGGGATATTAGGGTGAGGGATATTATGGCCAGGGATATTAGGGCCAGCAATATTAGGGCCAGGGATATTAGGGCCAGGCATATTATGGCCAGGGATATTAGGGCCAGGGATATTAGGGCAAGGGATATTAGGGCCAGGGATATTAGGGCCAGGGATATTAGGGCCAGGGATATTAGGGCCAGGGATATTAGGGCCAGGGATATTAGGGCCAGGGATATTAGCACCAGGGATATTAGGGCCAGGGATATTAGTGCCAGGGTTATTAGGGCCAGGGATATTAGGGCCAGGGATTTTAGGGCGATGGATATTAGGGCCAGGGATATTAGGGCCAGGGATATAAGGGGCCAGGGATATTAGGGCCAGGGATATTAGGGCCAGGGATATTAGGGCCAGGGATATTAGGGCCAGGGATATTAGGGCCAGGGATTTTAGGGCAAGCGATATTAGGGTCAGGGATATTAGGGCCAGGGATATTAGGGCCAGGGATATTAGGAACAGGGATATTAGATCCAGGGATATTAGGGCCAGCGATATTAGGGCCAGGGATATTAGGGCCAGGGATATTATGGCCAGGGATATTAGGGCCAGCGATATTAGGGCCAGGGATATTAGGGCCAGGGATATTAGAGCCAGGGATATTACGGCCAGGGATATTAGGGCCAGCGATATTAGGGCCAGGGATATTAGGGCCAGGGATATTAGGGCCAGGGATATTATGGCCAGGGATATTAGGGCCAGGGTTATAAGGGCCAGGGATATTAGGGCCAGGGATATTAGGGCAATGGATATTAGGGCCAGGGATATTAGGGCCAGGGATATTAGGGCCAGGGATATTAGGGCCAGGGATATTAGGGCCAGGGATATTAGGGCCAGGGATATTAGGGCCAGGGATATTAGGGCCAGGGATATTAGGGCCAGGGATATTAGGGCCAGGGATATTAGGGCCAGGGATATTAGGGTGAGGGATATTTTGGCCAGGGATATTAGGGCCAGCAATATTAGGGCCAGGGATATTAGGGCCAGGCATATTATGGCCAGGGATATTAGGGCCAGGGATATTAGGGCAAGGGATATTAGGGCCAGGGATATTAGGGCCAGGGATATTAGGGCCAGGGATATTAGGGCCAGGGATATTAGGTCCAGGGATATTAGGGCCAGGGATATTAGCACCAGGGATATTAGGGCCAGGGATATTAGTGCCAGGGTTATTAGGGCCAGGGATATTAGGGCCAGGGATTTTAGGGCGATGGATATTAGGGCCAGGGATATTAGGGCCAGGGATATAAGGGGCCAGGGATATTAGGGCCAGGGATATTAGGGCCAGGGATATTAGGGCCAGGGATATTAGGGACAGGGATATTAGGGCCAGGGATTTTAGGGCAAGGGATATTAGGGTCAGGGATATTAGGGCCAGGGATATTAGGGCCAGGGATATTAGGAACAGGGATATTAGAGCCAGGGATATTAAGGCCAGCGATATTAGGGCCAGGGATATTAGGGCCAGGGATATTATGGCCAGGGATATTAGGGCCAGCGATATTAGGGCCAGGGATATTAGGGCCAGGGATATTAGAGCCAGGGATATTACGGCCAGGGATATTAGGCCCAGGGATATTAGGGCAATGGATATTAGGGCCAGGGATATTAGGGCCAGGGATATTAGGGCCAGGGATATTAGGGCCAGGGATATTAGGGCCAGGGATATTAGGGCCAGGGATATTAGGGCCAGGGATATTAGAGCCAGGGATATTACGGCCAGGGATATTAGGGCCAGGGATATTAGGGCCAGGGATATTAGATTAGGGATATTAGGGCCAGGGATATTAGGGCCAGGGATATTAGGGCCAGGGATATTAGGGCCAGCGATATTAGGGCCAGGGATATTAGGGCCAGGGATATTAGGGCCAGGGATTTTAGGGCGATGGATATTAGGGCGAGGGATATTAGGGCCAGGGATATTAGGGCCAGGGATATTAGGGCCAGGGATATTAGGGCCAGGGATATTAGGGCCAGGGATATTAGGGCCAGGGATTTTAGGGCCAGGGATTTTAGGGCAAGGGATATTATGGCCAGGGATATTAGGGCCAGCGATATTAGGGCCAGGGATATTAGGGCCAGGGATATTAGGGCCAGGGATATTAGAGCCAGGGATATTACGGCCAGGGATATTAGCGCCAGGGATATTAGGGCCAGGGATATTAGATTAGGGATATTAGGGCCAGGGATATTAGGGCCAGGGATATTAGGGCCAGGGATATTAGGGCCAGCGATATTAGGGCCAGGGATATTAGGGCCAGGGATATTAGGGCCAGGGATATTAGGGTCAGGGATATTAGGGCCAGGGATATTAGGTTCAGGGATATTAGGGCCAGGGATATTAGGGCCAGGGATATTAGGGCCAGGGATATTAGCACCAGGGATATTAGGGCCAGGGATATTAGGGCCAGGGTTATTAGGGCCAGGGATATTAGGGCCAGGGATATTAGGGCGATGGATATTAGGGCCAGGGATATTAGGGCCAGGGATATTAGAGCCAGGGATATTAGGGCCAGGGATATTAGGGCCAGGGATATTAGGGCCAGGGATATTAGGGCCAGGGATATTAGGGCCAGGGATATTAGGGCCAGCGATATTAGGGCCAGGGATATTAGGGCCAGGGATATTAGGGCCAGGGATATTAGGGCCAGGGTTATAAGGGCCAGGGATATTAGGGCCAGGGATATTAGGGCAATGGATATTAGGGCCAGGGATATTAGGGCCAGGGATATTAGGGCCAGGGATATTAGGGCCAGGGATTTTAGGGCCAGGGATATTAGGGCCAGGGATATTAGGGCCAGGGATATTAGGGCCAGGGATATTAGGGCCAGGGATATTAGGGCCAGGGATATTAGGGCCAGGGATATTAGGGCCAGGGATATTAGGGTGAGGGATATTATGGCCAGGGATATTAGGGCCAGCAATATTAGGGCCAGGGATATTAGGGCCAGGCATATTATGGCCAGGGATATTAGGGCCAGGGATATTAGGGCAAGGGATATTAGGGCCAGGGATATTAGGGCCAGGGATATTAGGGCCAGGGATATTAGGGCCAGGGATATTAGGGCCAGGGATATTAGGGCCAGGGATATTAGCACCAGGGATATTAGGGCCAGGGATATTAGTGCCAGGGTTATTAGGGCCAGGGATATTAGGGCCAGGGATTTTAGGGCGATGGATATTAGGGCCAGGGATATTAGGGCCAGGGATATAAGGGGCCAGGGATATTAGGGCCAGGGATATTAGGGCCAGGGATATTAGGGCCAGGGATATTAGGGCCAGGGATATTAGGGCCAGGGATTTTAGGGCAAGGGATATTAGGGTCAGGGATATTAGGGCCAGGGATATTAGGGCCAGGGATATTAGGAACAGGGATATTAGAGCCAGGGATATTAGGGCCAGCGATATTAGGGCCAGGGATATTAGGGCCAGGGATATTATGGCCAGGGATATTAGGGCCAGCGATATTAGGGCCAGGGATATTAGGGCCAGGGATATTAGAGCCAGGGATATTACGGCCAGGGATATTAGGGCCAGGGATATTAGGGCCAGCGATATTAGGGCCAGGGATATTAGGGCCAGGGATATTAGGGCCAGGGATATTAGGGTCAGGGATATTAGGGCCAGGGATATTAGGTCCAGGGATATTAGGGCCAGGGATATTAGGGCCAGGGATATTAGGGCCAGGGATATTAGCACCAGGGATATTAGGGCCAGGGATATTAGGGCCAGGGTTATTAGGGCCAGGGATATTAGGGCCAGGGATATTAGGGCGATGGATATTAGGGCCAGGGATATTAGGGCCAGGGATATTAGGGCCAGGGATATTAGGGCCAGGGATATTAGGGCCAGGGATATTAGGGCCAGGGATATTAGGGCCAGGGATATTAGAGCCAGGGATTTTAGGGCAAGGGATATTAGGGCCAGGGATATTAGGGCCAGGGATATTAGGGCCAGGGATATTAGGGCCAGGGATATTAGGGCCAGGGATATTAGGGCCAGGGATATTAGGGCCAGGGATATTAGGGCTAGGGATATTAGGGCCAGGGATATTAGGTCCAGGGATATTAGGGCCAGGGATATTAGGGCCAGGGATATTAGGGCCAGGGATATTAGCGCCTGGGATATTAGGGCCAGGGATATTAGGGCCAGGGTTATTAGGGCCAGGGATATTAGGGCCAGGGATATTAGGGCGATGGATATTAGGGCCAGGGATATTAGGGCCAGGGATATTAGGGCCAGGGATATTAGGGCCAGGGATATTAAGGCCAGGGATATTAGGGCCAGGGATATTAGGGCCAGGGATATTAGAGCCAGGGATATTAGGGCCAGGGATATTAGGGCCAGGGATATTAGGGCCAGGGATATTAGGGCCAGGGATATTAGTGCCAGGGTTATTAGGGCCAGGGATATTAGGGCCAGGGATTTTAGGGCGATGGATATTAGGGCGAGGGATATTAGGGCCAAGGATATTAGGGCCAGGTATATTTGGGCCAGGGATATTAGGGCCAGGTGATATTAGGGCCAGGGATATTGGGGCCAGGGATATTAGGGCCAGGGATATTAGGGCCAGGGATTTTAGGGCAAGGGATATTAGGGTCAGGGATATTAGGGCCAGGGATATTAGGGCCAGGGATATTAGGAACAGGTTTATTAGGGCCAGGGATATTAGGGCCAGGGATATTAGGGCCAGGGATATTAGGGCCAGGGATATTATGGCCAGCGATATTAGGGCCAGCGATATTAGGGCCAGGGATATTAGGGCCAGGGATATTAGGGCCAGGGATATTAGAGCCAGGGATATTAGGGCCAGGGATATTAGGGCCAGGGATATTAGGGCCAGGGATATTAGATTAGGGATATTAGGGCCAGGGATATTAGGGCCAGGGATATTAGGGCCAGGGATATTAGGGCCAGCGATATTAGGGCCAGGGATATTAGGGCCAGGGATATTAGGGCAGGGATATTAGGGTCAGGGATATTAGGGCCAGGGATATTAGGTCCAGGGATATTAGGGCCAGGGATATTAGGGCCAGGGATATTAGGGCCAAGGATATTAGCGCCAGGGATATTAGGGCCAGGGATAATAGGGCCAGGGTTATTAGGGCCAGGGATATTAGGGCCAGGGATATTAGGGCGATGGATATTAGGGCCAGGGATATTAGGGCCAGGGATATTAGGGCCAGGGACATTAGGGCCAGGGATTTTAGGGCCAGGGATATTAGGGCCAGGGATATTAGGGCCAGGGATATTAGAGCCAGGGATTTTAGGCCAAGGGATATTAGGGCCAGGGATATTAGGGCCAGGGATATTAGGGCCAGGGATATTAGGGCCAGGGATATTAGGGCCAGGGATATTAGGGCCAGGGATATTATGGCCAGGGATATTAGGGCCAGCGATATTAGGGCCAGGGATATTAGGGCCAGGGATATTAGGGCCAGGGATATTAGAGCCAGGGATATTAGGGCCAGGGATATTAGGGCCAGGGATATTAGGGCCAGGGATATTAGGGCCAGGGATATTAGGGCCAGGGATATTAGGGCCAGGGATTTTAGGGCAAGGGATATTAGGGCCAGGGATATTAGGGCCAGGGATAATAGGGCCAGGGATATTAGGGCCAGGGATATTAGGGCCAGGGATATTAGGGCCAGGGATATTAGGGCCAGGGATATCAGGGCCAGGGATATTAGGGCCAGGGATATTAGGGCCAGGGATATTAGGGCCAGGGATATTAGGGCCAGGGATATTAGGGCCAGGGATATTAGGGCCAGGGATATTAGGTCCAGGGATATTAGGGCCAGGGATTTTAGGGCAAGGGATATTAGGGCCAGGGATATTACAGCCAGGGATATTAGAGCCAGGGATATTAGGGCCAGGGATATTATGGCCAGGGATATTAGGGCCAGGGATATTAGGGCCAGGGATATTAGGGCCAGGAATATTAGGGCCAGGGATATTAGGGCCGGGGATATTAGGGCCAGGGTTATGAGGGCCAGGGATATTAGGGCCAGGGATATTAGGGCGATGGATATTAGGGCCAGGGATATTAGGGCCAGGGATATTAGGGCCAGGGATATTAGGGCCAGTGATATTAGGGCCAGGGATATTAGGGCCAGGGATATTAGGGCCAGGGATATTAGGGCCAGGGATATTAGGGCCAGGGATGTTAGGGCCAGGGATATTAGGGCCAGGGATATTATGGCCAGGGATATTAGGGCGAGGGATATTATGGCCAGGGATATTAGGGCCAGCAATATTAGGGCCAGGGATATTAGGGCCAGGCATATTATGGCCAGGGATATTAGGGCCAGGGATATTTGGGCAAGGGATATTAGGGCCAGGGATATTAGGGCCATGGATATTAAGGCCAGGGATATTAGGGCCAGGGATATTAGGGCCAGGGATATTAGGGCCAGCGATATTAGGGCCAGGGATATTAGGGCCAGGGATATTAGGGCCAGGGATATTAGGGCCAGGGATATTAGGGCCAGGAATCTTAGGGCCAGGGATATTAGGGCCAGGGATATTAGGACCAGGGATATTAGCGCCAGGGATATTAGGGCCAGGGATATTAGGGCCAGGGATATTAGGGCCAGGGATATTAGGGCCAGGGATATTAGGGCCAGGTATTTTAGGGCAAGGGATATTAGGGTCAGGGATATTAGGGCCAGGGATATTAGGGCCAGGGATATTAGGGCCAGGGATATTAGGGCCAGGGATATTAGGGCCAGGGATATTAGGGCCAGGGATATTATGGCCAGGGATATTAGGGCCAGCGATATTAGGGCCAGGGATATTAGGGCCAGGGATATTAGGGCCAGGGATATTAGAGCCAGGGATATTAGGGCCAGGGATATTAGGGCCAGGGATATTAGGGCCAGGGATATTAGGACCAGGGATATTAGTGCCAGGGATATTAGGGCCAGGGATATTAGGGCCAGGGATATTAGGGCCAGCGATATTAGGGCCAGGGATATTAGGGCCAGGGATATTAGGGCCAGGGATATTAGGGCCAGGGATATTAGGGCCAGGGATATTAGGTCCAGGGATATTAGGGCCAGGGATATTAGGGCCAGGGATATTAGGGCCAGGGATATTAGCGCCAGGGATATTAGGGCCAGGGATATTAGGGCCAGGGTTATTAGGGCCAGGGATATTAGGGCCAGGGATATTAGGGCGATGGATAGTAGGGCCAGGGATATTAAGGCCAGGGATATTATGGCCAGGGATATTAGGGCCAGGGATATTAGGGCCAGGGATATTAGGGCCAGGGATATTAGGGCCAGGGATTTTAGGGCAAGGGATATTAGGGCCAGGGATATTAGGGCCAGGGATATTAGGGCCAGGGATATTAGGGCCAGGGATATTAGGGCCAGGGATATTAGGGCCAGTGATATTAGGGCCAGGGATATTAGGGCCAGGGATATTAGGGCCAGGGATATTAGAGCCAGGGATATTAGGGCCAGGGATATTAGGGCCAGGGATATTAGGGCCAGGGATATTAGGGCCAGGGATATTAGGGCCAGGGATATTAGGGCCTGGGATATTAGGGCCAGGGATATTAGGGCCAGTGATATTATGGCCAGGGATTTTAGGGCCAAGGATATTAGGGCCAGGGATTTTAAGGCAAGGGATATTAGGGCCAGGGATATTAGGGCCAGGGATATTAGGGCCAGGGATATTAGGGCCAGGGATATTAGGGCCAGGGATATTAGGGCCAGGGATATTAGGGCCAGGGATATCAGGGCCAGGGATATTAGGGCCAGCGATATTAGGGCCAGGGATATTAGGGCCAGGGATATTAGGGCAGGGATATTAGGGCCAGGGATATTAGGGCCAGGGATATTAGGGCCAGGGATATTAGGGCCAGCGATATTAGGGCCAGGGATATTAGGGCCAGGGATATTAGGGCAGGGATATTAGGGTCAGGGATATTAGGGCCAGGGATATTAGGTCCAGGGATATTAGGGCCAGGGATATTAGGGCCAGGGATATTAGGGCCAAGGATATTAGCGCCAGGGATATTAGGGCCAGGGATAATAGGGCCAGGGTTATTAGGGCCAGGGATATTAGGGCCAGGGATATTAGGGCGATGGATATTAGGGCCAGGGATATTAGGGCCAGGGATATTAGGGCCAGGGACATTAGGGCCAGGGATTTTAGGGCCAGGGATATTAGGGCCAGGGATATTAGGGCCAGGGATATTAGAGCCAGGGATTTTAGGCCAAGGGATATTAGGGCCAGGGATATTAGGGCCAGGGATATTAGGGCCAGGGATATTAGGGCCAGGGATATTAGGGCCAGGGATATTAGGGCCAGGGATATTATGGCCAGGGATATTAGGGCCAGCGATATTAGGGCCAGGGATATTAGGGCCAGGGATATTAGGGCCAGGGATATTAGAGCCAGGGATATTAGGGCCAGGGATATTAGGGCCAGGGATATTAGGGCCAGGGATATTAGGGCCAGGGATATTAGGGCCAGGGATATTAGGGCCAGGGATTTTAGGGCAAGGGATATTAGGGCCAGGGATATTAGGGCCAGGGATAATAGGGCCAGGGATATTAGGGCCAGGGATATTAGGGCCAGGGATATTAGGGCCAGGGATATTAGGGCCAGGGATATCAGGGCCAGGGATATTAGGGCCAGGGATATTAGGGCCAGGGATATTAGGGCCAGGGATATTAGGGCCAGGGATATTAGGGCCAGGGATATTAGGGCCAGGGATATTAGGTCCAGGGATATTAGGGCCAGGGATTTTAGGGCAAGGGATATTAGGGCCAGGGATATTACAGCCAGGGATATTAGAGCCAGGGATATTAGGGCCAGGGATATTAGGGCCAGGGATATTAGGGCCAGGGATATTAGGGCCAGGGATATTAGGGCCAGGGATATTAGGGCCAGGGATATTAGGGCCGGGGATATTAGGGCCAGGGTTATGAGGGCCAGGGATATTAGGGCCAGGGATATTAGGGCGATGGATATTAGGGCCAGGGATATTAGGGCCAGGGATATTAGGGCCAGGGATATTAGGGCCAGTGATATTAGGGCCAGGGATATTAGGGCCAGGGATATTAGGGCCAGGGATATTAGGGCCAGGGATATTAGGGCCAGGGATGTTAGGGCCAGGGATATTAGGGCCAGGGATATTATGGCCAGGGATATTAGGGCGAGGGATATTATGGCCAGGGATATTAGGGCCAGCAATATTAGGGCCAGGGATATTAGGGCCAGGCATATTATGGCCAGGGATATTAGGGCCAGGGATATTTGGGCAAGGGATATTAGGGCCAGGGATATTAGGGCCATGGATATTAAGGCCAGGGATATTAGGGCCAGGGATATTAGGGCCAGGGATATTAGGGCCAGCGATATTAGGGCCAGGGATATTAGGGCCAGGGATATTAGGGCCAGGGATATTAGGGCCAGGGATATTAGGGCCAGGAATCTTAGGGCCAGGGATATTAGGGCCAGGGATATTAGGACCAGGGATATTAGCGCCAGGGATATTAGGGCCAGGGATATTAGGGCCAGGGATATTAGGGCCAGGGATATTAGGGCCAGGGATATTAGGGCCAGGTATTTTAGGGCAAGGGATATTAGGGTCAGGGATATTAGGGCCAGGGATATTAGGGCCAGGGATATTAGGGCCAGGGATATTAGGGCCAGGGATATTAGGGCCAGGGATATTAGGGCCAGGGATATTATGGCCAGGGATATTAGGGCCAGCGATATTAGGGCCAGGGATATTAGGGCCAGGGATATTAGGGCCAGGGATATTAGAGCCAGGGATATTAGGGCCAGGGATATTAGGGCCAGGGATATTAGGGCCAGGGATATTAGGACCAGGGATATTAGTGCCAGGGATATTAGGGCCAGGGATATTAGGGCCAGGGATATTAGGGCCAGCGATATTAGGGCCAGGGATATTAGGGCCAGGGATATTAGGGCCAGGGATATTAGGGCCAGGGATATTAGGGCCAGGGATATTAGGTCCAGGGATATTAGGGCCAGGGATATTAGGGCCAGGGATATTAGGGCCAGGGATATTAGCGCCAGGGATATTAGGGCCAGGGATATTAGGGCCAGGGTTATTAGGGCCAGGGATATTAGGGCCAGGGATATTAGGGCGATGGATAGTAGGGCCAGGGATATTAAGGCCAGGGATATTATGGCCAGGGATATTAGGGCCAGGGATATTAGGGCCAGGGATATTAGGGCCAGGGATATTAGGGCCAGGGATTTTAGGGCAAGGGATATTAGGGCCAGGGATATTAGGGCCAGGGATATTAGGGCCAGGGATATTAGGGCCAGGGATATTAGGGCCAGGGATATTAGGGCCAGTGATATTAGGGCCAGGGATATTAGGGCCAGGGATATTAGGGCCAGGGATATTAGAGCCAGGGATATTAGGGCCAGGGATATTAGGGCCAGGGATATTAGGGCCAGGGATATTAGAGCCAGGGATATTAGGGCCAGGGATATTAGGGCCAGGGATATTAGGGCCAGGGATATTAGGGCCAGGGATATTAGGGCCAGGGATATTAGGGCCAGGGATATTAGGGCCAGGGATTTTAAGGCAAGGGATATTAGGGCCAGGGATAATAGGGCCAGGGATATTAGGGCCAGGGATATTAGGGCCAGGGATATTAGGGCCAGGGATATTAGGGCCAGGGATATCAGGGCCAGGGATATTAGGGCCAGGGATATTAGGGCCAGGGATATTAGGGCCAGGGATATTAGGGCCAGGGATATTAGGGCCAGGGATATTAGGGCCAGGGATATTAGGGCCAGGGATATTAGGGCCAGGGATATTAGGGCCAGGGATATTAGGGCCGGGGATATTAGGGCGAGGGATTTTAGGGCAAGGGATATTAGGGCCAGGGATATTAGGGCCAGGGATATTAGGGCCAGGGATATTAGGGCCAGGGATATTAGGGCCAGGGATATTAGGGCCAGGGATATTAGGGCCGGGGATATTAGGGCCAGGGTTATGAGGGCCAGGGATATTAGGGCCAGGGATATTAGGGCCAGGGATATTAGGGCCAGGGATATTAGGGCCAGGGATATTAGGGCCAGGGATATTAGGGCCAGGGAGATTAGGGCCAGCATTATTAGGGCCAGGGATATTAGGGCCAGGGATATTATGGCCAGGGATATTAGGGCCAGGGATATTAGGGCCAGGGATATTAGGGCCAGGGATATTAGGGCCAGGGATATTAGGGCCAGGGATATTAGGGCCAGGGATATTAGGGCCAGGGATATAAAGGCCACGGATATTAGGGCCAGGGATATTAGGGCGAGGGATATTAGGGCCAGGGATATTAGGGCCAGGGATATTAGGGCCAGGGATATTAAGGCCAGGGATATGAGGGCCAGGGATATTAGGGCCAGGCATATTATGGCCAGGGATATTAGGGCCAGGGATATTAGGGCCAGGGATATTAGGGCCAGGGATATTAGGGCCAGGGATATTAGGGCAAGGGATATTAGGGCCAGGGATATTAGGGCCAGGGATATTAGGGCCAGGGATATTAGGTCCAGGGATATTAGGGCCAGGGATATTAGGGCC
The DNA here is from genome assembly GCF_048934315.1 of Petromyzon marinus. Taxonomy (NCBI): domain Eukaryota; kingdom Metazoa; phylum Chordata; class Hyperoartia; order Petromyzontiformes; family Petromyzontidae; genus Petromyzon; species Petromyzon marinus. The sequence continues at coordinate 4,519,287 of NW_027422684.1, read as the reverse complement.
AGGAATATTAGGGCCAGGGATATTAGGGCCAGTGATATTAGGGCCAGGGATATTATGGCCAGGGATATTAGGGCCAGGGATATTGGGGCCAGCGATATTAGGGCCAGGGATATTAGGGCCAGGGATATTAGGGCCAGGGATATTAGAGCCAGGCATATTAGGGCCAGGGATATTAGGGCCAGGGATATTAGGGCCAGGGATATTAGGGCCAGGGATATTAGGGCCTGGGATATTAGGGCCAGGGATATTAGGGCCAGGGATATTAGGGCCAGGGATATTAGGGCCAGGGATTTTAGGGCCAGGGATATTAGGGGCAAGGATATTAGGGCCACGGATATTAGGGCCAGGGATATTAGGGCTAGGGATATAAGGGCCAGGGATATTAGGGCCAGGCATATTATGCCCAGGGATATTAGGGCCAGGGATATTAGGGCCAGGGATATTAGGGCCAGGGATATTAAGGCCGGGGATATTAGGCCCAGGGATATTAGGGCCAGGGATATTAGGGCCAGCGATGTTAGGGCCAGGGATATTAGGGCCAGGGATATTAGGGCCAGGGATATTAGGTCAGGGATATTAGGGCCAGGGATATTAGGGCCAGGGATATTAGGGCCAGGGATATTAGGGCCAGGGATATTAGGGCCAGGGATATTAGGGCCAGGGATATTAGGGCCAGGGATATTAGGGCCAGGGATATTAGGGCCAGGGATATTAGGGCCAGGGATATTAGGGCCAGGGATATTAAGGCCAGGGATATTAGGGCCAGGGATATTAGGGCCAGGGATATTAGGGCCAGGGATATTAGGGCCAGGGATATTAGGGCCAGGGATATTAGGGCCAGGGATATTAGGGCCAGGGATATTAGGGCCAGGGATATTAGCGCCAGGGATATTAGGGCCAGGGATATTAGGCCAGGGTTATTAGTGCCAGGGATATTAGGGCCAGGGATATTAGGGCGATGGATATTAGGGCCAGGGATATTAAGGCCAGGGATATTATGGCCAGGGATATTAGGGCCAGGGATATTAGGGCCAGGGATATTAGGGCCAGGGATTTTAGGGCCAGGGATTTTAGGGCCAGGGATATTAGGGCCAGGGATATTAGGGCCAGGGATTTTAGGGCAAGGGATATTAGGGCCAGGGATATTAGGACCAGGGATATTAGGGCCAGGGATATTAGGGCCAGGGATATTAGGGCCAGGGATATTAGGGCCAGGGATATTAGGGCCAGGGATATTAGGGCCAGGGATATCAGGGCCAGGGATATTAGGGCCAGGGATATTAGGGCCAGGGATATTAGGGCCAGGGATATTAGGGCCAGGGATATTAGGGCCAGGGATATTAGGGCCAGGGATATTAGGGCCAGGGATATTAGGGCCGGGGATATTAGGGCCAGGGATATTAGGGCCAGGGATATCAGGGCCAGGGATATTAGGGCCAGGGATATTAGGGCCAGGGATATTAGGGCCAGGGATATTAGGGCCAGGGATATTAGGGCCAGGGATATTAGGGCCAGGGATATTAGGGCAAGGGATATTAGGGCCAGGGATATTAGGGCCAGGGATATTAGGGCCAGGGATATTAGGTCCAGGGATATTAGGGCCAGGGATATTAGGGCCAGGGATATTAGGGCCAGGGATATTAGGGCCAGTGATATTAGGGCCAGGGATATTAGGGCCAGGGATATTAGGGCCAGGGATATTGGGGCCAGCGATATTAGGGCCAGGGATATTAGGGCCAGGGATATTAGGGCCAGGGATATTAGGGCCAGGGATATTAGGGCCTGGGATATTAGGGCCAGGGATATTAGGGCCAGGGATATTAGGGCCAGGGATATTAGAGCCAGGGATTTTAGGGCCAGGGATATTAGGGGCAAGGATATTAGGGCCACGGATATTAGGGCCAGGGATATTAGGGCTAGGGATATAAGGGCCAGGGATATTAGGGCCAGGCATATTATGCCCAGGGATATTAGGGCCAGGGATATTAGGGCCAGGGATATTAGGGCCAGGGATATTAAGGCCGGGGATATTAGGCCCAGGGATATTAGGGCCAGGGATATTAGGGCCAGCGATGTTAGGGCCAGGGATATTAGGGCCAGGGATATTAGGGCCAGGGATATTAGGGCCAGGGATATTAGGTCAGGGATATTAGGGCCAGGGATATTAGGGCCAGGGATATTAGGGCCAGGGATATTAGGGCCAGGGATATTAGGGCCAGGGATATTAGGGCCAGGGATATTAGGGCCAGGGATATTAGGGCCAGGGATATTAGGGCCAGGGATATTAGGGCCAGGGATATTAGGGCCAGGGATATTAGGGCCAGGGATATTAGCGCCAGGGATATTTGGGCCAGGGATATTAGGGCCAGGGTTATTAGTGCCAGGGATATTAGGGCCAGGGATATTAGGGCGATGGATATTAGGGCCAGGGATATGAAGGCCAGGGATATTATGGCCAGGGATATTAGGGCCAGGGATATTAGGGCCAGGGATATTAGGGCCAGGGATATTAGGGCCAGGGATTTTAGGGCCAGGGATATTAGGGCCAGGGATATTAGGGCCAGGGATATTAGGGCCAGGGATATTAGGGCCAGGGATATTAGGGCCAGCGATATTAGGGCCAGGGATATTAGGGCCAGGGATATTAGGGCCAGGGATATTAGAGCCAGGGATATTAGGGCCAGGGATATTAGGGCCAGGGATATTAGGGCCAGGGATATTAGGGCCAGGGATATTAGGGCCAGGGATATTAGGGCCAAGGATATTAGGGCCTGGGATATTAGGGCCAGGGATATTAGGGCCAGTGATATTATGGCCAGGGATTTTAGGGCCAGGGATATTAGGGCCAGGGATTTTAGGGCAAGGGATATTAGGGCCAGGGATATTAGGACCAGGGATATTAGGGCCAGGGATATTAGGGCCAGGGATATTAGGGCCAGGGATATTAGGGCCAGGGATATTAGGGCCAGGGATATTAGGGCCAGGGATATCAGGGCCAGGGATATTAGGGCCAGGGATATTAGGGCCAGGGATATTAGGGCCAGGGATATTAGGGCCAGGGATATTAGGGCCAGGGATATTAGGGCCAGGGATATTAGGGCCAGGGATTTTAGGGCCAGGGATTTTAGGGCCAGGGATATTAGGGCCAGGGATATTAGGGCCAGGGATTTTAGGGCAAGGGATATTAGGGCCAGGGATATTAGGGCCAGGGATATTAGGGCCAGGGATATTAGGGCCAGGGATATTAGGGCCAGGGATATTAGGGCCAGGGATATTAGGGCCAGGGATATTAGGGCCAGGGATATCAGGGCCAGGGATATTAGGGCCAGGGATATTAGGGCCAGGGATATTAGGGCCAGGGATATTAGGGCCAGGGATATTAGGGCCAGGGATATTAGGGCCAGGGATATTAGGGCCAGGGATATTAGGGCCGGGGATATTAGGGCCAGGGATATTAGGGCCAGGGATATCAGGGCCAGGGATATTAGGGCCAGGGATATTAGGGCCAGGGATATTAGGGCCAGGGATATTAGGGCCAGGGATATTAGGGCCAGGGATATTAGGGCCAGGGATATTAGGGCAAGGGATATTAGGGCCAGGGATATTAGGGCCAGGGATATTAGGGCCAGGGATATTAGGTCCAGGGATATTAGGGCCAGGGATATTAGGGCCAGGGATATTAGGGCCAGGGATATTAGGGCCAGTGATATTAGGGCCAGGGATATTAGGGCCAGGGATATTAGGGCCAGGGATATTGGGGCCAGCGATATTAGGGCCAGGGATATTAGGGCCAGGGATATTAGGGCCAGGGATATTAGGGCCAGGGATATTAGGGCCTGGGATATTAGGGCCAGGGATATTAGGGCCAGGGATATTAGGGCCAGGGATATTAGAGCCAGGGATTTTAGGGCCAGGGATATTAGGGGCAAGGATATTAGGGCCACGGATATTAGGGCCAGGGATATTAGGGCTAGGGATATAAGGGCCAGGGATATTAGGGCCAGGCATATTATGCCCAGGGATATTAGGGCCAGGGATATTAGGGCCAGGGATATTAGGGCCAGGGATATTAAGGCCGGGGATATTAGGCCCAGGGATATTAGGGCCAGGGATATTAGGGCCAGCGATGTTAGGGCCAGGGATATTAGGGCCAGGGATATTAGGGCCAGGGATATTAGGGCCAGGGATATTAGGTCAGGGATATTAGGGCCAGGGATATTAGGGCCAGGGATATTAGGGCCAGGGATATTAGGGCCAGGGATATTAGGGCCAGGGATATTAGGGCCAGGGATATTAGGGCCAGGGATATTAGGGCCAGGGATATTAGGGCCAGGGATATTAGGGCCAGGGATTTTAGGGCAAGGGATATTAGGGCCAGGGATATTAGGACCAGGGATATTAGGGCCAGGGATATTAGGGCCAGGGATATTAGGGCCAGGGATATTAGGGCCAGGGATATTAGGGCCAGGGATATTAGGGCCAGGGATATCAGTGCCAGGGATATTAGGGCCAGGGATATTAGGGCCAGGGATATTAGGGCCAGGGATATTAGGGCCAGGGATATTAGGGCCAGGGATATTAGGGCCAGGGATATTAGGGCCAGGGATATTAGGGCCGGGGATATTAGGGCCAGGGATATTAGGGCCAGGGATATCAGGGCCAGGGATATTAGGGCCAGGGATATTAGGGCCAGGGATATTAGGGCCAGGGATATTAGGGCCAGGGATATTAGGGCCAGGGATATTAGGGCCAGGGATATTAGGGCCAGGGAGATTAGGTCCAGCGTTATTAGGGCCAGGGATGTTAGGGCCAGGGATATTATGGCCAGGGATATTAGGGCCAGGGATATTAGGGCCAGGGATATTAGGGCCAGGGATATTAGGGCCAGGGATATTAGGGCCAGGGATATTAGGGCCAGGGATATTAGGGCCGGGGATATTAGGGCCAGGGATATTAGGGCCAGGGATATCAGGGCCAGGGATATTAGGGCCAGGGATATTAAGGCCAGGGATATTAGGGCCAGGGATATTAGGGCCAGGGATATTAGGGCCAGCGATATTAGGGCCAGGGATATTAGGGCCAGGGAGATTAGGGCCAGCGTTATTAGGGCCAGGGATATTAGGGCCAGGGATATTATGGCCAGGGATATTAGGGCCAGGGATATTAGGGCCAGGGATATTAGGGCCAGGGATATTAGGGCCAGGGATATTAGGGCCAGGGATATTAGGGCCAGGGATATTAGGGCCAGGGATATTAGGGCCAGGGATATTAGGGCCAGGGATATTAGGGCCAGGGATATTAAGGCCACGGATATTAGGGCCAGGGATATTAGGGCGAGGGATATTAGGGCCAGGGATATTAGGGCCAGGGATATTAGGGCCAGGGATATTAGGGCCAGGGATATAAGGGCCAGGGATATTGGGGCCAGGCATATTATGGCCAGGGATATTAGGGCCAGGGATATTAGGGCAAGGGATATTAGGGCCAGGGATATTAGGGCCAGGGATATTAGGGCCAGGGATATTAGGGCCAGGGATATTAGGGCCAGTGATATTAGGGCCAGGGATATTAGGGCCAGGGATATTAGGGCCAGGGATATTAGGGCCAGCGATATTAGGGCCAGGGATATTAGGGCCAGTGATATTAGGGCCAGGGATATTAGAGCCAGGCATATTAGGGCCAGGGATATTAGGGCCAGGGATATTAGGGCCAGGGATATTATGGCCAGGGATTTTAGGGCCAGGGATATTAGAGCCAGGCATATTAGGGCCAGGGATATTAGGGCCAGGGATATTAGGGCCAGGGATATTATGGCCAGGGATTTTAGGGCCAGGGATATTAGGGGCAAGGATATTAGGGCCAGGGATATTAGGGCCAGGGATATTAGGGCCAGGGATATTAGGGCCAGGGATTTTAGGGCCAGGGATATTAGGGGCAAGGATATTAGGGCCAGGGATATTAGGGCCAGGGATATTAGGGCCAGGGATATAAGGGCCAGGGATATTAGGTCCAGGGATATTAGGGCCAGGGATATTAGGGCCAGGGATATTAGGGCCAGGGATATAAGGACCAGGGATATTAGGTCCAGGGATATTAGGGCCAGGGATATTAGGGCCAGGGATATTAGGGCCAGGGATTTTAGGGCCAGGGATATTAGGGCCAGGGATATTAGGGCCAGGGATTTTAGGGCAAGGGATATTAGGGCCAGGGATATTAGGACCAGGGATATTAGGGCCAGGGATATTAGGGCCAGGGATATTAGGGCCAGGGATATTAGGGCCAGGGATATTAGGGCCAGGGATATTAGGGCCAGGGATATCAGTGCCAGGGATATTAGGGCCAGGGATATTAGGGCCAGGGATATTAGGGCCAGGGATATTAGGGCCAGGGATATTAGGGCCAGGGATATTAGGGCCAGGGATATTAGGGCCAGGGATATTAGGGCCGGGGATATTAGGGCCAGGGATATTAGGGCCAGGGATATCAGGGCCAGGGATATTAGGGCCAGGGATATTAGGGCCAGGGATATTAGGGCCAGGGATATTAGGGCCAGGGATATTAGGGCCAGGGATATTAGGGCCAGGGATATTAGGGCCAGGGAGATTAGGGCCAGCGTTATTAGGGCCAGGGATATTAGGGCCAGGGATATTATGGCCAGGGATATTAGGGCCAGGGATATTAGGGCCAGGGATATTAGGGCCAGGGATATTAGGGCCAGGGATATTAGGGCCAGGGATATTAGGGCCAGGGATATTAGGGCCAGGGATATTAGGGCCAGGGATATTAGGGCAAGGGATATTAGGGCCAGGGATATTAGGGCCAGGGATATTAGGGCCAGGGATATTAGGTCCAGGGATATTAGGGCCAGGGATATTAGGGCCAGGGATATTAGGGCCAGGGATATTAGGGCCAGTGATATTAGGGCCAGGGATATTAGGGCCAGGGATATTAGGGCCAGGGATATTGGGGCCAGCGATATTAGGGCCAGGGATATTAGGGCCAGGGATATTAGGGCCAGGGATATTAGAGCCAGGCATATTAGGGCCAGGGATATTAGGGCCAGGGATATTAGGGCCAGGGATATTAGGGCCAGGGATATTAGGGCCTGGGATATTAGGGCCAGGGATATTAGGGCCAGGGATATTAGGGCCAGGGATATTAGGGCCAGGGATTTTAGGGCCAGGGATATTAGGGGCAAGGATATTAGGGCCACGGATATTAGGGCCAGGGATATTAGGGCTAGGGATATAAGGGCCAGGGATATTAGGGCCAGGCATATTATGCCCAGGGATATTAGGGCCAGGGATATTAGGGCCAGGGATATTAGGGCCAGGGATATTAAGGCCGGGGATATTAGGCCCAGGGATATTAGGGCCAGGGATATTAGGGCCAGCGATGTTAGGGCCAGGGATATTAGGGCCAGGGATATTAGGGCCAGGGATATTAGGGCCAGGGATATTAGGTCAGGGATATTAGGGCCAGGGATATTAGGGCCAGGGATATTAGGGCCAGGGATATTAGGGCCAGGGATATTAGGGCCAGGGATATTAGGGCCAGGGATATTAGGGCCAGGGATATTAGGGCCAGGGATATTAGGGCCAGGGATATTAGGGCCAGGGATATTAGGGCCAGGGATATTAGGGCCAGGGATTTTAGGGCCAGGGATATTAGGGCCAGGAATATTAGGGCCAGGGATATTAGGGCCAGGGATATTAGGGCCAGGGATATTAGGGCCAGCGATATTAGGGCCAGGGATATTAGGGCCAGGGATATTAGGGCCAGGGATATTAGAGCCAGGGATATTAGGGCCAGGGATATTAGGGCCAGGGATATTAGGGCCAGGGATATTAGGGCCAGGGATATTAGGGCCAGGGATATTAGGGCCAGGGATATTAGGGCCTGGGATATTAGGGCCAGGGATATTAGGGCCAGTGATATTATGGCCAGGGATTTTAGGGCCAGGGATATTAGGGCCAGGGATTTTAGGGCAAGGGATATTAGGGCCAGGGATATTAGGACCAGGGATATTAGGGCCAGGGATATTAGGGCCAGGGATATTAGGGCCAGGGATATTAGGGCCAGGGATATTAGGGCCAGGGATATTAGGGCCAGGGATATCAGGGCCAGGGATATTAGGGCCAGGGATATTAGGGCCAGGGATATTAGGGCCAGGGATATTAGGGCCAGGGATATTAGGGCCAGGGATATTAGGGCCAGGGATATTAGGGCCAGGGATATTAGGGCCAGGGATATTAGGGCCAGGGATATCAGGGCCAGGGATATTAGGGCCAGGGATATTAAGGCCAGGGATATTAGGGCCAGGGATATTAGGGCCAGGGATATTAGGGCCAGGGATATTAGGGCCAGGGAGATTAGGGCCAGCGTTATTAGGGCCAGGGATATTAGGGCCAGGGATATTATGGCCAGGGATATTAGGGCCAGGGATATTAGGGCCAGGGATATTAGGGCCAGGGATATTAGGGCCAGGGATATTAGGGCCAGGGATATTAGGGCCAGGGATATTAGGGCCAGGGATATTAGGGCCAGGGATATTAGGGCCAGGGATATTAGGGCCAGGGATATTAAGGCCACGGATATTAGGGCCAGGGATATTAGGGCGAGGGATATTAGGGCCAGGGATATTAGGGCCAGGGATATTAGGGCCAGGGATATTAGGGCCAGGGATATAAGGGCCAGGGATATTGGGGCCAGGCATATTATGGCCAGGGATATTAGGGCCAGGGATATTAGGGCAAGGGATATTAGGGCCAGGGATATTAGGGCCAGGGATATTAGGGCCAGGGATATTAGGGCCAGGAATATTAGGGCCAGTGATATTAGGGCCAGGGATATTAGGGCCAGGGATATTAGGGCCAGGGATATTAGGGCCAGCGATATTAGGGCCAGGGATATTAGGGCCAGTGATATTAGGGCCAGGGATATTAGAGCCAGGCATATTAGGGCCAGGGATATTAGGGCCAGGGATATTAGGGCCAGGGATATTATGGCCAGGGATTTTAGGGCCAGGGATATTAGAGCCAGGCATATTAGGGCCAGGGATATTAGGGCCAGGGATATTAGGGCCAGGGATATTATGGCCAGGGATTTTAGGGCCAGGGATATTAGGGGCAAGGATATTAGGGCCAGGGATATTAGGGCCAGGGATATTAGGGCCAGGGATATTAGGGCCAGGGATTTTAGGGCCAGGGATATTAGGGGCAAGGATATTAGGGCCAGGGATATTAGGGCCAGGGATATTAGGGCCAGGGATATAAGGGCCAGGGATATTAGGTCCAGGGATATTAGGGCCAGGGATATTAGGGCCAGGGATATTAGGGCCAGGGATATTAGGGTCAGGGATATTAGGGCCAGGGTTATTAGTGCCAGGGATATTAGGGCCAGGGATATTAGGGCGATGGATATTAGGGCCAGGGATATTAAGGCCAGGGATATTATGGCCAGGAATATTAGGGCCAGGGATATTAGGGCCAGGGATATTAGGGCCAGGGATATTAGGGCCAGGGATATTAGGGCCAGGGATTTTAGGGCAAGGGATATTAGGGCCAGGGATATTAGGGCCAGGGATATTAGGGCCAGGGATATTAGGGCCAGGGATATTAGGGCCAGGGATATTAGGGCCAGGGATATTAGGGCCAGGGATATTAGGGCCAGGGATATAAGGGCCAGGGATATTGGGGCCAGGCATATTATGGCCAGGGATATTAGGGCCAGGGATATTAGGGCAAGGGATATTAGGGCCAGGGATATTAGGGCCAGGGATATTAGGGCCAGGGATATTAGGGCCAGGGATATTAGGGCCAGTGATATTAGGGCCAGGGATATTAGGGCCAGGGATATTAGGGCCAGGGATATTAGGGCCAGCGATATTAGGGCCAGGGATATTAGGGCCAGTGATATTAGGGCCAGGGATATTAGAGCCAGGCATATTAGGGCCAGGGATATTAGGGCCAGGGATATTAGGGCCAGGGATATTATGGCCAGGGATTTTAGGGCCAGGGATATTAGAGCCAGGCATATTAGGGCCAGGGATATTAGGGCCAGGGATATTAGGGCCAGGGATATTATGGCCAGGGATTTTAGGGCCAGGGATATTAGGGGCAAGGATATTAGGGCCAGGGATATTAGGGCCAGGGATATTAGGGCCAGGGATATTAGGGCCAGGGATTTTAGGGCCAGGGATATTAGGGGCAAGGATATTAGGGCCAGGGATATTAGGGCCAGGGATATTAGGGCCAGGGATATAAGGGCCAGGGATATTAGGTCCAGGGATATTAGGGCCAGGGATATTAGGGCCAGGGATATTAGGGCCAGGGATATAAGGGCCAGGGATATTAGGTCCAGGGATATTAGGGCCAGGGATATTAGGGCCAGGGATATTAGGGCCAGGGATTTTAGGGCCAGGGATATTAGGGCCAGGGATATTAGGGCCAGGGATTTTAGGGCAAGGGATATTAGGGCCAGGGATATTAGGACCAGGGATATTAGGGCCAGGGATATTAGGGCCAGGGATATTAGGGCCAGGGATATTAGGGCCAGGGATATTAGGGCCAGGGATATTAGGGCCAGGGATATCAGTGCCAGGGATATTAGGGCCAGGGATATTAGGGCCAGGGATATTAGGGCCAGGGATATTAGGGCCAGGGATATTAGGGCCAGGGATATTAGGGCCAGGGATATTAGGGCCAGGGATATTAGGGCCGGGGATATTAGGGCCAGGGATATTAGGGCCAGGGATATCAGGGCCAGGGATATTAGGGCCAGGGATATTAGGGCCAGGGATATTAGGGCCAGGGATATTAGGGCCAGGGATATTAGGGCCAGGGATATTAGGGCCAGGGATATTAGGGCCAGGGAGATTAGGGCCAGCGTTATTAGGGCCAGGGATATTAGGGCCAGGGATATTATGGCCAGGGATATTAGGGCCAGGGATATTAGGGCCAGGGATATTAGGGCCAGGGATATTAGGGCCAGGGATATTAGGGCCAGGGATATTAGGGCCAGGGATATTAGGGCCAGGGATATTAGGGCCAGGGATATTAGGGCAAGGGATATTAGGGCCAGGGATATTAGGGCCAGGGATATTAGGGCCAGGGATATTAGGTCCAGGGATATTAGGGCCAGGGATATTAGGGCCAGGGATATTAGGGCCAGGGATATTAGGGCCAGTGATATTAGGGCCAGGGATATTAGGGCCAGGGATATTAGGGCCAGGGATATTGGGGCCAGCGATATTAGGGCCAGGGATATTAGGGCCAGGGATATTAGGGCCAGGGATATTAGAGCCAGGCATATTAGGGCCAGGGATATTAGGGCCAGGGATATTAGGGCCAGGGATATTAGGGCCAGGGATATTAGGGCCTGGGATATTAGGGCCAGGGATATTAGGGCCAGGGATATTAGGGCCAGGGATATTAGGGCCAGGGATTTTAGGGCCAGGGATATTAGGGGCAAGGATATTAGGGCCACGGATATTAGGGCCAGGGATATTAGGGCTAGGGATATAAGGGCCAGGGATATTAGGGCCAGGCATATTATGCCCAGGGATATTAGGGCCAGGGATATTAGGGCCAGGGATATTAGGGCCAGGGATATTAAGGCCGGGGATATTAGGCCCAGGGATATTAGGGCCAGGGATATTAGGGCCAGCGATGTTAGGGCCAGGGATATTAGGGCCAGGGATATTAGGGCCAGGGATATTAGGGCCAGGGATATTAGGTCAGGGATATTAGGGCCAGGGATATTAGGGCCAGGGATATTAGGGCCAGGGATATTAGGGCCAGGGATATTAGGGCCAGGGATATTAGGGCCAGGGATATTAGGGCCAGGGATATTAGGGCCAGGGATATTAGGGCCAGGGATATTAGGGCCAGGGATATTAGGGCCAGGGATTTTAGGGCCAGGGATATTAGGGCCAGGGATATTAGGGCCAGGGATATTAGGGCCAGGGATATTAGGGCCAGGGATATTAGGGCCAGCGATATTAGGGCCAGGGATATTAGGGCCAGGGATATTAGGGCCAGGGATATTAGAGCCAGGGATATTAGGGCCAGGGATATTAGGGCCAGGGATATTAGGGCCAGGGATATTAGGGCCAGGGATATTAGGGCCAGGGATATTAGGGCCAGGGATATTAGGGCCTGGGATATTAGGGCCAGGGATATTAGGGCCAGTGATATTATGGCCAGGGATTTTAGGGCCAGGGATATTAGGGCCAGGGATTTTAGGGCAAGGGATATTAGGGCCAGGGATATTAGGACCAGGGATATTAGGGCCAGGGATATTAGGGCCAGGGATTTTAGGGCCAGGGATATTAGGGCCAGGGATATTAGGGCCAGGGATATTAGGGCCAGGGATATCAGGGCCAGGGATATTAGGGCCAGGGATATTAGGGCCAGGGATATTAGGGCCAGGGATATTAGGGCCAGGGATATTAGGGCCAGGGATATTAGGGCCAGGGATATTAGGGCCAGGGATATTAGGGCCGGGGATATTAGGGCCAGGGATATTAGGGCCAGGGATATCAGGGCCAGGGATATTAGGGCCAGGGATATTAAGGCCAGGGATATTAGGGCCAGGGATATTAGGGCCAGGGATATTAGGGCCAGGGATATTAGGGCCAGGGAGATTAGGGCCAGCGTTATTAGGGCCAGGGATATTAGGGCCAGGGATATTATGGCCAGGGATATTAGGGCCAGGGATATTAGGGCCAGGGATATTAGGGCCAGGGATATTAGGGCCAGGGATATTAGGGCCAGGGATATTAGGGCCAGGGATATTAGGGCCAGGGATATTAGGGCCAGGGATATTAGGGCCAGGGATATTAGGGCCAGGGATATTAAGGCCACGGATATTAGGGCCAGGGATATTAGGGCGAGGGATATTAGGGCCAGGGATATTAGGGCCAGGGATATTAGGGCCAGGGATATTAGGGCCAGGGATATAAGGGCCAGGGATATTGGGGCCAGGCATATTATGGCCAGGGATATTAGGGCCAGGGATATTAGGGCAAGGGATATTAGGGCCAGGGATATTAGGGCCAGGGATATTAGGGCCAGGGATATTAGGGCCAGGAATATTAGGGCCAGTGATATTAGGGCCAGGGATATTAGGGCCAGGGATATTAGGGCCAGGGATATTAGGGCCAGCGATATTAGGGCCAGGGATATTAGGGCCAGTGATATTAGGGCCAGGGATATTAGAGCCAGGCATATTAGGGCCAGGGATATTAGGGCCAGGGATATTAGGGCCAGGGATATTATGGCCAGGGATTTTAGGGCCAGGGATATTAGAGCCAGGCATATTAGGGCCAGGGATATTAGGGCCAGGGATATTAGGGCCAGGGATATTATGGCCAGGGATTTTAGGGCCAGGGATATTAGGGGCAAGGATATTAGGGCCAGGGATATTAGGGCCAGGGATATTAGGGCCAGGGATATTAGGGCCAGGGATTTTAGGGCCAGGGATATTAGGGGCAAGGATATTAGGGCCAGGGATATTAGGGCCAGGGATATTAGGGCCAGGGATATAAGGGCCAGGGATATTAGGTCCAGGGATATTAGGGCCAGGGATATTAGGGCCAGGGATATTAGGGCCAGGGATATTAGGGCCAGGGATATTAGGGCCAGGGTTATTAGTGCCAGGGATATTAGGGCCAGGGATATTAGGGCGATGGATATTAGGGCCAGGGATATTAAGGCCAGGGATATTATGGCCAGGGATATTAGGGCCAGGGATATTAGGGCCAGGGATATTAGGGCCAGGGATATTAGGGCCAGGGATATTAGGGCCAGGGATTTTAGGGCAAGGGATATTAGGGCCAGGGATATTAGGGCCAGGGATATTAGGGCCAGGGATATTAGGGCCAGGGATATTAGGGCCAGGGATATTAGGGCCAGGGATATTAGGGCCAGCGATATTAGGGCCAGGGATATTAGGGCCAGGGATATTAGGGCCAGGGATATTAGAGCCAGGGATATTAGGGCCAGGGATATTAGGGCCAGGGATATTAGGGCCAGGGATATTAGGGCCAGGGATATTAGGGCCAGGGATATTAGGGCCAGGGATATTAGGGCCTGGGATATTAGGGCCAGGGATATTAGGGCCAGTGATATTATGGCCAGGGATTTTAGGGCCAGGGATATTAGGGCCAGGGATTTTAGGGCAAGGGATATTAGGGCCAGGGATATTAGGGCCAGGGATATTAGGGCCAGGGATATTAGGGCCAGGGATATTAGGGCCAGGGATATTAGGGCCAGGGATATTAGGGCCAGGGATATTAGGGCCAGGGATATCAGGGCCAGGGATATTAGGGCCAGGGATATTAGGGCCAGGGATATTAGGGCCAGGGATATTAGGGCCAGGGATATTAGGGCCAGGGATATTAGGGCCAGGGATATTAGGGCCAGGGATATTAGGGCCAGGGATATTAGGGCCCGGGATATCAGGGCCAGGGATATCAGGGCCAGGGATATTAGGGCCAGGGATATTAGGGCCAGGGATATTAGGGCCAGGGATATTAGGGCCAGGGATATTAGGGCCAGGGATATTAGGGCCAGGGATATTAGGGCCAGGGAGATTAGGGCCAGCGTTATTAGGGCCAGGGATATTAGGGCCAGGGATATTATGGCCAGGGATATTAGGGCCAGGGATATTAGGGCCAGGGATATTAGGGCCAGGGATATTAGGGCCAGGGATATTAGGGCCAGGGATATTAGGGCCAGGGATATTAGGGCCAGGGATATTAGGGCCAGGGATATTAGGGCCAGGGATATTAGGGCCAGGGATATTAGGGCCAGGGATATTAAGGCCACGGATATTAGGGCCAGGGATATTAGGGCGAGGGATATTAGGGCCAGGGATATTAGGGCCAGGGATATTAGGGCCAGGGATATTAGGGCCAGGGATATAAGGGCCAGGGATATTAGGGCCAGGCATATTATGGCCAGGGATATTAGGGCCAGGGATATTAGGGCAAGGGATATTAGGGCCAGGGATATTAGGGCCAGGGATATTAGGGCCAGGGATATTAGGGCCAGGGATATTAGGGCCAGTGATATTAGGGCCAGGGATATTAGGGCCAGGGATATTAGGGCCAGGGATATTAGGGCCAGCGATATTAGGGCCAGGGATATTAGGGCCAGGGATATTAGAGCCAGGCATATTAGGGTCAGGGATATTAGGGCCAGGGATATTAGGGCCAGGGATATTATGGCCAGGGATTTTAGGGCCAGGGATATTAGAGCCAGGCATATTAGGGCCAGGGATATTAGGGCCAGGGATATTAGGGCCAGGGATATTATGGCCAGGGATTTTAGGGCCAGGGATATTAGGGGCAAGGATATTAGGGCCAGGGATATTAGGGCCAGGGATATTAGGGCCAGGGATATTAGGGCCAGGGATTTTAGGGCCAGGGATATTAGGGGCAAGGATATTAGGGCCAGGGATATTAGGGCCAGGGATATTAGGGCCAGGGATATAAGGGCCAGGGATATTAGGGCCAGGGATATTAGGGCCAGGGATATTAGTGCCAGGGATATTAGGGCCAGGGATATTAGGGCCAGGGATATTAGGGCCAGGGATATTAGGGCCAGGGATATTAGGGCCAGGGATATTAGGGCCAGGGATATTAGGGCCAGTGATATTATGGCCAAGGATTTTAGGGCCAGGGATATTAGGGCCAGGGATTTTAGGGCAAGGGATATTAGGGCCAGGGATATTAGGGCCAGGGATATTAGGGCCAGGGATATTAGGGCCAGGGATATTAGGGCCAGGGATATTAGGGCCAGGGATATTAGGGCCAGGGATATTAGGGCCAGGGATATCAGGGCCAGGGATATTAGGGCCAGGGATATTAGGGCCAGGGATATTAGGGCCAGGGATATTAGGGCCAGGGATATTAGGGCCAGGGATATTAGGGCCAGGGATATTAGGGCCAGGGATATTAGGGCCAGGGATATTAGGGCCAGGGATATTAGGGCTGGGGATATTAGGGCCAGGGATTTTAGGGCAAGGGATATTAGGGCCAGGGATATTAGGGCCAGGGATATTAGAGCCAGGGATATTAGGGCCAGGGATATTAGGGCCAGGGATATTAGGGCCAGGGATATTAGGGCAAGGTATATCAGGGCCAGGGATATCAGGGCCAGGGATATTAGGGCCAGGGATATTAGGGCCAGGGATATTAGGGCCAGGGATATTAGGGCCAGGGATATTAGGGCCAGGGATATTAGGGCCAGGGATATTAGGGCCAGCGTTATTAGGGCCAGGGATATTAGGGCCAGGGATATTATGGCCAGGGATATTAGGGCCAGGGATATTAGGGCCAGGGATATTAGGGCCAGGGATATTAGGGCCAGGGATATTAGGGCCAGGGATATTAGGGCCAGGGATATTAGGGCCAGGGATATTAAGGCCACGGATATTAGGGCCAGGGATATTAGGGCAAGGGATATTAGGGCCAGGGATATTAGGGCCAGGGATATTAGGGCCAGGGATATTAAGGCCAGGTATATAAGGGCCAGGGATATTAGGGCCAGGCATATTATGGCCAGGGATATTAGGGCCAGGGATATTAGGGCAAGGGATATTAGGGCCAGGGATATTAGGGCCAGGGATATTAGGGCAAGGGATATTAGGGCCAGGAATATTAGGGCCAGGGATATTAGGGCCAGGGATATTAGGTCCAGGGATATTAGGGCCAGGGATATTAGGGCCAGGGATATTAGGGCCAGGGATATTAGGGCCAGTGATATTAGGGCCAGGGATATTAGGGCCAGGGATATTAGGGCCAGGGATATTAGGGCCAGCGATATTAGGGCCAGGGATATTAGGGCCAGGGATATTAGGGCCAGGGATATTAGAGCCAGGCATATTAGGGCCAGGGATATTAGGGCCAGGGATATTAGGGCCAGGGATATTAGAGCCAGGGATATTAGGGCCAGGGATATTAGGGCCAGGGATAATAGGGCCAGGGATATTAGGGCCAGGGATATTAGGGCCAGGGATATCAGGGCCAGGGATATCAGGGCCAGGGATATTATGGCCAGGGATATTATGGAAGGGATATTAAGCCTGGGATATTAGGGCCAGGTATATTAGGGCCAGGGATTTTAGGGCCAGGGATATTAGGGGCAGGGATATTAGGGCCAGGGATATTAGGGCCAGGGATATTAGGGCCAGGGATATAGGGGCCAGGAATATTAGGGCCAGGCATATTATGCCCAGGGATATTAGGGCCAGGGATATTAGGGCCAGGGATATTAGGGCCAGGGATATTAAGGCCAGGGATATTAGGCCCAGGGATATTAGGGCCAGGCATATTAGGGCCAGCGATGTTAGGGCCAGGGATATTAGGGCCAGGGATATTAGGGCCAGGGATATTAGGGCCAGGGATATTAGGGCCAGGGATATTAGGGCCAGGGATTTTAGGGCAAGGGATATTAGGGCCCAGGGATATTAGGGCCAGGGATTTTAGAGCCAGGGATATTAGGGCCAGGGATATTAGGGCCAGGGATATTAGGGCCAGGGATATTAGGGCCAGGGATATCAGGGCCAGGGATATTAGGGCCAGGGATATTAGGGCCAGGGATATTAGGGCCAGGGATATTAGGGCCAGGGATATTAAGGCCAGGGATATTAGGCCCAGGGATATTAGGGCCAGGGATATTAGGGCCAGCGATGTTAGGGCCAGGGATATTAGGGCCAGGGATATTAGGGCCAGGGATATTAGGGCCAGGATATTAGGGCAGGAATATTAGGTCCAGGGTTATTAGGGCCAGGGATATTAGGGCACGGGATGTTAGGGCCAGGGTTATTAGCGCCAGGGATATTAGGGCCAGGGATATTAGGGCCAGGGTTATTAGGGCCAGGGATATTAGGGCCAGGGATATTAGGGCGAGGGATATTAGGGCCAGGGATATTAGGGCCAGGGATATTAGGGCCAGGGATATTAGGGCCAGGGATATTAGGGCCAGGGATATTAGGGCAAGGGATATTAGGGCCCAGGGATATTAGGGCCAGGGATATTAGAGCCAGAGATATTAGGGCCAGGGATATTAGGGCCAGGGATATTAGGGCCAGGGATATTAGGGCCAGGGATATTAGGGCCAGGGATATTAGGGCCAGGGATATTAGGGCCAGGGATATTAGGGCCAGGGATATTATGGCCAGGGATATTAGGGCCAGCGATATTAGGGCCAGTGATATTAGGGCCACGGATATTAGGGCCAGGGATATTAGAGCCAGGGATATTAGGGCCAGGGATATTAGGGCCAGGGATATTAGGGCCAGGGATATTAGGGCCAGGGATTTTAGGGCCAGGGATATTAGCGCCAGGGATATTAGGGCCAGGGATATTAGAGCCAGGGATATTAGGGCCAGGGATATTAGGGCCAGGGATATTAGGGCCAGGGATATTAGGGCCAGGGATATTAGGGCCAGGGATATCAGGGCCAGGGATATCAGGGCCAGGGATATTATGGCCAGGGATATTATGGAAGGGATATTAAGCCTGGGATATTAGGGCCAGGTATATTAGGGCCAGGGATTTTAGGGCCAGGGATATTAGGGGCAGGGATATTAGGGCCAGGGATATTAGGGCCAGGGATATTAGGGCCAGGGATATAAGGGCCAGGAATATTAGGGCCAGGCATATTATGCCCAGGGATATTAGGGCCAGGGATATTAGGGCCAGGGATATTAGGGCCAGGGATATTAAGGCCAGGGATATTAGGCCCAGGGATATTAGGGCCAGGGATATTAGGGCCAGCGATGTTAGGGCCAGGGATATTAGGGCAAGGGATATTAGGGCCAGGGATATTAGGGCCAGGGATATTAGGGCAGGGATATTAGGTCCAGGGATATTAGGGCCAGGGATATTAGGGCCAGGGATGTTAGGGCCAGGGTTATTAGCGCCAGGGATATTAAGGCCAGGGATATTAGGGCCAGGGTTATTAGGGCCAGGGATATTAGGGCCAGGGATATTAGGGCGAGGGATATTAGGGCCAGGGATATTAGGGCCAGGGATATTAGGGCCAAGGATATTAGGGCCAGGGATATTAGGGCCAGGGATTTTAGGGCAAGGGATATTAGGGCCCAGGGATATTAGGGCCAGGGATTTTAGAGCCAGGGATATTAGGGCCAGGGATATTAGGGCCACGGATATTAGGGCCAGGGATATTAGGGCCAGGGATATCAGGGCCAGGGATATTAGGGCCAGGGATATTAGGGCCAGGGATATTAGGGCCAGGAATATTATGGCCAGGGATATTAGGACCAGGGATATTAGGGCCAGGGATATTAGGGCCAGGGATATTAGAGCCAGGGATATTAGGGCCAGGGATATTAGGGCCAGGGATTTTAGGGCCAGGGATATTAGGGCCAGGGATATTAGGGCCAGGGATTTTAGGGCAAGGGATATTAGGGCCCAGGGATATTAGGGCCAGGGATATTAGAGCCAGAGATATTATTGCCAGGGATATTAGGGCCAGGGATATTAGGGCCAGGGATATTATGGCCAGGGATATTAGGGCCAGGGATATTAGGGCCAGGGATATCAGGGCCAGGGATATTAGGGCCAGGGATATTAGGGCCAGGGATATTAGGGCCAGGGATATTATGGCCAGGGATATTAGGGCCAGCGATATTAGGGCCAGGGATATTAGGGCCACGGATATTAGGGCCAGGGATATTAGAGCCAGGAATATTAGGGCCAGGGATATTAGGGCCAGGGATATTAGGGCCAGGGATATTAGGGCCAGGGATTTTAGGGCCAGGGATATTAGGGCCAGGGATATTAGGGCCAGGGATATTAGGGCCAGGGATATTAGGGCCAGGGATATTAGGGCCAGGGATATTAGGGCCAGGGATATTAGGGCCAGTGATATTATGGCCAAGGATTTTAGGGCCAGGGATATTAGGGCCAGGGATTTTAGGGCAAGGGATATTAGGGCCAGGGATATTAGGGCCAGGGATATTAGGGCCAGGGATATTAGGGCCAGGGATATTAGGGCCAGGGATATTAGGGCCAGGGATATTAGGGCCAGGGATATTAGGGCCAGGGATATCAGGGCCAGGGATATTAGGGCCAGGGATATCAGGGCCAGGGATATTAGGGCCAGAGATATTAGGGCCAGGGATATTAGGGCCAGGGATATTAGGGCCAGGGATATTAGGGCCAGGGATATTAGGGCCAGGGATATTAGGGCCAGGGATATTAGGGCTGGGGATATTAGGGCCAGGGATATTAGGGCTGGGGATATTAGGGCCAGGGATTTTAGGGCAAGGGATATTAGGGCCAGGGATATTAGGGCCAGGGATATTAGAGCCAGGGATATTAGGGCCAGGGATATTAGGGCCAGGGATATTAGGGCCAGGGATATTAGGGCAAGGTATATCAGGGCCAGGGATATCAGGGCCAGGGATATTAGGGCCAGGGATATTAGGGCCAGGGATATTAGGGCCAGGGATATTAGGGCCAAGGATATTAGGGCCAGGGATATTAGGGCCAGGGATATTAGGGCCAGTGAGATTAGGGCCAGCGTTATTAGGGCCAGGGATATTAGGGCCAGTGATATTATGGCCAGGGATATTAGGGCCAGGGATATTAGGGCCAGGGATATTAGGGCCAGGGATATTAGGGCCAGGGATATTAGGGCCAGGGATATTAGTGCCAGGGATATTAGGGCCAGGGATATTAAGGCCACGGATATTAGGGCCAGGGATATTAGGGCGAGGGATATTAGGGCCAGGGATATTAGGGCCAGGGATATTAGGGCCAGGGATATTAAGGCCAGGTATATAAGGGCCAGGGATATTAGGGCCAGGCATATTATGGCCAGGGATATTAGGGCCAGGGATATTAGGGCAAGGGATATTAGGGCGAGGGATATTAGGGCCAGGGATATTAGGGCCAGGGATATTAGGGCCAGGGATATTAGGGCCAGGGATATCAGGGCCAGGGATATTAGGGCCAGGGATATTAGGGCCAGGGATATTAGGGCCAGGGATATTAGGGCCAGGGATATTAAGGCCAGGGATATTAGGCCCAGGGATATTAGGGCCAGGGATATTAGGGCCAGCGATGTTAGGGCCAGGGATATTAGGGCCAGGGATATTAGGGCCAGGGATATTAGGGCCAGGATATTAGGGCAGGAATATTAGGTCCAGGGTTATTAGGGCCAGGGATATTAGGGCAAGGGATGTTAGGGCCAGGGTTATTAGCGCCAGGGATATTAGGGCCAGGGATATTAGGGCCAGGGTTATTAGGGCCAGGGATATTAGGGCCAGGGATATTAGGGCGAGGGATATTAGGGCCAGGGATATTAGGGCCAGGGATATTAGGGCCAGGGATATTAGGGCCAGGGATATTAGGGCCAGGGATATTAGGGCAAGGGATATTAGGGCCCAGGGATATTAGGGCCAGGGATATTAGAGCCAGAGATATTAGGGCCAGGGATATTAGGGCCAGGGATATTAGGGCCAGGGATATTAGGGCCAGGGATATTAGGGCCAGGGATATTAGGGCCAGGGATATTAGGGCCAGGGATATTAGGGCCAGGGATATTATGGCCAGGGATATTAGGGCCAGCGATATTAGGGCCAGTGATATTAGGGCCACGGATATTAGGGCCAGGGATATTAGAGCCAGGGATATTAGGGCCAGGGATATTAGGGCCAGGGATATTAGGGCCAGGGATATTAGGGCCAGGGATTTTAGGGCCAGGGATATTAGCGCCAGGGATATTAGGGCCAGGGATATTAGAGCCAGGGATATTAGGGCCAGGGATATTAGGGCCAGGGATATTAGGGCCAGGGATATTAGGGCCAGGGATATTAGGGCCAGGGATATCAGGGCCAGGGATATCAGGGCCAGGGATATTATGGCCAGGGATATTATGGAAGGGATATTAAGCCTGGGATATTAGGGCCAGGTATATTAGGGCCAGGGATTTTAGGGCCAGGGATATTAGGGGCAGGGATATTAGGGCCAGGGATATTAGGGCCAGGGATATTAGGGCCAGGGATATAAGGGCCAGGAATATTAGGGCCAGGCATATTATGCCCAGGGATATTAGGGCCAGGGATATTAGGGCCAGGGATATTAGGGCCAGGGATATTAAGGCCAGGGATATTAGGCCCAGGGATATTAGGGCCAGGGATATTAGGGCCAGCGATGTTAGGGCCAGGGATATTAGGGCAAGGGATATTAGGGCCAGGGATATTAGGGCCAGGGATATTAGGGCAGGGATATTAGGTCCAGGGATATTAGGGCCAGGGATATTAGGGCCAGGGATGTTAGGGCCAGGGTTATTAGCGCCAGGGATATTAAGGCCAGGGATATTAGGGCCAGGGTTATTAGGGCCAGGGATATTAGGGCCAGGGATATTAGGGCGAGGGATATTAGGGCCAGGGATATTAGGGCCAGGGATATTAGGGCCAGGGATATTAGGGCCAGGGATATTAGGGCCAGGGATTTTAGGGCAAGGGATATTAGGGCCCAGGGATATTAGGGCCAGGGATTTTAGAGCCAGGGATATTAGGGCCAGGGATATTAGGGCCACGGATATTAGGGCCAGGGATATTAGGGCCAGGGATATCAGGGCCAGGGATATTAGGGCCAGGGATATTAGGGCCAGGGATATTAGGGCCAGGAATATTATGGCCAGGGATATTAGGGCCAGGGATATTAGGGCCAGGGATATTAGGGCCAGGGATATTAGAGCCAGGGATATTAGGGCCAGGGATATTAGGGCCAGGGATTTTAGGGCCAGGGATATTAGGGCCAGGGATATTAGGGCCAGGGATTTTAGGGCAAGGGATATTAGGGCCCAGGGATATTAGGGCCAGGGATATTAGAGCCAGAGATATTATTGCCAGGGATATTAGGGCCAGGGATATTAGGGCCAGGGATATTATGGCCAGGGATATTAGGGCCAGGGATATTAGGGCCAGGGATATCAGGGCCAGGGATATTAGGGCCAGGGATATTAGGGCCAGGGATATTAGGGCCAGGGATATTATGGCCAGGGATATTAGGGCCAGCGATATTAGGGCCAGGGATATTAGGGCCACGGATATTAGGGCCAGGGATATTAGAGCCAGGAATATTAGGGCCAGGGATATTAGGGCCAGGGATATTAGGGCCAGGGATATTAGGGCCAGGGATTTTAGGGCCAGGGATATTAGGGCCAGGGATATTAGGGCCAGGGATATTAGGGTCAGGGATATTAGGGCCAGGGATATTAGGGCCAGGGATATTAGGGCCAGGGATATTAGGGCCAGTGATATTATGGCCAAGGATTTTAGGGCCAGGGATATTAGGGCCAGGGATTTTAGGGCAAGGGATATTAGGGCCAGGGATATTAGGGCCAGGGATATTAGGGCCAGGGATATTAGGGCCAGGGATATTAGGGCCAGGGATATTAGGGCCAGGGATATTAGGGCCAGGGATATTAGGGCCAGGGATATCAGGGCCAGGGATATTAGGGCCAGGGATATCAGGGCCAGGGATATTAGGGCCAGAGATATTAGGGCCAGGGATATTAGGGCCAGGGATATTAGGGCCAGGGATATTAGGGCCAGGGATATTAGGGCCAGGGATATTAGGGCCAGGGATATTAGGGCTGGGGATATTAGAGCCAGGGATATTAGGGCTGGGGATATTAGGGCCAGGGATTTTAGGGCAAGGGATATTAGGGCCAGGGATATTAGGGCCAGGGATATTAGAGCCAGGGATATTAGGGCCAGGGATATTAGGGCCAGGGATATTAGGGCCAGGGATATTAGGGCAAGGTATATCAGGGCCAGGGATATCAGGGCCAGGGATATTAGGGCCAGGGATATTAGGGCCAGGGATATTAGGGCCAGGGATATTAGGGCCAAGGATATTAGGGCCAGGGATATTAGGGCCAGTGATATTAGGGCCAGTGAGATTAGGGCCAGCGTTATTAGGGCCAGGGATATTAGGGCCAGTGATATTATGGCCAGGGATATTAGGGCCAGGGATATTAGGGCCAGGGATATTAGGGCCAGGGATATTAGGGCCAGGGATATTAGGGCCAGGGATATTAGGGCCAGGGATATTAGGGCCAGGGATATTAAGGCCACGGATATTAGGGCCAGGGATATTAGGGCGAGGGATATTAGGGCCAGGGATATTAGGGCCAGGAATATTAGGGCCAGGGATATTAAGGCCAGGTATATAAGGGCCAGGGATATTAGGGCCAGGCATATTATGGCCAGGGATATTAGGGCCAGGGATATTAGGGCAAGGGATATTAGGGCGAGGGATATTAGGGCCAGGGATATTAGGGCAAGGGATATTAGGGCCAGGAATATTAGGGCCAGGGATATTAGGGCCAGGGATATTAGGTCCAGGGATATTAGGGCCAGGGATATTAGGGCCAGGGATATTAGGGCCAGGGATATTAGGGCCAGTGATATTAGGGCCAGGGATATTAGGGCCAGGGATATTAGGGCCAGGGATATTAGGGCCAGCGATATTAGGGCCAGGGATATTAGGGCCAGGGATATTAGGGCCAGGGATATTAGAGCCAGGCATATTAGGGCCAGGGATATTAGGGCCAGGGATATTAGGGCCAGGGATATTAGAGCCAGGGATATTAGGGCCAGGGATATTAGGGCCAGGGATAATAGGGCCAGGGATATTAGGGCCAGGGATATTAGGGCCAGGGATATCAGGGCCAGGGATATCAGGGCCAGGGATATTATGGCCAGGGATATTATGGAAGGGATATTAAGCCTGGGATATTAGGGCCAGGTATATTAGGGCCAGGGATTTTAGGGCCAGGGATATTAGGGGCAGGGATATTAGGGCCAGGGATATTAGGGCCAGGGATATTAGGGCCAGGGATATAGGGGCCAGGAATATTAGGGCCAGGCATATTATGCCCAGGGATATTAGGGCCAGGGATATTAGGGCCAGGGATATTAGGGCCAGGGATATTAAGGCCAGGGATATTAGGCCCAGGGATATTAGGGCCAGGCATATTAGGGCCAGCGATGTTAGGGCCAGGGATATTAGGGCCAGGGATATTAGGGCCAGGGATATTAGGGCCAGGGATATTAGGGCCAGGGATATTAGGGCCAGGGATTTTAGGGCAAGGGATATTAGGGCCCAGGGATATTAGGGCCATGGATTTTAGAGCCAGGGATATTAGGGCCAGGGATATTAGGGCCAGGGATATCAGGGCCAGGGATATTAGGGCCAGGGATATTAGGGGCAGGGATATTAGGGCCAGGGATATTAGGGCCAGGGATATTAGGGCCAGGGATATAGGGGCCAGGAATATTAGGGCCAGGCATATTATGCCCAGGGATATTAGGGCCAGGGATATTAGGGCCAGGGATATTAGGGCCAGGGATATTAAGGCCAGGGATATTAGGCCCAGGGATATTAGGGCCAGGCATATTAGGGCCAGCGATGTTAGGGCCAGGGATATTAGGGCCAGGGATATTAGGGCCAGGGATATTAGGGCCAGGGATATTAGGGCCAGGGATATTAGGGCCAGGGATTTTAGGGCAAGGGATATTAGGGCCCAGGGATATTAGGGCCAGGGATTTTAGAGCCAGGGATATTAGGGCCAGGGATATTAGGGCCAGGGATATCAGGGCCAGGGATATTAGGGCCAGGGATATTAGGGCCAGGGATATTAGGGCCAGGGATATTAGGGCCAGGGATATTAAGGCCAGGGATATTAGGCCCAGGGATATTAGGGCCAGGGATATTAGGGCCAGCGATGTTAGGGCCAGGGATATTAGGGCCAGGGATATTAGGGCCAGGGATATTAGGGCCAGGATATTAGGGCAGGAATATTAGGTCCAGGGTTATTAGGGCCAGGGATATTAGGGCAAGGGATGTTAGGGCCAGGGTTATTAGCGCCAGGGATATTAGGGCCAGGGATATTAGGGCCAGGGTTATTAGGGCCAGGGATATTAGGGCCAGGGATATTAGGGCGAGGGATATTAGGGCCAGGGATATTAGGGCCAGGGATATTAGGGCCAGGGATATTAGGGCCAGGGATATTAGGGCCAGGGATATTAGGGCAAGGGATATTAGGGCCCAGGGATATTAGGGCCAGGGATATTAGAGCCAGAGATATTAGGGCCAGGGATATTAGGGCCAGGGATATTAGGGCCAGGGATATTAGGGCCAGGGATATTAGGGCCAGGGATATTAGGGCCAGGGATATTAGGGCCAGGGATATTAGGGCCAGGGATATTATGGCCAGGGATATTAGGGCCAGCGATATTAGGGCCAGTGATATTAGGGCCACGGATATTAGGGCCAGGGATATTAGAGCCAGGGATATTAGGGCCAGGGATATTAGGGCCAGGGATTTTAGGGCCAGGGATATTAGCGCCAGGGATATTAGGGCCAGGGATATTAGAGCCAGGGATATTAGGGCCAGGGATATTAGGGCCAGGGATATTAGGGCCAGGGATATTAGGGCCAGGGATATTAGGGCCAGGGATATCAGGGCCAGGGATATCAGGGCCAGGGATATTATGGCCAGGGATATTATGGAAGGGATATTAAGCCTGGGATATTAGGGCCAGGTATATTAGGGCCAGGGATTTTAGGGCCAGGGATATTAGGGCCAGGGATATTAGGGCCAGGGATATTAGGGCCAGGGATATTAGGGCCAGGGATTTTAGGGCCAGGGATATTAGCGCCAGGGATATTAGGGCCAGGGATATTAGAGCCAGGGATATTAGGGCCAGGGATATTAGGGCCAGGGATATTAGGGCCAGGGATATTAGGGCCAGGGATATTAGGGCCAGGGATATCAGGGCCAGGGATATCAGGGCCAGGGATATTATGGCCAGGGATATTATGGAAGGGATATTAAGCCTGGGATATTAGGGCCAGGTATATTAGGGCCAGGGATTTTAGGGCCAGGGATATTAGGGGCAGGGATATTAGGGCCAGGGATATTAGGGCCAGGGATATTAGGGCCAGGGATATAAGGGCCAGGAATATTAGGGCCAGGCATATTATGCCCAGGGATATTAGGGCCAGGGATATTAGGGCCAGGGATATTAGGGCCAGGGATATTAAGGCCAGGGATATTAGGCCCAGGGATATTAGGGCCAGGGATATTAGGGCCAGCGATGTTAGGGCCAGGGATATTAGGGCAAGGGATATTAGGGCCAGGGATATTAGGGCCAGGGATATTAGGGCAGGGATATTAGGTCCAGGGATATTAGGGCCAGGGATATTAGGGCCAGGGATGTTAGGGCCAGGGTTATTAGCGCCAGGGATATTAAGGCCAGGGATATTAGGGCCAAGGTTATTAGGGCCAGGGATATTAGGGCCAGGGATATTAGGGCGAGGGATATTAGGGCCAGGGATATTAGGGCCAGGGATATTAGGGCCAGGGATATTAGGGCCAGGGATATTAGGGCCAGGGATTTTAGGGCAAGGGATATTAGGGCCCAGGGATATTAGGGCCAGGGATTTTAGAGCCAGGGATATTAGGGCCAGGGATATTAGGGCCACGGATATTGGGGCCAGGGATATTAGGGCCAGGGATATCAGGGCCAGGGATATTAGGGCCAGGGATATTAGGGCCAGGGATATTAGGGCCAGGGATATTATGGCCAGGGATATTAGGGCCAGGGATATTAGGGCCAGGGATATTAGGGCCAGGGATATTAGAGCCAGGGATATTAGGGCCAGGGATATTAGGGCCAGGGATATTAGGGCCAGGGATATTAGGGCCAGGGATATTAGGGCCAGGGATTTTAGGGCAAGGGATATTAGGGCCCAGGGATATTAGGGCCAGGGATATTAGAGCCAGAGATATTATTGCCAGGGATATTAGGGCCAGGGATATTAGGGCCAGGGATATTAGGGCCAGGGATATTAGGGCCAGGGATATTAGGGCCAGGGATATCAGGGCCAGGGATATTAGGGCCAGGGATATTAGGGCCAGGGATATTAGGGCCAGGGATATTATGGCCAGGGATATTAGGGCCAGCGATATTAGGGCCAGGGATATTAGGGCCACGGATATTAGGGCCAGGGATATTAGAGCCAGGGATATTAGGGCCAGGGATATTAGGGCCAGGGATATTAGGGCCAGGGATATTAGGGCCAGGGATATTAGGGCCAGGGATATTAGGGCCAGGGATATCAGGGCCAGGGATATCAGGGCCAGGGATATTATGGCCAGGGATATTATGGAAGGGATATTAAGCCTGGGATATTAGGGCCAGGTATATTAGGGCCAGGGATTTTAGGGCCAGGGATATTAGGGGCAGGGATATTAGGGCCAGGGATATTAGGGCCAGGGATATTAGGGCCAGGGATATAAGGGCCAGGAATATTAGGGCCAGGCATATTATGCCCAGGGATATTAGGGCCAGGGATATTAGGGCCAGGGATATTAGGGCCAGGGATATTAAGGCCAGGGATATTAGGCCCAGGGATATTAGGGCCAGGGATATTAGGGCCAGCGATGTTAGGGCCAGGTATATTAGGGCCAGGGATATTAGGGCCAGGGATATTAGGGCCAGGGATATTAGGGCAGGGATATTAGGTCCAGGGATATTAGGGCGAGGGATATTAGGGCCAGGGATGTTAGGGCCAGGGTTATTAGCGCCAGGGATATTAAGGCCAGGGATATTAGGGCCAGGGTTATTAGGGCCAGGGATATTAGGGCCAGGGATATTAGGGCGAGGGATATTAGGGCCAGGGATATTAGGTCCAGGGATATTAGGGCCAGGGATATTAGGGCCAGGGATATTAGGGCCAGGGATATGAGGGCCAGGGATATCAGGGCCAGGGATATTAGGGCCAGGGATATTAGGGCCAGGGATTATAGGGCCAGGGATATTATGGCCAGGGATATTAGGGCCAGCGATATTAGGGCCAGGGATATTAGGGCCAGGGATATTAGGGCCAGGGATATTAGGGCCAGAGATATTAGGGCCAGGGATATTAGGGCCAGGGATATTAGGGCCAGGGTTATTAGGGCCAGGGTTATTAAGGCCAGGGATATTAGGGCCAGGGATATTAGGGCCAGGGATATTAGGGCCAGGGATATTAGGGCCAGGGATATTAGGGCCAGGGATTTTAGGGCCAGGGATATTAGGGCCAGGGATATTAGGGCCAGGGATATTAGAGCCAGGGATATTAGGGCCAGGGATATTAGGGCCAGGGATATTAGGGCCAGGGATATCAGGGCCAGGGATATCAGGGCCAGGGATATTATGGCCAGGGATATTATGGAAGGGATATTAAGCCTGGGATATTAGGGCCAGGTATATTAGGGCCAGGGATTTTAGGGCCAGGGATATTAGGGGCAGGGATATTAGGGCCAGGGATATTAGGGCCAGGGATATTAGGGCCAGGGATATAAGGGCCAGGAATATTAGGGCCAGGCATATTATGCCCAGGGATATTAGGGCCAGGGATATTAGGGCCAGGGATATTAGGGCCAGGGATATTAAGGCCAGGGATATTAGGCCCAGGGATATTAGGGCCAGGGATATTAGGGCCAGCGATGTTAGTGCCAGGTATATTAGGGCCAGGGATATTAGGGCCAGGGATATTAGGGCCAGGGATATTAGGGCAGGGATATTAGGTCCAGGGATATTAGGGCCAGGGATATTAGGGCTAGGGATGTTAGGGCCAGGGTTATTAGCGCCAGGGATATTAAGGCCAGGGATATTAGGGCCAGGGTTATTAGGGCCAGGGATATTAGGGCCAGGGATATTAGGGCGAGGGATATTAGGGCCAGCCATATTAGGGCCAGGGATATTAGGGCCAGGGATATTAGGGCCAGGGATATTAGGGCCAGGGATTTTAGGGCAAGGGATATTAGGGCCCAGGGATATTAGGGCCAGGGATTTTAGAGCCAGGGATATTAGGGCCAGGGATATTAGGGCCAGGGATATTAGGGCCAGGGATATTAGGGCCAGGGATATCAGGGCCAGGGATATTAGGGCCAGGGATATTAGGGCCAGGGATATTAGGGCCAGGGATATTACGGCCAGGGATATTAGGGCCAGGGATATCAGGGCCAGGGATATCAGGGCCAGGGATATTAGGTCCAGGGATATTAGGGCCAGGGATATTAGGGCCAGGGATATTAGAGCCAGGGATATTAGGGCCAGGGATATTAGGGCCAGGGATATTAGGGCCAGGGAGATTAGGGCCAGCGTTATTAGGGCCAGGGATATTAGGGCCAGGGATATTATGGCCAGGGATATTAGGGCCAGGGATATTAGGGCCAGGGATATTAGGGCCAGCGATATTAGGGCCAGGGATATTAGGGCCAGGGATATTAGGGCCAGGGATATTAGGGCCAGGGATATTAGGGCCACGGATATTAGGGCCAGGGATGTTAGGGCCAGGTATATTAGGGCCAGGGATATTAGGGCCAGGGATATTAGGGCCAGGGATATTAGGGCAGGGATATTAGGTCCAGGGATATTAGGGCCAGGGATATTAGGGCCAGGGATGTTAGGGCCAGGGTTATTAGCGCCAGGGATATTAGGGCCAGGGATATTAGGGCCAGGGTTATTAGGGCCAGGGATATTAGGGCCAGGGATATTAGGGCGAGGGATATTAGGGCCAGGGATATTAGGGCCAGGGATATTAGGGCCAGGAATATTAGGGCCAGGGATATTAGTGCCAGGGATATTAGGGCCAGGGATTTTAGGGCAAGGGATATTAGGGCCCAGGGATATTAGGGCCAGGGATTTTAGAGCCAGGGATATTAGGGCCAGGGATATTAGGGCCAGGGATATTAGGGCCAGGGATATTAGGGCCAGGGATATTAGGGCCAGGGATATCAGGGCCAGGGATATTAGGGCCAGGGATATTAGGGCCAGGGATATTAGGGCCAGGGATATTATGGCCAGGGATATTAGGGCCAGCGATATTAGGGCCAGGGATATTAGGGCCAGGGATATTAGGGCCAGGGATATTAGGGCCAGAGATATTAGGGCCAGGGATATTAGGGCCAGGGATATTAGGGCCAGGGTTATTAGGGCCAGGGTTATTAAGGCCAGGGATATTAGGGCCAGGGATATTAGGGCCAGGGATATTAGGGCCAGGGATATTAGGGCCAGGGATATTAGGGCCAGGGATTTTAGGGCCAGGGATATTAGGGCCAGGGATATTAGGGCCAGGGATATTAGAGCCAGGGATATTAGGGCCAGGGATATTAGGGCCAGGGATATTAGGGCCAGGGATATCAGGGCCAGGGATATCAGGGCCAGGGATATTATGGCCAGGGATATTATGGAAGGGATATTAAGCCTGGGATATTAGGGCCAGGTATATTAGGGCCAGGGATTTTAGGGCCAGGGATATTAGGGGCAGGGATATTAGGGCCAGGGATATTAGGGCCAGGGATATTAGGGCCAGGGATATAAGGGCCAGGAATATTAGGGCCAGGCATATTATGCCCAGGGATATTAGGGCCAGGGATATTAGGGCCAGGGATATTAGGGCCAGGGATATTAAGGCCAGGGATATTAGGCCCAGGGATATTAGGGCCAGGGATATTAGGGCCAGCGATGTTAGGGCCAGGTATATTAGGGCCAGGGATATTAGGGCCAGGGATATTAGGGCCAGGGATATTAGGGCAGGGATATTAGGTCCAGGGATATTAGGGCCAGGGATATTAGGGCTAGGGATGTTAGGGCCAGGGTTATTAGCGCCAGGGATATTAAGGCCAGGGATATTAGAGCCAGGGTTATTAGGGCCAGGGATATTAGGGCCAGGGATATTAGGGCGAGGGATATTAGGGCCAGCCATATTAGGGCCAGGGATATTAGGGCCAGGGATATTAGGGCCAGGGATATTAGGGCCAGGGATTTTAGGGCAAGGGATATTAGGGCCCAGGGATATTAGGGCCAGGGATTTTAGAGCCAGGGATATTAGGGCCAGGGATATTAGGGCCAGGGATATTAGGGCCAGGGATATTAGGGCCAGGGATATCAGGGCCAGGGATATTAGGGCCAGGGATATTAGGGCCAGGGATATTAGGGCCAGGGATATTACGGCCAGGGATATTAGGGCCAGGGATATCAGGGCCAGGGATATCAGGGCCAGGGATATTAGGTCCAGGGATATTAGGGCCAGGGATATTAGGGCCAGGGATATTAGAGCCAGGGATATTAGGGCCAGGGATATTAGGGCCAGGGATATTAGGGCCAGGGAGATTAGGGCCAGCGTTATTAGGGCCAGGGATATTAGGGCCAGGGATATTATGGCCAGGGATATTAGGGCCAGGGATATTAGGGCCAGGGATATTAGGGCCAGCGATATTAGGGCCAGGGATATTAGGGCCAGGGATATTAGGGCCAGGGATATTAGGGCCAGGGATATTAGGGCCACGGATATTAGGGCCAGGGATGTTAGGGCCAGGTATATTAGGGCCAGGGATATTAGGGCCAGGGATATTAGGGCCAGGGATATTAGGGCAGGGATATTAGGTCCAGGGATATTAGGGCCAGGGATATTAGGGCCAGGGATGTTAGGGCCAGGGTTATTAGCGCCAGGGATATTAGGGCCAGGGATATTAGGGCCAGGGTTATTAGTGCCAGGGATATTAGGGCCAGGGATTTTAGGGCAAGGGATATTAGGGCCCAGGGATATTAGGGCCAGGGATTTTAGAGCCAGGGATATTAGGGCCAGGGATATTAGGGCCAGGGATATTAGGGCCAGGGATATTAGGGCCAGGGATATTAGGGCCAGGGATATCAGGGCCAGGGATATTAGGGCCAGGGATATTAGGGCCAGGGATATTAGGGCCAGGGATATTATGGCCAGGGATATTAGGGCCAGCGATATTAGGGCCAGGGATATTAGGGCCAGGGTTATTAGCGCCAGGGATATTAGGGCCAGGAATATTAGGGCCAGGGATATTAGTGCCAGGGATATTAGGGCCAGGGATTTTAGGGCAAGGGATATTAGGGCCCAGGGATATTAGGGCCAGGGATTTTAGAGCCAGGGATATTAGGGCCAGGGATATTAGGGCCAGGGATATTAGGGCCAGGGATATTAGGGCCAGGGATATTAGGGCCAGGGATATCAGGGCCAGGGATATTAGGGCCAGGGATATTAGGGCCAGGGATATTAGGGCCAGGGATATTATGGCCAGGGATATTAGGGCCAGCGATATTAGGGCCAGGGATATTAGGGCCAGGGATATTAGTGCCAGGGATATTAGAGCCAGGGATATTAGGGCCAGGGATATTAGGGCCAGGGATATTAGGGCCAGGGATATTAGGGCCAGGGATTTTAGGGCAAGGGATATTAGGGCCAGGGATATTAGGGCCAGGGATATTAGAGCAAGGGATATTAGGGCCAGGGATATTAGGGCCAGGGATATTAGGGCCAGGGATATTAGGGCCAGGGATATTAGGTCCAGGGATATCAGGGCCAGGGATATCAGGGCCAGGGATATTAGGTCCAGGGATATTAGGGCCAGGGATATTAGGGCCAGGGATATTAGAGCCAGGGATATTAGGGCCAGGGATATTAGGGCCAGGGATATTAGGGCCAGGGAGATTAGGGCCAGCGTTATTAGGGCCAGGGATATTAAGGCCAGGGATATTATGGCCAGGGATATTAGGGCCAGGGATATTAGAGCCAGGGATATTAGGGCCAGCGATATTAGGGCCAGGGATATTAGGGCCAGGGATATTAGGGCCAGGGATATTAGGGCCAGGGATATTAGGGCCACGGATATTAGGGCCAGGGATATTAGGGCCAGGGATATTAGGGCCAGGGATATTAGGGCCAGGGATGTTAGGGCCAGGGATATTAGGGCCAGGGATATAAGGGCCAGGGATATTAGGGCCAGGCATATTATGGCCAGGGATATTAGGGCCAGGGATATTAGGGCAAGGGATATTAGGGCCACGGATATTAGGGCCAGGGATATTAGGGCAAGGGATATTAGGGCCAGGGATATTAGGGCCAGGGATATTAGGGCCAGGGATATTAGGTCCAGGGATATTAGGGCCAGGGATATTAGGGCCAGGGATATTAGGGCCAGGGATATTAGGGCCAGGGATATTAGGGCCAGCGATATTAGGGCCAGGGATATTAGGGCCAGGGATATTAGGGCCAGGGATATTAGAGCCAGGCATATTAGGGCCAGGGATATTAGAGCCAGGGATATTAGGGCCAGGGATATTAGGGCCAGGGATATTATGGCCAGGGATATTATGGAAGGGATATTAAGCCTGGGATATTAGGGCCAGGTATATTAGGGCCAGGGATTTTAGGGCCAGGGATATTAGGGGCAGGGATATTAGGGCCAGGGATATTAGGGCCAGGGATATTAGGGCCAGGGATATAAGGGCCAGGAATATTAGGGCCAGGCATATTATGCCCAGGGATATTAGGGCCAGGGATATTAGGGCCAGGGATATTAGGGCCAGGGATATTAAGGCCAGGGATATTAGGCCCAGGGATATTAGGGCCAGGGATATTAGGGCCAGCGATGTTAGGGCCAGGTATATTAGGGCCAGGGATATTAGGGCCAGGGATATTAGGGCCAGGGATATTAGGGCAGGGATATTAGGTCCAGGGATATTAGGGCGAGGGATATTAGGGCCAGGGATGTTAGGGCCAGGGTTATTAGCGCCAGGGATATTAAGGCCAGGGATATTAGGGCCAGGGTTATTAGGGCCAGGGATATTAGGGCCAGGGATATTAGGGCGAGGGATATTAGGGCCAGGGATATTAGGTCCAGGGATATTAGGGCCAGGGATATTAGGGCCAGGGATATTAGGGCCAGGGATATGAGGGCCAGGGATATCAGGGCCAGGGATATTAGGGCCAGGGATATTAGGGCCAGGGATTATAGGGCCAGGGATATTATGGCCAGGGATATTAGGGCCAGCGATATTAGGGCCAGGGATATTAGGGCCACGGATATTAGGGCCAGGGATATTAGAGCCAGGGATATTAGGGCCAGGGATATTAGGGCCAGGGATATTAGGGCCAGGGATATTAGGGCCAGGGATTTTAGGGCCAGGGATATTAGGGCCAGGGATATTAGGGCCAGGGATATTAGAGCCAGGGATATTAGGGCCAGGGATATTAGGGCCAGGGATATTAGGGCCAGGGATATCAGGGCCAGGGATATCAGGGCCAGGGATATTATGGCCAGGGATATTATGGAAGGGATATTAAGCCTGGGATATTAGGGCCAGGTATATTAGGGCCAGGGATTTTAGGGCCAGGGATATTAGGGGCAGGGATATTAGGGCCAGGGATATTAGGGCCAGGGATATTAGGGCCAGGGATATAAGGGCCAGGAATATTAGGGCCAGGCATATTATGCCCAGGGATATTAGGGCCAGGGATATTAGGGCCAGGGATATTAGGGCCAGGGATATTAAGGCCAGGGATATTAGGCCCAGGGATATTAGGGCCAGGGATATTAGGGCCAGCGATGTTAGGGCCAGGTATATTAGGGCCAGGGATATTAGGGCCAGGGATATTAGGGCCAGGGATATTAGGGCAGGGATATTAGGTCCAGGGATATTAGGGCCAGGGATATTAGGGCTAGGGATGTTAGGGCCAGGGTTATTAGCGCCAGGGATATTAAGGCCAGGGATATTAGGGCGAGGGTTATTAGGGCCAGGGATATTAGGGCCAGGGATATTAGGGCGAGGGATATTAGGGCCAGGCATATTAGGGCCAGGGATATTAGGGCCAGGGATATTAGGGCCAGGGATATTAGGGCCAGGGATTTTAGGGCAAGGGATATTAGGGCCCAGGGATATTAGGGCCAGGGATTTTAGAGCCAGGGATATTAGGGCCAGGGATATTAGGGCCAGGGATATTAGGGCCAGGGATATTAGGGCCAGGGATATCAGGGCCAGGGATATTAGGGCCAGGGATATTAGGGCCAGGGATATTAGGGCCAGGGATATTACGGCCAGGGATATTAGGGCCAGGGATATCAGGGCCAGGGATATCAGGGCCAGGGATATTAGGTCCAGGGATATTAGGGCCAGGGATATTAGGGCCAGGGATATTAGAGCCAGGGATATTAGGGCCAGGGATATTAAAGCCAGGGATATTAGGGCCAGGGAGATTAGGGCCAGCGTTA
Source organism: Petromyzon marinus (assembly GCF_048934315.1). Lineage (NCBI taxonomy): Eukaryota > Metazoa > Chordata > Hyperoartia > Petromyzontiformes > Petromyzontidae > Petromyzon > Petromyzon marinus. Next base: position 4,483,156 of record NW_027422684.1, on the reverse strand, counting down.
TTAGGGCCAGGGATATTAGGGCCAGGGATATTATGGCCAGGGATATTAGGGCCAGGGATATTAGGGCCAGGGATATTAGGGCCAGCGATATTAGGGCCAGGGATATTAGGGCCAGGGATATTAGGGCCAGGGATATTAGGGCCAGGGATATCAGGGCCAGGGATATTAGGTCCAGGGATATTAGGGCCAGGGATATTAGGGCCAGGGATATTAGAGCCAGGGATATTAGGGCCAGGGATATTAGAGCCAGGGATATTAGGGCCAGGGAGATTAGGGCCAGCGTTATTAGGGCCAGGGATATTAGGGCCAAGGATATTATGGCCAGGGATATTAGGGCCAGGGATATTAGGGCCAGGGATATTAGGGCCAGCGATATTAGGGCCAGGGATATTAGGGCCAGGGATATTAGGGCCAGGGATATTAGGGCCAGGGATATTAGGGCCACGGATATTAGGGCCAGGGATGTTAGGGCCAGGGATATTAGGGCCAGGGATATTAGGGCCAGGGATATTAGGGCCAGGGATATTAGGGCAGGGATATTAGGTCCAGGGATATTAGGGCCAGGGATATTAGGGCCAGGGATGTTAGGGCCAGGGTTATTAGCGCCAGGGATATTAGGGCCAGGGATATTAGGGCCAGGGTTATTAGGGCCAGGGATATTAGGGCCAGGGATATTAGGGCGAGGGATATTAGGGCCAGGGATATTAGGGCCAGGGATATTAGGGCCAGGAATATTAGGGCCAGGGATATTAGTGCCAGGGATATTAGGGCCAGGGATTTTAGGGCAAGGGATATTAGGGCCCAGGGATATTAGGGCCAGGGATTTTAGAGCCAGGGATATTAGGGCCAGGGATATTAGGGCCAGGGATATTAGGGCCAGGGATATTAGGGCCAGGGATATTAGGGCCAGGGATATTAGGGCCAGGGATATTAGGGCAGGGATATTAGGTCCAGGGATATTAGGGCGAGGGATATTAGGGCCAGAGATGTTAGGGCCAGGGTTATTAGCGCCAGGGATATTAAGGCCAGGGATATTAGGGCCAGGGTTATTAGGGCCAGGGATATTAGGGCCAGGGATATTAGGGCGAGGGATATTAGGGCCAGGGATATTAGGTCCAGGGATATTAGGGCCAGGGATATTAGGGCCAGGGATATTAGGGCCAGGGATATGAGGGCCAGGGATATCAGGGCCAGGGATATTAGGGCCAGGGATATTAGGGCCAGGGATTATAGGGCCAGGGATATTATGGCCAGGGATATTAGGGCCAGCGATATTAGGGCCAGGGATATTAGGGCCACGGATATTAGGGCCAGGGATATTAGAGCCAGGGATATTAGGGCCAGGGATATTAGGGCCAGGGATATTAGGGCCAGGGATATTAGGGCCAGGGATTTTAGGGCCAGGGATATTAGGGCCAGGGATATTAGGGCCAGGGATATTAGAGCCAGGGATATTAGGGCCAGGGATATTAGGGCCAGGGATATTAGGGCCAGGGATATCAGGGCCAGGGATATCAGGGCCAGGGATATTATGGCCAGGGATATTATGGAAGGGATATTAAGCCTGGGATATTAGGGCCAGGTATATTAGGGCCAGGGATTTTAGGGCCAGGGATATTAGGGGCAGGGATATTAGGGCCAGGGATATTAGGGCCAGGGATATTAGGGCCAGGGATATAAGGGCCAGGAATATTAGGGCCAGGCATATTATGCCCAGGGATATTAGGGCCAGGGATATTAGGGCCAGGGATATTAGGGCCAGGGATATTAAGGCCAGGGATATTAGGCCCAGGGATATTAGGGCCAGGGATATTAGGGCCAGCGATGTTAGGGCCAGGTATATTAGGGCCAGGGATATTAGGGCCAGGGATATTAGGGCCAGGGATATTAGGGCAGGGATATTAGGTCCAGGGATATTAGGGCCAGGGATATTAGGGATAGGGATGTTAGGGCCAGGGTTATTAGCGCCAGGGATATTAAGGCCAGGGATATTAGGGCGAGGGTTATTAGGGCCAGGGATATTAGGGCCAGGGATATTAGGGCGAGGGATATTAGGGCCAGGCATATTAGGGCCAGGGATATTAGGGCCAGGGATATTAGGGCCAGGGATATTAGGGCCAGGGATTTTAGGGCAAGGGATATTAGGGCCCAGGGATATTAGGGCCAGGGATTTTAGAGCCAGGGATATTAGGGCCAGGGATATTAGGGCCAGGGATATTAGGGCCAGGGATATTAGGGCCAGGGATATCAGGGCCAGGGATATTAGGGCCAGGGATATTAGGGCCAGGGATATTAGGGCCAGGGATATTACGGCCAGGGATATTAGGGCCAGGGATATCAGGGCCAGGGATATCAGGGCCAGGGATATTAGGTCCAGGGATATTAGGGCCAGGGATATTAGGGCCAGGGATATTAGAGCCAGGGATATTAGGGCCAGGGATATTAGAGCCAGGGATATTAGGGCCAGGGAGATTAGGGCCAGCGTTATTAGGGCCAGGGATATTAGGGCCAGGGATATTATGGCCAGGGATATTAGGGCCAGGGATATTAGGGCCAGGGATATTAGGGCCAGCGATATTAGGGCCAGGGATATTAGGGCCAGGGATATTAGGGCCAGGGATATTAGGGCCAGGGATATTAGGGCCACGGATATTAGGGCCAGGGATGTTAGGGCCAGGGATATTAGGGCCAGGGATATTAGGGCCAGGGATATTAGGGCCAGAGATATTAGGGCAGGGATATTAGGTCCAGGGATATTAGGGCCAGGGATATTAGGGCCAGGGATGTTAGGGCCAGGGTTATTAGCGCCAGGGATATTAGGGCCAGGGATATTAGGGCCAGGGTTATTAGGGCCAGGGATATTAGGGCCAGGGATATTAGGGCGAGGGATATTAGGGCCAGGGATATTAGGGCCAGGGATATTAGGGCCAGGAATATTAGGGCCAGGGATATTAGTGCCAGGGATATTAGGGCCAGGGATTTTAGGGCAAGGGATATTAGGGCCCAGGGATATTAGGGCCAGGGATTTTAGAGCCAGGGATATTAGGGCCAGGGATATTAGGGCCAGGGATATTAGGGCCAGGGATATTAGGGCCAGGGATATTAGGGCCAGGGATATCAGGGCCAGGGATATTAGGGCCAGGGATATTAGGGCCAGGGATATTAGGGCCAGGGATATTATGGCCAGGGATATTAGGGCCAGCGATATTAGGGCCAGGGATATTAGGGCCAGGGATATTAGTGCCAGGGATATTAGAGCCAGGGATATTAGGGCCAGGGATATTAGGGCCAGGGATATTAGAGCCAGGGATATTAGGGCCAGGGAGATTAGGGCCAGCGTTATTAGGGCCAGGGATATTAGGGCCAGGGATATTATGGCCAGGGATATTAGGGCCAGGGATATTAGGGCCAGGGATATTAGGGCCAGCGATATTAGGGCCAGGGATATTAGGGCCAGGGATATTAGGGCCAGGGATATTAGGGCCAGGGATATTAGAGCCAGGGATATTAGGGCCAGGGAGATTAGGGCCAGCGTTATTAGGGCCAGGGATATTAGGGCCAGGGATATTATGGCCAGGGATATTAGGGCCAGGGATATTAGGGCCAGGGATATTAGGGCCAGCGATATTAGGGCCAGGGATATTAGGGCCAGGGATATTAGGGCCAGGGATATTAGGGCCAGGGATATTAGGGCCACGGATATTAGGGCCAGGGATGTTAGGGCCAGGGATATTAGGGCCAGGGATATTAGGGCCAGGGATATTAGGGCCAGGGATATTAGGGCAGGGATATTAGGTCCAGGGATATTAGGGCCAGGGATATTAGGGCCAGGGATGTTAGGGCCAGGGTTATTAGCGCCAGGGATATTAGGGCCAGGGATATTAGGGCCAGGGTTATTAGGGCCAGGGATATTAGGGCCAGGGATATTAGGGCGAGGGATATTAGGGCCAGGGATATTAGGGCCAGGGATATTAGGGCCAGGAATATTAGGGCCAGGGATATTAGTGCCAGGGATATTAGGGCCAGGGATTTTAGGGCAAGGGATATTAGGGCACAGGGATATTAGGGCCAGGGATTTTAGAGCCAGGGATATTAGGGCCAGGGATATTAGGGCCAGGGATATTAGGGCCAGGGATATTAGGGCCAGGGATATTAGGGCCAGGGATATCAGGGCCAGGGATATTAGGGCCAGGGATATTAGGGCCAGGGATATTAGGGCCAGGGATATTATGGCCAGGGATATTAGGGCCAGCGATATTAGGGCCAGGGATATTAGGGCCAGGGATATTAGTGCCAGGGATATTAGAGCCAGGGATATTAGGGCCAGGGATATTAGGGCCAGGGATATTAGGGCCAGGGATATTAGGGCCAGGGATTTTAGGGCAAGGGATATTAGGGCCAGGGATATTAGGGCCAGGGATATTAGAGCAAGGGATATTAGGGCCAGGGATATTAGGGCCAGGGATATTAGGTCCAGGGATATTAGGGCCAGGGATATTAGGTCCAGGGATATCAGGGCCAGGGATATCAGGGCCAGGGATATTAGGTCCAGGGATATTAGGGCCAGGGATATTAGGGCCAGGGATATTAGAGCCAGGGATATTAGGGCCAGGGATATTAGGGCCAGGGATATTAGGGCCAGGGAGATTAGGGCCAGCGTTATTAGGGCCAGGGATATTAAGGCCAGGGATATTATGGCCAGGGATATTAGGGCCAGGGATATTAGGGCCAGGGATATTAGGGCCAGCGATATTAGGGCCAGGGATATTAGGGCCAGGGATATTAGGGCCAGGGATATTAGGGCCAGGGATATTAGGGCCACGGATATTAGGGCCAGGGATATTAGGGCCAGGGATATTAGGGCCAGGGATATTAGGGCCAGGGATGTTAGGGCCAGGGATATTAGGGCCAGGGATATAAGGGCCAGGGATATTAGGGCCAGGCATATTATGGCCAGGGATATTAGGGCCAGGGATATTAGGGCAAGGGATATTAGGGCCACGGATATTAGGGCCAGGGATATTAGGGCAAGGGATATTAGGGCCAGGGATATTAGGGCCAGGGATATTATGGCCAGGGATATTAGGGCCAGCGATATTAGGGCCAGGGATATTAGGGCCAGGGATATTAGTGCCAGGGATATTAGAGCCAGGGATATTAGGGCCAGGGATATTAGGGCCAGGGATATTAGAGCCAGGGATATTAGGGCCAGGGAGATTAGGGCCAGCGTTATTAGGGCCAGGGATATTAGGGCCAGGGATATTATGGCCAGGGATATTAGGGCCAGGGATATTAGGGCCAGGGATATTAGGGCCAGCGATATTAGGGCCAGGGATATTAGGGCCAGGGATATTAGGGCCAGGGATATTAGGGCCAGGGATATTAGAGCCAGGGATATTAGGGCCAGGGAGATTAGGGCCAGCGTTATTAGGGCCAGGGATATTAGGGCCAGGGATATTATGGCCAGGGATATTAGGGCCAGGGATATTAGGGCCAGGGATATTAGGGCCAGCGATATTAGGGCCAGGGATATTAGGGCCAGGGATATTAGGGCCAGGGATATTAGGGCCAGGGGTATTAGGGCCACGGATATTAGGGCCAGGGATGTTAGGGCCAGGGATATTAGGGCCAGGGATATTAGGGCCAGGGATATTAGGGCCAGGGATATTAGGGCAGGGATATTAGGTCCAGGGATATTAGGGCCAGGGATATTAGGGCCAGGGATGTTAGGGCCAGGGTTATTAGCGCCAGGGATATTAGGGCCAGGGATATTAGGGCCAGGGTTATTAGGGCCAGGGATATTAGGGCCAGGGATATTAGGGCGAGGGATATTAGGGCCAGGGATATTAGGGCCAGGGATATTAGGGCCAGGAATATTAGGGCCAGGGATATTAGTGCCAGGGATATTAGGGCCAGGGATTTTAGGGCAAGGGATATTAGGGCACAGGGATATTAGGGCCAGGGATTTTAGAGCCAGGGATATTAGGGCCAGGGATATTAGGGCCAGGGATATTAGGGCCAGGGATATTAGGGCCAGGGATATTAGGGCCAGGGATATCAGGGCCAGGGATATTAGGGCCAGGGATATTAGGGCCAGGGATATTAGGGCCAGGGATATTATGGCCAGGGATATTAGGGCCAGCGATATTAGGGCCAGGGATATTAGGGCCAGGGATATTAGTGCCAGGGATATTAGAGCCAGGGATATTAGGGCCAGGGATATTAGGGCCAGGGATATTAGGGCCAGGGATATTAGGGCCAGGGATTTTAGGGCAAGGGATATTAGGGCCAGGGATATTAGGGCCAGGGATATTAGAGCAAGGGATATTAGGGCCAGGGATATTAGGGCCAGGGATATTAGGTCCAGGGATATTAGGGCCAGGGATATTAGGTCCAGGGATATCAGGGCCAGGGATATCAGGGCCAGGGATATTAGGTCCAGGGATATTAGGGCCAGGGATATTAGGGCCAGGGATATTAGAGCCAGGGATATTAGGGCCAGGGATATTAGGGCCAGGGATATTAGGGCCAGGGAGATTAGGGCCAGGGTTATTAGGGCCAGGGATATTAAGGCCAGGGATATTATGGCCAGGGATATTAGGGCCAGGGATATTAGGGCCAGGGATATTAGGGCCAGCGATATTAGGGCCAGGGATATTAGGGCCAGGGATATTAGGGCCAGGGATATTAGGGCCAGGGATATTAGGGCCACGGATATTAGGGCCAGGGATATTAGGGCCAGGGATATTAGGGCCAGGGATATTAGGGCCAGGGATGTTAGGGCCAGGGATATTAGGGCCAGGGATATAAGGGCCAGGGATATTAGGGCCAGGCATATTATGGCCAGGGATATTAGGGCCAGGGATATTAGGGCAAGGGATATTAGGGCCACGGATATTAGGGCCAGGGATATTAGGGCAAGGGATATTAGGGCCAGGGATATTAGGGCCAGGGATATTAGGGCCAGGGATATTAGGTCCAGGGATATTAGGGCCAGGGATATTAGGGCCAGGGATATTAGGGCCAGGGATATTAGGGCCAGGGATATTAGGGCCAGCGATATTAGGGCCAGGGATATTAGGGCCAGGGATATTAGGGCCAGGGATATTAGAGCCAGGCATTTTAGGGCCAGGGATATTAGAGCCAGGGATATTAGGGCCAGGGATATTAGGGCCAGGGATATTAGGGCCTGGGATATTAGGGCCAGGGATATTAGGGCCAGGGATATTAGGGCCAGGGATATTAGGACCAGGGATATTAGGGCCAGGGATTTTAGGGCCAGGGATATTAGGGCCAGGGATTTTAGGGCAAGGGATATTAGGGCCAGGGATATTAGGGCCAGGGATATTAGGGCCAGGGATATTAGGGCCAGGGATGTAAGGGCCAGGGATATTAGGGCCAGGCATATTATGGCCAGGGATATTAGGGCCAGGGATATTAAGGCAAGGGATATTAGGGCCACGGATATTAGGGCCAGGGATATTAGGGCAAGGGATATTAGGGCCAGGGATATTAGGGCCAGGGATATTAGGGCCAGGGATATTAGGTCCAGGGATGTTAGGACCAGGATATTAGGGCCAGGGATATTAGGGCCAGGGATATTAGGGCCAGGGATATTAGGGCCAGCGATATTAGGGCCAGGGATATTAGGGCCAGAGATATTAGGGCCAGGGATATTAGAGCCAGGCATATTAGGGCCAGGGATATTAGAGCCAGGGATATTAGGGCCAGGGATATTAGGGCCAGGGATATTAGGGCCTGGGATATTAGGGCCAGGGATATTAGGGCCAGGGATATTAGGGCCAGGGATATTAGGGCCAGGGATATTAGGGCCAGGGATTTTAGGGCCAGGGATATTAGGGGCAGGGATATTAGGGCCAGGGATATTAGGGCCAGGGATATTAGGGCCAGGGATATTAGGGCCAGGCATATTATGCCCAGGGATATTAGGGCCAGGGATATTAGGGCCAGGGATATTAGGGCCAGGGATATTAAGGCCGGGGATATTAGGCCCAGGGATATTAGGGCCAGGGATATTAGGGCCAGCGATGTTAGGGCCAGGGATATTAGGGCCAGGGATATTAGGGCCAGGGATATTAGGGCCAGGGATATTAGGGCAGGGATATTAGGTCAGGGATATTAGGGCCAGGGATATTAGGGCCAGGGATATTATGGCCAGGGATATTAGGGCCAGCGATATTAGGTCCAGGGATATTAGAGCCAGGGATATTAGGGCCAGGGATATTAGGGCCAGGGATATTAGGGCCAGGGATATTAGGGCCAGGGATTTTAGGGCAAGGGATATTAGGGCCAGGGATATTAGGGCCAGGGATATTAGGGCCAGGGATATTAGGGCAGGGATATTAGGTCCAGGGATATTAGGGCCAGGGATATTAGGGCCAGGGATGTTAGGGCCAGGGATATTAGCGCCAGGGATATTAGGGCCAGGGATATTAGGGCCAGGGTTATTAGGGCCAGGGATATTAGGGCCAGGGATATTAGGGCGAGGGATATTAGGGCCAGGGATATTAGGGCCAGGGATATTAGGGCCAGGGATATTAGGGCCAGTGATTTTAGGGCAAGGGATATTAGGGCCCAGGGATATTAGGGCCAGGGATATTAGAGCCAGGGATATTAGGGCCAGGGATATTAGGGCCAGGGATATTAGGGCCAGGGATATTAGGGCCAGGGATATCAGGGCCAGGGATATTAGGGCCAGGAATATTAGGGCCAGGGATATTAGGGCCAGGGATATTATGGCCTGGGATATTAGAGCCAGCGATATTAGGGCCAGGGATATTAGGGCCAGGGATATTAGGGCCAGGGATATTAGAGCCAGGGATATTAGGGCCAGGGATATTAGGGCCAGGGATTTTAGAGCCAGGGATATTAGGGCCAGGGATATTAGGGCCAGGGATATTAGGGCCAGGGATTTTAGAGCCAGGGATATTAGGGCCAGGGATATTAGGGCCAGGGATATTAGGGCCAGGGATATTAGGGCCAGGGATATCAGGGCCAGGGATATTAGGGCCAGGGATATTAGGGCCAGGGATATTAGGGCCAGGGATATTATGGCCAGGGATATTAGGGCCAGGGATATTAGGGCCAGGGATATTAGGGCCAGGGATATTAGAGCCAGGGATATTAGGGCCAGGGATATTAGGGCCAGGGATATTAGGGCCAGGGATATTAGGGCCAGGGATTTTAGGGCAAGGGATATTAGGGCCAGGGATATTAGAGCCAGGGATATTAGAGCAAGGGATATTAGGGCCAGGGATATTAGGGCCAGGGATATTAGGGCCAGGGATATTACGGCCAGGGATATTAGGGCCAGGGATATCAGGGCCAGGGATATCATGGCCAGGGATATTAGGTCCAGGGATATTAGGGCCAGGGATATTAGGGCCAGGGATATTAGAGCCAGGGATATTAGGGCCAGGGATATTAGGGCCAGGGATATTAGGGCCAGGGAGATTAGGGCCAGCGTTATTAGGGCCAGGGATATTAGGGCCAGGGATATTATGGCCAGGGATATTAGGGCCAGGGATAATAGGGCCAGGGATATTAGGGCCAGCGATATTAGGGCCAGGGATATTAGGGCCAGGGATATTAGGGCCAGGGATATTAGGGCCAGGGATATTAGGGACACGGATATTAGGGCCAGGGATGTTAGGGCCAGGGATATTAGGGCCAGATATATTAGGGCCAGGGATATTAGGGCCAGGGATATTAGGGCAGGGATATTAGGTCCAGGGATATTAGGGCCATAGATATTAGGGCCAGGGATGTTAGGGCCAGGGTTATTAGCGCCAGGGATATTAGGGCCAGGGATATTAGGGCCAGGGTTATTAGGGCCAGGGATATTAGGGCCAGGGATATTAGGGCGAGGGATATTAGGGCCAGGGATATTAGGGCCAGGGATATTAGGGCCAGGGATATTAGGGCCAGGGATATTAGGGCCAGGGATATTAGGGCCAGGGATTTTAGGGCAAGGGATATTAGGGCCCAGGGTTATTAGGGCCAGGGATTTTAGAGCCAGGGATATTAGGGCCAGGGATATTAGGGCCAGGGATATTAGGGCCAGGGATATTAGGGCCAGGGATATTAGGGCCAGGGATATCAGGGCCAGGGATATTAGGGCCAGGGATATTAGGGCCAGGGATATTAGGGCCAGGGATATTATGGCCAGGGATATTAGGGCCAGCGATATTAGGGCCAGGGATATTAGGGCCAGGGATATTAGGGCCAGGGATATTAGAGCCAGGGATATTAGGGCCAGGGATATTAGGGCCAGGGATATTAGAGCCAGGGATATTAGGGCCAGGGATTTTAGGGCAAGGGATATTAGGGCCAGGGATATTAGGGCCAGGGATATTAGAGCAAGGGATATTAGGGCCAGGGATATTAGGGCCAGGGATGTTAGGGCCAGGGATATTAGGGCCAGGGATATTAGGGCCAGGGATATCAGGGCCAGGGATATCAGGGCCAGGGATATTAGGTCCAGGGATATTACGGCCAGGGATATTAGGGCCAGGGATATTAGAGCCAGGGATATTAGGGCCAGGGATATTAGGGCCAGGGATATTAGGGCCAGGGAGATTAGGGCCAGCGTCATTAGGGCCAGGGATATTAAGGCTAGGGATATTATGGCCAGGGATATTAGGGCCAGGGATATTAGGGCCAGGGATATTAGGGCCAGGGATATTAGGGCCAGGGATTTTAGGGCAAGGGATATTAGGGCCAGGGATATTAGAGCCAGGGATATTAGAGCAAGGGATATTAGGGCCAGGGATATTAGGGCCAGGGATATTAAGGCCAGGGATATTACGGCCAGGGATATTAGGGCCAGGGATATCAGGGCCAGGGATATCAGGGCCAGGGATATTAGGTCCAGGGATATTAGGGCCAGGGATATTAGGGCCAGGGATATTAGAGCCAGGGATATTAGGGCCAGGGATATTAGGGCCAGGGTTATTAGGGCCAGGGATATTAGGGCCAGGGATATTAGGGCGAGGGATATTAGGGCCAGGCATATTAGGGCCAGGGATATTAGGGCCAGGGATATTAGGGCCAGGGATATTAGGGCCAGGGATTTTAGGGCAAGGGATATTAGGGCCCAGGGATATTAGGGCCAGGGAATTTAGAGCCAGGGATATTAGGGCCAGGGATATTAGGGCCAGGGATATTAGGGCCAGGGATATTAGGGCCAGGGATATCAGGGCCAGGGATATTAGGGCCAAGGATATTAGGGCCAGGGATATTAGGGCCAGGGATATTACGGCCAGGGATATTAGGGCCAGGGATATCAGGGCCAGGGATATCAGGGCCAGGGATATTAGGTCCAGGGATATTAGGGCCAGGGATATTAGGGCCAGGGATATTAGAGCCAGGGATATTAGGGCCAGGGATATTAGGGCCAGGGATATTAGGGCCAGGGAGATTAGGGCCAGCGTTATTAGGGCCAGGGATATTAGGGCCAGGGATATTATGGCCAGGGATATTAGGGCCAGGGATATTAGGGCCAGGGATATTAGGGCCAGCGATATTAGGGCCAGGGATATTAGGGCCAGGGATATTAGGGCCAGGGATATTAGGGCCAGGGATATTAGGGCCACGGATATTAGGGCCAGGGATGTTAGGGCCAGGGATATTAGGGCCAGGGATATTAGGGCCAGGGATATTAGGGCCAGGGATATTAGGGCAGGGATATTAGGTCCAGGGATATTAGGGCCAGGGATATTAGGGCCAGGGATGTTAGGGCCAGGGTTATTAGCGCCAGGGATATTAGGGCCAGGGATATTAGGGCCAGGGTTATTAGGGCCAGGGATATTAGGGCCAGGGATATTAGGGCGAGGGATATTAAGGCCAGGGATATTAGGGCCAGGGATATTAGGGCCAGGAATATTAGGGCCAGGGATATTAGGGCCAGGGATATTAGGGCCAGGGATTTTAGGGCAAGGGATATTAGGGCCCAGGGATATTAGGGCCAGGGATTTTAGAGCCAGGGATATTAGGGCCAGGGATATTAGGGCCAGGGATATTAGGGCCAGGGATATTAGGGCCAGGGATATTAGGGCCAGGGATATCAGGGCCAGGGATATTAGGGCCAAAGATATTAGGGCCAGGGATATTAGGGCCAGGGATATTATGGCCAGGGATATTAGGGCCAGTGATATTAGTGCCAGGGATATTAGGGCCAGGGATATTAGGGCCAGGGATATTAGAGCCAGGGATATTAGGGCCAGGGATATTAGGGCCAGGGATATTAGGGCCAGGGATATTAGGGCCAGGGATTTTAGGGCAAGGGATATTAGGGCCAGGGATATTAGGGCCAGGGATATTAGAGCAAGGGATATTAGGGCCAGGGATATTAGGGCCAGGGATATTAGGGCCAGGGATATTAGGGCCAGGGATATTAGGTCCAGGGATATCAGGGCCAGGGATATCAGGGCCAGGGATATTAGGTCCAGGGATATTAGGGCCAGGGATATTAGGGCCAGGGATATTAGAGCCAGGGATATTAGGGCCAGGGATATTAGGGCCAGGGATATTAGGGCCAGGGAGATTAGGGCCAGCGTTATTAGGGCCAGGGATATTAAGGCCAGGGATATTATGGCCAGGGATATTAGGGCCAGGGATATTAGGGCCAGGGATATTAGGGCCAGCGATATTAGGGCCAGGGATATTAGGGCCAGGGATATTAGGGCCAGGGATATTAGGGCCAGGGATATTAGGGCCACGGATATTAGGGCCAGGGATATTAGGGCCAGGGATATTAGGGCCAGGGATATTAGGGCCAGGGATGTTAGGGCCAGGGATATTAGGGCCAGGGATATAAGGGCCAGGGATATTAGGGCCAGGCATATTATGGCCAGGGATATTAGGGCCAGGGATATTAGGGCAAGGGATATTAGGGCCACGGATATTAGGGCCAGGGATATTAGGGCAAGGGATATTAGGGCCAGGGATATTAGGGCCAGGGATATTAGGGCCAGGGATATTAGGTCCAGGGATATTAGGGCCAGGGATATTAGGGCCAGGGATATTAGGGCCAGGGATATTAGGGCCAGGGATATTAGGGCCAGCGATATTAGGGCCAGGGATATTAGGGCCAGGGATATTAGGGCCAGGGATATTAGAGCCAGGCATATTAGGGCCAGGGATATTAGAGCCAGGGATATTAGGGCCAGGGATATTAGGGCCAGGGATATTAGGGCCAGGGATATTAGGGCCAGGGATATTAGGGCCAGGGATATTAGGCCCAGGGATATTAGGGCCAGGGATTTTAGGGCCAGGGATATTAGGGCCAGGGATTTTAGGGCAAGGGATATTAGGGCCAGGGATATTAGGGCCAGGGATATTAGGGCCAGGGATATTAGGGCCAGGGATATAAGGGCCAGGGATATTAGGGCCAGGCATATTATGGCCAGGGATATTAGGGCCAGGGATATTAAGGCAAGGGATATTAGGGCCACGGATATTAGGGCCAGGGATATTAGGGCAAGGGATATTAGGGCCAGGGATATTAGGGCCAGGGATATTAGGGCCAGGGATATTAGGTCCAGGGATGTTAGGACCAGGGATATTAGGGCCAGGGATATTAGGGCCAGGGATATTAGGGCCAGGGATATTAGGGCCAGCGATATTAGGGCCAGGGATATTAGGGCCAGGGATATTAGGGCCAGGGATATTAGAGCCAGGCATATTAGGGCCAGGGATATTAGAGCCAGGGATATTAGGGCCAGGGATATTAGGGCCAGGGATATTAGGGCCTGGGATATTAGGGCCAGGGATATTAGGGCCAGGGATATTAGGGCCAGGGATATTAGGGCCAGGGATTTTAGGGCCAGGGATATTAGGGGCAGGGATATTAGGGCCAGGGATATTAGGGCCAGGGATATTAGGGCCAGGGATATTAGGGCCAGGCATATTATGCCCAGGGATATTAGGGCCAGGGATAATAGGGCCAGGGATATTAGGGCCAGGGATATTAGGGCCAGGGATATTAGGGCCAGGGATTTTAGAGCCAGGGATATTAGGGCCAGGGATATTAGGGCCAGGGATATTAGGGCCAGGGATATTAGGGCCAGGGATATCAGGGCCAGGGATATTAGGGCCAGGGATATTAGGGCCAGGGATATTAGGGCCAGGGATATTATGGCCAGGGATATTAGGGCCAGGGATATTAGGGCCAGGGATATTAGGGCCAGGGATATTAGAGCCAGGGATATTAGGGCCAGGGATATTAGGGCCAGGGATATTAGGGCCAGGGATATTAGGGCCAGGGATATTAGTGCCAGGGATTTTAGGGCAAGGGATATTAGGGCCAGGGATATTAGAGCCAGGGATATTAGAGCAAGGGATATTAGGGCCAGGGATATTAGGGCCAGGGATATTAGGGCCAGGGATATTACGGCCAGGGATATTAGGGCCAGGGATATCAGGGCCAGGGATATCATGGCCAGGGATATTAGGTCCAGGGATATTAGGGCCAGGGATATTATGGCCAGGGATATTAGAGCCAGGGATATTAGGGCCAGGGATATTAGGGCCAGGGATATTAGGGCCAGGGAGATTAGGGCCAGCGTTATTAGGGCCAGGGATATTAGGGCCAGGGATATTATGGCCAGGGATATTAGGGCCAGGGATAATAGGGCCAGGGATATTAGGGCCAGCGATATTAGGGCCAGGGATATTAGGGCCAGGGATATTAGGGCCAGGGATATTAGGGCCAGGGATATTAGGGACACGGATATTAGGGCCAGGGATGTTAGGGCCAGGGATATTAGGGCCAGGGATATTAGGGCCAGGGATATTAGGGCCAGGGATATTAGGGCAGGGATATTAGGTCCAGGGATATTAGGGCCATGGATATTAGGGCCAGGGATGTTAGGGCCAGGGTTATTAGCGCCAGGGATATTAGGGCCAGGGATATTAGGGCCAGGGTTATTAGGGCAGGGATATTAGGGCCAGGGATATTAGGGCGAGGGATATTAGGGCCAGGGATATTAGGGCCAGGGATATTAGGGCCAGGGATATTAGGGCCAGGGATATTAGGGCCAGGGATATTAGGGCCAAGGATTTTAGGGCAAGGGATATTAGGGCCCAGGGATATTAGGGCCAGGGATTTTAGAGCCAGGGATATTAGGGCCAGGGATATTAGGGCCAGGGATATTAGGGCCAGGGATATTAGGGCCAGGGATATTAGGGCCAGGGATATCAGGGCCAGGGATATTAGGGCCAGGGATATTAGGGCCAGGGATATTAGGGCCAGGGATATTATGGCCAGGGATATTAGGGCCAGCGATATTAGGGCCAGGGATATTAGGGCCAGGGATATTAGGGCCAGGGATATTAGAGCCAGGGATATTAGGGCCAGGGATATTAGGGCCAGGGATATTAGAGCCAGGGATATTAGGGCCAGGGATTTTAGGGCAAGGGATATTAGGGCCAGGGATATTAGGGCCAGGGATATTAGAGCAAGGGATATTAGGGCCAGGGATATTAGGGCCAGGGATATTAGGGCCAGGGATATTAGGGCCAGGGATATTAGGGCCAGGGATATCAGGGCCAGGGATATCAGGGCCAGGGATATTAGGTCCAGGGATATTACGGCCAGGGATATTAGGGCCAGGGATATTAGAGCCAGGGATATTAGGGCCAGGGATATTAAGGCCAGGGATATTAGGGCCAGGGAGATTAGGGCCAGCGTCATTAGGGCCAGGGATATTAAGGCTAGGGATATTATGGCCAGGGATATTAGGGCCAGGGATATTAGGGCCAGGGATATTAGGGCCAGGGATATTAGGGTCAGGGATTTTAGGGCAAGGGATATTAGGGCCAGGGATATTAGAGCCAGGGATATTAGAGCAAGGGATATTAGGGCCAGGGATATTAGGGCCAGGGATATTAAGGCCAGGGATATTACGGCCAGGGATATTAGGGCCAGGGATATCAGGGCCAGGGATATCAGGGCCAGGGATATTAGGTCCAGGGATATTAGGGCCAGGGATATTAGGGCCAGGGATATTAGAGCCAGGGATATTAGGGCCAGGGATATTAGGGCCAGGGTTATTAGGGCCAGGGATATTAGGGCCAGGGATATTAGGGCGAGGGATATTAGGACCAGGCATATTAGGGCCAGGGATATTAGGGCCAGGGATATTAGGGCCAGGGATATTAGGGCCAGGGATTTTAGGGCAAGGGATATTAGGGCCCAGGGATATTAGGGCCAGGGAATTTAGAGCCAGGGATATTAGGGCCAGGGATATTAGGGCCAGGGATATTAGGGCCAGGGATATTAGGGCCAGGGATATCAGGGCCAGGGATATTAGGGCCAGGGATATTAGGGCCAGGGATATTAGGGCCAGGGATATTACGGCCAGGGATATTAGGGCCAGGGATATCAGGGCCAGGGATATCAGGGCCAGGGATATTAGGTCCAGGGATATTAGGGCCAGGGATATTAGGGCCAGGGATATTAGAGCCAGGGATATTAGGGCCAGGGATATTAGGGCCAGGGATATTAGGGCCAGGGAGATTAGGGCCAGCGTTATTAGGGCCAGGGATATTAGGGCCAGGGATATTATGGCCAGGGATATTAGGGCCAGGGATATTAGGGCCAGGGATATTAGGGCCAGCGATATTAGGGCCAGGGATATTAGGGCCAGGGATATTAGGGCCAGGGATATTAGGGCCAGGGATATTAGGGCCACGGATATTAGGGCCAGGGATGTTAGGGCCAGGGATATTAGGGCCAGGGATATTAGGGCCAGGGATATTAGGGCCAGGGATATTAGGGCAGGGATATTAGGTCCAGGGATATTAGGGCCAGGGATATTAGGGCCAGGGATGTTAGGGCCAGGGTTATTAGCGCCAGGGATATTAGGGCCAGGGATATTAGGGCCAGGGTTATTAGGGCCAGGGATATTAGGGCCAGGGATATTAGGGCGAGGGATATTAAGGCCAGGGATATTAGGGCCAGGGATATTAGGGCCAGGAATATTAGGGCCAGGGATATTAGGGCCAGGGATATTAGGGCCAGGGATTTTAGGGCAAGGGATATTAGGGCCCAGGGATATTAGGGCCAGGGATTTTAGAGCCAGGGATATTAGGGCCAGGGATATTAGGGCCAGGGATATTAGGGCCAGGGATATTAGGGCCAGGGATATTAGGGCCAGGGATATCAGGGCCAGGGATATTAGGGCCAAAGATATTAGGGCCAGGGATATTAGGGCCAGGGATATTATGGCCAGGGATATTAGGGCCAGTGATATTAGTGCCAGGGATATTAGGGCCAGGGATATTAGGGCCAGGGATATTAGAGCCAGGGATATTAGGGCCAGGGATATTAGGGCCAGGGATATTAGGGCCAGGGATATTAGGGCCAGGGATTTTAGGGCAAGGGATATTAGGGCCAGGGATATTAGGGCCAGGGATATTAGAGCAAGGGATATTAGGGCCAGGGATATTAGGGCCAGGGATATTAGGGCCAGGGATATTAGGGCCAGGGATATTAGGTCCAGGGATATCAGGGCCAGGGATATCAGGGTCAGGGATATTAGGTCCAGGGATATTAGGGCCAGGGATATTAGGGCCAGGGATATTAGAGCCAGGGATATTAGGGCCAGGGATATTAGGGCCAGGGATATTAGGGCCAGGGAGATTAGGGCCAGCGTTATTAGGGCCAGGGATATTAAGGCCAGGGATATTATGGCCAGGGATATTAGGGCCAGGGATATTAGGGCCAGGGATATTAGGGCCAGCGATATTAGGGCCAGGGATATTAGGGCCAGGGATATTAGGGCCAGGGATATTAGGGCCAGGGATATTAGGGCCACGGATATTAGGGCCAGGGATATTAGGGCCAGGGATATTAGGGCCAGGGATATTAGGGCCAGGGATGTTAGGGCCAGGGATATTAGGGCCAGGGATATAAGGGCCAGGGATATTAGGGCCAGGCATATTATGGCCAGGGATATTAGGGCCAGGGATATTAGGGCAAGGGATATTAGGGCCACGGATATTAGGGCCAGGGATATTAGGGCAAGGGATATTAGGGCCAGGGATATTAGGGCCAGGGATATTAGGGCCAGGGATATTAGGTCCAGGGATATTAGGGCCAGGGATATTAGGGCCAGGGATATTAGGGCCAGGGATATTAGGGCCAGGGATATTAGGGCCAGCGATATTAGGGCCAGGGATATTAGGGC
This sequence comes from Petromyzon marinus, assembly GCF_048934315.1. NCBI lineage: Eukaryota > Metazoa > Chordata > Hyperoartia > Petromyzontiformes > Petromyzontidae > Petromyzon > Petromyzon marinus. The sequence continues at coordinate 4,464,944 of NW_027422684.1, read as the reverse complement.
CAGGGATATTAGGGCCAGGGATATTAGAGCCAGGCATATTAGGGCCAGGGATATTAGAGCCAGGGATATTAGGGCCAGGGATATTAGGGCCAGGGATATTAGGGCCAGGGATATTAGGGCCAGGGATATTAGGGCCAGGGATATTAGGCCCAGGGATATTAGGGCCAGGGATTTTAGGGCCAGGGATATTAGGGCCAGGGATTTTAGGGCAAGGGATATTAGGGCCAGGGATATTAGGGCCAGGGATATTAGGGCCAGGGATATTAGGGCCAGGGATATAAGGGCCAGGGATATTAGGGCCAGGCATATTATGGCCAGGGATATTAGGGCCAGGGATATTAAGGCAAGGGATATTAGGGCCACGGATATTAGGGCCAGGGATATTAGGGCAAGGGATATTAGGGCCAGGGATATTAGGGCCAGGGATATTAGGGCCAGGGATATTAGGTCCAGGGATGTTAGGACCAGGGATATTAGGGCCAGGGATATTAGGGCCAGGGATATTAGGGCCAGGGATATTAGGGCCAGCGATATTAGGGCCAGGGATATTAGGGCCAGGGATATTAGGGCCAGGGATATTAGAGCCAGGCATATTAGGGCCAGGGATATTAGAGCCAGGGATATTAGGGCCAGGGATATTAGGGCCAGGGATATTAGGGCCTGGGATATTAGGGCCAGGGATATTAGGGCCAGGGATATTAGGGCCAGGGATATTAGGGCCAGGGATTTTAGGGCCAGGGATATTAGGGGCAGGGATATTAGGGCCAGGGATATTAGGGCCAGGGATATTAGGGCCAGGGATATTAGGGCCAGGCATATTATGCCCAGGGATATTAGGGCCAGGGATAATAGGGCCAGGGATATTAGGGCCAGGGATATTAGGGCCAGGGATATTAGGGCCAGGGATTTTAGAGCCAGGGATATTAGGGCCAGGGATATTAGGGCCAGGGATATTAGGGCCAGGGATATTAGGGCCAGGGATATCAGGGCCAGGGATATTAGGGCCAGGGATATTAGGGCCAGGGATATTAGGGCCAGGGATATTATGGCCAGGGATATTAGGGCCAGGGATATTAGGGCCAGGGATATTAGGGCCAGGGATATTAGAGCCAGGGATATTAGGGCCAGGGATATTAGGGCCAGGGATATTAGGGCCAGGGATATTAGGGCCAGGGATATTAGTGCCAGGGATTTTAGGGCAAGGGATATTAGGGCCAGGGATATTAGAGCCAGGGATATTAGAGCAAGGGATATTAGGGCCAGGGATATTAGGGCCAGGGATATTAGGGCCAGGGATATTACGGCCAGGGATATTAGGGCCAGGGATATCAGGGCCAGGGATATCATGGCCAGGGATATTAGGTCCAGGGATATTAGGGCCAGGGATATTAGGGCCAGGGATATTAGAGCCAGGGATATTAGGGCCAGGGATATTAGGGCCAGGGATATTAGGGCCAGGGAGATTAGGGCCAGCGTTATTAGGGCCAGGGATATTAGGGCCAGGGATATTATGGCCAGGGATATTAGGGCCAGGGATAATAGGGCCAGGGATATTAGGGCCAGCGATATTAGGGCCAGGGATATTAGGGCCAGGGATATTAGGGCCAGGGATATTAGGGCCAGGGATATTAGGGACACGGATATTAGGGCCAGGGATGTTAGGGCCAGGGATATTAGGGCCAGGGATATTAGGGCCAGGGATATTAGGGCCAGGGATATTAGGGCAGGGATATTAGGTCCAGGGATATTAGGGCCATGGATATTAGGGCCAGGGATGTTAGGGCCAGGGTTATTAGCGCCAGGGATATTAGGGCCAGGGATATTAGGGCCAGGGTTATTAGGGCAGGGATATTAGGGCCAGGGATATTAGGGCGAGGGATATTAGGGCCAGGGATATTAGGGCCAGGGATATTAGGGCCAGGGATATTAGGGCCAGGGATATTAGGGCCAGGGATATTAGGGCCAGGGATTTTAGGGCAAGGGATATTAGGGCCCAGGGATATTAGGGCCAGGGATTTTAGAGCCAGGGATATTAGGGCCAGGGATATTAGGGCCAGGGATATTAGGGCCAGGGATATTAGGGCCAGGGATATTAGGGCCAGGGATATCAGGGCCAGGGATATTAGGGCCAGGGATATTAGGGCCAGGGATATTAGGGCCAGGGATATTATGGCCAGGGATATTAGGGCCAGCGATATTAGGGCCAGGGATATTAGGGCCAGGGATATTAGGGCCAGGGATATTAGAGCCAGGGATATTAGGGCCAGGGATATTAGGGCCAGGGATATTAGAGCCAGGGATATTAGGGCCAGGGATTTTAGGGCAAGGGATATTAGGGCCAGGGATATTAGGGCCAGGGATATTAGAGCAAGGGATATTAGGGCCAGGGATATTAGGGCCAGGGATATTAGGGCCAGGGATATTAGGGCCAGGGATATTAGGGCCAGGGATATCAGGGCCAGGGATATCAGGGCCAGGGATATTAGGTCCAGGGATATTACGGCCAGGGATATTAGGGCCAGGGATATTAGAGCCAGGGATATTAGGGCCAGGGATATTAAGGCCAGGGATATTAGGGCCAGGGAGATTAGGGCCAGCGTCATTAGGGCCAGGGATATTAAGGCTAGGGATATTATGGCCAGGGATATTAGGGCCAGGGATATTAGGGCCAGGGATATTAGGGCCAGGGATATTAGGGTCAGGGATTTTAGGGCAAGGGATATTAGGGCCAGGGATATTAGAGCCAGGGATATTAGAGCAAGGGATATTAGGGCCAGGGATATTAGGGCCAGGGATATTAAGGCCAGGGATATTACGGCCAGGGATATTAGGGCCAGGGATATCAGGGCCAGGGATATCAGGGCCAGGGATATTAGGTCCAGGGATATTAGGGCCAGGGATATTAGGGCCAGGGATATTAGAGCCAGGGATATTAGGGCCAGGGATATTAGGGCCAGGGTTATTAGGGCCAGGGATATTAGGGCCAGGGATATTAGGGCGAGGGATATTAGGACCAGGCATATTAGGGCCAGGGATATTAGGGCCAGGGATATTAGGGCCAGGGATATTAGGGCCAGGGATTTTAGGGCAAGGGATATTAGGGCCCAGGGATATTAGGGCCAGGGAATTTAGAGCCAGGGATATTAGGGCCAGGGATATTATGGCCAGGGATATTAGGGCCAGGGATATTAGGGCCAGGGATATCAGGGCCAGGGATATTAGGGCCAGGGATATTAGGGCCAGGGATATTAGGGCCAGGGATATTACGGCCAGGGATATTAGGGCCAGGGATATCAGGGCCAGGGATATCAGGGCCAGGGATATTAGGTCCAGGGATATTAGGGCCAGGGATATTAGGGCCAGGGATATTAGAGCCAGGGATATTAGGGCCAGGGATATTAGGGCCAGGGATATTAGGGCCAGGGAGATTAGGGCCAGCGTTATTAGGGCCAGGGATATTAGGGCCAGGGATATTATGGCCAGGGATATTAGGGCCAGGGATATTAGGGCCAGGGATATTAGGGCCAGCGATATTAGGGCCAGGGATATTAGGGCCAGGGATATTAGGGCCAGGGATATTAGGGCCAGGGATATTAGGGCCACGGATATTAGGGCCAGGGATGTTAGGGCCAGGGATATTAGGGCCAGGGATATTAGGGCCAGGGATATTAGGGCCAGGGATATTAGGGCAGGGATATTAGGTCCAGGGATATTAGGGCCAGGGATATTAGGGCCAGGGATGTTAGGGCCAGGGTTATTAGCGCCAGGGATATTAGGGCCAGGGATATTAGGGCCAGGGTTATTCGGGCCAGGGATATTAGGGCCAGGGATATTAGGGCGAGGGATATTAAGGCCAGGGATATTAGGGCCAGGGATATTAGGGCCAGGAATATTAGGGCCAGGGATATTAGGGCCAGGGATATTAGGGCCAGGGATTTTAGGGCAAGGGATATTAGGGCCCAGGGATATTAGGGCCAGGGATTTTAGAGCCAGGGATATTAGGGCCAGGGATATTAGGGCCAGGGATATTAGGGCCAGGGATATTAGGGCCAGGGATATTAGGGCCAGGGATATCAGGGCCAGGGATATTAGGGCCAGGGATATTAGGGCCAGGGATATTAGGGCCAGGGATATTATGGCCAGGGATATTAGGGCCAGCGATATTAGTGCCAGGGATATTAGGGCCAGGGATATTAGGGCCAGGGATATTAGAGCCAGGGATATTAGGGCCAGGGATATTAGGGCCAGGGATATTAGGGCCAGGGATATTAGGGCCAGGGATTTTAGGGCAAGGGATATTAGGGCCAGGGATATTAGGGCCAGGGATATTAGAGCAAGGGATATTAGGGCCAGGGATATTAGGGCCAGGGATATTAGGGCCAGGGATATTAGGGCCAGGGATATTAGGGCCACGGATATTAGGGCCAGGGATATTAGGGCCAGGGATATTAGGGCCAGGGATATTAGGGCCAGGGATGTTAGGGCCAGGGATATTAGGGCCAGGGATATAAGGGCCAGGGATATTAGGGCCAGGCATATTATGGCCAGGGATATTAGGGCCAGGGATATTAGGGCAAGGGATATTAGGGCCACGGATATTAGGGCCAGGGATATTATGGCAAGGGATATTAGGGCCAGGGATATTAGGGCCAGGGATATTAGGGCCAGGGATATTAGGTCCAGGGATATTAGGGCCAGGGATATTAGGGCCAGGGATATTAGGGCCAGGGATATTAGGGCCAGGGATATTAGGGCCAGCGATATTAGGGCCAGGGATATTAGGGCCAGGGATATTAGGGCCAGGGATATTAGAGCCAGGCATATTAGGGCCAGGGATATTAGAGCCAGGGATATTAGGGCCAGGGATATTAGGGCCAGGGATATTAGGGCCAGGGATATTAGGGCCAGGGATATTAGGGCCAGGGATATTAGGCCCAGGGATATTAGGGCCAGGGATTTTAGGGCCAGGGATATTAGGGCCAGGGATTTTAGGGCAAGGGATATTAGGGCCAGGGATATTAGGGCCAGGGATATTAGGGCCAGGGATATTAGGGCCAGGGATATTAGGGCCAGGGATATTAGAGCCAGGCATATTAGGGCCAGGGATATTAGAGCCAGGGATATTAGGGCCAGGGATATTAGGGCCAGGGATATTAGGGCCTGGGATATTAGGGCCAGGGATATTAGGGCCAGGGATATTAGGGCCAGGGATATTAGGGCCAGGGATATTAGGGCCAGGGATTTTAGGGCCAGGGATATTAGGGGCAGGGATATTAGGGCCAGGGATATTAGGGCCAGGGATATTAGGGCCAGGGATATTAGGGCCAGGCATATTATGCCCAGGGATATTAGGGCCAGGGATATTAGGGCCAGGGATATTAGGGCCAGGGATATTAAGGCCGGGGATATTAGGCCCAGGGATATTAGGGCCAGGGATATTAGGGCCAGCGATGTTAGGGCCAGGGATATTAGGGCCAGGGATATTAGGGCCAGGGATATTAGGGCCAGGGATATTAGGGCAGGGATATTAGGTCAGGGATATTAGGGCCAGGGATATTAGGGCCAGGGATATTATGGCCAGGGATATTAGGGCCAGCGATATTAGGGCCAGGGATATTAGAGCCAGGGATATTAGGGCCAGGGATATTAGGGCCAGGGATATTAGGGCCAGGGATATTAGGGCCAGGGATTTTAGGGCAAGGGATATTAGGGCCAGGGATATTAGGGCCAGGGATATTAGGGCCAGGGATATTAGGGCAGGGATATTAGGTCCAGGGATATTAGGGCCAGGGATATTAGGGCCAGGGATGTTAGGGCCAGGGATATTAGCGCCAGGGATATTAGGGCCAGGGATATTAGGGCCAGGGTTATTAGGGCCAGGGATATTAGGGCCAGGGATATTAGGGCGAGGGATATTAGGGCCAGGGATATTAGGGCCAGGGATATTAGGGCCAGGGATATTAGGGCCAGGGATATTAGGGCCAGGGATATTAGGGCCAGTGATTTTGGGGCAAGGGATATTAGGGCCCAGGGATATTAGGGCCAGGGATATTAGAGCCAGGGATATTAGGGCCAGGGATATTAGGGCCAGGGATATTAGGGCCAGGGATATTAGGGCCAGGGATATCAGGGCCAGGGATATTAGGGCCAGGAATATTAGGGCCAGGGATATTAGGGCCAGGGATATTATGGCCTGGGATATTAGAGCCAGCGATATTAGGGCCAGGGATATTAGGGCCAGGGATATTAGGGCCAGGGATATTAGAGCCAGGGATATTAGGGCCAGGGATATTAGGGCCAGGGATTTTAGAGCCAGGGATATTAGGGCCAGGGATATTAGGGCCAGGGATATTAGGGCCAGGGATTTTAGAGCCAGGGATATTAGGGCCAGGGATATTAGGGCCAGGGATATTAGGGCCAGGGATATTAGGGCCAGGGATATCAGGGCCAGGGATATTAGGGCCAGGGATATGAGGGCCAGGGATATTAGGGCCATGGATATTATGGCCAGGGATATTAGGGCCAGGGATATTAGGGCCAGGGATATTAGGGCCAGGGATATTAGAGCCAGGGATATTAGGGCCAGGGATATTAGGGCCAGGGATATTAGGGCCAGGGATATTAGGGCCAGGGATATTAGGGCCAGGGATATTAGGGCCAGGGATATTAGGGCCAGGGATATTAGGGCCAGCGATATTAGGGCCAGGGATATTAGGGCCAGGGATATTAGGGCCAGGGATATTAGAGCCAGGCATATTAGGGCCAGGGATATTAGAGCCAGGGATATTAGGGCCAGGGATATTAGGGCCAGGGATATTAGGGCCAGGGATATTAGGGCCAGGGATATTAGGGCCAGGGATATTAGGCCCAGGGATATTAGGGCCAGGGATTTTAGGGCCAGGGATATTAGGGCCAGGGATTTTAGGGCAAGGGATATTAGGGCCAGGGATATTAGGGCCAGGGATATTAGGGCCAGGGATATTAGGGCCAGGGATATTAGGGCCAGGGATATTAGAGCCAGGCATATTAGGGCCAGGGATATTAGAGCCAGGGATATTAGGGCCAGGGATATTAGGGCCAGGGATATTAGGGCCTGGGATATTAGGGCCAGGGATATTAGGGCCAGGGATATTAGGGCCAGGGATATTAGGGCCAGGGATATTAGGGCCAGGGATTTTAGGGCCAGGGATATTAGGGGCAGGGATATTAGGGCCAGGGATATTAGGGCCAGGGATATTAGGGCCAGGGATATTAGGGCCAGGCATATTATGCCCAGGGATATTAGGGCCAGGGATATTAGGGCCAGGGATATTAGGGCCAGGGATATTAAGGCCGGGGATATTAGGCCCAGGGATATTAGGGCCAGGGATATTAGGGCCAGCGATGTTAGGGCCAGGGATATTAGGGCCAGGGATATTAGGGCCAGGGATATTAGGGCCAGGGATATTAGGGCAGGGATATTAGGTCAGGGATATTAGGGCCAGGGATATTAGGGCCAGGGATATTATGGCCAGGGATATTAGGGCCAGCGATATTAGGGCCAGGGATATTAGAGCCAGGGATATTAGGGCCAGGGATATTAGGGCCAGGGATATTAGGGCCAGGGATATTAGGGCCAGGGATTTTAGGGCAAGGGATATTAGGGCCAGGGATATTAGGGCCAGGGATATTAGGGCCAGGGATATTAGGGCAGGGATATTAGGTCCAGGGATATTAGGGCCAGGGATATTAGGGCCAGGGATGTTAGGGCCAGGGATATTAGCGCCAGGGATATTAGGGCCAGGGATATTAGGGCCAGGGTTATTAGGGCCAGGGATATTAGGGCCAGGGATATTAGGGCGAGGGATATTAGGGCCAGGGATATTAGGGCCAGGGATATTAGGGCCAGGGATATTAGGGCCAGGGATATTAGGGCCAGGGATATTAGGGCCAGTGATTTTGGGGCAAGGGATATTAGGGCCCAGGGATATTATGGCCAGGGATATTAGAGCCAGGGATATTAGGGCCAGGGATATTAGGGCCAGGGATATTAGGGCCAGGGATATTAGGGCCAGGGATATCAGGGCCAGGGATATTAGGGCCAGGAATATTAGGGCCAGGGATATTAGGGCCAGGGATATTATGGCCTGGGATATTAGAGCCAGCGATATTAGGGCCAGGGATATTAGGGCCAGGGATATTAGGGCCAGGGATATTAGAGCCAGGGATATTAGGGCCAGGGATATTAGGGCCAGGGATTTTAGAGCCAGGGATATTAGGGCCAGGGATATTAGGGCCAGGGATATTAGGGCCAGGGATTTTAGAGCCAGGGATATTAGGGCCAGGGATATTAGGGCCAGGGATATTAGGGCCAGGGATATTAGGGCCAGGGATATCAGGGCCAGGGATATTAGGGCCAGGGATATTAGGGCCAGGGATATTAGGGCCATGGATATTATGGCCAGGGATATTAGGGCCAGGGATATTAGGGCCAGGGATATTAGGGCCAGGGATATTAGAGCCAGGGATATTAGGGCCAGGGATATTAGGGCCAGGGATATTAGGGCCAGGGATATTAGGGCCAGGGATTTTAGGGCAAGGGATATTAGGGCCAGGGAAAATAGAGCCAGGGATATTAGAGCAAGGGATATTAGGGCCAGGGATATTAGGGCCAGGGATATTAGGGCCAGGGATATTACGGCCAGGGATATTAGGGCCAGGGATATCAGGGCCAGGGATATCAGGGCCAGGGATATTAGGTCCAGGGATATTAGGGCCAGGGATATTAGGGCCAGGGATATTAGAGCCAGGGATATTAGGGCCAGGGATATTAGGGCCAGGGATATTAGGGCCAGGGAGATTAGGGCCAGCGTTATTAGGGCCAGGGATATTAGGGCCAGGGATATTATGGCCAGGGATATTAGGGCCAGGGATAATAGGGCCAGGGATATTAGGGCCAGCGATATTAGGGCCAGGGATATTAGGGCCAGGGATATTAGGGCCAGGGATATTAGGGCCAGGGATATTAGGGCCACGGATATTAGGGCCAGGGATGTTAGGGCCAGGGATATTAGGGCCAGGGATATTAGGGCCAGGGATATTAGGGCCAGGGATATTAGGGCAGGGATATTAGGGCCAGGGATATTAGGGCCAGGGATGTTAGGGCCAGGGTTATTAGCGCCAGGGATATTAGGGCCAGGGATATTAGGGCCAGGGTTATTAGGGCCAGGGATATTAGGGCCAGGGATATTAGGGGGAGGGATATTAGGGCCAGGGATATTAGGGCCAGGGATATTAGGGCCAGGGATATTAGGGCCAGGGATATTAGGGCCAGGGATATTAGGGCCAGGGATTTTAGGGCAAGGGATATTAGGGCCCAGGGATATTAGGGCCAGGGATTTTAGAGCCAGGGATATTAGGGCCAGGGATATTAGGGCCAGGGATATTAGGGCCAGGGATATTAGGGCCAGGGATATTAGGGCCAGGGATATCAGGGCCAGGGATATTAGGGCCAGGGATATTAGGGCCAGGGATATTAGGGCCAGGGATATTATGGCCAGGGATATTAGGGCCAGCGATATTAGGGCCAGGGATATTAGGGCCAGGGATATTAGGGCCAGGGATATTAGAGCCAGGGATATTAGGGCCAGGGATATTAGGGCCAGGGATATTAGAGCCAGGGATATTAGGGCCAGGGATTTTAGGGCAAGGGATATTAGGGCCAGGGATATTAGGGCCAGGGATATTAGAGCAAGGGATATTAGGGCGAGGGATATTAGGGCCAGGGATATTAGGGCCAGGGATATTAGGGCCAGGGATATTAGGGCCAGGGATATCAGGGCCAGGGATATCAGGGCCAGGGATATTAGGTCCAGGGATATTAGGGCCAGGGATATTAGGGCCAGGGATATTAGAGCCAGGGATATTAGGGCCAGGGATATTAGGGCCAGGGATATTAGGGCCAGGGAGATTAGGGCCAGCGTTATTAGGGCCAGGGATATTAAGGCTAGGGATATTATGGCCAGGGATATTAGGGCCAGGGATATTAGGGCCAGGGATATTAGGGCCAGGGATATCAGGGCCAGGGATATCAGGGCCAGGGATATTAGGGCCAGGGATATTAGGGCCAGGGATATTATGGCCAGGGATATTAGGGCCAGCGATATTAGTGCCAGGGATATTAGGGCCAGGGATATTAGGGCCAGGGATATTAGAGCCAGGGATATTAGGGCCAGGGATATTAGGGCCAGGGATATTAGGGCCCAGGGATATTAGGGCCAGGGATTTTAGAGCCAGGGATATTAGGGCCAGGGATATTAGGGCCAGGGATATTAGGGCCAGGGATATTAGGGCCAGGGATATTAGGGCCAGGGATATCAGGGCCAGGGATATTAGGGCCAGGGATATTAGGGCCAGGGATATTAGGGCCAGGGATATTATGGCCAGGGATATTAGGGCCAGCGATATTAGTGCCAGGGATATTAGGGCCAGGGATATTAGGGCCAGGGATATTAGAGCCAGGGATATTAGGGCCAGGGATATTAGGGCCAGGGATATTAGGGCCAGGGATATTAGGGCCAGGGATTTTAGGGCAAGGGATATTAGGGCCAGGGATATTAGGGCCAGGGATATTAGAGCAAGGGATATTAGGGCCAGGGATATTAGGGCCAGGGATATTAGGGCCAGGGATATTAGGGCCAGGGATATTAGGTCCAGGGATATCAGGGCCAGGGATATCAGGGCCAGGGATATTAGGTCCAGGGATATTAGGGCCAGGGATATTAGGGCCAGGGATATTAGAGCCAGGGATATTAGGGCCAGGGATATTAGGGCCAGGGATATTAGGGCCAGGGAGATTAGGGCCAGCGTTATTAGGGCCAGGGATATTAAGGCCAGGGATATTATGGCCAGGGATATTAGGGCCAGGGATATTAGGGCCAGCGATATTAGGGCCAGGGATATTAGGGCCAGGGATATTAGGGCCAGGGATATTAGGGCCAGGGATATTAGGGCCACGGATATTAGGGCCAGGGATATTAGGGCCAGGGATATTAGGGCCAGGGATATTAGGGCCAGGGATGTTAGGGCCAGGGATATTAGGGCCAGGGATATAAGGGCCAGGGATATTAGGGCCAGGCATATTATGGCCAGGGATATTAGGGCCAGGGATATTAGGGCAAGGGATATTAAGGCCACGGATATTAGGGCCAGGGATATTATGGCAAGGGATATTAGGGCCAGGGATATTAGGGCCAGGGATATTAGGGCCAGGGATATTAGGTCCAGGGATATTAGGGCCAGGGATATTAGGGCCAGGGATATTAGGGCCAGGGATATTAGGGCCAGGGATATTAGGGCCAGCGATATTAGGGCCAGGGATATTAGGGCCAGGGATATTAGGGCCAGGGATATTAGAGCCAGGCATATTAGGGCCAGGGATATTAGAGCCAGGGATATTAGGGCCAGGGATATTAGGGCCAGGGATATTAGGGCCAGGGATATTAGGGCCAGGGATATTAGGGCCAGGGATATTAGGCCCAGGGATATTAGGGCCAGGGATTTTAGGGCCAGGGATATTAGGGCCAGGGATTTTAGGGCAAGGGATATTAGGGCCAGGGATATTAGGGCCAGGGATATTAGGGCCAGGGATATTAGGGCCAGGGATATAAGGGCCAGGGATATTAGGGCCAGGCATATTATGGCCAGGGATATTAGGGCCAGGGATATTAAGGCAAGGGATATTAGGGCCACGGATATTAGGGCCAGGGATATTAGGGCAAGGGATATTAGGGCCAGGGATATTAGGGCCAGGGATATTAGGGCCAGGGATATTAGGTCCAGGGATGTTAGGACCAGGGATATTAGGGCCAGGGATATTAGGGCCAGGGATATTAGGGCCAGGGATATTAGGGCCAGCGATATTAGGGCCAGGGATATTAGGGCCAGGGATATTAGGGCCAGGGATATTAGAGCCAGGCATATTAGGGCCAGGGATATTAGAGCCAGGGATATTAGGGCCAGGGATATTAGGGCCAGGGATATTAGGGCCTGGGATATTAGGGCCAGGGATATTAGGGCCAGGGATATTAGGGCCAGGGATATTAGGGCCAGGGATATTAGGGCCAGGGATTTTAGGGCCAGGGATATTAGGGGCAGGGATATTAGGGCCAGGGATATTAGGGCCAGGGATATTAGGGCCAGGGATATTAGGGCCAGGCATATTATGCCCAGGGATATTAGGGCCAGGGATATTAGGGCCAGGGATATTAGGGCCAGGGATATTAAGGCCGGGGATATTAGGCCCAGGGATATTAGGGCCAGGGATATTAGGGCCAGCGATGTTAGGGCCAGGGATATTAGGGCCAGGGATATTAGGGCCAGGGATATTAGGGCCAGGGATATTAGGGCCAGGGATATTATGGCCAGGGATATTAGGGCCAGCGATATTAGGGCCAGGGATATTAGAGCCAGGGATATTAGGGCCAGGGATATTAGGGCCAGGGATATTAGGGCCAGGGATATTAGGGCCAGGGATTTTAGGGCAAGGGATATTAGGGCCAGGGATATTAGGGCCAGGGATATTAGGGCCAGGGATATTAGGGCAGGGATATTAGGTCCAGGGATATTAGGGCCAGGGATATTAGGGCCAGGGATGTTAGGGCCAGGGATATTAGCGCCAGGGATATTAGGGCCAGGGATATTAGGGCCAGGGTTATTAGTGCCAGGGATATTAGGGCCAGGGATATTAGGGCGAGGGATATTAGGGCCAGGGATATTAGGGCCAGGGATATTAGGGCCAGGGATATTAGGGCCAGGGATATTAGGGCCAGGGATATTAGGGCCAGTGATTTTGGGGCAAGGGATATTAGGGCCCAGGGATATTAGGGCCAGGGATATTAGAGCCAGGGATATTAGGGCCAGGGATATTAGGGCCAGGGATATTAGGGCCAGGGATATTAGGGCCAGGGATATCAGGGCCAGGGATATTAGGGCCAGGAATATTAGGGCCAGGGATATTAGGGCCAGGGATATTATGGCCTGGGATATTAGAGCCAGCGATATTAGGGCCAGGGATATTAGGGCCAGGGATATTAGGGCCAGGGATATTAGAGCCAGGGATATTAGGGCCAGGGATATTAGGGCCAGGGATTTTAGAGCCAGGGATATTAGGGCCAGGGATATTAGGGCCAGGGATATTAGGGCCAGGGATTTTAGAGCCAGGGATATTAGGGCCAGGGATATTAGGGCCAGGGATATTAGGGCCAGGGATATTAGGGCCAGGGATATCAGGGCCAGGGATATTAGGGCCAGGGATATTAGGGCCAGGGATATTAGGGCCATGGATATTATGGCCAGGGATATTAGGGCCAGGGATATTAGGGCCAGGGATATTAGGGCCAGGGATATTAGAGCCAGGGATATTAGGGCCAGGGATATTAGGGCCAGGGATATTAGGGCCAGGGATATTAGGGCCAGGGATTTTAGGGCAAGGGATATTAGGGCCAGGGAAATTAGAGCCAGGGATATTAGAGCAAGGGATATTAGGGCCAGGGATATTAGGGCCAGGGATATGAGGGCCAGGGATATTACGGCCAGGGATATTAGGGCCAGGGATATCAGGGCCAGGGATATCAGGGCCAGGGATATTAGGTCCAGGGATATTAGGGCCAGGGATATTAGGGCCAGGGATATTAGAGCCAGGGATATTAGGGCCAGGGATATTAGGGCCAGGGATATTAGGGCCAGGGATATTAGGGCCAGGGATATTAGGGCCAGGGATATCAGGGCCAGGGATATCAGGGCCAGGGATATGAGGGCCAGGGATATTAGGGCCAGGGATATTAGGGCCAGGGATATTAGGGCCAGGGATATTAGGGCCAGGGATATTAGGGCCAGGGATATTAGGGCCAGGGAGATTAGGGCCAGCGTTATTAGGGCCAGGGATATTAGGGCCAGGGATATTATGGCCAGGGATATTAGGGCCAGGGATATTAGGGCCAGGGATATTAGGGCCAGGGATATTAGGGCCAGGGATATTAGGGCCAGGGATATTAGGGCCAGGGATATTAGGGCCAGGGATATTAGGGCCACGGATATTAGGGCCAGGGATTTTAGGGCCAGGGATATTAGGGCCATGGATATTAGCGCCAGGGATATTAGGGCCAGGGATATTAGGGCCAGGGATATAAGGGCCAGGGATATTAGGGCCAGGCATATTATGGCCAGGGATATTAGGGCCAGGGATATTAGGGCAAGGGATATTAGGGCCAGGGATATTAGGGCCAGGGATATTAGGGCCAGGGATAAAAGGGCCAGGAATATTAGGGCCAGGCATATTATGCCCAGGGATATTAGGGCCAGGGATATTAGGGCCAGGGATATTAGGGCCAGGGAAATTAAGGCCAGGGATTTTAGGGCCAGGGATATTAGGGCCAGGGATATTAGGGCAGGGATATTAGGTCCAGGGATATTAGGGCCAGGGATATTAGGGCCAGGGATGTTAGGGACAGGGATATTAGCGCCAGGGATATTAGGGCCAGGGATATTAGGGCCAGGGTTATTAGGGCCAGGAAAATTAGGGCCAGGGATATTAGGGCGAGGGATATTAGGGCCAGGGATATTAGGGCCAGGGATATTAGGGCCAGGGATATTAGGGCCAGGGATATTAGGGCCAGGGATTTTAGGGCAAGGGATATTAGGGCCCAGGGATATTAGGGCCAGGGATATTAGAGCCAGGGATATTAGGGCCAGGGATATTAGGGCCAGGGATATTAGGGCCAGGGATATTAGGGTCAGGGATATCAGGGCCAGGGATATTAGGGCCAGGGATATTAGGGCCAGGGATATTAGGGCCAGGGATATTATGGCCAGGGATATTAGGGCCAGCGATATTAGGGCCAGGGATATTAGGGCCAGGGATATTAGGGCCAGGGATATTAGAGCCAGGGATATTAGGGCCAGGGATATTAGGGCCAGGGATATTAGGGCCAGGGATATTAGGGCCAGGGATTTTAGGGCAAGGGATATTAGGGCCAGGGATATTAGGGCCAGGGATATTAGAGCCAGGGATATTAGGGCCAGGGATATTAGGGCCAGGGATATTAGGGCCAGGGATATTAGGGCCAGGGATATCAGGGCCAGGGATATCAGGGCCAGGGATATTAGGGCCAGGGATATTAGGGCCAGGGATATTAGGGCCAGGGATATTAGGGCCAGGGATATTAGGGCGAGGGATATTAGGGCCAGGGATATTAGGGCCAGGGATATTAGGGCCAGGGATATTAGGGCCAGGGATATTAGGGCCAGGGATATTAGGGCCAGGGATATTAGGGCCACGGATATTAGGGCCAGGGATATTAGGGCCAGGGATATTAGGGCCAGGGATATTAGGGCCAGGGATATTAGGGCCAGGGATATTAGGGCCAGGGATATAAGGGCCAGGGATATTAGGGCCAGGCATATTATGGCCAGGGATATTAGGGCCAGGGATATTAGGGCAAGGGATATTAGGGCCAGGGATATTAGGGCCAGGGATATTAGGGCAAGGGATATTAGGGCCAGGGATATTAGGGCCAGGGATATTAGGGCCAGGGATATTAGGTCCAGGGATATTAGGGCCAGGGATATTAGGGCCAGGGATATTAGGGTCAGGGATATTATGGCCAGGGATATTAGGGCCAGGGATATTAGGGCCAGCGATATTAGGGCCAGGGATATTATGGCCAGGGATATTAGGGCCAGGGATATTAGAGCCAGGCATATTAGGGCCAGGGATATTAGGGCCAGGGATATTAGGGCCAGGGATATTAGGGCCAGGGATATTAGGGCCTGGGATATTAGGGCCAGGGATATTAGGGCCAGGGATATTAGGGCCAGGGATATTAGGGCCAGGGATATTAGGGCCAGGGATATTAGGGCCAGGGATATCAGGGCCAGGGATTTTAGGGCCAGGGATATTAGGGCCAGGGATATTAGGGCCAGGGATATTAGGGCCAGGGATATTAGGGCCAGGGATGTTAGGGCCAGGGATATTGTGGCCAGGGATTTTAGGGCCTGGGATATTAGGGCCAGGGATATTAGGGCCAGGGATATTAGGGCCAGGGATATTAGGGCCAGGGATATTAGGGTCAGGGATATTATGGCCAGGGATATTAGGGCCAGGGATATTAGGGCCAGCGATATTAGGGCCAGGTATATTACGGCCAGGGATATTAGGGCCAGGGATATTAGAGCCAGGCATATTAGGGCCAGGGATATTAGGGCCAGGGATATTAGGGCCAGGGATATTAGGGCCAGGGATATTAGGGCCTGGGATATTAGGGCCAGGGATATTAGGGCCAGGGATATTAGGGCCAGGGATTTTAGGGCCAGGGATATTAGGGCCAGGGATATTAGGGCCAGGGATATCAGGGCCAGGGATTTTAGGGCCAGGGATATTAGGGCCAGGGATATTAGGGCCAGGGATATTAGGGCCAGGGATATTAGGGCCAGGGATGTTAGGGCCAGGGATATTGTGGCCAGGGATTTTAGGGCCTGGGATATTAGGGCCAGGGATATTAGGGCCAGTGATATTATGGCCAGGGATTTTAGGGCCAGGGATATTAGGGCCAGGGATTTTAGGGCAAGGGATATTAGGGCCAGGGATATTAGGGCCAGGGATATTAGGGCCAGGGATATTAGGGCCAGGGATATTAGGGCCAGGGATATTAGGGCCAGGGATATTAGGGCCAGGGATATTAGGGCCAGGGATTTTAGGGCAAGGGATATTAGGGCCAGGGATATTAGGGCCAGGGATATTAGAGCCAGGGATATTAGGGCCAGGGATATTAGGGTCAGGGATATTAGGGCCAGGGATATTAGGGCCAGGGATATTAGGGCCAGGGATATCAGGGCCAGGGATATCAGGGCCAGGGATATTAAGGCCAGAGATATTAGGGCCAGGGATATTAGGGCCAGGGATATTAGGGCCAGGGATATTAGGGCCAGGGATATTAGGGCCAGGGATATCAGGGCCAGGGAGATTAGGGCCAGCGTTATTAGGGCCAGGGATATTAGGGCCAGGGATATTATGGCCAGGGATATTAGGGCCAGGGATATTAGGGCCAGGGTTATTAGGGCCAGGGATATTAGGGCCAGGGATATTAGGGCCAGGGATATTAGGGCCAGGGATATTAGGGCCACGGATATTAGGGCCAGGGATATTAGGGCCAGGGATATTAGGGCCAGGGATATTAGGGCCAGGGATATTAGGGCCAGGGATATTAGGGCCAGGGATATAAGGGCCAGGGATATTAGGGCCAGGCATATTATGGCCAGGGATATTAGGGCCAGGGATTTTAGGGCAAGGGATATTAGGGCCAGGGATATTAGGGCCAGGGATATTAGGGCAAGGGATATTAGGGCCAGGGATATTAGGGCCAGGGATATTATGGCCAGGGATATTAGGTCCAGGGATATTAGGGCCAGGGATATTAGGGCCAGGGATATTAGGGCCAGGGATATTAGGGCCAGGGATATTAGGGCCAGGGATATTAGGGCCAGGGATATTAGGGCCAGGGATATTAGGGCCAGCGATATTAGGGCCAGGGATATTACGGCCAGGGATAGTAGGGCCAGGGATATTAGAGCCAGGCCTATTAGGGCCAGGGATATTAGGGCCAGGGATATTAGGGCCAGGGATATTAGGGCCAGGGATATTAGGGCCTGGGATATTAGGGCCAGGGATATTAGGGCCAGGGATATTAGGGCCAGGGATATTAGGGCCAGGGATATTAGGGCCAGGGATTTTAGGACCAGGGATATTAGGGGGCAGGGATATTAGGGCCAGGGATATTACGGCCAGGGATATAAGGGCCAGGGATATTAGGGCCAGGCATATTATGCCCAGGGATATTAGGGCCAGGGATATTAGGGCCAGCGATATTAGGGCCAGGGATATTAAGGCCGGGGATATTAGGCCCAGGGATATTAGGGCAGGGATATTAGGTCAGGGATATCAGGGCCAGGGATATTAGGGCCAGGGATATTAGGGCCAGGGATATTAGGGCCAGGGATATTAGGGCCAGGGATATTAGGGCCAGGGATATTAGGGCCAGGGATATTAGGGCCAGGGATATTAGGGCCAGGGATTTTAGGGCAAGGGATATTAGGGCCAGGGATATTAGGGCCAGGGATATTAGAGCCAGGGATATTAGGGCCAGGGATATTAGGGCCAGGGATATTAGGGCCAGGGATATTAGGGCCAGGGATATTAGGGCCAGGGATATCAGGGCCAGGGATATCAGGGCCAGGGATATGAGGGCCAGGGATATTACGGCCAGGGATAATAGGGCCAGGGATATAAGGGCCAGGGATATTAGGGCCAGGCATATAATGCCCAGGGATATTAGGGCCAGGGATATTAGGGCCAGCGATATTAGGGCCAGGGATATTAAGGCCGGGGATATTAGGCCCAGGGATATTAGGGCCAGGGATATTAGGGCCAGCGATGTTAGGGCCAGGGATATTAGGGCCAGGGATATTAGGGCCAGGGATATTAGGGCAGGGATATTAGGTCAGGGATATTAGGGCCAGGGATATTAGGGCCAGGGATATTAGGGCCAGGGATATTAGGGCCAGGGATATTAGGGCCAGGGATATTAGGGCCAGGGATATTGGTGCCAGGGATATTAGGGCCAGGGATATTAGGGCCAGGGATTTTAGGGCCTGGGATATTAGGGCCAGGGATATTAGGGCCAGGGATATTAGGGCCAGGGATATTAGGGCCAGGGATATTAGGGCCAGGGATATTAGGGCCAGGGATATCAGGGCCAGGGATTTTAGGGCCAGGGATATTAGGGCCAGGGATATTAGGGCCAGGGATATTAGGGCCAGGGATATTAGGGCCAGGGATGTTAGGGCCAGGGATATTGTGGCCAGGGATTTTAGGGCCTGGGATATTAGGGCCAGGGATATTAGGGCCAGGGATATTAGGGCCAGGGATATTAGGGCCAGGGATATTATGGCCAGGGATATTAGGGCCAGGGATATTAGGGCCAGCGATATTAGGGCCAGGTATATTACGGCCAGGGATATTAGGGCCAGGGATATTAGAGCCAGGCATATTAGGGCCAGGGATATTAGGGCCAGGGATATTAGGGCCAGGGATATTAGGGCCAGGGATATTAGGGCCTGGGATATTAGGGCCAGGGATATTAGGGCCAGGGATATTAGGGCCAGGGATTTTAGGGCCAGGGATATTAGGGCCAGGGATATTAGGGCCAGGGATATCAGGGCCAGGGATTTTAGGGCCAGGGATATTAGGGCCAGGGATATTAGGGCCAGGGATATTAGGGCCAGGGATATTAGGGCCAGGGATGTTAGGGCCAGGGATATTGTGGCCAGGGATTTTAGGGCCTGGGATATTAGGGCCAGGGATATTAGGGCCAGTGATATTATGGCCAGGGATTTTAGGGCCAGGGATATTAGGGCCAGGGATTTTAGGGCAAGGGATATTAGGGCCAGGGATATTAGGGCCAGGGATATTAGGGCCAGGGATATTAGGGCCAGGGATATTAGGGCCAGGGATATTAGGGCCAGGGATATTAGGGCCAGGGATATTAGGGCCAGGGATTTTAGGGCAAGGGATATTAGGGCCAGGGATATTAGGGCCAGGGATATTAGAGCCAGGGATATTAGGGCCAGGGATATTAGGGTCAGGGATATTAGGGCCAGGGATATTAGGGCCAGGGATATTAGGGCCAGGGATATCAGGGCCAGGGATATCAGGGCCAGGGATATTAAGGCCAGAGATATTAGGGCCAGGGATATTAGGGCCAGGGATATTAGGGCCAGGGATATTAGGGCCAGGGATATTAGGGCCAGGGATATCAGGGCCAGGGAGATTAGGGCCAGCGTTATTAGGGCCAGGGATATTAGGGCCAGGGATATTATGGCCAGGGATATTAGGGCCAGGGATATTAGGGCCAGGGTTATTAGGGCCAGGGATATTAGGGCCAGGGATATTAGGGCCAGGGATATTAGGGCCAGGGATATTAGGGCCACGGATATTAGGGCCAGGGATATTAGGGCCAGGGATATTAGGGCCAGGGATATTAGGGCCAGGGATATTAGGGCCAGGGATATTAGGGCCAGGGATATAAGGGCCAGGGATATTAGGGCCAGGCATATTATGGCCAGGGATATTAGGGCCAGGGATTTTAGGGCAAGGGATATTAGGGCCAGGGATATTAGGGCCAGGGATATTAGGGCAAGGGATATTAGGGCCAGGGATATTAGGGCCAGGGATATTATGGCCAGGGATATTAGGTCCAGGGATATTAGGGCCAGGGATATTAGGGCCAGGGATATTAGGGCCAGGGATATTAGGGCCAGGGATATTAGGGCCAGGGATATTAGGGCCAGGGATATTAGGGCCAGCGATATTAGGGCCAGGGATATTACGGCCAGGGATAGTAGGGCCAGGGATATTAGAGCCAGGTCTATTAGGGCCAGGGATATTAGGGCCAGGGATATTAGGGCCAGGGATATTAGGGCCAGGGATATTAGGGCCTGGGATATTAGGGCCAGGGATATTAGGGCCAGGGATATTAGGGCCAGGGATATTAGGGCCAGGGATATTAGGGCCAGGGATTTTAGGACCAGGGATATTAGGGGGCAGGGATATTAGGGCCAGGGATATTAGGGCCAGGGATATTACGGCCAGGGATATAAGGGCCAGGGATATTAGGGCCAGGCATATTATGCCCAGGGATATTAGGGCCAGGGATATTAGGGCCAGCGATATTAGGGCCAGGGATATTAAGGCCGGGGATATTAGGCCCAGGGATATTAGGGCAGGGATATTAGGTCAGGGATATCAGGGCCAGGGATATTAGGGCCAGGGATATTAGGGCCAGGGATATTAGGGCCAGGGATATTAGGGCCAGGGATATTAGGGCCAGGGATATTAGGGCCAGGGATATTAGGGCCAGGGATATTAGGGCCAGGGATATTAGGGCCAGGGATTTTAGGGCAAGGGATATTAGGGCCAGGGATATTAGGGCCAGGGATATTAGAGCCAGGGATATTAGGGCCAGGGATATTAGGGCCAGGGATATTAGGGCCAGGGATATTAGGGCCAGGGATATTAGGGCCAGGGATATCAGGGCCAGGGATATCAGGGCCAGGGATATGAGGGCCAGGGATATTACGGCCAGGGATAATAGGGCCAGGGATATAAGGGCCAGGGATATTAGGGCCAGGCATATAATGCCCAGGGATATTAGGGCCAGGGATATTAGGGCCAGCGATATTAGGGCCAGGGATATTAAGGCCGGGGATATTAGGCCCAGGGATATTAGGGCCAGGGATATTAGGGCCAGCGATGTTAGGGCCAGGGATATTAGGGCCAGGGATATTAGGGCCAGGGATATTAGGGCAGGGATATTAGGTCAGGGATATTAGGGCCAGGGATATTAGGGCCAGGGATATTAGGGCCAGGGATATTAGGGCCAGGGATATTAGGGCCAGGGATATTAGGGCCAGGGATATTGGTGCCAGGGATATTAGGGCCAGGGATATTAGGGCCAGGGATTTTAGGGCAAGGGATATTAGGGCCAGGGATATTAGGGCCAGGGATATTAGAGCCAGGGATATTAGGGCCAGGGATATTAGGGCCAGGGATATTAGGGCCAGGGATATTAGGGCCAGGGATATTAGGGCCAGGGATATCAGGGCCAGGGATATCAGGGCCAGGGATATGAGGGCCAGGGATATTACGGCCAGGGATATTAGGGCCAGGGATATTAGGGCCAGGGATGTTAGGGCCAGGGATATTAGGGCCAGGGAGATTAGGGCCAGCGTTATTAGGGCCAGGGATATTAGGGCCAGGGATATTATGGCCAGGGATATTAGGGCCAGGGATATTAGGGCCAGGGATATTAGGGCCAGGGATATTAGGGCCAGGGATATTAGGGCCAGGGATATTAGGGCCACGGATATTAGGGCCAGGGATATTAGGGCCAGGGATATTAGGGCCAGGGATATAAGGGCCAGGGATATTAGGGCCAGGCATATTATGGCCAGCGAAATTAGGGCCAGGGATATTAGGGCAAGGGATATTAGGGCCAGGGATATTAGGGCCAGGGATATTAGCGCAAGGGATATTAGGGCCAGGGATATTAGGGCCAGGGATATTAGGGCCAGGGATATTAGGTCCAGGGATATTAGGGCCAGGGATATTAGGGCCAGGGATGTTAGGGCCAGGGATATTAGGGCCAGGGATATTAGGGCCAGGGATATTAGGGCCAGGGATATTGCGGCCAGCGATATTAGGGCCAGGGATATTAGGGCCAGAGATATTAGGGCCAGGGATATTAGAGCCAGGCATATTAGGGCCAGGGATATTAGGGCCAGGGATATTAGGGCCAGGGATATTAGGGCCAGGGATATTAGGGCCTGGGATATTTGGGTCAGGGATATTAGGGCCAGGGATATTAGGGCCAGGGATATTAGGGCCAGGGATATTAGGGCCAGGGATTTTAGGGCCAGGGATATTAGGGGCAGGGATATTAGGGCCAGGGATATTAGGGCCAGGGATATTAGGGCCAGGGATATAAAGGCCAGGAATATTAGGGCCAGGCATATTATGCCCCGGGATATTAGGGCCAGGGATATTAGGGCCAGGGATATTAGGGCCAGGGATATTAAGGCCAGGGATATTAGGGCCAGGGATATTAGGGCCAGGGATATTAGGGCAGGGATATTAGGTCCAGGGATATTAGGGCCAGGGATATTAGGGCAAGGGATATTAGGGCCAGGGATATTAGGGCCAGGGATATTAGGGCCAGGGATATTAGGTCCAGGGATATTAGGGCCAGGGATATTAGGGCCAGGGATATTAGGGCCAGGGATATTAGGGCCAGGGATATTAGGGCCAGGGATATTAGGGCCAGGGATATTAGGGCCAGGGATATTAGGGCCAGCGATATTAGGGCCAGGGATATTAGGGCCAGGGATAGTAGGGCCAGGGATATTAGAGCCCGGCATATTAGGGCCAGGGATATTAGGGCCAGGGATATTAGGGCCAGGAATATTAGGGCCAGGGATATTAGGGCCTGGGATATTAGGGCCAGGGATATTAGGGCCAGGGATATTAGGGCCAAGGATATTAGGGCCAGGGATATTAGGGCCAGGGATTTTAGGGCCAGGGATATTAGGGGCAGGGATATTAGGGCCAGGGATATTAGGGCCAGGGATATTAGGGCCAGGGATATAAGGGCCAGGGATATTAGGGCCAGGCATATTATGCCCAGGGATATTAGGGTCAGGGATATTAGGGCCAGGGATATTAGGGCCAGGGATATTAAGGCCGGGGATATTAGGCCCAGGGATATTAGGGCCAGGGATATTAGGGCCAGCGATGTTAGGGCCAGGGATATTAGCACAAGGGATATTAGGGCCAGGGATATTAGGGCCAGGGATATTAGGGCAGGGATATTAGGTCAGGGATATTAGGGCTAGGGATATTAGGGCCAGGGATATTAGGGCCAGGGATATTAGGGCCAGGGATATTAGGGCCAGGGATTTTAGGGCCAGGGATATTAAGGCCAGGGATATTAGGGCCAGGGATATTAGGGCCAGGGATATTAGGGCCAGGGATATTAGGGCCAGGGATTTTAGGGCAAGGGATATTAGGGCCAGGGATATTAGGGCCAGGGATATTAGGGCCAGGGATATTAAGGCCAGGGATATTAGGGCCAGGGATATTAGGGCCAGGGATATTAGGGCAGGGATATTAGGTCCAGGGATATTAGGGCCAGGGATATTAGGGCAAGGGATATTAGGGCCAGGGATATTAGGGCCAGGGATATTAGGGCCAGGGATATTAGGTCCAGGGATATTAGGGCCAGGGATATTAGGGCCAGGGATATTAGGGCCCGGGATATTAGGGCCAGGGATATTAGGGCCAGGGATATTAGGGCCAGGGATATTAGGGCCAGGGATATTAGGGCCAGCGATATTAGGGCCAGGGATATTAGGGCCAGGGATAGTAGGGCCAGGGATATTAGAGCCCGGCATATTAGGGCCAGGGATATTAGGGCCAGGGATATTAGGGCCAGGAATATTAGGGCCAGGGATATTAGGGCCTGGGATATTAGGGCCAGGGATATTAGGTCCAGGGATATTAGGGCCAGGGATATTAGGGCCAGGGATATTAGGGCCAGGGATTTTAGGGCCAGGGATATTAGGGGCAGGGATATTAGGGCCAGGGATATTAGGGCCAGGGATATTAGGGCCAGGGATATTAGGGCCAGGGATATTAGGGCCAGGGATTTTAGGGCCAGGGATATTAGGGGCAGGGATATTAGGGCCAGGGATATTAGGGCCAGGGATATTAAGGCCGGGGATATTAGGCCCAGGGATATTAGGGCCAGGGATATTAGGGCCAGCGATGTTAGGGCCAGGGATATTAGCACAAGGGATATTAGGGCCAGGGATATTAGGGCCAGGGATATTAGGGCAGGGATATTAGGTCAGGGATATTAGGGCTAGGGATATTAGGGCCAGGGATATTAGGGCCAGGGATATTAGGGCCAGGGATATTAGGGCCAGGGATTTTAGGGCCAGGGATATTAGGGCCAGGGATATTAGGGCCAGGGATATTAGGGCCAGGGATATTAGGGCCAGGGATATTAGGGCCAGGGATTTTAGGGCAAGGGATATTAGGGCCAGGGATATTAGGGCCAGGGATATTAGAGCCAGGGATATTAGGGCCAGGGATATTAGGGCCAGGGATATTAGGGCCAGGGATATTAGGGCCAGGGATATTAGGGCCAGGGATATCAGGGCCAGGGATATCAGGGCCAGGGATATGAGGGCCAGGGATATTAGGGCCAGGGATATTAGGGCCAGGGATATTAGGGCCAGGGATATTAGGGCCAGGGATATTAGGGCCAGGGATATTAGGGCCAGGGAGATTAGGGCCAGCGTTATTAGGGCCAGGGATATTAGGGCCAGGGATATCAGGGCCAGGGATATCAGGGCCAGGGATATGAGGGCCAGGGATATTATGGCCAGGGATATTAGGGCCAGGGATATTAGGGCCAGGGATATTAGGGCCAGGGATATTAGGGCCAGGGATATTAGGGCCAGGGATATTAGGGCCAGGGATATTAGGGCCAGGGATATTAGGGCCACGGATATTAGGGCCAGGGATGTTAGGGCCAGGGATATTAGGGCCATAAATATTAGCGCCAGGGATATTAGGGCCAGGGATATTAGGGCCAGGGATATAAGGGCCAGGGATATTAGGGCCAGGCATATTATGGCCAGGGATATTAGGGCCAGGGATATTAGGGCAAGGGATATTAGGGCCAGGGATATTAGGGCCAGGGATATTAGGGCCAGGGATATAAGGGCCAGGAATATTAGGGCCAGGCATATTATGCCCAGGGATATTAGGGCCAGGGATATTAGGGCCAGGGATATTAGGGCCAGGGATATTAAGGCCAGGGATATTAGGGCCAGGGATATTAGGGCCAGGGATATTAGGGCAGGGATATTAGGTCCAGGGATATTAGGGCCAGGGATATTAGGGCCAGGGATGTTAGGGACAGGGATATTAGCGCCAGGGATATTAGGGCCAGGGATATTAGGGCCAGGGTTATTAGGGCCAGGGAAATTAGGGCCAGGGATATTAGGGCGAGGGATATTAGGGCCAGGGATATTAGGGCCAGGGATATTAGGGCCAGGGATATTAGGGCCAGGGATATTAGGGCCAGGGATTTTAGGGCAAGGGATATTAGGGCCCAGGGATATTAGGGCCAGGGATATTAGAGCCAGGGATATTAGGGCCAGGGATATTAGGGCCAGGGATATTAGGGCCAGGGATATTAGGGCCAGGGATATCAGGGCCAGGGATATTAGGGCCAGGGATATTAGGGCCAGGGATATTAGGGCCTGGGATATTATGGCCAGGGATATTAGGGCCAGCGATATTAGGGCCAGGGATATTAGGGCCAGGGATATTAGGGCCAGGGATATTAGAGCCAGGGATATTAGGGCCAGGGATATTAGGGCCAGGGATATTAGGGCCAGGGATATTAGGGCCAGGGATTTTAGGGCAAGGGATATTAGGGCCAGGGATATTAGGGCCAGGGATATTAGAGCCAGGGATATTAGGGCCAGGGATATTAGGGCCAGGGATATTAGGGCCAGGGATATTAGGGCCAGGGATATTAGGGCCAGGGATATCAGGGCCAGGGATATCAGGGCCAGGGATATTAGGGCCAGGGATATTAGGGCCAGGGATATTAGGGCCAGGGATATTAGGGCCAGGGATATTAGGGCCAGGGATATTAGGGCCAGGGATATTAGGGCCAGGGATATTAGGGCCAGGGATATTAGGGCCACGGATATTAGGGCCAGGGATATTAGGGCCAGGGATATTAGGGCCAGGGATATTAGGGCCAGGGATATTAGGGCCAGGGATATTAGGGCCAGGGATATAAGGGCCAGGGATATTAGGGCCAGGCATATTATGGCCAGGGATATTAGGGCCAGGGATATTAGGGCAAGGGATATTAGGGCCAGGGATATTAGGGCCAGGGATATTAGGGCAAGGGATATTAGGGCCAGGGATATTAGGGCCAGGGATATTAGGGCCAGGGATATTAGGTCCAGGGATATTAGGGCCAGGGATATTAGGGCCAGGGATATTAGGGCCAGGGATATTAGGGCCAGGGATATTAGGGTCAGGGATATTATGGCCAGGGATATTAGGGCCAGGGATATTAGGGCCAGCGATATTAGGGCCAGGGATATTACGGCCAGGGATATTAGGGCCAGGGATATTAGAGCCAGGCATATTAGGGCCAGGGATATTAGGGCCAGGGATATTAAGGCCAGGGATATTAGGGCCAGGGATATTAGGGCCTGGGATATTAGGGCCAGGGATATTAGGGCCAGGGATATTAGGGCCAGGGATATTAGGGCCAGGGATATTAGGGCCAGGGATTTTAGGGCCAGGGATATTAGGGGCAGGGATATTAGGGCCAGGGATATTAGGGCCAGGGATATTAAGGCCAGGGATATAAGGGCCAGGGATATTAGGGCCAGGCGTATTATGCCCAGGGATATTAGGGCCAGGGATATTAGGGCCAGGGATATTAGGGCCAGGGATATTAGGGCCAGGGATATTAGGGCCAGGGATATTAGGGCCAGGGAGATTAGGGCCAGCGTTATTAGGGCCAGGGATATTAGGGCCAGGGATATTATGGCCAGGGATATTAGGGCCAGGGATATTAGGGCCAGGGTTATTAGGGCCAGGGATATTAGGGCCAGGGATATTAGGGCCAGGGATATTAGGGCCAGGGATATTAGGGCCAGGGATATTAGCACCAGGGATATTAGGGCCAGGGATATTAGGGCCAGGGATATTAGGGCCAGGGATATAAGGGCCAGGGATATTAGGGCCAGGCATATTATGGCCAGCGAAATTAGGGCCAGGGATATTAGGGCAAGGGATATTAGGGCCAGGGATATTAGGGCCAGGGATATTAGCGCAAGGGATATTAGGGCCAGGGATATTAGGGCCAGGGATATTAGGGCCAGGGATATTAGGTCCAGGGATATTAGGGCCAGGGATATTAGGGCCAGGGATGTTAGGGCCAGGGATATTAGGGCCAGGGATATTAGGGCCAGGGATATTAGGGCCAGGGATATTGCGGCCAGCGATATTAGGGCCAGGGATATTAGGGCCAGAGATATTAGGGCCAGGGATATTAGAGCCAGGCATATTAGGGCCAGGGATATTAGGGCCAGGGATATTAGGGCCAGGGATATTAGGGCCAGGGATATTAGGGCCTGGGATATTTGGGTCAGGGATATTAGGGCCAGGGATATTAGGGCCAGGGATATTAGGGCCAGGGATATTAGGGCCAGGGATTTTAGGGCCAGGGATATTAGGGGCAGGGATATTAGGGCCAGGGATATTAGGGCCAGGGATATTAGGGTCAGGGATATAAAGGCCAGGAATATTAGGGCCAGGCATATTATGCCCCGGGATATTAGGGCCAGGGATATTAGGGCCAGGGATATTAGGGCCAGGGATATTAAGGCCAGGGATATTAGGGCCAGGGATATTAGGGCCAGGGATATTAGGGCAGGGATATTAGGTCCAGGGATATTAGGGCCAGGGATATTAGGGCAAGGGATATTAGGGCCAGGGATATTAGGGCCAGGGATATTAGGGCCAGGGATATTAGGTCCAGGGATATTAGGGCCAGGGATATTAGGGCCAGGGATATTAGGGCCAGGGATATTAGGGCCAGGGATATTAGGGCCAGGGATATTAGGGCCAGGGATATTAGGGCCAGGGATATTAGGGCCAGCGATATTAGGGCCAGGGATATTAGGGCCAGGGATAGTAGGGCCAGGGATATTAGAGCCCGGCATATTAGGGCCAGGGATATTAGGGCCAGGGATATTAGGGCCAGGAATATTAGGGCCAGGGATATTAGGGCCTGGGATATTAGGGCCAGGGATATTAGGGCCAGGGATATTAGGGCCAAGGATATTAGGGCCAGGGATATTAGGGCCAGGGATTTTAGGGCCAGGGATATTAGGGGCAGGGATATTAGGGCCAGGGATATTAGGGCCAGGGATATTAGGGCCAGGGATATAAGGGCCAGGGATATTAGGGCCAGGCATATTATGCCCAGGGATATTAGGGTCAGGGATATTAGGGCCAGGGATATTAGGGCCAGGGATATTAAGGCCGGGGATATTAGGCCCAGGGATATTAGGGCCAGGGATATTAGGGCCAGCGATGTTAGGGCCAGGGATATTAGCACAAGGGATATTAGGGCCAGGGATATTAGGGCCAGGGATATTAGGGCAGGGATATTAGGTCAGGGATATTAGGGCTAGGGATATTAGGGCCAGGGATATTAGGGCCAGGGATATTAGGGCCAGGGATATTAGGGCCAGGGATTTTAGGGCCAGGGATATTAGGGCCAGGGATATTAAGGCCAGGGATATTAGGGCCAGGGATATTAGGGCCAGGGATATTAGGGCAGGGATATTAGGTCCAGGGATATTAAGGCCAGGGATATTAGGGCAAGGGATATTAGGGCCAGGGATATTAGGGCCAGGGATATTAGGGCCAGGGATATTAGGTCCAGGGATATTAGGGCCAGGGATATTAGGGCCAGGGATATTAGGGCCCGGGATATTAGGGCCAGGGATATTAGGGCCAGGGATATTAGGGCCAGGGATATTAGGGCCAGGGATATTAGGGCCAGCGATATTAGGGCCAGGGATATTAGGGCCAGGGATAGTAGGGCCAGGGATATTAGAGCCCGGCATATTAGGGCCAGGGATATTAGGGCCAGGGATATTAGGGCCAGGAATATTAGGGCCAGGGATATTAGGGCCTGGGATATTAGGGCCAGGGATATTAGGTCCAGGGATATTAGGGCCAGGGATATTAGGGCCAGGGATATTAGGGCCAGGGATTTTAGGGCCAGGGATATTAGGGGCAGGGATATTAGGGCCAGGGATATTAGGGCCAGGGATATTAGGGCCAGGGATATTAGGGCCAGGGATATTAGGGCCAGGGATTTTAGGGCCAGGGATATTAGGGGCAGGGATATTAGGGCCAGGGATATTAGGGCCAGGCATATTAAGGCCGGGGATATTAGGCCCAGGGATATTAGGGCCAGGGATATTAGGGCCAGCGATGTTAGGGCCAGGGATATTAGCACAAGGGATATTAGGGCCAGGGATATTAGGGCCAGGGATATTAGGGCAGGGATATTAGGTCAGGGATATTAGGGCTAGGGATATTAGGGCCAGGGATATTAGGGCCAGGGATATTAGGGCCAGGGATATTAGGGCCAGGGATTTTAGGGCCAGGGATATTAGGGCCAGGGATATTAGGGCCAGGGATATTAGGGCCAGGGATATTAGGGCCAGGGATATTAGGGCCAGGGATTTTAGGGCAAGGGATATTAGGGCCAGGGATATTAGGGCCAGGGATATTAGAGCCAGGGATATTAGGGCCAGGGATATTAGGGCCAGGGATATTAGGGCCAGGGATATTAGGGCCAGGGATATTAGGGCCAGGGATATCAGGGCCAGGGATATCAGGGCCAGGGATATGAGGGCCAGGGATATTAGGGCCAGGGATATTAGGGCCAGGGATATTAGGGCCAGGGATATTAGGGCCAGGGATATTAGGGCCAGGGATATTAGGGCCAGGGAGATTAGGGCCAGCGTTATTAGGGCCAGGGATATTAGGGCCAGGGATATTATGGCCAGGGATATTAGGGCCAGGGATATTAGGGCCAGGGATATTAGGGCCAGGGATATTAGGGCCAGGGATATTAGGGCCAGGGATATTAGGGCCAGGGATATTAGGGCCAGGGATATTAGGGCCACGGATATTAGGGCCAGGGATGTTAGGGCCAGGGATATTAGGGCCATAAATATTAGCGCCAGGGATATTAGGGCCAGGGATATTAGGGCCAGGGATATAAGGGCCAGGGATATTAGGGCCAGGCATATTATGGCCAGGGATATTAGGGCCAGGGATATTAGGGCAAGGGATATTAGGGCCAGGGATATTAGGGCCAGGGATATTAGGGCCAGGGATATAAGGGCCAGGAATATTAGGGCCAGGCATATTATGCCCAGGGATATTAGGGCCAGGGATATTAGGGCCAGGGATATTAGGGCCAGGGATATTAAGGCCAGGGATATTAGGGCCAGGGATATTAGGGCCAGGGATATTAGGGCAGGGATATTAGGTCCAGGGATATTAGGGCCAGGGATATTAGGGCCAGGGATGTTAGGGACAGGGATATTAGCGCCAGGGATATTAGGGCCAGGGATATTAGGGCCAGGGTTATTAGGGCCAGGGAAATTAGGGCCAGGGATATTAGGGCGAGGGATATTAGGGCCAGGGATATTAGGGCCAGGGATATTAGGGCCAGGGATATTAGGGCCAGGGATATTAGGGCCAGGGATTTTAGGGCAAGGGATATTAGGGCCCAGGGATATTAGGGCCAGGGATATTAGAGCCAGGGATATTAGGGCCAGGGATATTAGGGCCAGGGATATTAGGGCCAGGGATATTAGGGCCAGGGATATCAGGGCCAGGGATATTAGGGCCAGGGATATTAGGGCCAGGGATATTAGGGCCTGGGATATTATGGCCAGGGATATTAGGGCCAGCGATATTAGGGCCAGGGATATTAGGGCCAGGGATATTAGGGCCAGGGATATTAGAGCCAGGGATATTAGGGCCAGGGATATTAGGGCCAGGGATATTAGGGCCAGGGATATTAGGGCCAGGGATTTTAGGGCAAGGGATATTAGGGCCAGGGATATTAGGGCCAGGGATATTAGAGCCAGGGATATTAGGGCCAGGGATATTAGGGCCAGGGATATTAGGGCCAGGGATATTAGGGCCAGGGATATTAGGGCCAGGGATATCAGGGCCAGGGATATCAGGGCCAGGGATATTAGGGCCAGGGATATTAGGGCCAGGGATATTAGGGCCAGGGATATTAGGGCCAGGGATATTAGGGCCAGGGATATTAGGGCCAGGGATATTAGGGCCAGGGATATTAGGGCCAGGGATATTAGGGCCACGGATATTAGGGCCAGGGATATTAGGGCCAGGGATATTAGGGCCAGGGATATTAGGGCCAGGGATATTAGGGCCAGGGATATTAGGGCCAGGGATATAAGGGCCAGGGATATTAGGGCCAGGCATATTATGGCCAGGGATATTAGGGCCAGGGATATTAGGGCAAGGGATATTAGGGCCAGGGATATTAGGGCCAGGGATATTAGGGCAAGGGATATTAGGGCCAGGGATATTAGGGCCAGGGATATTAGGGCCAGGGATATTAGGTCCAGGGATATTAGGGCCAGGGATATTAGGGCCAGGGATATTAGGGCCAGGGATATTAGGGCCAGGGATATTAGGGTCAGGGATATTATGGCCAGGGATATTAGGGCCAGGGATATTAGGGCCAGCGATATTAGGGCCAGGGATATTACGGCCAGGGATATTAGGGCCAGGGATATTAGAGCCAGGCATATTAGGGCCAGGGATATTAGGGCCAGGGATATTAAGGCCAGGGATATTAGGGCCAGGGATATTAGGGCCTGGGATATTAGGGCCAGGGATATTAGGGCCAGGGATATTAGGGCCAGGGATATTAGGGCCAGGGATATTAGGGCCAGGGATTTTAGGGCCAGGGATATTAGGGGCAGGGATATTAGGGCCAGGGATATTAGGGCCAGGGATATTAAGGCCAGGGATATAAGGGCCAGGGATATTAGGGCCAGGCGTATTATGCCCAGGGATATTAGGGCCAGGGATATTAGGGCCAGGGATATTAGGGCCAGGGATATTAGGGCCAGGGATATTAGGGCCAGGGATATTAGGGCCAGGGAGATTAGGGCCAGCGTTATTAGGGCCAGGGATATTAGGGCCAGGGATATTATGGCCAGGGATATTAGGGCCAGGGATATTAGGGCCAGGGTTATTAGGGCCAGGGATATTAGGGCCAGGGATATTAGGGCCAGGGATATTAGGGCCAGGGATATTAGGGCCACGGATATTAGGGCCAGGGATATTAGGGCCAGCGATATTAGGGCCAGGGATATTAGGGCCAGGGATATAAGGGCCAGGGATATTAGGGCCAGGCATATTATGGCCAGGGATATTAGGGCCAGGGATTTTAGGGCAAGGGATATTAGGGCCAGGGATATTAGGGCCAGGGATATTAGGGCAAGGGATATTAGGGCCAGGGATATTAGGGCCAGGGATATTAGGGCCAGGGATATTAGGGCCAGGGATATTAGGGCCAGGGATATTAGGGCCAGCGATATTAGGGCCAGGGATATTAGGGCCAGGGATAGTAGGGCCAGGGATATTAGAGCCAGGCCTATTAGGGCCAGGGATATTAGGGCCAGGGATATTAGGGCCAGGGATATTAGGGCCAGGGATATTAGGGCCTGGGATATTAGGGCCAGGGATATTAGGGCCAGGGATATTAGGGCCAGGGATATTAGGGCCAGGGATATTAGGGCCAGGGATTTTAGGGCCAGGGATATTAGGGGCAGGGATATTAGGGCCATGGATATTAGGGCCAGGGATATTAGGGCCAGGGATATAAGGGCCAGGGATATTAGGGCCAGGCATATTATGCCCAGGGATATTAGGGCCAGGGATATTAGGGCCAGCGATATTAGGGCCAGGGATATTAAGGCCGGGGATATTAGGCCCAGGGATATTAGGGCCAGGGATATTAGGGCCAGCGATGCTAGGGCCAGGGATATTAGGGCCAGGGATATTAGGGCCAGGGATATTAGGGCAGGGATATTAGGTCAGGGATATTAGGGCCAGGGATATTAGGGCCAGGGATATTAGGGCCAGGGATATTAGGGCCAGGGATATTAGGGCCAGGGATATTAGGGCCAGGGATATTAGGGCCAGGGATATTAGGGCCAGGGATTTTAGGGCAAGGGATATTAGGGCCAGGGATATTAGAGCCAGGGATATTAGGGCCAGGGATATTAGGGCCAGGGATATTAGGGCCAGGGATATTAGGGCCAGGGATATTAGGGCCAGGGATATCAGGGCCAGGGATATCAGGGCCAGGGATATGAGGGCCAGGGATATTACGGCCAGGGATATTAGGGCCAGGGATATAAGGGCCAGGGATATTAGGGCCAGGCATATTATGCCCAGGGATATTAGGGCCAGGGATATTAGGGCCAGCGATATTAGGGCCAGGGATATTAAGGCCGGGGATATTAGGCCCAGGGATATTAGGGCCAGGGATATTAGGGCCAGCGATGTTAGGGCCAGGGATATTAGGGCCAGGGATATTAGGGCCAGGGATATTAGGGCAGGGATATTAGGTCAGGGATATTAGGGCCAGGGATATTAGGGCCAGGGATATTAGGGCCAGGGATATTAGGGCCAGGGATATTAGGGCCAGGGATATTAGGGCCAGGGATATTAAGGCCAGGGATATTAGGGCCAGGGATATTAGGGCCAGGGATATTAGGGCCAGGGATTTTAGGGCAAGGGATATTAGGGCCAGGGATATTAGGGCCAGGGATATTAGAGCCAGGGATATTAGGGCCAGGGATATTAGGGCCAGGGATATTAGGGCCAGGGATATTAGGGCCAGGGATATTAGGGCCAGGGATATCAGGGCCAGGGATATGAGGGCCAGGGATATTACGGCCAGGGATATTAGGGCCAGGGATATTAGGGCCAGGGATGTTAGGGCCAGGGATATTAGGGCCAGGGAGATTAGGGCCAGCGTTATTAGGGCCAGGGATATTAGGGCCAGGGATATTAGGGCCAGGGATATTAGGGCCAGGGATATTAGGGCCAGGGATATTAGGGCCACGGATATTAGGGCCAGGGATATTAGGGCCAGGGATATTAGGGCCAGGGATATTAGGGCCAGGGATATTAGGGCCAGGGATATTAGGGCCAGGGATATAAGGGCCAGGGATATTAGGGCCAGGCATATTATGGCCAGGGATATTAGGGCCAGGGATATTAGGGCAAGGGATATTAGGGCCAGGGATATTAGGGCCAGGGATATTAGGGCAAGGGATATTAGGGCCAGGGATATTAGGGCCAGGGATATTAGGGCCAGGGATATTAGGTCCAGGGATATTAGGGCCAGGGATATTAGGGCCAGGGATATTAGGGCCAGGGATATTAGGGCCAGGGATATTAGGGTCAGGGATATTATGGCCAGGGATATTAGGGCCAGGGATATTAGGGCCAGGGATATTAGGGCCAGGGATATCAGGGCCAGGGATATGAGGGCCAGGGATATTACGGCCAGGGATATTAGGGCCAGGGATATTAGGGCCAGGGATGTTAGGGCCAGGGATATTAGGGCCAGGGAGATTAGGGCCAGCGTTATTAGGGCCAGGGATATTAGGGCCAGGGATATTAGGGCCAGGGATATTAGGGCCAGGGATATTAGGGCCAGGGATATTAGGGCCACGGATATTAGGGCCAGGGATATTAGGGCCAGGGATATTAGGGCCAGGGATATTAGGGCCAGGGATATTAGGGCCAGGGATATTAGGGCCAGGGATATAAGGGCCAGGGATATTAGGGCCAGGCATATTATGGCCAGGGATATTAGGGCCAGGGATATTAGGGCAAGGGATATTAGGGCCAGGGATATTAGGGCCAGGGATATTAGGGCAAGGGATATTAGGGCCAGGGATATTAGGGCCAGGGATATTAGGGCCAGGGATATTAGGTCCAGGGATATTAGGGCCAGGGATATTAGGGCCAGGGATATTAGGGCCAGGGATATTAGGGCCAGGGATATTAGGGTCAGGGATATTATGGCCAGGGATATTAGGGCCAGGGATATTAGGGCCAGCGATATTAGGGCCAGGGATATTACGGCCAGGGATATTAGGGCCAGGGATATTAGAGCCAGGCATATTAGGGCCAGGGATATTAGGGCCAGGGATATTAAGGCCAGGGATATTAGGGCCAGGGATATTAGGGCCTGGGATATTAGGGCCAGGGATATTAGGGCCAGGGATATTAGGGCCAGGGATATTAGGGCCAGGGATATTAGGGCCAGGGATTTTAGGGCCAGGGATATTAGGGGCAGGGATATTAGGGCCAGGGATATTAGGGCCAGGGATATTAAGGCCAGGGATATAAGGGCCAGGGATATTAGGGCCAGGCGTATTATGCCCAGGGATATTAGGGCCAGGGATATTAGGGCCAGGGATATTAGGGCCAGGGATATTAGGGCCAGGGATATTAGGGCCAGGGATATTAGGGCCAGGGAGATTAGGGCCAGCGTTATTAGGGCCAGGGATATTAGGGCCAGGGATATTATGGCCAGGGATATTAGGGCCAGGGATATTAGGGCCAGGGTTATTAGGGCCAGGGATATTAGGGCCAGGGATATTAGGGCCAGGGATATTAGGGCCAGGGATATTAGGGCCACGGATATTAGGGCCAGGGATATTAGGGCCAGCGATATTAGGGCCAGGGATATTAGGGCCAGGGATATAAGGGCCAGGGATATTAGGGCCAGGCATATTATGGCCAGGGATATTAGGGCCAGGGATTTTAGGGCAAGGGATATTAGGGCCAGGGATATTAGGGCCAGGGATATTAGGGCAAGGGATATTAGGGCCAGGGATATTAGGGCCAGGGATATTAGGGCCAGGGATATTAGGGCCAGGGATATTAGGGCCAGGGATATTAGGGCCAGCGATATTAGGGCCAGGGATATTAGGGCCAGGGATAGTAGGGCCAGGGATATTAGAGCCAGGCCTATTAGGGCCAGGGATATTAGGGCCAGGGATATTAGGGCCAGGGATATTAGGGCCAGGGATATTAGGGCCTGGGATATTAGGGCCAGGGATATTAGGGCCAGGGATATTAGGGCCAGGGATTTTAGGGCCAGGGATATTAGGGCCAGGGATTTTAGGGCCAGGGATATTAGGGGCAGGGATATTAGGGCCATGGATATTAGGGCCAGGGATATTAGGGCCAGGGATATAAGGGCCAGGGATATTAGGGCCAGGCATATTATGCCCAGGGATATTAGGGCCAGGGATATTAGGGCCAGCGATATTAGGGCCAGGGATATTAAGGCCGGGGATATTAGGCCCAGGGATAATAGGGCCAGGGATATTAGGGCCAGCGATGCTAGGGCCAGGGATATTAGGGCCAGGGATATTAGGGCCAGGGATATTAGGGCAGGGATATTAGGTCAGGGATATTAGGGCCAGGGATATTAGGGCCAGGGATATTAGGGCCAGGGATATTAGGGCCAGGGATATTAGGGCCAGGGATATTAGGGCCAGGGATATTAGGGCCAGGGATATTAGGGCCAGGGATTTTAGGGCAAGGGATATTAGGGCCAGGGATATTAGAGCCAGGGATATTAGGGCCAGGGATATTAGGGCCAGGGATATTAGGGCCAGGGATATTAGGGCCAGGGATATTAGGGCCAGGGATATCAGGGCCAGGGATATCAGGGCCAGGGATATGAGGGCCAGGGATATTACGGCCAGGGATATTAGGGCCAGGGATATAAGGGCCAGGGATATTAGGGCCAGGCATATTATGCCCAGGGATATTAGGGCCAGGGATATTAGGGCCAGCGATATTAGGGCCAGGGATATTAAGGCCGGGGATATTAGGCCCAGGGATATTAGGGCCAGGGATATTAGGGCCAGCGATGTTAGGGCCAGGGATATTAGGGCCAGGGATATTAGGGCCAGGGATATTAGGGCAGGGATATTAGGTCAGGGATATTAGGGCCAGGGATATTAGGGCCAGGGATATTAGGGCCAGGGATATTAGGGCCAGGGATATTAGGGCCAGGGATATTAGGGCCAGGGATATTAAGGCCAGGGATATTAGGGCCAGGGATATTAGGGCCAGGGATATTAGGGCCAGGGATTTTAGGGCAAGGGATATTAGGGCCAGGGATATTAGGGCCAGGGATATTAGAGCCAGGGATATTAGGGCCAGGGATATTAGGGCCAGGGATATTAGGGCCAGGGATATTAGGGCCAGGGATATTAGGGCCAGGGATATCAGGGCCAGGGATATGAGGGCCAGGGATATTACGGCCAGGGATATTAGGGCCAGGGATATTAGGGCCAGGGATGTTAGGGCCAGGGATATTAGGGCCAGGGAGATTAGGGCCAGCGTTATTAGGGCCAGGGATATTAGGGCCAGGGATATTATGGCCAGGGATATTAGGGCCAGGGATATTAGGGCCAGGGATATTAGGGCCAGGGATATTAGGGCCAGGGATATTAGGGCCAGGGATATTAGGGCCAGGGATATTAGGGCCAGGGATATTAGGGCCAGGGATATTAGGGCCAGGGATATTAGCACCAGGGATATTAGGGCCAGGGATATTAGGGCCAGGGATATAAGGGCCAGGGATATTAGGGCCAGGCATATTATGGCCAGCGATATTAGGGCCAGGGATATTAGGGCAAGGGATATTAGGGCCAGGGATATTAGGGCCAGGGATATTAGCGCAAGGGATATTAGGGCCAGGGATATTAGGCCAGGGATATTATGGCCAGGGATATTAGGTCCAGGGATATTAGGGCCAGGGATATTAGGGCCAGGGATGTTAGGGCCAGGGATATTAGGGCCAGGGATATTAGGGCCAAGGATATTGGGCCAGGGATATTGCGGCCAGCGATATTAGGGCCAGGGATATTAGGGCCAGAGATATTAGGGCCAGGGATATTAGAGCCAGGCATATTAGGGCCAGGGATATTAGGGCCAGGGATATTAGGGCCAGGGATATTAGGGCCAGGGATATTAGGGCCTGGGATATTAGGGCCAGGGATATTAGGGCCAGGGATATTAGGGCCAGGGATATTAGGACCAGGGATATTAGGGCCAGGGATTTTAGGGCCAGGGATATTAGGGGCAGGGATATTAGGGCCAGGGCTATTAGGGCCAGGGATATTAGTGCCAGGGATATAAGGGCCAGGAATATTAGGGCCAGGCATATTATGCCCCGGGATATTAGGGCCAGGGATATTAGGGCCAGGGATATTAGGGCCAGGGATATTAGGGCCAGGGATATTAGGGCAGGGATATTAGGTCCAGGGATATTAGGGCCTGGGATATTAGGGCCAGGGATATTAGGGCCAGGGATATTAGGGCCAGGGATATTAGGGCCAGGGATATTAGGGCCAGGGATATTAGGGCCAGGGATATCAGGGCCAGGGATATCAGGGCCAGGGATATGAGGGCCAGGGATATTAGGGCCAGGGATATTAGGGCCAGGGATATTAGGGCCAGGGATATTAGGGCCAGGGATATTAGGGCCAGGGATATTAGGGCCAGGGAGATTAGGGCCAGCGTTATTAGGGCCAGGGATATTAGGGCCAGGGATATTATGGCCAGGGATATTAGGGCCAGGGATATTAGGGCCAGGGATATTAGGGCCAGGGATATTAGGGCCAGGGATATTAGGGCCAGGGATATTAGGGCCAGGGATATTAGGGCCAGGGATATTAGGGCCACGGATATTAGGGCCAGGGATTTTAGGGCCAGGGATATTAGGGCCATGGATATTAGCGCCAGGGATATTAGGGCCAGGGATATTAGGGCCAGGGATATAAGGGCCAGGGATATTAGGGCCAGGCATATTATGGCCAGGGATATTAGGGCCAGGGATATTAGGGCAAGGGATATTAGGGCCAGGGATATTAGGGCCAGGGATATTAGGGCCAGGGATAAAAGGGCCAGGAATATTAGGGCCAGGCATATTATGCCCAGGGATATTAGGGCCAGGGATATTAGGGCCAGGGATATTAGGGCCAGGGATATTAAGGCCAGGGATATTAGGGCCAGGGATATTAGGGCCAGGGATATTAGGGCAGGGATATTAGGTCCAGGGATATTAGGGCCAGGGATATTAGGGCCAGGGATGTTAGGGACAGGGATATTAGCGCCAGGGATATTAGGGCCAGGGATATTAGGGCCAGGGTTATTAGGGCCAGGAAAATTAGGGCCAGGGATATTAGGGCGAGGGATATTAGGGCCAGGGATATTAGGGCCAGGGATATTAGGGCCAGGGATATTAGGGCCAGGGATATTAGGGCCAGGGATTTTAGGGCAAGGGATATTAGGGCCCAGGGATATTAGGGCCAGGGATATTAGAGCCAGGGATATTAGGGCCAGGGATATTAGGGCCAGGGGTATTAGGGCCAGGGATATCAGGGCCAGGGATATCAGGGCCAGGGATATTAGGGCCAGGGATATTAGGGCCAGGGATATTAGGGCCAGGGATATTATGGCCAGGGATATTAGGGCCAGCGATATTAGGGCCAGGGATATTAGGGCCAGGGATATTAGGGCCAGGGATATTAGAGCCAGGGATATTAGGGCCAGGGATATTGGGGCCAGGGATATTAGGGCCAGGGATATTAGGGCCAGGGATTTTAGGGCAAGGGATATTAGGGCCAGGGATATTAGGGCCAGGGATATTAGAGCCAGGGATATTAGGGCCAGGGATATTAGGGCCAGGGATATTAGGGCCAGGGATATTAGGGCCAGGGATATCAGGGCCAGGGATATCAGGGCCAGGGATATTAGGGCCAGGGATATTAGGGCCAGGGATATTAGGGCCAGGGATATTAGGGCCAGGGATATTAGGGCCAGGGATATTAGGGCCAGGGATATTAGGGCCAGGGATATTAGGGCCAGGGATATTAGGGCCAGGGATATTAGGGCCAGGGATATTAGGGCCAGGGATATTAGGGCCACGGATATTAGGGCCAGGGATATTAGGGCCAGGGATATTAGGGCCAGGGATATTAGGGCCAGGGATATTAGGGCCAGGGATATTAGGGCCAGGGATATAAGGGCCAGGGATATTAGGGCCAGGCATATTATGGCCAGGGATATTAGGGCCAGGGATATTAGGGCAAGGGATATTAGGGCCAGGGATATTAGGGCCAGGGATATTAGGGCAAGGGATATTAGGGCCAGGGATATTAGGGCCAGGGATATTAGGGCCAGGGATATTAGGTCCAGGGATATTAGGGCCAGGGATATTAGGGCCAGGGATATTAGGGCCAGGGATATTAGGGCCAGGGATATTAGGGTCAGGGATATTATGGCCAGGGATATTAGGGCCAGGGATATTAGGGCCAGCGATATTAGGGCCAGGGATATTACGGCCAGGGATATTAGGGCCAGGGATATTAGAGCCAGGCATATTAGGGCCAGGGATATTAGGGCCAGGGATATTAGGGCCAGGGATATTAGGGCCAGGGATATTAGGGCCTGGGATATTAGGGCCAGGGATATTAGGGCCAGGGATATTAGGGCCAGGGATATTAGGGCCAGGGATATTAGGGCCAGGGATTTTAGGGCCAGGGATATTAGGGGCAGGGATATTAGGGCCAGGGATATTAGGGCCAGGGATATTAAGGCCAGGGATATAAGGGCCAGGGATATTAGGGCCAGGCATATTATGCCCAGGGATATTAGGGCCAGGGATATTAGGGCCAGGGATATTAGGGCCAGGGATATTAGGGCCAGGGATATTAGGGCCAGGGATATTAGGGCCAGGGAGATTAGGGCCAGCGTTATTAGGGCCAGGGATATTAGGGCCAGGGATATTATGGCCAGGGATATTAGGGCCAGGGATATTAGGGCCAGGGTTATTAGGGCCAGGGATATTAGGGCCAGGGATATTAGGGCCAGGGATATTAGGGCCAGGGATATTAGGGCCAGGGATATTAGGGCCACGGATATTAGGGCCAGGGATATTAGGGCCAGGGATATTAGGGCCAGGGATATTAGGGCCAGGGATATTAGGGCCAGGGATATAAGGGCCAGGGATATTAGGGCCAGGCATATTATGGCCAGGGATATTAGGGCCAGGGATTTTAGGGCAAGGAATATTAGGGCCAGGGATATTAGGGCCAGGGATATTAGGGCAAGGGATATTAGGGCCAGGGATATTAGGGCCAGGGATATTAGGGCCAGGGATATTAGGGCCAGGGATATTAGGGCCAGGGATATTAGGGCCAGCGATATTAGGGCCAGGGATATTAGGGCCAGGGATAGTAGGGCCAGGGATCTTAGAGCCAGGCCTATTAGGGCCAGGGATATTAGGGCCAGGGATATTAGGGCCAGGGATATTAGGGCCAGGGATATTAGGGCCTGGGATATTAGGGCCAGGGATATTAGGGCCAGGGATATTAGGGCCAGGGATATTAGGGCCAGGGATATTAGGGCCAGGGATTTTAGGGCCAGGGATATTAGGGGCAGGGATATTAGGGCCAGGGATATTAGGGCCAGGGATATTAGGGCCAGGGATATAAGGGCCAGGGATATTAGGGCCAGGCATATTATGCCCAGGGATATTAGGGCCAGGGATATTAGGGCCAGCGATATTAGGGCCAGGGATATTAAGGCCGGGGATATTAGGCCCAGGGATATTAGGGCCAGGGATATTAGGGCCAGCGATGTTAGGGCCAGGGATATTAGGGCCAGGGATATTAGGGCCAGGGATATTAGGGCAGGGATATTAGGTCAGGGTTATTAGGGCCAGGGATATTAGGGCCAGGGATATTAGGGCCAGGGATATTAGGGCCAGGGATATTAGGGCCAGGGATATTAGGGCCAGGGATATTAGGGCCAGGGATATTAGGGCAAGGGATATTAGGGCCAGGGATATTAGGGCCAGGGATATTAGAGCCAGGGATATTAGGGCCAGGGATATTAGGGCCAGGGATATTAGGGCCAGGGATATTAGGGCCAGGGATATTAGGGCCAGGGATATCAGGGCCAGGGATATCAGGGCCAGGGATATGAGGGCCAGGGATATTACGGCCAGGGATATTAGGGCCAGGGATATAAGGGCCAGGGATATTAGGGCCAGGCATATTATGCCCAGGGATATTAGGGCCAGGGATATTAGGGCCAGCGATATTAGGGCCAGGGATATTAAGGCCGGGGATATTAGGCCCAGGGATATTAGGGCCAGGGATATTAGGGCCAGCGATGTTAGGGCCAGGGATATTAGGGCCAGGGATATTAGGGCCAGGGATATTAGGGCAGGGATATTAGGTCAGGGATATTAGGGCCAGGGATATTAGGGCCAGGGATATTAGGGCCAGGGATATTAGGGCCAGGGATATTAGGGCCAGGGATATTAGGGCCAGGGATATTAAGGCCAGGGATATTAGGGCCAGGGATATTAGGGCCAGGGATATTAGGGCCAGGGATTTTAGGGCAAGGGATATTAGGGCCAGGGATATTAGGGCCAGGGATATTAGAGCCAGGGATATTAGGGCCAGGGATATTAGGGCCAGGGATATTAGGGCCAGGGATATTAGGGCCAGGGATATTAGGGCCAGGGATATCAGGGCCAGGGATATCAGGGCCAGGGATATGAGGGCCAGGGATATTACGGCCAGGGATATTAGGGCCAGGGATATTAGGGCCAGGGATGTTAGGGCCAGGGATATTAGGGCCAGGGAGATTAGGGCCAGCGTTATTAGGGCCAGGGATATTAGGGCCAGGGATATTATGGCCAGGGATATTAGGGCCAGGGATATTAGGGCCAGGGATATTAGGGCCAGGGATATTAGGGCCAGGGATATTAGGGCCAGGGATATTAGGGCCAGGGATATTAGGGCCAGGGATATTAGGGCCAGGGATATTAGGGCCAGGGATATTAGGGCCAGGGATATTAGGGCCAGGGATATTAGGGCCAGGGATATTAGGGCCAGGGATATTAAGGCCAGGGATATTAGGGCCAGGGATATTAGGGCCAGGGATATTAGGGCCAGGGATTTTAGGGCAAGGGATATTAGGGCCAGGGATATTAGGGCCAGGGATATTAGAGCCAGGGATATTAGGGCCAGGGATATTAGGGCCAGGGA
The DNA here is from genome assembly GCF_048934315.1 of Petromyzon marinus. NCBI lineage: Eukaryota > Metazoa > Chordata > Hyperoartia > Petromyzontiformes > Petromyzontidae > Petromyzon > Petromyzon marinus. The sequence continues at coordinate 4,421,504 of NW_027422684.1, read as the reverse complement.
TATTAGGGCCAGGGATATTAGGGCCAGGGATATTAGGGCCAGGGATATCAGGGCCAGGGATATCAGGGCCAGGGATATGAGGGCCAGGGATATTACGGCCAGGGATATTAGGGCCAGGGATATTAGGGCCAGGGATGTTAGGGCCAGGGATATTAGGGCCAGGGAGATTAGGGCCAGCGTTATTAGGGCCAGGGATATTAGGGCCAGGGATATTATGGCCAGGGATATTAGGGCCAGGGATATTAGGGCCAGGGATATTAGGGCCAGGGATATTAGGGCCAGGGATATTAGGGCCAGGGATATTAGGGCCAGGGATATTAGGGCCAGGGATATTAGGGCCAGGGATATTAGCACCAGGGATATTAGGGCCAGGGATATTAGGGCCAGGGATATAAGGGCCAGGGATATTAGGGCCAGGCATATTATGGCCAGCGATATTAGGGCCAGGGATATTAGGGCAAGGGATATTAGGGCCAGGGATATTAGGGCCAGGGATATTAGCGCAAGGGATATTAGGGCCAGGGATATTAGGGCCAGGGATATTATGGCCAGGGATATTAGGTCCAGGGATATTAGGGCCAGGGATATTAGGGCCAGGGATGTTTGGGCCAGGGATATTAGGGCCAGGGATATTAGGGCCAGGGATATTGGGCCAGGGATATTGTGGCCAGCGATATTAGGGCCAGGGATATTAGGGCCAGAGATATTAGGGCCAGGGATATTAGAGCCTGGCATATTAGGGCCAGGGATATTAGGGCCAGGGATATTAGGGCCAGGGATATTAGGGCCAGGGATATTAGGGCCTGGGATATTAGGGCCAGGGATATTAGGGCCAGGGATATTAGGGCCAGGGATATTAGGACCAGGGATATTAGGGCCAGGGATTTTAGGGCCAGGGATATTAGGGGCAGGGATATTAGGGCCAGGGCTATTAGGGCCAGGGATATTAGGGCCAGGGATATAAGGGCCAGGAATATTAGGGCCAGGCATATTATGCCCCGGGATATTAGGGCCAGGGATATTAGGGCCAGGGATATTAGGGCCAGGGATATTAGGGCCAGGGATATTAGGGCAGGGATATTAGGTCCAGGGATATTAGCGCCTGGGATATTAGGGCCAGGGATATTAGGGCCAGGGATATTAGGGCCAGGGATATTAGGGCCAGGGATATTAGGGCCAGGGATTTTAGGGCCAGGGATATTAGGGGAAGGGATATTAGGGCCAGGGATATAAGGGCCAGGGATATTAGGGCCAGGCATATTATGCCCAGGGATATTAGGGTCAGGGATATTAGGGCCAGGGATATTAGGGCCAGGGATATTAAGGCCGGGGATATTAGGCCCAGGGATATTAGGGCCAGGGATATTAGGGCCAGCGATGTTAGGGCCAGGGATATTAGCACCAGGGATATTAGGGCCAGGGATATTAGGGCCAGGGATATTAGGGCAGGGATATTAGGTCAGGGATATTAGGGCTAGGGATATTAGGGCCAGGGATATTAGGGCCAGGGATATTAGGGCCAGGGATATTAGGGCCAGGGATTTTAGGGCCAGGGATATTAGGGCCAGGGATATTAGGGCCAGGGATATTAGGGCCAGGGATATTAGGGCCAGGGATATTAGGGCCAGGGATTTTAGGGCAAGGGATATTAGGGCCAGGGATATTAGGGCCAGGGATATTAGAGCCAGGGATATTAGGGCCAGGGATATTAGGGCCAGGGATATTCGGGCCAGGGATATTAGGGCCAGGGATATTAGGGCCAGGGATATCAGGGCCAGGGATATCAGGGCCATGGATATGAGGGCCAGGGATATTAGGGCCAGGGATATTAGGGCCAGGGATATTAGGGCCAGGGATATTAGGGCCAGGGATATTAGGGCCATGGAGATTAGGGCCAGCGTTATTAGGGCCAGGGATATTAGCGCCAGGGATATTATGGCCAGGGATATTAGGGCCAGGGATATTAGGGCCAGGGATATTAGGGCCAGGGATATTAGGGCCAGGGATATTAGGGCCAGGGATATTAGGGCCAGGGATATTAGGGCCAGGGATATTAGGGCCAGGGATATTAGGGCCAGGGATATAAGGGCCAGGGATATTAGGGCCAGGCATATTATGGCCAGGGATATTAGGGCCAGGGATATTAGGGCAAGGGATATTAGGGCCAGGGATATTAGGGCCAGGGATATTAGGGCCAGGGATATAAGGGCCAGGAATATTAGGGCCAGGCATATTATGCCCAGGGATATTAGGGCCAGGGATATTAGGGCCAGGGATATTAGGGCCAGGGATATTAAGGCCAGGGATATTAGGGCCAGGGATATTAGGGCCAGGGATATTAGGGCAGGGATATTAGGTCCAGGGATATTAGGGCCAGGGATATTAGGGCCAGGGATGTTAGGGCAAGGGATATTAGGGCCAGGGATATTAGGGCCAGGGATATTAGAGCCAGGGATATTAGGGCCAGGGATATTAGGGCCAGGGATATTAGGGCCAGGGATATTAGGGCCAGGGATATTAGGGCCAGGGATATCAGGGCCAGGGATATCAGGGCCAGGGATATTAGGGCCAGGGATATTAGGGCCAGGGATATTAGGGCCAGGGATATTAGGGCCAGGGATATTAGGGCCAGGGATATTAGGGCCAGGGATATGAGGGCCAGGGATATTAGGGCCAGGGATATTAGGGCCAGGGATATTAGGGCCAGGGATATTAGGGCCAGGGATATTAGGGCCAGGGATATAAGGGCCAGGGATATTAGGGCCAGGCATATTATGGCCAGGGATATCAGGGCCAGGGATATGAGGGCCAGGGATATTAGGGCCAGGGATATTAGGGCCAGGGATATAAGGGCCAGGGATATTAGGGCCAGGGATATTAGGGCCAGGGATATTAGGGCCAGGGAAATTAGGTCCAGGGATATTAGGGCCAGGGATATTAGGGCCAGGGATATTAGGGCCACGGATATTAGGGCCAGGGATATTAGGGCCAGGGATATTAGGGCCAGGGATATTAGGGCCAGGGATATTAGGGCCAGGGATATTAGGGCCAGGGATATAAGGGCCAGGGATATTAGGGCCAGGCATATTATGGCCAGGGATATCAGGGCCAGGGATATGAGGGCCAGGGATATTAGGGCCAGGGATATTAGGGCCAGGGATATAAGGGCCAGGGATATTAGGGCCAGGGATATTAGGGCCAGGGATATTAGGGCCAGGGATATTAGGTCCAGGGATATTAGGACCAGGGATATTAGGGCCAGGGATATTAGGGCCAGGGATATTAGGGCCAGGGATATTAGGGTCAGGGATATTATGGCCAGGGATATTAGGGCCAGGGATATTAGGGCCAGCGATATTAGGGCCAGGGATATTACGGCCAGGGATATTAGGGCCAGGGATATTAGAGCCAGGCATATTAGAACCAGGGATATTAGGGCCAGGGATATTAGGGCCGGGGATATTAGGGCCAGGGATATTAGGGCCTGGGATATTAGGGCCAGGGATATTAGGGCCAGGGATATTAGGGCCAGGGATATTAGGGCCAGGGATATTAGGGCCAGGGATTTTAGGGCCAGGGATATTAGGGGCAGGGATATTAGGGCCAGGGATATTAGGGCCAGGGATATTAAGGCCAGGGATATAAGGGCCAGGGATATTAGGGCCAGGCATATTATGCCCAGGGATATTAGGGCCAGGGATATTAGGGCCAGGGATATTAGGGCCAGGGATATTAGGGCCAGGGATATTAGGGCCAGGGATATTAGGGCCAGGGAGATTAGGGCCAGCATTATTAGGGCCAGGGATATTAGGGCCAGGGATATTATGGCCAGGGATATTAGGGCCAGGGATATTAGGGCCAGGGTTATTAGGGCCAGGGATATTAGGGCCAGGGATATTAGGGCCAGGGATATTAGGGCCAGGGATATTAGAGCCAGGGATATTAGGGCCACGGATATTAGGGCCAGGGATATTAGGGCCAGGGATATTAGGGCCTGGGATATTAGGGCCAGGGATATTAAGGCCAGGGATATTAGGGCCAGGGATAATAGGGCCAGGGATATTAGGGCCAGGGATTTTAGGGCCAGGGATATTAGGGGCAGGGATATTAGGGCCAGGGATATTAGGGCCAGGGATATTAGGGCCATGGATATAAGGGCCAGGGATATTAGGGCCAGGCATATTATGCCCAGGGATATTAGGGCCAGGGATATTAGGGCCAGCGATATTAGGGCCAGGGATATTAAGGCCGGGGATGTTAGGCCCAGGGATATTAGGGCCAGGGATATTAGGGCCAGCGATGTTAGGGCCAGGGATATTAGGTCAGGGATATTAGGGCCAGGGATATTAGGGCCAGTGATATTAGGGCCAGGGATATTAGGGCCAGGGATATTAGGGCCAGGGATATTAGGGCCAGGGATATTAGGGCCAGGGATATTAGGGCCAGGGATATTAGGGCCAGGGATATTAGGGCAAGGGATATTAGGGCCAGGGATATTAGGGCCAGGGATATTAGAGCCAGGGATATTAGGGCCAGGGATATTAGGGCCAGGGATATTAGGGCCAGTGATATTAGGGCCAGGGATATTAGGGCCAGGGATATCAGGGCCAGGGATATCAGGGCCAGGGATATGAGGGCCAGGGATATTACGGCCAGGGATATTAGGGCCAGGGATATAAGGGCCAGGGATATTAGGGCCAGGCATATTATGCCCAGGGATATTAGGGCCAGGGATATTAGGGCCAGCGATATTAGGGCCAGGGATATTAAGGCCGGGGATATTAGGCCCAGGGATATTAGGGCCAGGGATATTAGGGCCAGCAATGTTAGGGCCAGGGATATTAGGGCCAGGGATATTAGGGCCAGGGATATTAGGGCAGGGATATTAGGTCAGGGATATTAGGGCCAGGGATATTAGGGCCAGGGATATTAGGGCCAGGGATATTAGGGCCAGGGATATTAGGGCCAGGGATATTAGGGCCAGGGATATTAGGGCCAGGGATATTAGGGCCAGGGATATTAGGGCCAGGGATTTTAGGGCAAGGGATATTAGGGCCAGGGATATTAGGGCCAGGGATATTAGAGCCAGGGATATTAGGGCCAGGGATATTAGGGCCAGGGATATTAGGGCCAGGGATATTAGGGCCAGGGATATTAGGGCCAGGGATATTAGGGCCAGGGATATTAGGGCCAGGGATATTAGGGCCAGGGATATTAGGGCCAGGGTTATTAGGGCCAGGGATATTAGGGCCAGGGATATTAGGGCCAGGGATATTAGGGCCAGGGATATTAGGGCCAGGGATATTAGGGCCAGGGATATAAGGGCCAGGGATATTAGGGCCAGGCATATTATGGCCAGGGATATCAGGGCCAGGGATATGAGGGCCAGGGATATTAGGGCCAGGGATATTAGGGCCAGGGATATAAGGGCCAGGGATATTAGGGCCAGGGATATTAGGGCCAGGGATATTAGGGCCAGGGATATTAGGTCCAGGGATATTAGGGCCAGGGATACTAGGGCCAGAGATATTAGGGTCAGGGATATTATGGCCAGGGATATTAGGGCCAGGGATATTAGGGCCAGCGATATTAGGGCCAGGGATATTACGGCCAGGGATATTAGGGCCAGGGATATTAGAGCCAGGCATATTAGAACCAGGGATATTAGGGCCAGGGATATTAGGGCCAGGGATATTAGGGCCAGGGATATTAGGGCCTGGGATATTAGGGCCAGGGATATTAGGGCCAGGGATATTAGGGCCAGGGATATTAGGGCCAGGGATATTAGGGCCAGGGATTTTAGGGCCAGGGATATTAGGGGCAGGGATATTATGGCCAGGGATATTAGGGCCAGGGATATTAAGGCCAGGGATATAAGGGCCAGGGATATTAGGGCCAGGCATATTATGCCCAGGGATATTAGGGCCAGGGATATTAGGGCCAGGGATATTAGGGCCAGGGATATTAGGGCCAGGGATATTAGGGCCAGGGATAGTAGGGCCAGGGAGATTAGGGATAGCATTATTAGGGCCAGGGATATTAGGGCCAGGGATATTATGGCCAGGGATATTAGGGCCAAGGATAATAGGGCCAGGGTTATTATGGCCAGGGATAGTGGGGCCAGGGATATTAGGGCCAGGGATATTAGGGCCAGGGATATTAGGGCCAGGGATATTAGGGCCACGGATATTAGGGCCAGGGATATTAGGGCCAGGGATATTAGGGCCAGGGATATTAGGGCCAGGGATATTAGGGCCAGGGATATAAGGGCCAGGGATATTAGGGCCAGGCATATTATGGCCAGGGATATTAGGGCCAGGGATTTTAGGGCAAGGGATATTAGGGCCAGGGATATTAGGGCCAGGGATATTAGGGCAAGGGATATTAGGGCCAGGGATATTAGGGCCAGGGATATTAGGGCCAGGGATATTAGAGCCAGGCCTATTAGGGCCAGGGATATTAGGGCCAGGGATATTAGGGCCAGGGATATTAGGGCCAGGGATATTAGGGCCTGGGATATTAGGGCCAGGGATATTAGGGCCAGGGATATTAGGGCCAGGGATAATAGGGCCAGGGATATTAGGGCCAGGGATTTTAGGGCCAGGGATATTAGGGGCAGGGATATTAGGGCCAGGGATATTAGGGCCAGGGATATTAGGGCCAGGGATATAAGGGCCAGGGATATTAGGGCCAGGCATATTATGCCCAGGGATATTAGGGCCAGGGATATTAGGGCCGGCGATATTAGGGCCAGGGATATTAATGCCGGGGATATTAGGCCCAGGGATATTAGGGCCAGGGATATTAGGGCCAGCGATGTTAGGGCCAGGGATATTAGGGCCAGGGATATTAGGGCCAGGGATATTAGGGCAGGGATATTAGGTCAGGGATATTAGGGCCAGGGATATTAGGGCCAGGGATATTAGGGCCAGGGATATTAGGGCCAGGGATATTAGGGCCAGGGATATTAGGGCCAGGGATATTAGGGCCAGGGATATTAGGGCCAGGGATATTAGGGCCAGGGATATTAGGGCAAGGGATATTAGGGCCAGGGATATTAGGGCCAGGGATATTAGAGCCAGGGATATTAGGGCCAGGGATATTAGGGCCAGGGATATTAGGGCCAGGGATATTAGGGCCAGGGATATCAGGGCCAGGGATATTAGGGCCAGGCATATTATGGCCAGGGATATCAGGGCCAGGGATATGAGGGCCAGGGATATTAGGGCCAGGGATATTAGGGCCAGGGATATAAGGGCCAGGGATATTAGGGCCAGGGATATTAGGGCCAGGGATATTAGGGCCAGGGATATTAGGTCCAGGGATATTAGGGCCAGGGATATTAGGGCCAGGGATATTAGGGTCAGGGATATTATGGCCAGGGATATTAGGGCCAGGGATATTAGGGCCAGCGATATTAGGGCCAGGGATATTACGGCCAGGGATATTAGGGCCAGGAATATTAGAGCCAGGCATATTAGAACCAGGGATATTAGGGCCAGGGATATTAGGGCCAGGGATATTAGGGCCAGGGATATTAGGGCCTGGGATATTAGGGCCAGGGATATTAGGGCCAGGGATATTAGGGCCAGGGATATTAGGGCCAGGGATATTAGGGCCAGGGATTTTAGGGCCAGGGATATTAGGGGCAGGGATATTATGGCCAGGGATATTAGGGCCAGGGATATTAAGGCCAGGGATATAAGGGCCAGGGATATTAGGGCCAGGCATATTATGCCCAGGGATATTAGGGCCAGGGATATTAGGGCCAGGGATATTAGGGCCAGGGATATTAGGGCCAGGGATATTAGGGCCAGGGATATTAGGGCCAGGGAGATTAGGGCCAGCATTATTAGGGCCAGGGATATTAGGGCCAGGGATATTATGGCCAGGGATATTAGGGCCAGGGATATTAGGGCCAGGGTTATTAGGGCCAGGGATATTGGGGCCAGGGATATTAGGGCCAGGGATATTAGGGCCAGGGATATTAGGGCCAGGGATATTAGGGCCACGGATATTAGGGCCCGGGATATTAGGGCCAGGGATATTAGGGCCAGGGATATTAGGGCCAGGGATATTAGGGCCAGGGATATAAGGGCCAGGGATATTAGGGCCAGGCATATTATGGCCAGGGATATTAGGGCCAGGGATTTTAGGGCAAGGGATATTAGGGCCAGGGATATTAGGGCCAGGGATATTAGGGCAAGGGATATTAGGGCCAGGGATATTAGGGCCAGGGATATTAGGGCCAGGGATATTAGAGCCAGGCCTATTAGGGCCAGGGATATTAGGGCCAGGGATATTAGGGCCAGGGATATTAGGGCCAGGGATATTAGGGCCTGGGATATTAGGGCCAGGGATATTAGGGCCAGGGATATTAGGGCCAGGGATAATAGGGCCAGGGATATTAGGGCCAGGGATTTTAGGGCCAGGGATATTAGGGGCAGGGATATTAGGGCCAGGGATATTAGGGCCAGGGATATTAGGGCCAGGGATATAAGGGCCAGGGATATTAGGGCCAGGCATATTATGCCCAGGGATATTAGGGCCAGGGATATTAGGGCCAGCGATATTAGGGCCAGGGATATTAAGGCCGGGGATATTAGGCCCAGGGATATTAGGGCCAGGGATATTAGGGCCAGCGATGTTAGGGCCAGGGATATTAGGGCCAGGGATATTAGGGCCAGGGATATTAGGGCAGGGATATTAGGTCAGGGATATTAGGGCCAGGGATATTAGGGCCAGGGATATTAGGGCCAGGGATATTAGGGCCAGGGATATTAGGGCCAGGGATATTAGGGCCAGGGATATTAGGGCCAGGGATATTAGGGCCAGGGATATTAGGGCCAGGGATATTAGGGCAAGGGATATTAGGGCCAGGGATATTAGGGCCAGGGATATTAGAGCCAGGGATATTAGGGCCAGGGATATTAGGGCCAGGGATATTAGGGCCAGGGATATTAGGGCCAGGGATATTAGGGCCAGGGATATCAGGGCCAGGGATATCAGGGCCAGGGATATGAGGGCCAGGGATATTACGGCCAGGGATATTAGGGCCAGGGATATAAGGGCCAGGGATATTAGGGCCAGGCATATTATGCCCAGGGATATTAGGGCCAGGGATATTAGGGCCAGCGATATTAGGGCCAGGGATATTAAGGCCGGGGATATTAGGCCCAGGGATATTAGGGCCAGGGATATTAGGGCCAGCGATGTTAGGGCCAGGGATATTAGGGCCAGGGATATTAGGGCCAGGGATATTAGGGCAGGGATATTAGGTCAGGGATATTAGGGCCAGGGATATTAGGGCCAGGGATATTAGGGCCAGGTATATTAGGGCCAGGGATATTAGGGCCAGGGATATTAGGGCCAGGGATATTAGGGCCAGGGATATTAGGGCCAGGGATATTAGGGCCAGGGATATTAGGGCCAGGGATTTTAGGGCAAGGGATATTAGGGCCAGGGATATTAGGGCCAGGGATATTAGAGCCAGGGATATTAGGGCCAGGGATATTAGGGCCAGGGATTTTAGGGCCAGGGATATTAGGGCCAGGGATATTAGGGCCAGGGATATTAGGGCCAGGGATATTGCGGCCAGCGATATTAGGGCCAGGGATATTAGGGCCAGAGATATTAGGGCCAGGGATATTAGAGCCAGGCATATTAGGGCCAGGGATATTAGGGCCAGGGATATTAGGGCCAGGGATATTAGGGCCAGGGATATTAGGGCCTGGGATATTAGGGCCAGGGATATTAGGGCCAGGGATATTAGGGCCAGGGATATTAGGGCCAGGGATATTAGGGCCAGGGATATTAGGGCCAGGGTTATTAGGGCCAGGGATATTAGGGGCAGGGATATTAGGGCCAGGGATATTAGGGCCAGGGATATTAGGGCCAGGGATATAAGGGCCAGGGATATTAGGGCCAGGCATATTATGCCCAGGGATATTAGGGCCAGGTATATTAGGGCCAGCGATATTAGGGCCAGGGATATTAAGGCCGGGGATATTAGGCCCAGGGATATTAGGGCCAGGGATATTAGGGCCAGCGATGTTAGGGCCAGGGATATTAGGGCCAGGGATATTAGGGCCAGGGATATTAGGGCAGGGATATTAGTTCAGGGATATTAAGGCCAGGGATATTAGGGCCAGGGATATTAGGGCCAGGGATATTAGGGCCAGGGATATTAGGGCCAGGGATATTAGGGCCAGGGATATTAGGGCCAGGGATATTAGGGCCAGGGATATTAGGGCCAGGGATATTAGGGCCAGGGATATTAGGGCCAGGGATATTAGAGCCAGGTATATTAGGGCCAGGGATATTAGGGCCAGGGATATTAGGGCCAGGGATATTAGGGCCAGGGATATTAGGGCCAGGGATATCAGGGCCAGGGATATCAGGGCCAGCGATATTACGGCCAGGGATATTAGGGCCAGGGATATAAGGGCCAGGGATATTAGGGCCAGGCATATTATGCCCAGGGATATTAGGGCCAGGGATATTAGGGCCAGCGATATTAGGGCCAGGGATATTAAGGCCGGGGATATTAGGCCCAGGGATATTAGGGCCAGGGATATTAGGGCCAGCGATGTTAGGGCCAGGGATATTAGGGCCAGGGATATTAGGGCCAGGGATATTAGGGCAGGGATATTAGGTCAGGGATATTAGGGCCAGGGATATTAGGGCCAGGGATATTAGGGCCAGGGATATTAGGGCCAGGGATATTAGGGCCAGGGATATTAGGGCCAGGGATATTAGGGCCAGGGATATTAGGGCCAGGGATTTTATGGCAAGGGATATTAGGGCCAGGGATATTAGGGCCAGGGATATTAGAGCCAGGGATATTAGGGCCAGGGATATTAGGGCCAGGGATATTAGGGCCAGGGATATTAGGGCCAGGGATATTAGGGCCAGGGATATCAGGGCCAGGGATATCAGGGCCAGGGATATGAGGGCCAGGGATATTACGGCCAGGGATATTAGGGCCAGGGATATTAGGGCCAGGGATGTTAGGGCCAGGGATATTAGGGCCAGGGAGATTAGGGCCAGCGTTATTAGGGCCAGGGATATTAGGGCCAGGGATATTATGGCCAGGGATATTAGGGCCAGGGATATTAGGGCCAGGGATATTAGGGCCAGGAATATTAGGGCCAGGGATATTAGGGCCAGGGATATTAGGGCCAGGGATATTAGGGCCACGGATATTAGGGCCAGGGATATTAGGGCCAGGGATATTAGGGCCAGGGATATTAGCACCAGGGATATTAGGGCCAGGGATATTAGGGCCAGGGATATAAGGGCCAGGGATATTAGGGCCAGGCATATTATGGCCAGCGATATTAGGGCCAGGGATATTAGGGCAAGGGATATTAGGGTCAGGGATATTAGGGCCAGGGATATTAGCGCAAGGGATATTAGGGCCAGGGATATTAGGGCCAGGGATATTAGGGCCAGGGATATTAGGTCCAGGGATATTAGGGCCAGGGATATTAGGGCCAGGGATGTTAGGGCCAGGGATATTAGGGCCAGGGATATTAGGGCCAGGGATATTAGGGCCAGGGATATTGCGGCCAGCGATATTAGGGCCAGGGATATTAGGGCCAGGGATATTAGGGTCAGGGATATTAGGGCCAGGGATATTAGGGCCTGGGATATTAGGGCCAGGGATATTAGGGCCATGGATATTAGGGCCAGGGATATTAGGGCCAGGATATTAGGGCCAGGGATATTAGGGCCAGGGTTATTAGGGCCAGGGATATTAGGGCCAGGGATATTAGGGCCAGGGATATTAGGGCCAGGGATATTAGGGCCAGGGATATTAGGGCCACGGATATTAGGGCCAGGGATATTAGGGCCAGGGATATTAGGGCCAGGGATATTAGGGCCAGGGATATTAGGGCCAGGGATATAAGGGCCAGGGATATTAGGGCCAGGCATATTATGGCCAGGGATATTAGGGCCAGGGATTTTATGGCAAGGGATATTAGGGCCAGGGATATTAGGGCCAGGGATATTAGGGCAAGGGATATTAGGGCCAGGGATATTAGGGCCAGGGATATTAGGGCCAGGGATATTAGGGCCAGGGATATTAGGGCCAGGGATATTAGGGCCAGCGATATTAGGGCCAGGGATATTAGGGCCAGGGATAGTAGGGCCAGGGATATTAGAGCCAGGCCTATTAGGGCCAGGGATATTAGGGCCAGGGATATTAGGGCCAGGGATATTAGGGCCAGGGATATTAGGGCCTGGGATATTAGGGCCACGGATATTAGGGCCAGGGATATTAGGGCCAGGGATATTAGGGCCAGGGATATTAGGGCCAGGAATTTTAGGGCGAGGGATATTAGGGGCAGGGATATTAGGGCCAGGGATATTAGGGCCAGGGATATTAGGGCCAGGGATATAAGGGCCAGGAATATTAGGGCCAGGCATATTATGCCCAGGGATATTAGGGCCAGGGATATTAGGGCCAGCGATATTAGGGCCAGGGATATTAAGGCCGGCGATATTAGGCCCAGGGATATTAGGGCCAGGGATATTAGGGCCAGCGATGTTAGGGCCAGGGATATTAGGGCCAGGGATATTAGGGCCAGGGATATTAGGGCAGGGATATTAGGTCAGGGATATTAGGGCCAGGGATATTAGGGCCAGGGATATTAGGGCCAGGGATATTAGGGCCACGGATATTAGGGCCCGGGATATTAGGGCCAGGGATATTAGGGCCAGGGATATTAGGGCCAGGGATATTAGGGCCAGGGATATAAGGGCCAGGGATATTAGGGCCAGGGTTATTAGGGCCAGGGATATTGGGGCCAGGGATATTAGGGCCAGGGATATTAGGGCCAGGGATATTAGGGCCAGGGATATTAGGGCCACGGATATTAGGGCCCGGGATATTAGGGCCAGGGATATTAGGGCCAGGGATATTAGGGCCAGGGATATTAGGGCCAGGGATATAAGGGCCAGGGATATTAGGGCCAGGCATATTATGGCCAGGGATATTAGGGCCAGGGATTTTAGGGCAAGGGATATTAGGGCCAGGGATATTAGGGCCAGGGATATTAGGGCAAGGGATATTAGGGCCAGGGATATTAGGGCCAGGGATATTAGGGCCAGGGATATTAGAGCCAGGCCTATTAGGGCCAGGGATATTAGGGCCAGGGATATTAGGGCCAGGGATATTAGGGCCAGGGATATTAGGGCCTGGGATATTAGGGCCAGGGATATTAGGGCCAGGGATATTAGGGCCAGGGATAATAGGGCCAGGGATATTAGGGCCAGGGATTTTAGGGCCAGGGATATTAGGGGCAGGGATATTAGGGCCAGGGATATTAGGGCCAGGGATATTAGGGCCAGGGATATAAGGGCCAGGGATATTAGGGCCAGGCATATTATGCCCAGGGATATTAGGGCCAGGGATATTAGGGCCAGCGATATTAGGGCCAGGGATATTAAGGCCGGGGATATTAGGCCCAGGGATATTAGGGCCAGGGATATTAGGGCCAGCGATGTTAGGGCCAGGGATATTAGGGCCAGGGATATTAGGGCCAGGGATATTAGGGCAGGGATATTAGGTCAGGGATATTAGGGCCAGGGATATTAGGGCCAGGGATATTAGGGCCAGGGATATTAGGGCCAGGGATATTAGGGCCAGGGATATTAGGGCCAGGGATATTAGGGCCAGGGATATTAGGGCCAGGGATATTAGGGCCAGGGATATTAGGGCAAGGGATATTAGGGCCAGGGATATTAGGGCCAGGGATATTAGAGCCAGGGATATTAGGGCCAGGGATATTAGGGCCAGGGATATTAGGGCCAGGGATATTAGGGCCAGGGATATTAGGGCCAGGGATATCAGGGCCAGGGATATCAGGGCCAGGGATATGAGGGCCAGGGATATTACGGCCAGGGATATTAGGGCCAGGGATATAAGGGCCAGGGATATTAGGGCCAGGCATATTATGCCCAGGGATATTAGGGCCAGGGATATTAGGGCCAGCGATATTAGGGCCAGGGATATTAAGGCCGGGGATATTAGGCCCAGGGATATTAGGGCCAGGGATATTAGGGCCAGCGATGTTAGGGCCAGGGATATTAGGGCCAGGGATATTAGGGCCAGGGATATTAGGGCAGGGATATTAGGTCAGGGATATTAGGGCCAGGGATATTAGGGCCAGGGATATTAGGGCCAGGTATATTAGGGCCAGGGATATTAGGGCCAGGGATATTAGGGCCAGGGATATTAGGGCCAGGGATATTAGGGCCAGGGATATTAGGGCCAGGGATATTAGGGCCAGGGATTTTAGGGCAAGGGATATTAGGGCCAGGGATATTAGGGCCAGGGATATTAGAGCCAGGGATATTAGGGCCAGGGATATTAGGGCCAGGGATTTTAGGGCCAGGGATATTAGGGCCAGGGATATTAGGGCCAGGGATATTAGGGCCAGGGATATTGCGGCCAGCGATATTAGGGCCAGGGATATTAGGGCCAGAGATATTAGGGCCAGGGATATTAGAGCCAGGCATATTAGGGCCAGGGATATTAGGGCCAGGGATATTAGGGCCAGGGATATTAGGGCCAGGGATATTAGGGCCTGGGATATTAGGGCCAGGGATATTAGGGCCAGGGATATTAGGGCCAGGGATATTAGGGCCAGGGATATTAGGGCCAGGGATATTAGGGCCAGGGTTATTAGGGCCAGGGATATTAGGGGCAGGGATATTAGGGCCAGGGATATTAGGGCCAGGGATATTAGGGCCAGGGATATAAGGGCCAGGGATATTAGGGCCAGGCATATTATGCCCAGGGATATTAGGGCCAGGTATATTAGGGCCAGCGATATTAGGGCCAGGGATATTAAGGCCGGGGATATTAGGCCCAGGGATATTAGGGCCAGGGATATTAGGGCCAGCGATGTTAGGGCCAGGGATATTAGGGCCAGGGATATTAGGGCCAGGGATATTAGGGCAGGGATATTAGTTCAGGGATATTAAGGCCAGGGATATTAGGGCCAGGGATATTAGGGCCAGGGATATTAGGGCCAGGGATATTAGGGCCAGGGATATTAGGGCCAGGGATATTAGGGCCAGGGATATTAGGGCCAGGGATATTAGGGCCAGGGATATTAGGGCCAGGGATATTAGGGCCAGGGATATTAGAGCCAGGTATATTAGGGCCAGGGATATTAGGGCCAGGGATATTAGGGCCAGGGATATTAGGGCCAGGGATATTAGGGCCAGGGATATCAGGGCCAGGGATATCAGGGCCAGCGATATTACGGCCAGGGATATTAGGGCCAGGGATATAAGGGCCAGGGATATTAGGGCCAGGCATATTATGCCCAGGGATATTAGGGCCAGGGATATTAGGGCCAGCGATATTAGGGCCAGGGATATTAAGGCCGGGGATATTAGGCCCAGGGATATTAGGGCCAGGGATATTAGGGCCAGCGATGTTAGGGCCAGGGATATTAGGGCCAGGGATATTAGGGCCAGGGATATTAGGGCAGGGATATTAGGTCAGGGATATTAGGGCCAGGGATATTAGGGCCAGGGATATTAGGGCCAGGGATATTAGGGCCAGGGATATTAGGGCCAGGGATATTAGGGCCAGGGATATTAGGGCCAGGGATATTAGGGCCAGGGATTTTATGGCAAGGGATATTAGGGCCAGGGATATTAGGGCCAGGGATATTAGAGCCAGGGATATTAGGGCCAGGGATATTAGGGCCAGGGATATTAGGGCCAGGGATATTAGGGCCAGGGATATTAGGGCCAGGGATATCAGGGCCAGGGATATCAGGGCCAGGGATATGAGGGCCAGGGATATTACGGCCAGGGATATTAGGGCCAGGGATATTAGGGCCAGGGATGTTAGGGCCAGGGATATTAGGGCCAGGGAGATTAGGGCCAGCGTTATTAGGGCCAGGGATATTAGGGCCAGGGATATTATGGCCAGGGATATTAGGGCCAGGGATATTAGGGCCAGGGATATTAGGGCCAGGAATATTAGGGCCAGGGATATTAGGGCCAGGGATATTAGGGCCAGGGATATTAGGGCCACGGATATTAGGGCCAGGGATATTAGGGCCAGGGATATTAGGGCCAGGGATATTAGCACCAGGGATATTAGGGCCAGGGATATTAGGGCCAGGGATATAAGGGCCAGGGATATTAGGGCCAGGCATATTATGGCCAGCGATATTAGGGCCAGGGATATTAGGGCAAGGGATATTAGGGTCAGGGATATTAGGGCCAGGGATATTAGCGCAAGGGATATTAGGGCCAGGGATATTAGGGCCAGGGATATTAGGGCCAGGGATATTAGGTCCAGGGATATTAGGGCCAGGGATATTAGGGCCAGGGATGTTAGGGCCAGGGATATTAGGGCCAGGGATATTAGGGCCAGGGATATTAGGGCCAGGGATATTGCGGCCAGCGATATTAGGGCCAGGGATATTAGGGCCAGGGATATTAGGGTCAGGGATATTAGGGCCAGGGATATTAGGGCCTGGGATATTAGGGCCAGGGATATTAGGGCCATGGATATTAGGGCCAGGGATATTAGGGCCAGGATATTAGGGCCAGGGATATTAGGGCCAGGGTTATTAGGGCCAGGGATATTAGGGCCAGGGATATTAGGGCCAGGGATATTAGGGCCAGGGATATTAGGGCCAGGGATATTAGGGCCACGGATATTAGGGCCAGGGATATTAGGGCCAGGGATATTAGGGCCAGGGATATTAGGGCCAGGGATATTAGGGCCAGGGATATAAGGGCCAGGGATATTAGGGCCAGGCATATTATGGCCAGGGATATTAGGGCCAGGGATTTTATGGCAAGGGATATTAGGGCCAGGGATATTAGGGCCAGGGATATTAGGGCAAGGGATATTAGGGCCAGGGATATTAGGGCCAGGGATATTAGGGCCAGGGATATTAGGGCCAGGGATATTAGGGCCAGGGATATTAGGGCCAGCGATATTAGGGCCAGGGATATTAGGGCCAGGGATAGTAGGGCCAGGGATATTAGAGCCAGGCCTATTAGGGCCAGGGATATTAGGGCCAGGGATATTAGGGCCAGGGATATTAGGGCCAGGGATATTAGGGCCTGGGATATTAGGGCCACGGATATTAGGGCCAGGGATATTAGGGCCAGGGATATTAGGGCCAGGGATATTAGGGCCAGGGATTTTAGGGCGAGGGATATTAGGGGCAGGGATATTAGGGCCAGGGATATTAGGGCCAGGGATATTAGGGCCAGGGATATAAGGGCCAGGAATATTAGGGCCAGGCATATTATGCCCAGGGATATTAGGGCCAGGGATATTAGGGCCAGCGATATTAGGGCCAGGGATATTAAGGCCGGCGATATTAGGCCCAGGGATATTAGGGCCAGGGATATTAGGGCCAGCGATGTTAGGGCCAGGGATATTAGGGCCAGGGATATTAGGGCCAGGGATATTAGGGCAGGGATATTAGGTCAGGGATATTAGGGCCAGGGATATTAGGGCCAGGGATATTAGGGCCAGGGATATTAGGGCCAGGGATATTAGGGCCAGGGATATTAGGGCCAGGGATATTAGGGCCAGGGATATTAGGGCCAGGGATATTAGGGCCAGGGATATTAGGGCAAGGGATATTAGGGCCAGGGATATTAGGGCCAGGGATATTAGAGCCAGGGATATTAGGGCCAGGGATATTAGGGCCAGGGATATTAGGGCCAGGGATATTAGGGCCAGGGATATTAGGGCCAGGGATATGAGGGCCAGGGATATCAGGGCCAGGGATATGAGGGCCAGGGATATTACGGCCAGGGATATTAGGGCCAGGGATATAAGGGCCAGGGATATTAGGGCCAGGCATATTATGCCCAGGGATATTAGGGCCAGGGATATTAGGGCCTGCGATATTAGGGCCAGGGATATTAAGGCCGGGGATATTAGGCCCAGGGATATTAGGGCCAGGGATATTAGGGCCAGCGATGTTAGGGCCAGGGATATTAGGGCCAGGGATATTAGGGCCAGGGATATTAGGGCAGGGATATTAGGTCAGGGATATTAGGGCCAGGGATATTAGGGCCAGGGATATTAGGGCCAGGGATATTAGGGCCAGCGATATTAGGGCCAGGGATATTAAGGCCGGGGATATTAGGCCCAGGGATATTAGGGCCAGGGATATTAGGGCCAGCGATGTTAGGGCCAGGGATATTAGGGCCAGGGATATTAGGGCCAGGGATATTAGGGCAGGGATATTAGGTCAGGGATATTAGGGCCAGGGATATTAGGGCCAGGGATATTAGGGCCAGGGATATTAGGGCCAGGGATATTAGGGCCAGGGATATTAGGGCCAGGGATATTAGGGCCAGGGATTTTAGGGCAAGGGATATTAGGGCCAGGGATATTAGGGCCAGGGATATTAGAGCCAGGGATATTAGGGCCAGGGATATTAGGGCCAGGGATATTAGGGCCAGGGATATTAGGGCCAGGGATATTAGGGCCAGGGATATCAGGGCCAGGGATATCAGGGCCAGGGATATGAGGGCCAGGGATATTAAGGCCAGGGATATTAGGGCCAGGGATATTAGGGCCAGGGATGTTAGGGCCAGGGATATTAGGGCCAGGGAGATTAGGGCCAGCGTTATTAGGGCCAGGGATATTAGGGCCAGGGATATTATGGCCAGGGATATTAGGGCCAGGGATATTAGGGCCAGGGATATTAGGGCCAGGGATATTAGGGCCAGGGATATTAGGGCCAGGGATATTAGGGCCAGGGATATTAGGGCCAGGGATATTAGGGCCACGGATATTAGGGCCAGGGATATTAGGGCCAGGGATATTAGGGCCAGGGATATTAGAACCAGGGATATTAGGGCCAGGGATATTAGGGCCAGGGATATAAGGGCCAGGGATATTAGGGCCAGGCATATTATGGCCAGCGATATTAGGGCCAGGGATATTAGGGCAAGGGATATTAGGGCCAGGGATATTAGGGCCAGGGATATTAGCGCAAGGGATATTAGGGCCAGGGATATTAGGGCCAGGGAGATTAGGGCCAGCGTTATTAGGGCCAGGGATATTAGGGCCAGGGATATTATGGCCAGGGATATTAGGGCCAGGGATATTAGGGCCAGGGATATTAGGGCCAGGGATATTAGGGCCAGGGATATTAGGGCCAGGGATATTAGGGCCAGGGATATTAGGGCCACGGATATTAGGGCCAGGGATATTAGGGCCAGGGATATTAGGGCCAGGGATATTAGAACCAGGGATATTAGGGCCAGGGATATTAGGGCCAGGGATATAAGGGCCAGGGATATTAGGGCCAGGCATATTATGGCCAGCGATATTAGGGCCAGGGATATTAGGGCAAGGGATATTAGGGCCAGGGATATTAGGGCCAGGGATATTAGCGCAAGGAATATTAGGGCCAGGGATATTAGGGCCAGGGATATTAGGGCCAGGGATATTAGGGCCAGGGATATAAGGGCCAGGAATATTAGGGCCAGGCATATTATGCCCCGGGATATTAGGGCCAGGGATATTAGGGCCAGGGATATTAGGGCCAGGGATATTAGGGCCAGGGATATTAGGGCAGGGATATTAGGTCCAGGGATATTAGGGCCAGGGATATTAGGGCAAGGGATATTAGGGCCAGGGATATTAGGGCCAGGGATATTAGGGCCAGGGATATTAGGGCCAGGAATATTAGGGCCAGGCATATTATGCCCCGGGATATTAGGGCCAGGGATATTAGGGCCAGGGATATTAGGGCCAGGGATATTAGGGCCAGCGATATTAGGGCAGGGATATTAGGTCCAGGGATATTAGGGCCAGGGATATTAGGGCAAGGGATATTAGGGCCAGGGATATTAGGGCCAGGGATATTAGGTCCAGGGATATTAGGGCCAGGGATATTAGGGCCAGGGATATTAGGGCCAGGGATATTAGGGCCAGGGATATTAGGGCCAGCGATATTAGGGCCAGGGATATTAGGGCCAGGGATAGTAGGGCCAGGGATATTCGAGCCAGGCATATTAGGGCCAGGGATATTAGGGCCAGGGATATTAGGGCCAGGAATATTAGGGCCAGGGATATTAGGGCCTGGGATATTAGGGCCAGGGATATTAGGGCCAGGGATATTACGGCCAGGGATATTAGGGCCAGGGATATTAGGGCCAGGGATTTTAGGGCCAGGGATATTAGGGGCAGGGATATTAGGGCCAGGGATATTACGGCCAGGGATATTAGGGCCAGGGATATAAGGGCCAGGGATATTAGGGCCAGGCATATTATGCCCAGGGATATTAGGGTCAGGGATATTAGGGCCAGGGATATTAGGGCCAGGGATATTAGGGCCAGGGATATTAGGTCCAGGGATATTAGGGCCAGGGATATTAGGGCCAGGGATATTAGGGCCAGGGATATTAGGGCCAGGGATATTAGGGCCAGGGATATTAGGGCCAGGGATATTAGGGCCAGCGATATTAGGGCCAGGGATATTAGGGCCAGGGATAGTAGGGCCAGGGATATTAGAGCCAGGCATATTAGGGCCAGGGATATTAGGGCCAGGGATATTAGGGCCAGGAATATTAGGGCCAGGGATATTAGGGCCTGGGATATTAGGGCCAGGGATATTAGGGCCAGGGATATTAGGGCCAGGGATATTAGGGCCAGGGATTTTAAGGCCAGGGATATTAGGGGCAGGCATATTAAGGCCAGGGATATTAGGGCCAGGGATATTAGGGCCAGGAATATTAGGGCCAGGGATATTAGGGCCAGGGATATTAGCACCAGGCATATTATGCCCAGGGATATTAGGGTCAGGGATATTAGGGCCAGGGATATTAGGGCCAGGGATATTAAGGCCGGGGATATTAGGCCCAGGGATATTAGGGCCAGGGATATTAGGGCCAGCGATGTTAGGGCCAGGGATATTAGCACCAGGGATATTAGGGCCAGGGATATTAGGGCCAGGGATATTAGGGCAGGGATATTAGGTCAGGGATATTAGGGCTAGGGATATTAGGGCCAGGGATATTAGGGCCAGGGATATTAGGGCCAGGGATATTAGGGCCAGGGATATTAGGGCCAGGGATTTTAGGGCCAGGGATATTAGGGCCAGGGATATTAGGGCCAGGGATATTAGGGCCAGGGATATTAGGGCCAGGGATATTAGGGCCAGCGATTTTAGGGCAAGGGATATTAGGGCCAGGGATATTAGGGCCAGGGATATTAGAGCCAGGGATATTAGGGCCAGGGATATTAGGGCCAGGGATATTAGGGCCAGGGATATTAGGGCCAGGGATATTAGGGCCAGGGATATCAGGGCCAGGGATATCAGGGCCAGGGATATGAGGGCCAGGGATATTAGGGCCAGGGATATTAGGGCCAGGGATATTAGGGCCAGGGATATTAGGGCCAGGGATATTAGGGCCAGGGATATTAGGGCCAGGGAGATTAGGGCCAGCGTTATTAGGGCCAGGGATATTAGGGCCAGGGATATTATGGCCAGGGATATTAGGGCCAGGGATATTAGGGCCAGGGATATTAGGGCCAGGGATATTAGGGCCAGGGATATTAGGGCCAGGGATATTAGGGCCAGGGATATTAGGGCCAGGGATATTAGGGCCACGGATATTAGGGCCAGGGATGTTAGGGCCAGGGATATTAGGGCCAGGGATATTAGCACCAGGGATATTAGGGCCAGGGATATTAGGGCCAGGGATATAAGGGCCAGGGATATTAGGGCCAGGCATATTATGGCCAGCGATATTAGGGCCAGGGATATTAGGGCAAGGGATATTAGGGCCAGGGATATTAGGTCCAGGGATATTAGCGCAAGGGATATTAGGGCCAGGGATATTAGGGCCAGGGATATTAGGGCCAGGGATATTAGGGCCAGGGATATAAGGGCCAGGAATATTAGGGCCAGGCATATTATGCCCCGGGATATTAGGGCCAGGGATATTAGGGCCAGGGATATTAGGGCCAGGGATATTAGGGCCAGGGATATTAGGGCAGGGATATTAGGTCCAGGGATATTAGGGCCAGAGATATTAGGGCAAGGGATATTAGGGCCAGGGATATTAGGGCCAGGGATATTAGGGCCAGGGATATTAGGGCCAGGAATATTAGGGCCAGGCATATTATGCCCCGGGATATTAGGGCCAGGGATATTAGGGCCAGGGATATTAGGGCCAGGGATATTAGGGCCAGCGATATTAGGGCAGGGATATTAGGTCCAGGGATATTAGGGCCAGGGATATTAGGGCAAGGGATATTAGGGCAAGGGATATTAGGGCCAGGGATATTAGGGCCAGGGATATTAGGGCCAGGGATATTAGGGCCAGGGATATTAGGGCCAGGGATATTAGGGCCAGGGATAGTAGGGCCAGGGATATTAGGGCCAGGGATATTAGGGCCAGGGATATTAGGGCAAGGGATATTAGGGCCAGGGATATTAGGGCCAGGGATATTAGGGCCAGGGATATTAGGGCCAGGGATATTAGGGCCAGGGATATTAGGGCCAGGGATATTAGGGCCAGGGATATTAGGGCCAGCAATATTAGGGCCAGGGATATTAGGGCCAGGGATAGTAGGGCCAGGGATATTAGAGCCAGGCATATTAGGGCCAGGGATATTAGGGCCAGGGATATTAGGGCCAGGAATATTAGGGCCAGGGATATTAGGGCCTGGGATATTAGGGCCAGGGATATTAGGGCCAGGGATATTAGGGCCAGGGATATTAGGGCCAGGGATATTAGGGCCAGGGATTTTAGGGCCAGGGATATTAGGGGCAGGGATATTAGGGCCAGGGATATTACGGCCAGGGATATTAGGGCCAGGGATATAAGGGCCAGGGATATTAGTGCCAGGCATATTATGCCCAGGGATATTAGGGTCAGGGATATTAGGGCCAGGGATATTAGGGCCAGGGATATTAGGGCCAGGGATATTAGGTCCAGGGATATTAGGGCCAGGGATATTAGGGCCAGGGATATTAGGGCCAGGGATATTAGGGCCAGGGATATTAGGGCCAGGGATATTAGGGCCAGGGATATTAGGGCCAGCGATATTAGGGCCAGGGATATTAGGGCCAGGGATAGTAGGGCCAGGGATATTAGAGCCAGGCATATTAGGGCCAGGGATATTAGGGCCAGGGATATTAGGGCCAGGAATATTAGGGCCAGGGATATTAGGGCCTGGGATATTAGGGCCAGGGATATTAGGGCCAGGGATATTAGGGCCAGGGATATTAGGGCCAGGGATTTTAGGGCCAGGGATATTAGGGGCAGGCATATTAAGGCCAGGGATATTAGGGCCAGGGATATTAGGGCCAGGAATATTAGGGCCAGGGATATTAGGGCCAGGGATATTAGTGCCAGGCATATTATGCCCAGGGATATTAGGGTCAGGGATATTAGGGCCAGGGATATTAGGGCCAGGGATATTAAGGCCGGGGATATTAGGCCCAGGGATATTAGGGCCAGGGATATTAGGGCCAGCGATGTTAGGGCCAGGGATATTAGGGCCAGGGATATTAGGGCCAGCGATGTTAGGGCCAGGGATATTAGCACCAGGGATATTAGGGCCAGGGATATTAGGGCCAGGGATATTAGGGCAGGGATATTAGGTCAGGGATATTAGGGCTAGGGATATTAGGGCCAGGGATATTAGGGCCAGGGATATTAGGGCCAGGGATATTAGGGCCAGGGATATTAGGGCCAGGGATTTTAGGGCCAGGGATATTAGGGCCAGGGATATTAGGGCCAGGGATATTAGGGCCAGGGATATTAGGGCCAGGGATATTAGGGCCAGCGATTTTAGGGCAAGGGATATTAGGGCCAGGGATATTAGGGCCAGGGATATTAGAGCCAGGGATATTAGGGCCAGGGATATTAGGGCCAGGGATATTAGGGCCAGGGATATTAGGGCCAGGGATATTAGGGCCAGGGATATCAGGGCCAGGGATATCAGGGCCAGGGATATGAGGGCCAGGGATATTAGGGCCAGGGATATTAGGGCCAGGGATATTAGGGCCAGGGATATTAGGGCCAGGGATATTAGGGCCAGGGAGATTGGGGCCAGCGTTATTAGGGCCAGGGATATTAGGGCCAGGGATATTATGGCCAGGGATATTAGGGCCAGGGATATTAGGGCCAGGGATATTAGGGCCAGGGATATTAGGGCCAGGGATATTAGGGCCAGGGATATTAGGGCCAGGGATATTAGGGCCAGGGATATTAGGGCCACGGATATTAGGGCCAGGGATGTTAGGGCCAGGGATATTAGGGCCAGGGATATTAGCGCCAGGGATATTAGGGCCAGGGATATTAGGGCCAGGGATATAAGGGCCAGGGATATTAGGGCCAGGCATATTATGGCCAGCGATATTAGGGCCAGGGATATTAGGGCAAGGGATATTAGGGCCAGGGATATTAGGGCCAGGGATATTAGCGCAAGGGATATTAGGGCCAGGGATATTAGGGCCAGGGATATTAGGGCCAGGGATATTAGGGCCAGGGATATAAGGGCCAGGAATATTAGGGCCAGGCATATTATGCCCCGGGATATTAGGGCCAGGGATATTAGGGCCAGGGATATTAGGGCCAGGGATATTAGGGCCAGGGATATTAGGGCAGGGATATTAGGTCCAGGGATATTAGGGCCAGGGATATTAGGGCAAGGGATATTAGGGCCAGGGATATTAGGGCCAGGGATATTAGGGCCAGGGATATTAGGGCCAGGAATATTAGGGCCAGGCATATTATGCCCCGGGATATTAGGGCCAGGGATATTAGGGCCAGGGATATTAGGGCCAGGGATATTAGGGCCAGCGATATTAGGGCAGGGATATTAGGTCCAGGGATATTAGGGCCAGGGATATTAGGGCAAGGGATATTAGGGCAAGGGATATTAGGGCCAGGGATATTAGGGCCAGGGATATTCGGGCCAGGGATATTAGGGCCAGGGATATTAGGGCCAGGGATATTAGGGCCAGGGATAGTAGGGCCAGGGATATTAGGGCCAGGGATATTAGGGCCAGGGATATTAGGGCAAGGGATATTAGGGCCAGGGATATTAGGGCCAGGGATATTAGGGCCAGGGATATTAGGGCCAGGGATATTAGGGCCAGGGATATTAGGGCCAGGGATATTAGGGCCAGGGATATTAGGGCCAGCAATATTAGGGCCAGGGATATTAGGGCCAGGGATAGTAGGGCCAGGGATATTAGAGCCAGGCATATTAGGGCCAGGGATATTAGGGCCAGGGATATTAGGGCCAGGAATATTAGGGCCAGGGATATTAGGGCCTGGGATATTAGGGCCAGGGATATTAGGGCCAGGGATATTAGGGCCAGGGATATTAGGGCCAGGGATATTAGGGCCAGGGATATTACGGCCAGGGATATTAGGGCCAGGGATATAAGGGCCAGGGATATTAGGGCCAGGCATATTATGCCCAGGGATATTAGTGTCAGGGATATTAGGGCCAGGGATATTAGGGCCAGGGATATTAGGGCCAGGGATATTAGGTCCAGGGATATTAGGGCCAGGGATATTAGGGCCAGGGATATTAGGGCCAGGGATATTAGGGCCAGGGATATTAGGGCCAGGGATATTAGGGCCAGGGATATTAGGGCCAGCGATATTAGGGCCAGGGATATTAGGGCCAGGGATAGTAGGGCCAGGGATATTAGAGCCAGGCATATTAGGGCCAGGGATATTAGGGCCAGGGATATTAGGGCCAGGAATATTAGGGCCAGGGATATTAGGGCCTGGGATATTAGGGCCAGGGATATTAGGGCCAGGGATATTAGGGCCAGGGATATTAGGGCCAGGGATTTTAGGGCCAGGGATATTAGGGGCAGGCATATTAAGGCCAGGGATATTAGGGCCAGGGATATTAGGGCCAGGAATATTAGGGCCAGGGATATTAGGGCCAGGGATATTAGTGCCAGGCATATTGTGCCCAGGGATATTAGGGTCAGGGATATTAGGGCCAGGGATATTAGGGCCAGGGATATTAAGGCCGGGGATATTAGGCCCAGGGATATTAGGGCCAGGGATATTAGGGCCAGCGATGTTAGGGCCAGGGATATTAGCACCAGGGATATTAGGGCCAGGGATATTAGGGCCAGGGATATTAGGGCAGGGATATTAGGTCAGGGATATTAGGGCTAGGGATATTAGGGCCAGGGATATTAGGGCCAGGGATATTAGGGCCAGGGATATTAGGGCCAGGGATATTAGGGCCAGGGATTTTAGGGCCAGGGATATTAGGGCCAGGGATATTAGGGCCAGGGATATTAGGGCCAGGGATATTAGGGCCAGGGATATTAGGGCCAGCGATTTTAGGGAAAGGGATATTAGGGCCAGGGATATTAGGGCCAGGGATATTAGAGCCAGGGATATTAGGGCCAGGGATATTAGGGCCAGGGATATTAGGGCCAGGGATATTAGGGCCAGGGATATTAGGGCCAGGGATATCAGGGCCAGGGATATCAGGGCCAGGGATATGAGGGCCAGGGATATTAGGGCCAGGGATATTAGGGCCAGGGATATTAGGGCCAGGGATATTAGGGGCAGGGATATTAGGGCCAGGGATATTACGGCCAGGGATATTAGGGCCAGGGATATAAGGGCCAGGGATATTAGGGCCAGGCATATTATGCCCAGGGATATTAGTGTCAGGGATATTAGGGCCAGGGATATTAGGGCCAGGGATATTAGGGCCAGGGATATTAGGTCCAGGGATATTAGGGCCAGGGATATTAGGGCCAGGGATATTAGGGCCAGGGATATTAGGGCCAGGGATATTAGGGCCAGGGATATTAGGGCCAGGGATATTAGGGCCAGCGATATTAGGGCCAGGGATATTAGGGCCAGGGATAGTAGGGCCAGGGATATTAGAGCCAGGCATATTAGGGCCAGGGATATTAGGGCCAGGGATATTAGGGCCAGGAATATTAGGGCCAGGGATATTAGGGCCTGGGATATTAGGGCCAGGGATATTAGGGCCAGGGATATTAGGGCCAGGGATATTAGGGCCAGGGATTTTAGGGCCAGGGATATTAGGGGCAGGCATATTAAGGCCAGGGATATTAGGGCCAGGGATATTAGGGCCAGGAATATTAGGGCCAGGGATATTAGGGCCAGGGATATTAGTGCCAGGCATATTATGCCCAGGGATATTAGGGTCAGGGATATTAGGGCCAGGGATATTAGGGCCAGGGATATTAAGGCCGGGGATATTAGGCCCAGGGATATTAGGGCCAGGGATATTAGGGCCAGCGATGTTAGGGCCAGGGATATTAGCACCAGGGATATTAGGGCCAGGGATATTAGGGCCAGGGATATTAGGGCAGGGATATTAGGTCAGGGATATTAGGGCTAGGGATATTAGGGCCAGGGATATTAGGGCCAGGGATATTAGGGCCATTGATATTAGGGCCAGGGATATTAGGGCCAGGGATTTTAGGGCCAGGGATATTAGGGCCAGGGATATTAGGGCCAGGGATATTAGGGCCAGGGATATTAGGGCCAGGGATATTAGGGCCAGCGATTTTAGGGCAAGGGATATTAGGGCCAGGGATATTAGGGCCAGGGATATTAGAGCCAGGGATATTAGGGCCAGGGATATTAGGGCCAGGGATATTAGGGCCAGGGATATTAGGGCCAGGGATATCAGGGCCAGGGATATCAGGGCCAGGGATATGAGGGCCAGGGATATTAGGGCCAGGGATATTAGGGCCAGGGATATTAGGGCCAGGGATATTAGGGCCAGGGATATTAGGGCCAGGGATATTAGGGCCAGGGAGATTAGGGCCAGCGTTATGAGGGCCAGGGATATTAGGGCCAGGGATATTATGGCCAGGGATATTAGGGCCAGGGATATTAGGGCCAGGGATATTAGGGCCAGGGATATTAGGGCCAGGGATATTAGGGCCAGGGATATTAGGGCCAGGGATATTAGGGCCACGGATATTAGGGCCAGGGATGTTAGGGCCAGGGATATTAGGGCCAGGGATATTAGCGCCAGGGATATTAGGGCCAGGGATATTAGGGCCAGGGATATAAGGGCCAGGGATATTAGGGCCAGGCATATTATGGCCAGGGATATTAGGGCCAGGGATATTAGGGCCAGGGATATTAGGGCCAGGGATATTAGGGCCAGGGATATAAGGGCCAGGAATATTAGGGCCAGGCATATTATGCCCAGGGATATTAGGGCCAGGGATATTAGGGCCAGGGATATTAGGGCCAGGGATATTAAGGCCAGGGATATTAGGGCCAGGGATATTAGGGCCAGGGATATTAGGGCAGGGATATTAGGTCCAGGGATATTATGCCCAGGGATATTAGGGCCAGGGATATTAGGGCCAGCGATATTAGGGCCAGGGATATTAAGGCCGGGGATATTAGGCCCAGGGAAATTAGGGCCAGGGATATTAGGGCCAGCGATGTTAGGGCCAGGGATATTAGGGCCAGGGATATTAGGGCCAGGGATATTAGGTCAGGGATATTAGGTCAGGGATATTAGGGCCAGGGATATTAGGGCCAGGGATATTAGGGTCAGGGATATTAGGGCCAGGGATATTAGGGCCAGGGATATTAGGGCCAGGGATATTAGGGCCAGGGATTTTAGGGCCAGGGATATTAGAGCCAGGGATATTAGGGCCAGGGATATTAGGGCCAGGGATATTAGGGCCAGGGATATTAGGGCCAGGGATATTAGGGCCAGGGATATCAGGGCCAGGGATATCAGGGCCAGGGATATGAGGGCCAGGGATATCACGGCCAGGGATATTAGGACCAGGGATATAAGGGCCAGGGATATTAGGGCCAGGCATATTATGCCCAGGGATATTAGGGCCAGGGATATTAGGGCCAGCGATATTAGGGCCAGGGATATTAAGCCCGGGGATATTAGGCCCAGGGATACTAGGGCCAGGGATATTAGGGCCAGCGATGTTAGGGCCAGGGATATTAGGGCCAGGGATATTAGGGCCAGGGATATTAGGGCAGGGATATTAGGTCAGGGATATTAGGGCCAGGGATATTAGGGCCAGGGATATTAGGGCCAGGGATATTAGGGCCAGGGATATTAGGGCCAGGGATATTAGGGCCAGGGATATTAGGGCCAGGGATATTAGGGCCAGGGATATTAGGGCCAGGGATATTAGGGAGAGGGGTTTTAGGGCAAGGGATATTAGGGCCAGGGATATTAGGGCCAGGGATATTAGAGCCAGGGATATTAGGGCCAGGGATATTAGGGCCAGGGATATTAGGGCCAGGGATATTAGGGCCAGGGATATTAGGGCCAGGGATATCAGGGCCAGGGATATCAGGGCCAGGGATATGAGGGCCAGGGATATTACGGCCAGGGATATTAGGGCCAGGGATATTAGGGCCAGGGATGTTAGGGCCAGGGATATTAGGGCCAGGGAGATTAGGGCCAGCGTTATTAGGGCCAGGGATATTAGGGCCAGGGATATTATGGCCAGGGATATTAGGGCCAAGGATATTAGGGCCAGGGATATTAGGGCCAGGGATATTAGGGCCAGGGATATTAGGGCCAGGGATATTAGGGCCAGGGATATTAGGGCCAGGGATATTAGGGCCAGGGATATTAGGGCCAGGGATATTAGCACCAGGGATATTAGGGCCAGGGATATTAGGGCCAGGGATATAAGGGCCAGGGATATTAGGGCCAGGCATATTATGGCCAGCGATATTAGGGCCAGGGATATTAGGGCAAGGGATATTAGGGCCAGGGATATTAGGGCCAGGGATATTAGCGCAAGGGATATTAGGGCCAGGGATATTAGGGCCAGGGATATTAGGGCCAGGGATATTAGGTCCAGGGATATTAGGGCCAGGGATATTAGGGCCAGGGATGTTAGGGCCAGGGATATTAGGGCCAGGGATATTAGGGCCAGGGATATTAGGGCCAGGGATATTGTGGCCAGCGATATTAGGGCCAGGGATATTAGGGCCAGAGATATTAGGGCCAGGGATATTAGAGCCAGGCATATTAGGGCCAGGGATATTAGGGCCAGGGATATTAGGGCCAGGGATATTAGGGCCAGGGATATTAGGGCCTGGGATATTAGGGCCAGGGATATTAGGGCCAGGGATATTAGGGCCAGGGATATTAGGGCCAGGGATATTAGGGCCAGGGATTTTAGGGCCAGGGATATTAGGGGCAGGGATATTAGGGCCAGGGATATTAGGGCCAGGGATATTAGGGCCAGGGATATAAGGGCCAGGAATATTAGGGCCAGGCATATTATGCCCCGGGATATTAGGGCCAGGGATATTAGGGCCAGGGATATTAGGGCCAGGGATATTAGGGCCAGGCATATTAGGGCAGGGATATTAGGTCCAGGGATATTAGGGCCAGGGATATTAGGGCAAGGGATATTAGGGCCAGGGATATTAGGGCCAGGGATATTAGGGCCAGGGATATTAGGGCCAGGGATATAAGGGCCAGGAATATTAGGGCCAGGGATAGTAGGGCCAGGGATATTAGAGCCAGGCATATTAGGGCCAGGGATATTAGGGCCAGGGATATTAGGGCCAGGAATATTAGGGCCAGGGATATTAGGGCCTGGGATATTAGGGCCAGGGATATTAGGGCCAGGGACATCAGGGCCAGGGATATTAGGGCCAGGGATATTAGGGCCAGGGATTTTAGGGCCAGGGATATTAGGGGCAGGGATATTAGGGCCAGGGATATTAGGGCCAGGGTTATTAGGGCCAGGGATATGAGGGCCAGGGATATTAGGGCCAGGCATATTATGCCCAGGGATATTAGGGTCAGGGATATTAGGGCCAGGGATATTAGGGCCAGGGATATTAGGGCCAGGGATATTAGTTCCAGGGATATTAGGGCCAGGGATATTAGGGCCAGGGATATTAGGGCCAAGGATATTAGGGCCAGGGATATTAGGGCCAGGGATATTAGGGCCAGGGATATTAGGGCCAGGGATATTAGGGCCAGTGATATTAGGGCCAGGGATATTAGGGCCAGGGATAGTAGGGCCAGGGATATTAGAGCCAGGCATATTAGGGCCAGGGATATTAGGGCCAGGGATATTAGGGCCGGAATATTAGGGCCAGGGATATTAGGGCCTGGGATATTAGGGCCAGGGATATTAGGGCCAGGGATATTAGGGCCAGGGATATTAGGGCCAGGGATATTAGGGCAGGGATTTTAGGGCCAGGGATATTAGGGGCAGGGATATTAGGGCCAGGGATATTAGGGCCAGGGATATTAGGGCCAGGGATATAAGGGCCAGGGATATTAGGGCCAGGCATATTATGCCCAGGGATATTAGGGTCAGGGATATTAGGGCCAGGGATATTAGGGCCAGGGATATTAGGGCCAGGGTTATTAGGGCCAGGGATATAAGGGCCAGGGATATTAGGGCCAGGCATATTATGCCCAGGGATATTAGGGTCAGGGATATTAGGGCCAGGGATATTAGGGCCAGGGATATTAGGGCCAGGGATATTAGTTCCAGGGATATTAGGGCCAGGGATATTAGGGCCAGGGATATTAGGGCCAAGGATATTAGGGCCAGGGATATTAGGGCCAGGGATATTAGGGCCAGGGATATTAGGGCCAGGGATATTAGGGCCAGTGATATTAGGGCCAGGGATATTAGGGCCAGGGATAGTAGGGCCAGGGATATTAGAGCCAGGCATATTAGGGCCAGGGATATTAGGGCCAGGGATATTAGGGCCCGGAATATTAGGGCCAGGGATATTAGGGCCTGGGATATTAGGGCCAGGGATATTAGGGCCAGGGATATTAGGGCCAGGGATATTAGGGCCAGGGATATTAGGGCCAGGGATTTTAGGGCCAGGGATATTAGGGGCAGGGATATTAGGGCCAGGGATATTAGGGCCAGGGATATTAGGGCCAGGGATATTAGGGCCAGGGATATAAGGGCCAGGAATATTAGGGCCAGGCATATTATGCCCCGGGATATTAGGGCCAGGGATATTAGGGCCAGGGATATTAGGGCCAGGGATATTAGGGCCAGGGATATTAGGGCAGGGATATTAGGTCCAGGGATATTAGGGCCAGGGATATTAGGGCAAGGGATATTAGGGCCAGGGATATTAGGGCCAGGGATATTAGGGCCAGGGATATTAGGTCCAGGGATATTAGGGCCAGGGATATTAGGGCCAGGGATATTAGGGCCAGGGATATTAGGGCCAGCGATATTAGGGCCAGGGATATTAGGGCCAGGGATAGTAGGGCCAGGGATATTAGAGCCAGGCATATTAGGGCCAGGGATATTAGGGCCAGGGATATTAGGGCCAGGAATATTAGGGCCAGGGATATTAGGGCCTGGGATATTAGGGCCAGGGATATTAGGGCCAGGGACATTAGGGCCAGGGATATTAGGGCCAGGGATATTAGGGCCAGGGATTTTAGGGCCAGGGATATTAGGGGCAGGGATATTAGGGCCAGGGATATTAGGGCCAGGGTTATTAGGGCCAGGGATATAAGGGCCAGGGATATTAGGGCCAGGCATATTATGCCCAGGGATATTAGGGTCAGGGATATTAGGGCCAGGGATATTAGGGCCAGGGATATTAGGGCCAGGGATATTAGTTCCAGGGATATTAGGGCCAGGGATATTAGGGCCAGGGATATTAGGGCCAAGGATATTAGGGCCAGGGATATTAGGGCCAGGGATATTAGGGCCAGGGATATTAGGGCCAGGGATATTAGGGCCAGTGATATTAGGGCCAGGGATATTAGGGCCAGGGATAGTAGGGCCAGGGATATTAGAGCCAGGCATATTAGGGCCAGGGATATTAGGGCCAGGGATATTAGGGCCCGGAATATTAGGGCCAGGGATATTAGGGCCTGGGATATTAGGGCCAGGGATATTAGGGCCAGGGATATTAGGGCCAGGGATATTAGGGCCAGGGATATTAGGGCCAGGGATTTTAGGGCCAGGGATATTAGGGGCAGGGATATTAGGGCCAGGGATATTAGGGCCAGGGATATTAGGGCCAGGGATATAAGGGCCAGGGATATTAGGGCCAGGCATATTATGCCCAGGGATATTAGGGTCAGGGATATTAGGGCCAGGGATATTAGGGCCAGGGATATTAGGGCCAGGGTTATTAGGGCCAGGGATATAAGGGCCAGGGATATTAGGGCCAGGCATATTATGCCCAGGGATATTAGGGTCAGGGATATTAGGGCCAGGGATATTAGGGCCAGGGATATTAGGGCCAGGGATATTAGTTCCAGGGATATTAGGGCCAGGGATATTAGGGCCAGGGATATTAGGGCCAAGGATATTAGGGCCAGGGATATTAGGGCCAGGGATATTAGGGCCAGGGATATTAGGGCCAGGGATATTAGGGCCAGTGATATTAGGGCCAGGGATATTAGGGCCAGGGATAGTAGGGCCAGGGATATTAGAGCCAGGCATATTAGGGCCAGGGATATTAGGGCCAGGGATATTAGGGCCCGGAATATTAGGGCCAGGGATATTAGGGCCTGGGATATTAGGGCCAGGGATATTAGGGCCAGGGATATTAGGGCCAGGGATATTAGGGCCAGGGATATTAGGGCCAGGGATTTTAGGGCCAGGGATATTAGGGGCAGGGATATTAGGGCCAGGGATATTAGGGCCAGGGATATTAGGGCCAGGGATATAAGGGCCAGGGATATTAGGGCCAGGCATATTATGCCCAGGAATATTAGGGTCAGGGATATTAGGGCCAGGGATATTAGGGCCAGGGATATTAAGGCCGGGGATATTAGGCCCAGGGATATTAGGGCCAGGGATATTAGGGCCAGCGATGTTAGGGCCAGGGATATTAGCACCAGGGATATTAGGGCCAGGGATATTAGGGCCAGGGATATTAGGGCAGGGATATTAGGTCAGGGATATTAGGGCTAGGGATATTAGGGCCAGGGATATTAGGGCCAGGGATATTAGGGCCAGGTATATTAGGGCCAGGGATATTAGGGCCAGGGAATTTAGGGCCAGGGATATTAGGGCCAGGGATATTAGGGCCAGGGATATTAGGGCCAGGGATATTAGGGCCAGGGATATTAGGGCCAGGGATTTTAGGGCAAGGGATATTAGGGCCAGGGATATTAGGGCCAGGGATATAAGAGCCAGGGATATTAGGGCCAGGGATATTAGGGCCAGGGATATTAGGGCCAGGGATATTAGGGCCAGGGATATTAGGGCCAGGGATATCAGGGCCAGGGATATCAGGGCCAGGGATATGAGGGCCAGGGATATTAGGGCCAGGGATATTAGGGCCAGGGATATTAGGGCCAGGGATATTAGGGCCAGGGATATTAGGGCCAGGGAGATTAGGGCCAGCGTTATTAGGGCCAGGGATATTAGGGCCAGGGATATTATGGCCAGGGATATTAGGGCCAGGGATATTAGTGCCAGGGATATTAGGGCCAGGGATATTAGGGCCAGGGATATTAGGGCCAGGGATATTAGGGCCAGGGATATTAGGGCCACGGATATTAGGGCCAGGGATGTTAGGGCCAGGGATATTAGGGCCAGGGATATTAGCGCCAGGGATATTAGGGCCAGGGATATTAGGGCCAGGGATATAAGGGCCAGGGATATTAGGGCCAGGCATATTATGGCCAGGGATATTAGGGCCAGGGATATTAGGGCAAGGGATATTAGGGCCAGGGATATTAGGGCCAGGGATATTAGGGCCAGGGATATAAGGGCCAGGAATATTAGGGCCAGGCATATTATGCCCAGGGATATTAGGGCCAGGGATTTTAGGGCAAGGGATATTAGGGCCAGGGATATTAGGGCCAGGGATATAAGAGCCAGGGATATTAGGGCCAGGGATATTAGGGCCAGGGATATTAGGGCCAGGGATATTAGGGCCAGGGATATTAGGGCCAGGGATATCAGGGCCAGGGATATCAGGGCCAGGGATATGAGGGCCAGGGATATTAGGGCCAGGGATATTAGGGCCAGGGATATTAGGGCCAGGGATATTAGGGCCAGGGATATTAGGGCCAGGGAGATTAGGGCCAGCGTTATTAGGGCCAGGGATATTAGGGCCAGGGATATTATGGCCAGGGATATTAGGGCCAGGGATATTAGTGCCAGGGATATTAGGGCCAGGGATATTAGGGCCAGGGATATTAGGGCCAGGGATATTAGGGCCAGGGATATTAGGGCCACGGATATTAGGGCCAGGGATGTTAGGGCCAGGGATATTAGGGCCAGGGATATTAGCGCCAGGGATATTAGGGCCAGGGATATTAGGGCCAGGGATATAAGGGCCAGGGATATTAGGGCCAGGCATATTATGGCCAGGGATATTAGGGCCAGGGATATTAGGGCAAGGGATATTAGGGCCAGGGATATTAGGGCCAGGGATATTAGGGCCAGGGATATAAGGGCCAGGAATATTAGGGCCAGGCATATTATGCCCAGGGATATTAGGGCCAGGGATATTAGGGCCAGGGATATTAGGGCCAGGGATATTAAGGCCAGGGATATTAGGGCCAGGGATATTAGGGCCAGGGATATTAGGGCAGGGATATTAGGTCCAGGGATATTAGGGCCAGGGATATTAGGGCCAGGGATATTAGGGCCAGGGATTTCAGGGCAAGGGATATTAGGGCCCAGGGATATTAGGGCCAGGGATATTAGAGCCAGGGATATTAGGGCCCAGGGATATTAGGGCCAGGGATATTAGAGCCAGGGATATTAGGGCCAGGGATATTAGGGCCAGGGATATTAGGGCCAGGGATATTAGGGCCAGGGATATCAGGGCCAGGGATATTAGGGCCAGGGATATTAGGGCCAGGGATATTAGGGCCAGGGATATTATGGCCAGGGATATTAGGGCCAGCGATATTAGGGCCAGGGATATTAGGGCCAGGGATATTAGGGCCAGGGATATTAGAGCCAGGGATATTAGGGCCAGGGATATTAGGGCCAGGGATATTAGGGCCAGGGATATTAGGGCCAGGGATTTTAGGGCAAGGGATATTAGGGCCAGGGATATTAGGGCCAGGGATATTAGAGCCAGGGATATTAAGGCCAGGGATATTAGGGCCAGGGATATTAGGGCCAGGGATATTAGGGCCAGGGATATTAGGGCCAGGGATATCAGGGCCAGGGATATCATGGCCAGGGATATTAGGGCCAGGGATATTAGGGCCAGGGATATTAGGGCCAGGGATATTAGGGCCAGGGATATTAGGGCCAGGGATATTAGGGCCAGGGATATTAGGGCCAGGGATATTAGGGCCAGGGATATTAGGGCCAGGGATATTAGGGCCAGGGATATTAGGGCCAGGGATATTAGGGCCAGGGATATTAGGGCCAGGGATATTAGGGCCAGGGATATTACGGCCAGGGATATTAGGGACAGGGATATAAGGGCCAGGGATATTAGGGCCAGGCATATTATGGCCAGGGATATTAGGGCCAGGGATATTAGGGCAAGGGATATTAGGGCCAGGGATATTAGGGCCAGGGATATTAGGGCAAGGGATATTAGGGCCAGGGATATTAGGGCCAGGGATATTAGGGCCAGGGATATTAGGTCCAGGGATATTAGGGCCAGGGATATTAGGGCCAGGGATATTAGGGCCAGGGATATTAGGGCCAGGGATATTAGGGTCAGGGATATTATGGCCAGGGATATTAGGGCCAGGGATATTAGGGCCAGCGATATTAGGGCCAGGGATATTACGGCCAGGGATATTAGGGCCAGGGATATTAGAGCCAGGCATATTAGGGCCAGGGATATTAGGGCCAGGGATATTAGGGCTAGGGATATTAGGGCCAGGGATATTAGGGCCAGGGATATTAGGGCCAGGGATATTAGGGCCAGGGATATTAGGGCCAGGGATTTTAGGGCCAGGGATATTAGGGGCAGGGATATTAGGGCCAGGGATATTAGGGCCAGGGATATTAGGGCCAGGTATATAAGGGCCAGGGATATTAGGGCCAGGCATATTATGCCCAGGGATATTAGGGCCAGGGATATTAGGGCCAGGGATATTAGGGCCAGGGATATTAGGGCCAGGGATATTAGGGCCTGGGATATTAGGGCCAGGGATATTAGGGCCAGGGATATTAGGGCCAGGGATATTAGGGCCAGGGATATTAGGGCCAGGGATATTAGCGCCAGGGATATTAGGGCCAGGGATATTAGGGCCAGGGATATAAGGGCCAGGGATATTAGGGCCAGGCATATTATGGCCAGGGATATTAGGGCCAGGGATATTAGGGCAAGGGATATTAGGGCCAGGGATATTAGGGCCAGGGATATTAGGGCCAGGGATATAAGGGCCAGGAATATTAGGGCCAGGCATATTATGCCCAGGGATATTAGGGCCAGGGATATTAGGGCCAGGGATATTAGGGCCAGGGATATTAAGGCCAGGGATATTAGGGCCAGGGATATTAGGGCCAGGGATATTAGGGCAGGGATATTAGGTCCAGGGATATTAGGGCCAGGGATATTAGGGCCAGGGATATTAGGGCCAGGGATTTCAGGGCAAGGGATATTAGGGCCCAGGGATATTAGGGCCAGGGATATTAGAGCCAGGGATATTAGGGCCCAGGGATATTAGGGCCAGGGATATTAGAGCCAGGGATATTAGGGCCAGGGATATTAGGGCCAGGGATATTAGGGCCAGGGATATTAGGGCCAGGGATATCAGGGCCAGGGATATTAGGGCCAGGGATATTAGGGCCAGGGATATTAGGGCCAGGGATATTATGGCCAGGGATATTAGGGCCAGCGATATTAGGTCCAGGGATATTAGGGCCAGGGATATTAGGGCCAGGGATATTAGAGCCAGGGATATTAGGGCCAGGGATATTAGGGCCAGGGATATTAGGGCCAGGGATATTAGGGCCAGGGATTTTAGGGCAAGGGATATTAGGGCCAGGGATATTAGGGCCAGGGATATTAGAGCCAGGGATATTAAGGCCAGGGATATTAGGGCCAGGGATATTAGGGCCAGGGATATTAGGGCCAGGGATATTAGGGCCAGGGATATCAGGGCCAGGGATATCATGGCCAGGGATATTAGGGCCAGGGATATTAGGGCCAGGGATATTAGGGCCAGGGATATTAGGGCCAGGGATATTAGGGCCAGGGATATTAGGGCCAGGGATATTAGGGCCAGGGATATTAGGGCCAGGGATATTAGGGCCAGGGATATTAGGGCCAGGGATATTAGGGCCAGGGATATTAGGGCCAGGGATATTAGGGCCAGGGATATTACGGCCAGGGATATTAGGGACAGGGATATAAGGGCCAGGGATATTAGGGCCAGGCATATTATGGCCAGGGATATTAGGGCCAGGGATATTAGGGCAAGGGATATTAGGGCCAGGGATATTAGGGCCAGGGATATTAGGGCAAGGGATATTAGGGCCAGGGATATTAGGGCCAGGGATATTAGGGCCAGGGATATTAGGGCTAGGGATATTAGGGCCAGGGATATTAGGGCCAGGGATATTAGGGCCAGGGATATTAGGGCCAGGGATATTAGGGCCAGGGATTTTAGGGCCAGGCATATTATGCCCAGGGATATTAGGGCCAGGGATATTAGGGCCAGGGATATTAGGGCCAGGGATATTAGGGCCAGGGATTTTAGGGCCAGGGATATTAGGGGCAGGGATATTAGGGCCAGGGATATTAGGGCCAGGGATATTAGGGCCAGGGATATAAGGGCCAGGGATATTAGGGCCAGGCATATTATGCCCAGGAATATTAGGGCCAGGGATATTAGGGCCAGGGATATTAGGGCCAGGGATATTAAGGCCGGGGATATTAGGTGCAGGGATATTAGGGCCAGGGATATTAGGGCCAGCGATGTTAGGGCCAGGGATATTAGGGCCAGGGATATTAGGGCCAGGGATATTAGGGCCAGGGATATTAGCACCAGGGATATTAGGGCCAGGGATATTAGGGCCAGGGATATAAGGGCCAGGGATATTAGGGCCAGGCATATTATGGCCAGCGATATTAGGGCCAGGGATATTAGGGCAAGGGATATTAGGGCCAGGGATATTAGGGCCAGGGATATTAGCGCAAGGGATATTAGGGCCAGGGATATTAGGGCCAGGGATATTAGGGCCAGGGATATTAGGTCCAGGGATATTAGGGCCAGGGATATTAGGGCCAGGGATGTTAGGGCCAGGGATATTAGGGCCAGGGATATTAGGGCCAGGGATATTAGGGCCAGGGATATTGTGGCCAGCGATATTAGGGCCAGGGATATTAGGGCCAGAGATATTAGGGCCAGGGATATTAGAGCCAGGCATATTAGGGCCAGGGATATTAGGGCCAGGGATATTAGGGCCAGGGATATTAGGGCCAGGGATATTAGGGCCTGGGATATTAGGGCCAGGGATATTAGGGCCAGGGATATTAGGGCCAGGGATATTAGGGCCAGGGATATTAGGGCCAGGGATTTTAGGGCCAGGGATATTAGAGCCAGGGATATTAGGGCCCAGGGATATTAGGGCCAGGGATATTAGAGCCAGGGATATTAGGGCCAGGGATATTAGGGCCAGGGATATTAGGGCCAGGGATATTAGGGCCAGGGATATCAGGGCCAGGGATATTAGGGCCAGGGATATTAGGGCCAGGGATATTAGGGCCAGGGATATTATGGCCAGGGATATTAGGGCCAGCGATATTAGGGCCAGGGATATTAGGGCCAGGGATATTAGGGCCAGGGATATTAGAGCCAGGGATATTAGGGCCAGGGATATTAGGGCCAGGGATATTAGGGCCAGGGATATTAGGGCCAGGGATTTTAGGGCAAGGGATATTAGGGCCAGGGATATTAGGGCCAGGGATATTAGAGCCAGGGATATTAAGGCCAGGGATATTAGGGCCAGGGATATTAGGGCCAGGGATATTAGGGCCAGGGATATTAGGGCCAGGGATATCAGGGCCAGGGATATCATGGCCAGGGATATTAGGGCCAGGGATATTAGGGCCAGGGATATTAGGGCCAGGGATATTAGGGCCAGGGATATTAGGGCCAGGGATATTAGGGCCAGGGATATTAGGGCCAGGGATATTAGGGCCAGGGATATTAGGGCCAGGGATATTAGGGCCAGGGATATTAGGGCCAGGGATATTAGGGCCAGGGATATTAGGGCCAGGGATATTACGGCCAGGGATATTAGGGACAGGGATATAAGGGCCAGGGATATTAGGGCCAGGCATATTATGGCCAGGGATATTAGGGCCAGGGATATTAGGGCAAGGGATATTAGGGCCAGGGATATTAGGGCCAGGGATATTAGGGCAAGGGATATTAGGGCCAGGGATATTAGGGCCAGGGATATTAGGGCCAGGGATATTAGGTCCAGGGATATTAGGGCCAGGGATATTAGGGCCAGGGATATTAGGGCCAGGGATATTAGGGCCAGGGATATTAGGGTCAGGGATATTATGGCCAGGGATATTAGGGCCAGGGATATTAGGGCCAGCGATATTAGGGCCAGGGATATTACGGCCAGGGATATTAGGGCCAGGGATATTAGAGCCAGGCATATTAGGGCCAGGGATATTAGGGCCAGGGATATTAGGGCTAGGGATATTAGGGCCAGGGATATTAGGGCCAGGGATATTAGGGCCAGGGATATTAGGGCCAGGGATATTAGGGCCAGGGATTTTAGGGCCAGGGATATTAGGGGCAGGGATATTAGGGCCAGGGATATTAGGGCCAGGGATATTAGGGCCAGGTATATAAGGGCCAGGGATATTAGGGCCAGGCATATTATGCCCAGGGATATTAGGGCCAGGGATATTAGGGCCAGGGATATTAGGGCCAGGGATATTAGGGCCAGGGATATTAGGGCCTGGGATATTAGGGCCAGGGATATTAGGGCCAGGGATATTAGGGCCAGGGATATTAGGGCCAGGGATATTAGGGCCAGGGATATTAGCGCCAGGGATATTAGGGCCAGGGATATTAGGGCCAGGGATATAAGGGCCAGGGATATTAGGGCCAGGCATATTATGGCCAGGGATATTAGGGCCAGGGATATTAGGGCAAGGGATATTAGGGCCAGGGATATTAGGGCCAGGGATATTAGGGCCAGGGATATAAGGGCCAGGAATATTAGGGCCAGGCATATTATGCCCAGGGATATTAGGGCCAGGGATATTAGGGCCAGGGATATTAGGGCCAGGGATATTAAGGCCAGGGATATTAGGGCCAGGGATATTAGGGCCAGGGATATTAGGGCAGGGATATTAGGTCCAGGGATATTAGGGCCAGGGATATTAGGGCCAGGGATATTAGGGCCAGGGATTTCAGGGCAAGGGATATTAGGGCCCAGGGATATTAGGGCCAGGGATATTAGAGCCAGGGATATTAGGGCCCAGGGATATTAGGGCCAGGGATATTAGAGCCAGGGATATTAGGGCCAGGGATATTAGGGCCAGGGATATTAGGGCCAGGGATATTAGGGCCAGGGATATCAGGGCCAGGGATATTAGGGCCAGGGATATTAGGGCCAGGGATATTAGGGCCAGGGATATTATGGCCAGGGATATTAGGGCCAGCGATATTAGGTCCAGGGATATTAGGGCCAGGGATATTAGGGCCAGGGATATTAGAGCCAGGGATATTAGGGCCAGGGATATTAGGGCCAGGGATATTAGGGCCAGGGATATTAGGGCCAGGGATTTTAGGGCAAGGGATATTAGGGCCAGGGATATTAGGGCCAGGGATATTAGAGCCAGGGATATTAAGGCCAGGGATATTAGGGCCAGGGATATTAGGGCCAGGGATATTAGGGCCAGGGATATTAGGGCCAGGGATATCAGGGCCAGGGATATCATGGCCAGGGATATTGGGGCCAGGGATATTAGGGCAAGGGATATTAGGGCCAGGGATATTAGGGCCAGGGATATTAGGGCCAGGGATATTAGGGCCAGGGATATAAGGGCCAGGAATATTAGGGCCAGGCATATTATGCCCCGGGATATTAGGGCCAGGGATATTAGGGCCAGGGATATTAGGGCCAGGGATATTAGGGCCAGGGATATTACGGCCAGGGATATTAGGGACAGGGATATAAGGGCCAGGGATATTAGGGCCAGGCATATTATGGCCAGGGATATTAGGGCCAGGGATATTAGGGCAAGGGATATTAGGGCCAGGGATATTAGGGCCAGGGATATTAGGGCAAGGGATATTAGGGCCACGGATATTAGGGCCAGGGATATTAGGGCCAGGGATATTAGGGCTAGGGATATTAGGGCCAGGGATATTAGGGCCAGGGATATTAGGGCCAGGGATATTAGGGCCAGGGATATTAGGGCCAGGGATTTTAGGGCCAGGCATATTATGCCCAGGGATATTAGGGCCAGGGATATTAGGGCCAGGGATATTAGGGCCAGGGATATTAGGGCCAG
The DNA here is from genome assembly GCF_048934315.1 of Petromyzon marinus. Classification (NCBI taxonomy): domain Eukaryota; kingdom Metazoa; phylum Chordata; class Hyperoartia; order Petromyzontiformes; family Petromyzontidae; genus Petromyzon; species Petromyzon marinus. Next base: position 4,379,054 of record NW_027422684.1, on the reverse strand, counting down.
GGATTTTAGGGCCAGGGATATTAGGGGCAGGGATATTAGGGCCAGGGATATTAGGGCCAGGGATATTACGGCCAGGGATATAAGGGCCAGGGATATTAGGGCCAGGCATATTATGCCCAGGAATATTAGGGCCAGGGATATTAGGGCCAGGGATATTAGGGCCAGGGATATTAAGGCCGGGGATATTAGGTGCAGGGATATTAGGGCCAGGGATATTAGGGCCAGCGATGTTAGGGCCAGGGATATTAGGGCCAGGGATATTAGGGCCAGGGATATTAGGGCCAGGGATATTAGCACCAGGGATATTAGGGCCAGGGATATTAGGGCCAGGGATATAAGGGCCAGGGATATTAGGGCCAGGCATATTATGGCCAGCGATATTAGGGCCAGGGATATTAGGGCAAGGGATATTAGGGCCAGGGATATTAGGGCCAGGGATATTAGCGCAAGGGATATTAGGGCCAGGGATATTAGGGCCAGGGATATTAGGGCCAGGGATATTAGGTCCAGGGATATTAGGGCCAGGGATATTAGGGCCAGGGATGTTAGGGCCAGGGATATTAGGGCCAGGGATATTAGGGCCAGGGATATTAGGGCCAGGGATATTGTGGCCAGCGATATTAGGGCCAGGGATATTAGGGCCAGAGATATTAGGGCCAGGGATATTAGAGCCAGGCATATTAGGGCCAGGGATATTAGGGCCAGGGATATTAGGGCCAGGGATATTAGGGCCAGGGATATTAGGGCCTGGGATATTAGGGCCAGGGATATTAGGGCCAGGGATATTAGGGCCAGGGATATTAGGGCCAGGGATATTAGGGCCAGGGATTTTAGGGCCAGGGATATTAGGGGCAGGGATATTAGGGCCAGGGATATTAGGGCCAGGGATATTAGGGCCAGGGATATAAGGGCCAGGAATATTAGGGCCAGGCATATTATGCCCCGGGATATTAGGGCCAGGGATATTAGGGCCAGGGATATTAGGGCCAGGGATATTAGGGCCAGGGATATTAGGGCAGGGATATTAGGTCCAGGGATATTAGGGCCAGGGATATTAGGGCAAGGGATATTAGGGCCAGGGATATTAGGGCCAGGGATATTAGGGCCAGGGATATTAGGGCCAGGGATATAAGGGCCAGGAATATTAGGGCCAGGCATATTATGCCCCGGGATATTAGGGCCAGGGATATTAGGGCCAGGGATATTAGGGCCAGGGATATTAGGGCCAGGGATATTAGGGCAGGGATATTAGGTCCAGGGATATAAGGGCCAGGGATATTAGGGCAAGGGATATTAGGGCCAGGGATATTAGGGCCAGGGATATTAGGGCCAGGGATATTAGGTCCAGGGATATTAGGGCCAGGGATATTAGGGCCAGGGATATTAGGGCCAGGGATATTAGGGCCAGCGATATTAGGGCCAGGGATATTAGGGCCAGGGATAGTAGGGCCAGGGATATTAGAGCCAGGCATATTAGGGCCAGGGATATTAGGGCCAGGAATATTAGGGCCAGGGATATTAGGGCCTGGGATATTAGGGCCAGGGATATTAGGGCCAGGGACATTAGGGCCAGGGATATTAGGGCCAGGGATATTAGGGCCAGGGATTTTAGGGCCAGGGATATTAGGGGCAGGGATATTAGGGCCAGGGATATTAGGGCCAGGGATATTAGGGCCAGGGATATAAGGGCCAGGGATATTAGGGCCAGGCATATTATGCCCAGGAATATTAGGGCCAGGGATATTAGGGCCAGGGATATTAGGGCCAGGGATATTAAGGCCGGGGATATTAGGTGCAGGGATATTAGGGCCAGGGATATTAGGGCCAGCGATGTTAGGGCCAGGGATATTAGGGCCAGGGATATTAGGGCCAGGGATATTAGGGCCAGGGATATTAGCACCAGGGATATTAGGGCCAGGGATATTAGGGCCAGGGATATAAGGGCCAGGGATATTAGGGCCAGGCATATTATGGCCAGCGATATTAGGGCCAGGGATATTAGGGCAAGGGATATTAGGGCCAGGGATATTAGGGCCAGGGATATTAGCGCAAGGGATATTAGGGCCAGGGATATTAGGGCCAGGGATATTAGGGCCAGGGATATTAGGTCCAGGGATATTAGGGCCAGGGATATTAGGGCCAGGGATGTTAGGGCCAGGGATATTAGGGCCAGGGATATTAGGGCCAGGGATATTAGGGCCAGGGATATTGTGGCCAGCGATATTAGGGCCAGGGATATTAGGGCCAGAGATATTAGGGCCAGGGATATTAGAGCCAGGCATATTAGGGCCAGGGATATTAGGGCCAGGGATATTAGGGCCAGGGATATTAGGGCCAGGGATATTAGGGCCTGGGATATTAGGGCCAGGGATATTAGGGCCAGGGATATTAGGGCCAGGGATATTAGGGCCAGGGATATTAGGGCCAGGGATTTTAGGGCCAGGGATATTAGGGGCAGGGATATTAGGGCCAGGGATATTAGGGCCAGGGATATTAGGGCCAGGGATATAAGGGCCAGGAATATTAGGGCCAGGCATATTATGCCCCGGGATATTAGGGCCAGGGATATTAGGGCCAGGGATATTAGGGCCAGGGATATTAGGGCCAGGGATATTAGGGCAGGGATATTAGGTCCAGGGATATTAGGGCCAGGGATATTAGGGCAAGGGATATTAGGGCCAGGGATATTAGGGCCAGGGATATTAGGGCCAGGGATATTAGGGCCAGGGATATAAGGGCCAGGAATATTAGGGCCAGGCATATTATGCCCCGGGATATTAGGGCCAGGGATATTAGGGCCAGGGATATTAGGGCCAGGGATATTAGGGCCAGGGATATTAGGGCAGGGATATTAGGTCCAGGGATATAAGGGCCAGGGATATTAGGGCAAGGGATATTAGGGCCAGGGATATTAGGGCCAGGGATATTAGGGCCAGGGATATTAGGTCCAGGGATATTAGGGCCAGGGATATTAGGGCCAGGGATATTAGGGCCAGGGATATTAGGGCCAGCGATATTAGGGCCAGGGATATTAGGGCCAGGGATAGTAGGGCCAGGGATATTAGAGCCAGGCATATTAGGGCCAGGGATATTAGGGCCAGGAATATTAGGGCCAGGGATATTAGGGCCTGGGATATTAGGGCCAGGGATATTAGGGCCAGGGACATTAGGGCCAGGGATATTAGGGCCAGGGATATTAGGGCCAGGGATTTTAGGGCCAGGGATATTAGGGGCAGGGATATTAGGGCCAGGGATATTAGGGCCAGGGTTATTAGGGCCAGGGATATAAGGGCCAGGGATATTAGGGCCAGGCATATTATGCCCAGGGATATTAGGGTCAGGGATATTAGGGCCAGGGATATTAGGGCCAGGGATATTAGGGCCAGGGATATTAGGGCCAGGGATATTAGGGCCAGTGATATTAGGGCCAGGGATATTAGGGCCAGGGATAGTAGGGCCAGGGATATTAGAGCCAGGGATATTAGGGCCAGGGATATTAGGGCCAGGGATATTAGGGACAGGGATATTAGGGCCAGGGATATTAGGGCCAGTGATATTAGGGCCAGGGATATTAGGGCCAGGGATAGTAGGGCCAGGGATATTAGAGCCAGGCATATTAGGGCCAGGGATATTAGGGCCAGGGATATTAGGGCCCGGAATATTAGGGCCAGGGATATTAGGGCCTGGGATATTAGGGCCAGGGATATTAGGGCCAGGGATATTAGGGCCAGGGATATTAGGGCCAGGGATATTAGGGCCAGGGATTTTAGGGCCAGGGATATTAGGGACAGGGATATTAGGGCCAGGGATATTAGGGCCAGGGATATTAGGGCCAGGGATATAAGGGCCAGGGATATTAGGGCCAGGCATATTATGCCCAGGGATATTAGGGTCAGGGATATTAGGGCCAGGGATATTAGGGCCAGGGATATTAAGGCCGGGGATATTAGGCCCAGGGATATTAGGGCCAGGGATATTAGGGCCAGCGATGTTAGGGCCAGGGATATTAGCACCAGGGATATTAGGGCCAGGGATATTAGGGCCAGGGATATTAGGGCAGGGATATTAGGTCAGGGATATTAGGGCTAGGGATATTAGGGCCAGGGATATTAGGGCCAGGGATATTAGGGCCAGGTATATTAGGGCCAGGGATATTAGGGCCAGGGAATTTAGGGCCAGGGATATTAGGGCCAGGGATATTAGGGCCAGGGATTTTAGGGCCAGGGATATTAGGGCCAGGGATATTAGGGCCAGGGATTTTAGGGCAAGGGATATTAGGGCCAGGGATATTAGGGCCAGGGATATAAGAGCCAGGGATATTAGGGCCAGGGATATTAGGGCCAGGGATATTAGGGCCAGGGATATTAGGGCCAGGGATATTAGGGCTAGGGATATCAGGGCCAGGGATATCAGGGCCAGGGATATGAGGGCCAGGGATATTAGGGCCAGGGATATTAGGGCCAGGGATATTAGGGCCAGGGATATTAGGGCCAGGGATATTAGGGCCAGGGAGATTAGGGCCAGCGTTATTAGGGCCAGGGATATTAGGGCCAGGGATATTATGGCCAGGGATATTAGGGCCAGGGATATTAGTGCCAGGGATATTAGGGCCAGGGATATTAGGGCCAGGGATATTAGGGCCAGGGATATTAGGGCCAGGGATATTAGGGCCACGGATATTAGGGCCAGGGATGTTAGGGCCAGGGATATTAGGGCCAGGGATATTAGCGCCAGGGATATTAGGGCCAGGGATATTAGGGCCAGGGATATAAGGGCCAGGGATATTAGGGCCAGGCATATTATGGCCAGGGATATTAGGGCCAGGGATATTAGGGCAAGGGATATTAGGGCCAGGGATATTAGGGCCAGAGATATTAGGGCCAGGGATAAAAGGGCCAGGAATATTAGGGCCAGGCATATTATGCCCAGGGATATTAGGGCCAGGGATATTAGGGCCAGGGATATTAGGGCCAGGGATATTAAGGCCAGGGATATTAGGGCCAGGGATGTTAGGGCCAGGGATATTAGGGCCAGGGATATTAGGGCCAGGGATATAAGGGCCAGGGATATTAGGGCCAGGCATATTATGGCCAGCGATATTAGGGCCAGGGATATTAGGGCAAGGGATATTAGGGCCAGGGATATTAGGGCCAGGGATATTAGCGCAAGGGATATTAGGGCCAGGGATATTAGGGCCAGGGATATTAGGGCCAGGGATATTAGGTCCAGGGATATTAGGGCCAGGGATATTAGGGCCAGGGATGTTAGGGCCAGGGATATTAGGGCCAGGGATATTAGGGCCAGGGATATTAGGGCCAGGGATATTGTGGCCAGCGATATTAGGGCCAGGGATATTAGGGCCAGAGATATTAGGGCCAGGGATATTAGAGCCAGGCATATTAGGGCCAGGGATATTAGGGCCAGGGATATTAGGGCCAGGGATATTAGGGCCAGGGATATTAGGGCCTGGGATATTAGGGCCAGGGATATTAGGGCCAGGGATATTAGGGCCAGGGATATTAGGGCCAGGGATATTAGGGCCAGGGATTTTAGGGCCAGGGATATTAGGGGCAGGGATATTAGGGCCAGGGATATTAGGGCCAGGGATATTAGGGCCAGGGATATAAGGGCCAGGAATATTAGGGCCAGGCATATTATGCCCCGGGATATTAGGGCCAGGGATATTAGGGCCAGGGATATTAGGGCCAGGGATATTAGGGCCAGGGATATTAGGGCAGGGATATTAGGTCCAGGGATATTAGGGCCAGGGATATTAGGGCAAGGGATATTAGGGCCAGGGATATTAGGGCCAGGGATATTAGGGCCAGGGATATTAGGGCCAGGGATATAAGGGCCAGGAATATTAGGGCCAGGCATATTATGCCCCGGGATATTAGGGCCAGGGATATTAGGGCCAGGGATATTAGGGCCAGCGATATTAGGGCCAGGGATATTAGGGCAGGGATATTAGGTCCAGGGATATTAGGGCCAGGGATATTAGGGCAAGGGATATTAGGGCCAGGGATATTAGGGCCAGGGATATTAGGGCCAGGGATATTAGGTCCAGGGATATTAGGGCCAGGGATATTAGGGCCAGGGATATTAGGGCCAGGGATATTAGGGCCAGCGATATTAGGGCCAGGGATATTAGGGCCAGGGATAGTAGGGCCAGGGATATTAGAGCCAGGCATATTAGGGCCAGGGATATTAGGGCCAGGGATATTAGGGCCAGGAATATTAGGGCCAGGGATATTAGGGCCTGGGATATTAGGGCCAGGGATATTAGGGCCAGGGACATTAGGGCCAGGGATATTAGGGCCAGGGATATTAGGGCAAGGGATTTTAGGGCCAGGGATATTAGGGGCAGGGATATTAGGGCCAGGGATATTAGGGCCAGGGTTATTAGGGCCAGGGATATAAGGGCCAGGGATATTAGGGCCAGGCATATTATGCCCAGGGATATTAGGGTCAGGGATATTAGGGCCAGGGATATTAGGGCCAGGGATATTAGGGCCAGGGATATTAGTTCCAGGGATATTAGGGCCAGGGATATTAGGGCCAGGGATATTAGGGCCAAGGATATTAGGGCCAGGGATATTAGGGCCAGGGATATTAGGGCCAGGGATATTAGGGCCAGGGATATTAGGGCCAGTGATATTAGGGCCAGGGATATTAGGGCCAGGGATAGTAGGGCCAGGGATATTAGAGCCAGGCATATTAGGGCCAGGGATATTAGGGCCAGGGATATTAGGGCCCGGAATATTAGGGCCAGGGATATTAGGGCCTGGGATATTAGGGCCAGGGATATTAGGGCCAGGGATATTAGGGCCAGGGATATTAGGGCCAGGGATATTAGGGCCAGGGATTTTAGGGCCAGGGATATTAGGGGCAGGGATATTAGGGCCAGGGATATTAGGGCCAGGGATATTAGGGCCAGGGATATAAGGGCCAGGGATATTAGGGCCAGGCATATTATGCCCAGGGATATTAGGGTCAGGGATATTAGGGCCAGGGATATTAGGGCCAGGGATATTAAGGCCGGGGATATTAGGCCCAGGGATATTAGGGCCAGGGATATTAGGGCCAGCGATGTTAGGGCCAGGGATATTAGCACCAGGGATATTAGGGCCAGGGATATTAGGGCCAGGGATATTAGGGCAGGGATATTAGGTCAGGGATATTAGGGCTAGGGATATTAGGGCCAGGGATATTAGGGCCAGGATTATTAGGGCCAGGTATATTAGGGCCAGGGATATTAGGGCCAGGGAATTTAGGGCCAGGGATATTAGGGCCAGGGATATTAGGGCCAGGGATATTAGGGCCAGGGATATTAGAGCCAGGGATATTAGGGCCAGGGATTTTAGGGCAAGGGATATTAGGGCCAGGGATATTAGGGCCAGGGATATAAGAGCCAGGGATATTAGGGCCAGGGATATTAGGGCCAGGGATATTAGGGCCAGGGATATTAGGGCCAGGGATATTAGGGCCAGGGATATCAGGGCCAGGGATATCAGGGCCAGGGATATGAGGGCCAGGGATATTAGGGCCAGGGATATTAGGGCCAGGGATATTAGGGCCAGGGATATTAGGGCCAGGGATATTAGGGCCAGGGAGATTAGGGCCAGCGTTATTAGGGCCAGGGATATTAGGGCCAGGGATATTATGGCCAGGGATATTAGGGCCAGGGATATTAGTGCCAGGGATATTAGGGCCAGGGATATTAGGGCCAGGGATATTAGGGCCAGGGATATTAGGGCCAGGGATATTAGGGCCACGGATATTAGGGCCAGGGATGTTAGGGCCAGGGATATTAGGGCCAGGGATATTAGCGCCAGGGATATTAGGGCCAGGGATATTAGGGCCAGGGATATAAGGGCCAGGGATATTAGGGCCAGGCATATTATGGCCAGGGATATTAGGGCCAGGGATATTAGGGCAAGGGATATTAGGGCCAGGGATATTAGGGCCAGGGATATTAGGGCCAGGGATATAAGGGCCAGGAATATTAGGGCCAGGCATATTATGCCCATGGATATTAGGGCCAGGGATATTAGGGCCAGGGATATTAGGGCCAGGGATATTAAGGCCAGGGATATTAGGGCCAGGGATATTAGGGCCAGGGATATTAGGGCAGGGATATTAGGTCCAGGGATATTAGGGCCAGGGATATTAGGGCCAGGGATATTAGGGCCAGGGATTTCAGGGCAAGGGATATTAGGGCCCAGGGATATTAGGGCCAGGGATATTAGAGCCAGGGATATTAGGGCCCAGGGATATTAGGGCCAGGGATATTAGAGCCAGGGATATTAGGGCCAGGGATATTAGGGCCAGGGATATTAGGGCCAGGGATATTAGGGCCAGGGATATCAGGGCCAGGGATATTAGGGCCAGGGATATTAGGGCCAGGGATATTAGGGCCAGGGATATTATGGCCAGGGATATTAGGGCCAGCGATATTAGGGCCAGGGATATTAGGGCCAGGGATATTAGGGCCAGGGATATTAGAGCCAGGGATATTAGGGCCAGGGATATTAGGGCCAGGGATATTAGGGCCAGGGATATTAGGGCCAGGGATTTTAGGGCAAGGGATATTAGGGCCAGGGATATTAGGGCCAGGGATATTAGAGCCAGGGATATTAAGGCCAGGGATATTAGGGCCAGGGATATTAGGGCCAGGGATATTAGGGCCAGGGATATTAGGGCCAGGGATATCAGGGCCAGGGATATCATGGCCAGGGATATTAGGGCCAGGGATATTAGGGCCAGGGATATTAGGGCCAGGGATATTAGGGCCAGGGATATTAGGGCCAGGGATATTAGGGCCAGGGATATTAGGGCCAGGGATATTAGGGCCAGGGATATTAGGGCCAGGGATATTAGGGCCAGGGATATTAGGGCCAGGGATATTAGGGCCAGGGATATTAGGGCCAGGGATATTACGGCCAGGGATATTAGGGACAGGGATATAAGGGCCAGGGATATTAGGGCCAGGCATATTATGGCCAGGGATATTAGGGCCAGGGATATTAGGGCAAGGGATATTAGGGCCAGGGATATTAGGGCCAGGGATATTAGGGCAAGGGATATTAGGGCCAGGGATATTAGGGCCAGGGATATTAGGGCCAGGGATATTAGGTCCAGGGATATTAGGGCCAGGGATATTAGGGCCAGGGATATTAGGGCCAGGGATATTAGGGCCAGGGATATTAGGGTCAGGGATATTATGGCCAGGGATATTAGGGCCAGGGATATTAGGGCCAGCGATATTAGGGCCAGGGATATTACGGCCAGGGATATTAGGGCCAGGGATATTAGAGCCAGGCATATTAGGGCCAGGGATATTAGGGCCAGGGATATTAGGGCTAGGGATATTAGGGCCAGGGATATTAGGGCCAGGGATATTAGGGCCAGGGATATTAGGGCCAGGGATATTAGGGCCAGGGATTTTAGGGCCAGGGATATTAGGGGCAGGGATATTAGGGCCAGGGATATTAGGGCCAGGGATATTAGGGCCAGGGATATAAGGGCCAGGGATATTAGGGCCAGGCATATTATGCCCAGGGATATTAGGGCCAGGGATATTAGGGCCAGGGATATTAGGGCCAGGGATATTAGGGCCAGGGATATTAGGGCCTGGGATATTAGGGCCAGGGATATTAGGGCCAGGGATATTAGGGCCAGGGATATTAGGGCCAGGGATATTAGGGCCAGGGATATTAGCGCCAGGGATATTAGGGCCAGGGATATTAGGGCCAGGGATATAAGGGCCAGGGATATTAGGGCCAGGCATATTATGGCCAGGGATAATAGGGCCAGGGATATTAGGGCAAGGGATATTAGGGCCAGGGATATTAGGGCCAGGGATATTAGGGCCAGGGATATAAGGGCCAGGAATATTAGGGCCAGGCATATTATGCCCAGGGATATTAGGGCCAGGGATATTAGGGCCAGGGATATTAGGGCCAGGGATATTAAGGCCAGGGATATTAGGGCCAGGGATATTAGGGCCAGGGATATTAGGGCCAGGGATTTTAGGGCAAGGGATATTAGGGCCAGGGATATTAGGGCCAGGGATTTTAGGGCAAGGGATATTAGGGCCAGGGATTTTAGGGCCAGGGATATTAGGGCCAGGGATATTAGGGCCAGGGATATTAGGGCCAGGGATATCAGGGCCAGGGATATCAGGGCCAGGGATATGAGGGCCAGGGATATTAGGGCCAGGGATATTAGGGCCAGGGATATTAGGGCCAAGGATATTAGGGCCAGGGATATTAGGGCCAGGGATATTAGGGCCAGGGATATTAGGGCCAGGGATTTTAGGGCAAGGGATATTAGGGCCAGGGATTTTAGGGCAAGGGATATTAGGGCCAGGGATATTAGGGCCAGGGATATAAGAGCCAGGGATATTAGGGCCAGGGATATTAGGGCCAGGGATATTAGGGCCAGGGATATTAGGGCCAGGGATATTAGGGCCAGGGATATCAGGGCCAGGGATATCAGGGCCAGGGATATGAGGGCCAGGGATATTAGGGCCAGGGATATTAGGGCCAGGGATATTAGGGCCAGGGATATTAGGGCCAGGGATATTATGGCCAGGGATATTAGGGCCAGGGATATTAGTGCCAGGGATATTAGGGCCAGGGATATTAGGGCCAGGGATATTAGGGCCAGGGATATTAGGGCCAGGGATATTAGGGCCACGGATATTAGGGCCAGGGATGTTAGGGCCAGGGATATTAGGGCCAGGGATATTAGCGCCAGGGATATTAGGGCCAGGGATATTAGGGCCAGGGATATAAGGGCCAGGGATATTAGGGCCAGGCATATTATGGCCAGGGATATTAGGGCCAGGGATATTAGGGCAAGGGATATTAGGGCCAGGGATATTAGGGCCAGGGATATTAGGGCCAGGGATATAAGGGCCAGGAATATTAGGGCCAGGCATATTATGCCCAGGGATATTAGGGCCAGGGATATTAGGGCCAGGGATATTAGGGCCAGGGATATTAAGGCCAGGGATATTAGGGCCAGGGATATTAGGGCCAGGGATATTAGGGCAGGGATATTAGGTCCAGGGATATTAGGGCCAGGGATATTAGGGCCAGGGATATTAGGGCCAGGGATTTCAGGGCAAGGGATATTAGGGCCCAGGGATATTAGGGCCAGGGATATTAGAGACAGGGATATTAGGGCCCAGGGATATTAGGGCCAGGGATATTAGAGCCAGGGATATTAGGGCCAGGGATATTAGGGCCAGGGATATTAGGGCCAGGGATATTAGGGCCAGGGATATCAGGGCCAGGGATATTAGGGCCAGGGATATTAGGGCCAGGGATATTAGGGCCAGGGATATTATGGCCAGGGATATTAGGGCCAGCGATATTAGGGCCAGGGATATTAGGGCCAGGGATATTAGGGCCAGGGATATTAGAGCCAGGGATATTAGGGCCAGGGATATTAGGGCCAGGGATATTAGGGCCAGGGATATTAGGGCCAGGGATTTTAGGGCAAGGGATATTAGGGCCAGGGATATTAGGGCCAGGGATATTAGAGCCAGGGATATTAAGGCCAGGGATATTAGGGCCAGGGATATTAGGGCCAGGGATATTAGGGCCAGGGATATTAGGGCCAGGGATATCAGGGCCAGGGATATCATGGCCAGGGATATTAGGGCCAGGGATATTAGGGCCAGGGATATTAGGGCCAGGGATATTAGGGCCAGGGATATTAGGGCCAGGGATATTAGGGCCAGGGATATTAGGGCCAGGGATATTAGGGCCAGGGATATTAGGGCCAGGGATATTAGGGCCAGGGATATTAGGGCCAGGGATATTAGGGCCAGGGATATTAGGGCCAGGGATATTACGGCCAGGGATATTAGGGACAGGGATATAAGGGCCAGGGATATTAGGGCCAGGCATATTATGGCCAGGGATATTAGGGCCAGGGATATTAGGGCAAGGGATATTAGGGCCAGGGATATTAGGGCCAGGGATATTAGGGCAAGGGATATTAGGGCCAGGGATATTAGGGCCAGGGATATTAGGGCCAGGGATATTAGGTCCAGGGATATTAGGGCCAGGGATATTAGGGCCAGGGATATTAGTGCCAGGGATATTAGGGCCAGGGATATTAGGGTCAGGGATATTATGGCCAGGGATATTAGGGCCAGGGATATTAGGGCCAGCGATATTAGGGCCACGGATATTACGGCCAGGGATATTAGGGCCAGGGATATTAGAGCCAGGCATATTAGGGCCAGGGATATTAGGGCCAGGGATATTAGGGCTAGGGATATTAGGGCCAGGGATATTAGGGCCAGGGATATTAGGGCCAGGGATATTAGGGCCAGGGATATTAGGGCCAGGGATTTTAGGGCCAGGGATATTAGGGGCAGGGATATTAGGGCCAGGGATATTAGGGCCAGGGATATTAGGGCCAGGGATATAAGGGCCAGGGATATTAGGGCCAGGCATATTATGCCCAGGGATATTAGGGCCAGGGATATTAGGGCCAGGGATATTAGGGCCAGGGATATTAGGGCCAGGGATATTAGGGCCTGGGATATTAGGGCCAGGGATATTAGGGCCAGGGATATTAGGGCCAGGGATATTAGGGCCAGGGATATTAGGGCCAGGGATATTAGCGCCAGGGATATTAGGGCCAGGGATATTAGGGCCAGGGATATAAGGGCCAGGGATATTAGGGCCAGGCATATTATGGCCAGGGATAATAGGGCCAGGGATATTAGGGCAAGGGATATTAGGGCCAGGGATATTAGGGCCAGGGATATTAGGGCCTGGGATATAAGGGCCAGGAATATTAGGGCCAGGCATATTATGCCCAGGGATATTAGGGCCAGGGATATTAGGGCCAGGGATATTAGGGCCAGGGATATTAAGGCCAGGGATATTAGGGCCAGGGATATTAGGGTCAGGGATATTAGGGCAGGGATATTAGGTCCAGGGATATTAGGGCCAGGGATATTAGGGCCAGGGATATTAGGGCCAGGGATTTCAGGGCAAGGGATATTAGGGCCCAGGGATATTAGGGCCAGGGATATTAGAGCCAGGGATATTAGGGCCCAGGGATATTAGGGCCAGGGATATTAGAGCCAGGGATATTAGGGCCAGGGATATTAGGGCCAGGGATATTAGGGCCAGGGATATTAGGGCCAGGGATATCAGGGCCAGGGATATTAGGGCCAGGGATATTAGGGCCAGGGATATTAGGGCCAGGGATATTAGGGCCAGGGATATTAGGGCCAGGGATATTAGGGCCAGGGATTTTAGGGCAAGGGATATTAGGGCCAGGGATATTAGGGCCAGGGATATTAGAGCCAGGGATATTAAGGCCAGGGATATTAGGGCCAGGGATATTAGGGCCAGGGATATTAGGGCCAGGGATATTAGGGCCAGGGATATCAGGGCCAGGGATATCATGGCCAGGGATATTAGGGCCAGGGATATTAGGGCCAGGGATATTAGGGCCAGGGATATTAGGGCCAGGGATATTAGGGCCAGGGATATTAGGGCCAGGGATATTAGGGCCAGGGATATTAGGGCCAGGGATATTAGGGCCAGGGATATTAGGGCCAGGGATATTAGGGCCAGGGATATTAGGGCCAGGGATATTAGGGCCAGGGATATTACGGCCAGGGATATTAGGGACAGGGATATAAGGGCCAGGGATATTAGGGCCAGGCATATTATGGCCAGGGATATTAGGGCCAGGGATATTAGGGCAAGGGATATTAGGGCCAGGGATATTAGGGCCAGGGATATTAGGGCAAGGGATATTAGGGCCAGGGATATTAGGGCCAGGGATATTAGGGCCAGGGATATTAGGTCCAGGGATATTAGGGCCAGGGATATTAGGGCCAGGGATATTAGGGCCAGGGATATTAGGGCCAGGGATATTAGGGTCAGGGATATTATGGCCAGGGATATTAGGGCCAGGGATATTAGGGCCAGCGATATTAGGGCCAGGGATATTACGGCCAGGGATATTAGGGCCAGGGATATTAGAGCCAGGCATATTAGGGCCAGGGATATTAGGGCCAGGGATATTAGGGCTAGGGATATTAGGGCCAGGGATATTAGGGCCAGGGATATTAGGGCCAGGGATATTAGGGCCAGGGATATTAGGGCCAGGGATTTTAGGGCCAGGGATATTAGGGGCAGGGATATTAGGGCCAGGGATATTAGGGCCAGGGATATTAGGGCCAGGGATATAAGGGCCAGGGATATTAGGGCCAGGCATATTATGCCCAGGGATATTAGGGCCAGGGATATTAGGGCCAGGGATATTAGGGCTAGAGATATTAGGGCCAGGGATATTAGGGCCTGGGATATTAGGGCCAGGGATATTAGGGCCAGGGATATTAGGGCCAGGGATATTAGGGCCAGGGATATTAGGGCCAGGGATTTTAGGGCCAGGGATATTAGGGGCAGGGATATTAGGGCCAGGGATATTAGGGCCAGGGATATTAGGGCCAGGGATATAAGGGCCAGGGATATTAGGGCCAGGCATATTATGCCCAGGAATATTAGGGCCAGGGATATTAGGGCCAGGGATATTAGGGCCAGGGATATTAAGGCCGGGGATATTAGGTGCAGGGATATTAGGGCCAGGGATATTAGGGCCAGCGATGTTAGGGCCAGGGATATTAGGGCCAGGGATATTAGGGCCAGGGATATTAGGGCCAGGGATATTAGGGCAGGGATATTAGGTCAGGGATATTAGGGCCAGGGATATTAGGGCCAGGGATATTATGGCCAGGGATATTAGGGCCAGCGATATTAGGGCCAGGGATATTAGGGCCAGGGATATTAGGGCCAGGGATATTAGATCCAGGGATATTAGGGCCAGGGATATTAGGGCCAGGGATATTAGGGCCAGGGATATTAGGGCCAGGGATATTAGGGCAGGGATATTAGGTCCAGGGATATTAGGGCCAGGGACATTAGGGCCAGGGATGTTAGGGCCAGGGATATTAGCGCCAGGGATATTAGGGCCAGGGATATTAGGGCCAGGGTTATTAGGGCCAGGGATATTAGGGCCAGGGATATTAGGGCGAGGGATATTAGGGCCAGGGATATTAGGGCCAGGGATATTAGGGCCAGGGATATTAGGGCCAGGGATATTAGGGCCAGGGATATTAGAGCCAGGGATATCAGGGCCAGGGATATCAGGGCCAGGGATATTAGGGCCAGGGATATTAGGGCCAGGGATATTAGGGCCAGGGATATTAGGGCCAGGGATATTAGGGCCAGGGATATTAGGGCCAGGGATATTAGGGCCAGGGATATTAGGGCCAGGGATATTAGGGCCAGGGATATAAGGGCCAGGGATATTAGGGCCAGGCATATTATGGCCAGGGATATTAGGGCCAGGGATATTAGGGCAAGGGATATTAGGGCCAGGGATATTAGGGCCAGGGATATTAGGGCAAGGGATATTAGGGCCAGGGATATTAGGGCCAGGGATATTAGGGCCAGGGATATTAGGTCCAGGGATATTAGGGCCAGGGATATTAGGGCCAGGGATATTAGGGCCAGGGATATTAGGGTCAGGGATATTATGGCCAGGGATATTAGGGCCAGGGATATTAGGGCCAGCGATATTAGGGCCAGGGATATTACGGCCAGGGATATTAGGGCCAGGGATATTAGAGCCAGGCATATTAGGGCCAGGGATATTAGGGCCAGGGATATTAGGGCTAGGGATATTAGGGCCAGGGATATTAGGGCCAGGGATATTAGGGCCAGGGATATTAGGGCCAGGGATATTAGGGCCAGGGATTTTAGGGCCAGGGATATTAGGGGCAGGGATATTAGGGCCAGGGATATTAGGGCCAGGGATATTAGGGCCAGGGATATAAGGGCCAGGGATATTAGGGCCAGGCATATTATGCCCAGGGATATTAGGGCCAGGGATATTAGGGCCAGGGATATTAGGGCCAGGGATATTAGGGCCAGGGATATTAGGGCCAGGGATATTAGGGCCAGGGATATTAGGGCCAGGGATATTAGGGCCAGGGATATTAGGGCCAGGGATTTTAGGGCCAGGGATATTAGGGGCAGGGATATTAGGGCCAGGGATATTAGGGCCAGGGATATTAGGGCCAGGGATATAAGGGCCAGGGATATTAGGGCCAGGCATATTATGCCCAGGGATATTAGGGCCAGGGATATTAGGGCCAGGGATATTAGGGCCAGGGATATTAAGGCCGGGGATATTAGGCGCAGGGATATTAGGGCCAGGGATATTAGGGCCAGCGATGTTAGGGCCAGGGATATTAGGGCCAGGGATATTAGGGCCAGGGATATTAGGGCCAGGGATATTAGGGCAGGGATATTAGGTCAGGGATATTAGGGCCAGGGATATTAGGGCCAGGGATATTATGGCCAGGGATATTAGGGCCAGCGATATTAGGGCCAGGGATATTAGGGCCAGGGATATTAGGGCCAGGGATATTAGAGCCAGGGATATTAGGGCCAGGGATATTAGGGCCAGGGATATTAGGGCCAGGGATATTAGGGCCAGGGATTTTAGGGCAAGGGATATTAGGGCCAGAGATATTAGGGCCAGGGATATTAGGGCCAGGGATATTAGGGCAGGGATATTAGGTCCAGGGATATTAGGGCCAGGGACATTAGGGCCAGGGATGTTAGGGCCAGGGATATTAGGGCCAGGGATATTAGGGCCAGGGATATTAGGGCCAGGGATATTAGGGCCAGGGATTTTAGGGCAAGGGATATTAGGGCCCAGGGATATTAGGGCCAGGGATATTAGAGCCAGGGATATTAGGGCCAGGGATATTAGGGCCAGGGATATTAGGGCCAGGGATATTAGGGCCAGGGATATTATGGCCAAGGATATCAGGGCCAGGGATATTAGGGCCAGGGATATTAGGGCCAGGGATATTAGGGCCAGGGATATTATGGCCAGGGATATTAGGGCCAGGGATATTAGGGCCAGGGATATTAGGGCCAGGGATATTAGAGCCAGGGATATTAGGGCCAGGGATATTAGGGCCAGGGATATTAGGGCCAGGGATATTAGGGCCAGGGATTTTAGGGCAAGGGATATTAGGGCCAGGGATATTAGGGCCAGGGATATTAGAGCCAGGGATATTAGGGCCAGGGATATTAGGGCCAGGGATATTAGGGCCAGGGATATTAGGGCCAGGGATATCAGGGCCAGGGATATCAGGGCCAGGGATATTAGGGCCAGGGATATTAGGGCCAGGGATATTAGGGCCAGGGATATTAGGGCCAGGGATATTAGGGCCAGGGATATTAGGGCCAGGGATATTAGGGCCAGCGTTATTAGGGCCAGGGATATTAGGGCCAGGGATATTAGGGCCAGGGATATTAGGGCCAGGGATATTAGGGCCAGGGATATTAGGGCCAGGGATATTAGGGCCAGGGATATTAGGGCCAGGGATATTAGGGCCAGGGATATCAGGGCCAGGGATATCAGGGCCAGGGATATTAGGGCCAGGGATATTAGGGCCAGGGATATTAGGGCCAGGGATATTACAGCCAGGGATATTAGGGCCAGGGAGATTAGGGCCAGCGTTATTAGGGCCAGGGATATTAGGGCCAGGGATATTATGGCCAGGGATATTAGGGCCAGGGATATTAGGGCCAGGGATATTAGGGCCAGGGATATTAGGGCCAGGGATATTAGGGCCAGGGATATTAGGGCCAGGGATATTAGGGCCAGGGATATTAGGGCCAGGGATATTAGGGCCAGGGATATAAGGGCCAGGGATATTAGGGCCAGGCATATTATGCCCAGGGATATTAGGGCCAGGGATATTAGGGCCAGGGATATTAGGGCCAGGGATATTAGGGCCAGGGATATTAGGGCCAGGGATATTAGGGCCAGGGATATTAGGGCCAGGGATATTAGGGCCAGGGATATTAGGGCCAGGGATTTTAGGGCCAGGGATATTAGGGGCAGGGATATTAGGGCCAGGGATATTAGGGCCAGGGATATTAGGGCCAGGGATATAAGGGCCAGGGATATTAGGGCCAGGCATATTATGCCCAGGGATATTAGGGCCAGGGATATTAGGGCCAGGGATATTAGGGCCAGGGATATTAAGGCCGGGGATATTAGGCGCAGGGATATTAGGGCCAGGGATATTAGGGCCAGCGATGTTAGGGCCAGGGATATTAGGGCCAGGGATATTAGGGCCAGGGATATTAGGGCCAGGGATATTAGGGCAGGGATATTAGGTCAGGGATATTAGGGCCAGGGATATTAGGGCCAGGGATATTATGGCCAGGGATATTAGGGCCAGCGATATTAGGGCCAGGGATATTAGGGCCAGGGATATTAGGGCCAGGGATATTAGAGCCAGGGATATTAGGGCCAGGGATATTAGGGCCAGGGATATTAGGGCCAGGGATATTAGGGCCAGGGATTTTAGGGCAAGGGATATTAGGGCCAGAGATATTAGGGCCAGGGATATTAGGGCCAGGGATATTAGGGCAGGGATATTAGGTCCAGGGATATTAGGGCCAGGGACATTAGGGCCAGGGATGTTAGGGCCAGGGATATTAGGGCCAGGGATATTAGGGCCAGGGATATTAGGGCCAGGGATATTAGGGCCAGGGATTTTAGGGCAAGGGATATTAGGGCCCAGGGATATTAGGGCCAGGGATATTAGAGCCAGGGATATTAGGGCCAGGGATATTAGGGCCAGGGATATTAGGGCCAGGGATATTAGGGCCAGGGATATTATGGCCAAGGATATCAGGGCCAGGGATATTAGGGCCAGGGATATTAGGGCCAGGGATATTAGGGCCAGGGATATTATGGCCAGGTATATTAGGGCCAGGGATATTAGGGCCAGAGATATTAGGGCCAGGGATATTAGAGCCAGGGATATTAGGGCCAGGGATATTAGGGCCAGGGATATTAGGGCCAGGGATATTAGGGCCAGGGATTTTAGGGCAAGGGATATTAGGGCCAGGGATATTAGGGCCAGGGATATTAGAGCCAGGGATATTAGGGCCAGGGATATTAGGGCCAGGGATATTAGGGCCAGGGATATTAGGGCCAGGGATATTAGGGCCAGGGATATCAGGGCCAGGGATATCAGGGCCAGGGATATTAGGGCCAGGGATATTAGGGCCAGGGATATTAGGGCCAGGGATATTAGGGCCAGGGATATTAGGGCCAGGGATATTAGGGCCAGGGATATTAGGGCCAGCGTTATTAGGGCCAGGGATATTAGGGCCAGGGATATTATGGCCAGGGATATTAGGGCCAGGGATATTAGGGCCAGGGATATTAGGGCCAGGGATATTAGGGCCAGGGATATTAGGGCCAGGGATATTAGGGCCAGGGATATTAGGGCCAGGGATATCAGGGCCAGGGATATCAGGGCCAGGGATATTAGGGCCAGGGATATTAGGGCCAGGGATATTAGGGCCAGGGATATTACAGCCAGGGATATTAGGGCCAGGGAGATTAGGGCCAGCGTTATTAGGGCCAGGGATATTAGGGCCAGGGATATTATGGCCAGGGATATTAGGGCCAGGGATATTAGGGCCAGGGATATTAGGGCCAGGGATATTAGGGCCAGGGATATTAGGGCCAGGGATATTAGGGCCAGGGATATTAGGGCCAGGGATATTAGGGCCAGGGATATTAGGGCCAGGG
This sequence comes from Petromyzon marinus, assembly GCF_048934315.1. Classification (NCBI taxonomy): domain Eukaryota; kingdom Metazoa; phylum Chordata; class Hyperoartia; order Petromyzontiformes; family Petromyzontidae; genus Petromyzon; species Petromyzon marinus. The sequence continues at coordinate 4,359,371 of NW_027422684.1, read as the reverse complement.
ATATTAGGGCCAGGGATATTAGGGCCAGGGATATAAGGGCCAGGGATATTAGGGCCAGGCATATTATGGCCAGGCATATTAGGGCCAGGGATATTAGGGCAAGGGATATTAGGGCCAGGGATATTAGGGCCAGGGATATTAGGGCCAGGGATATTAGGGCCAGGGATATTAGGGCCAGGGATATTAGGGCCAGGGATATTAGGGCCAGGGATATTAGGGCCAGGGATATTAGGGCCAGGGATTTTAGGGCAAGGGATATTAGGCCCAGGGATATTAGGGCCAGGGATATTAGAGCCAGGGATATTAGGGCCAGGGATATTAGGGCCAGGGATATTAGGGCCAGGGATATTAGGGCCAGGGATATTAGGGCCAGGGATATCAGGGCCAGGGATATCAGGGCCAGGGATATTAGGGCCAGGGATATTAGGGCCAGGGATATTAGGGCCATGGATATTAGGGCCAGGGATATTAGGGCCAGAGACATTAGGGGCAGGGATATTAGGGCCAGGGAGATTAGGGCCAGCGTTATTAGGCCAGGGATATTAGGGCCAGGGATATATTGGCCAGGGATATTAAGGCCAGGGATATTAGGGCCAGGGATATTAGGGCCAGGGATATTAAGGCCAGGGATATTAGGGCCAGGGATATTAGGGCCAGGGATATTAGGGCCACGGATATTAGGGCCAAGGATATTAGGGCCAGGGATATTAGGGCCAGGGATATTAGGGCCAGGGATATTAGGGCCAGGGATATTAGGGCCAGGGATATAAGGGCCAGGGATATTAGGACCAGGCATATTATGGCCAGGGATATTAGGGCCAGGGATATTAGGGCAAGGGATATTAGGGCAAGGGATATTAGGGCCAGGGATATTAGGGCCAGGGATATTAGGGCCAGCGATATTAGGGCCAGGGATATTAGGGCCAGGGATATTAGGGCCAGGGATATTAGAGCCAGGCATATTAGGGCCAGGGATATTAGGGCCAGGGATATTAGGGCCAGGGATATTAGGGCCAGGGATATTAGGGCCTGGGATATTAGGGCCAGGGATATTAGGGCCAGGGATATTAGGGCCAGGGATATTAGGGCCAGGGATTTTAGGGCCAGGGATATTAGGGGCAGGGATATTAGGGCCATGGTTTATTAGGGCCAGGGATATTAGGGCCAGGGATATAAGGGCCAGGGATATTAGGGCCAGGCATATTATGCCCAGGGATATTAGGGCCAGGGATATTAGGGCCAGGGATATTAGGGCCAGGGATATTAAGGCCGGGGATATTAGGCCCAGGGATATTAGGGCCAGCGATATTAGGGCCAGCGATGTTAGGGCCAGGGATATTAGGGCCAGGGATATTAGGGCCAGGGATATTAGGGCCAGGGATATTAGGGCAGGGATATTAGGTCAGGGATATTAGGGCCAGGGATATTAGGGCCAGGGATATTAGGGCCAGGGATATTAGGGCCAGGGATATTAGGGCCAGGGATATTAGGGCCAGGGATATTAGGGCCAGGGATATCAGGGCCAGGGATTTTAGGGCCAGGGATTTTAGGGCAAGGGATATTAGGGCCTGGGATATTAGGGCCAGGGATATTAGGGCCAGGGATATTAGGGCCAGGGATATTAGGGCCAGGGATTTTAGGGCCAGGGATATTAGGGGCAGGGATATTAGGGCCATGGGTTATTAGGGCCAGGGATATTAGGGCCAGGGATATAAGGGCCAGGGATATTAGGGCCAGGCATATTATGCCCAGGGATATTAGGGCCAGGGATATTAGGGCCAGGGATATTAGGGCCAGGGATATTAAGGCCGGGGATATTAGGCCCAGGGATATTAGGGCCAGGGATATTAGGGCCAGCGATGTTAGGGCCAGGGATATTAGGGCCAGGGATATTAGGGCCAGGGATATTAGGGCCAGGGATATTAGGGCAGGGATATTAGGGCCAGGGATATTAGGGCCAGGGATATTAGGGCCAGGGATATTAGGGCCAGGGATATTAGGGCCAGGGATATTAGGGCCAGGGATATTAGGGCAAGGGATATTAGGGCCAGGGATATTAGGGCCAGGGATATTAGGGCCAGGGATTTTAGGGCCAGGGATTTTAGGGCAAGGGATATTAGGGCCAGGGATATTAGGGCCAGGGATATTAGAGCCAGGGATATTAGCGCCAGGGATATTAGGGCCAGGGATATTAGGGCCAGGGATATTAGGGCCAGGGATATTAGGGCCAGGGATATCAGGGCCAGGGATATCAGGGCCAGGGATCGGAGGGCCAGGGATATTAGGGCCAGGTATATTAGGGCCAGGGATATTAGGGCCAAGGATATTAGGGCCAGGGATATTAGGGCCAGGGATATTAGGGCCAGGGAGATTAGGGCCAGCGTTATCAGGGCCAGGGATATTAGGGCCAGGGATATTATGGCCAGGGATATTAGGGCCAGGGATATTAGGGCCAGGGATATTAGGGCCAGCGATATTAGGGCCAGGGATATTAGGGCCAGGGATATTAGGGCCACGGATATTAGGGCCAGGGATATAAGGGCCAGGGATATTAGGGCCAGGCATATTATGGCCAGGGATATTAGGGCCAGGGATATTAGGGCCTGGGATATTAGGGCCAGGGATATTAGGGCCAGGGATATTAGGGCCAGGGATATTAGGGCCAGGGATATTAGGGCCAGGGATTTTAGGGCCAAAAATATTAGGGGCAGGGATATTAGGGCCAGGGATATTAGGGCCAGGGATATTAGGGCCAGGGATATAAGGGCCAGGAATATTAGGGCCAGGCATATTATGCCCAGGGATATTAGGGCCAGGGATATTAGGGCCAGGGATATTAGAGCCAGGGATATTAAGGCCAGGGATATTAGGCCCAGGGATATTAGGGCCAGGGATATTAGGTCCAGCGATGTTAGGGCCAGGGATATTAGGGCCAGGGATATTAGGGTCAGGGATATTAGGGCCAGGGATATTAGGGCAGGGATATTAGGTCCAGGGATATTAGGGCCAGGGATATTAGGGCCAGGGATGTTAGGGCCAGGGATTTTAGGGCAAGGGATATTAGGCCCAGGGATATTAGGGCCAGGGATATTAGAGCCAGGGATATTAGGGCCAGGGATATTAGGGCCAGGGATATTAGGGCCAGGGATATTAGGGCCAGGGATATTAGGGCCAGGGATATCAGGGCCAGGGATATCAGGGCCAGGGATATTAGGGCCAGGGATATTAGGGCCAGGGATATTAGGGCCAGGGATATTAGGGCCAGGGATATTAGGGCCAGGGACATTAGGGGCAGGGATATTAGGGCCAGGGAGATTAGGGCCAGCGTTATTAGGCCAGGGATATTAGGGCCAGGGATATATTGGCCAGGGATATTAAGGCCAGGGATATTAGGGCCAGGGATATTAGGGCCAGGGATATTAAGGCCAGGGATATTAGGGCCAGGGATATTAGGGCCAGGGATATTAGGGCCACGGATATTAGGGCCAAGGATATTAGGGCCAGGGATATTAGGGCCAGGGATATTAGGGCCAGGGATATTAGGGCCAGGGATATTAGGGCCAGGGATATAAGGGCCAGGGATATTAGGACCAGGCATATTATGGCCAGGGATATTAGGGCCAGGGATATTAGGGCAAGGGATATTAGGGCAAGGGATATTAGGGCCAGGGATATTAGGGCCAGGGATATTAGGGCCAGCGATATTAGGGCCAGGGATATTAGGGCCAGGGATATTAGGGCCAGGGATATTAGAGCCAGGCATATTAGGGCCAGGGATATTAGGGCCAGGGATATTAGGGCCAGGGATATTAGGGCCAGGGATATTAGGGCCTGGGATATTAGGGCCAGGGATATTAGGGCCAGGGATATTAGGGCCAGGGATATTAGGGCCAGGGATTTTAGGGCCAGGGATATTAGGGGCAGGGATATTAGGGCCATGGTTTATTAGGGCCAGGGATATTAGGGCCAGGGATATAAGGGCCAGGGATATTAGGGCCAGGCATATTATGCCCAGGGATATTAGGGCCAGGGATATTAGGGCCAGGGATATTAGGGCCAGGGATATTAAGGCCGGGGATATTAGGCCCAGGGATATTAGGCCAGCGATATTAGGGCCAGCGATGTTAGGGCCAGGGATATTAGGGCCAGGGATATTAGGGCCAGGGATATTAGGGCCAGGGATATTAGGGCAGGGATATTAGGTCAGGGATATTAGGGCCAGGGATATTAGGGCCAGGGATATTAGGGCCAGGGATATTAGGGCCAGGGATATTAGGGCCAGGGATATTAGGGCCAGGGATATTAGGGCCAGGGATATCAGGGCCAGGGATATTAGGGCCAGGGATATTAGGGCCAGGGATATTAGGGCCAGGGATATTAGGGCCAGGGATATTAGGGCCAGGGATATTAGGGCCAGGGATATTAGGGCCAGGGATTTTAGGGCCAGGGATATTAGGGGCAGGGATATTAGGGCCAGGGATATTAGGGCCAGGGATATTAGGGCCAGGGATATAAGGGCCAGGGATATTAGGGCCAGGCATATTATGCCCAGGGATATTAGGGCCAGGGATATTAGGGCCAGGGATATTAGGGCCAGGGATATTAAGGCCGGGGATATTAGGCGCAGGGATATTAGGGCCAGGGATATTAGGGCCAGCGATGTTAGGGCCAGGGATATTAGGGCCAGGGATATTAGGGCCAGGGATATTAGGGCCAGGGATATTAGGGCAGGGATATTAGGTCAGGGATATTAGGGCCAGGGATATTAGGGCCAGGGATATTATGGCCAGGGATATTAGGGCCAGCGATATTAGGGCCAGGGATATTAGGGCCAGGGATATTAGGGCTAGGGATATTAGAGCCAGGGATATTAGGGCCAGGGATATTAGGGCCAGGGATATTAGGGCCAGGGATATTAGGGCCAGGGATTTTAGGGCAAGGGATATTAGGGCCAGAGATATTAGGGCCAGGGATATTAGGGCCAGGGATATTAGGGCAGGGATATTAGGTCCAGGGATATTAGGGCCAGGGACATTAGGGCCAGGGATGTTAGGGCCAGGGATATTAGGGCCAGGGATATTAGGGCCAGGGATATTAGGGCCAGGGATATTAGGGCCAGGGATTTTAGGGCAAGGGATATTAGGGCCCAGGGATATTAGGGCCAGGGATATTAGAGCCAGGGATATTAGGGCCAGGGATATTAGGGCCAGGGATATTAGGGCCAGGGATATTAGGGCCAGGGATATTATGGCCAAGGATATCAGGGCCAGGGATATTAGGGCCAGGGATATTAGGGCCAGGGATATTAGGGCCAGGGATATTATGGCCAGGGATATTAGGGCCAGGGATATTAGGGCCAGAGATATTAGGGCCAGGGATATTAGAGCCAGGGATATTAGGGCCAGGGATATTAGGGCCAGGGATATTAGGGCCAGGGATATTAGGGCCAGGGATTTTAGGGCAAGGGATATTAGGGCCAGGGATATTAGGGCCAGGGATATTAGAGCCAGGGATATTAGGGCCAGGGATATTAGGGCCAGGGATATTAGGGCCAGGGATATTAGGGCCAGGGATATCAGGGCCAGGGATATCAGGGCCAGGGATATTAGGGCCAGGGATATTAGGGCCAGGGATATTAGGGCCAGGGATATTAGGGCCAGGGATATTAGGGCCAGGGATATTAGGGCCAGGGATATTAGGGCCAGCGTTATTAGGGCCAGGGATATTAGGGCCAGGGATATTATGGCCAGGGATATTAGGGCCAGGGATATTAGGGCCAGGGATATTAGGGCCAGGGATATTAGGGCCAGGGATATTAGGGCCAGGGATATTAGGGCCAGGGATATTAGGGCCAGGGATATCAGGGCCAGGGATATCAGGGCCAGGGATATTAGGGCCAGGGATATTAGGGCCAGGGATATTAGGGCCAGGGATATTACAGCCAGGGATATTAGGGCCAGGGAGATTAGGGCCAGCGTTATTAGGGCCAGGGATATTAGGGCCAGGGATATTATGGCCAGGGATATTAGGGCCAGGGATATTAGGGCCAGGGATATTAGGGCCAGGGATATTAGGGCCAGGGATATTAGGGCCAGGGATATTAGGGCCAGGGATATTAGGGCCAGGGATATTAGGGCCAGGGATATTAGGGCCAGGGATATTAGGGCCAGGGATATTAGGGCCAGGGATATAAGGGCCAGGGATATTAGGGCCAGGCATATTATGGCCAGGCATATTAGGGCCAGGGATATTAGGGCAAGGGATATTAGGGCCAGGGATATTAGGGCCAGGGATATTAGGGCCAGGGATATTAGGGCCAGGGATATTAGGGCCAGGGATATTAGGGCCAGGGATATTAGGGCCAGGGATATTTGGGCCAGGGATATTAGGGCCAGGGATTTTAGGGCAAGGGATATTAGGCCCAGGGATATTAGGGCCAGGGATATTAGAGCCAGGGATATTAGGGCCAGGGATATTAGGGCCAGGGATATTAGGGCCAGGGATATTAGGGCCAGGGATATTAGGGCCAGGGATATCAGGGCCAGGGATATCAGGGCCAGGGATATTAGGGCCAGGGATATTAGGGCCAGGGATATTAGGGCCAGGGATATTAGGGCCAGGGATATTAGGGCCAGAGACATTAGGGGCAGGGATATTAGGGCCAGGGAGATTAGGGCCAGCGTTATTAGGCCAGGGATATTAGGGCCAGGGATATATTGGCCAGGGATATTAAGGCCAGGGATATTAGGGCCAGGGATATTAGGGCCAGGGATATTAAGGCCAGGGATATTAGGGCCAGGGATATTAGGGCCAGGGATATTAGGGCCACGGATATTAGGGCCAAGGATATTAGGGCCAGGGATATTAGGGCCAGGGATATTAGGGCCAGGGATATTAGGGCCAGGGATATTAGGGCCAGGGATATAAGGGCCAGGGATATTAGGACCAGGCATATTATGGCCAGGGATATTAGGGCCAGGGATATTAGGGCAAGGGATATTAGGGCAAGGGATATTAGGGCCAGGGATATTAGGGCCAGGGATATTAGGGCAAGGGATATTAGTGCCAGGGATATTAGAGCCAGGGATATTAGGGCCAGGGATATTAGGGCCAGGGATATTAGGGCCAGGGATATTAGGGCCAGGGATTTTAGGGCCAGGGATATTAGGGGCAGGGATATTAGGGCCATGGTTTATTAGGGCCAGGGATATTAGGGCCAGGGATATAAGGGCCAGGGATATTAGGGCCAGGCATATTATGCCCAGGGATATTAGGGCCAGGGATATTAGGGCCAGGGATATTAGGGCCAGGGATATTAAGGCCGGGGATATTAGGCCCAGGGATATTAGGCCAGCGATATTAGGGCCAGCGATGTTAGGGCCAGGGATATTAGGGCCAGGGATATTAGGGCCAGGGATATTAGGGCCAGGGATATTAGGGCAGGGATATTAGGTCAGGGATATTAGGGCCAGGGATATTAGGGCCAGGGATATTAGGGCCAGGGATATTAGGGCCAGGGATATTAGGGCCAGGGATATTAGGGCCAGGGATATTAGGGCCAGGGATATCAGGGCCAGGGATATTAGGGCCAGGGATATTAGGGCCAGGGATATTAGGGCCAGGGATATTAGGGCCAGGGATATTAGGGCCAGGGATATTAGGGCCAGGGATATTAGGGCCAGGGATTTTAGGGCCAGGGATATTAGGGGCAGGGATATTAGGGCCAGGGATATTAGGGCCAGGGATATTAGGGCCAGGGATATAAGGGCCAGGGATATTAGGGCCAGGCATATTATGCCCAGGGATATTAGGGCCAGGGATATTAGGGCCAGGGATATTAGGGCCAGGGATATTAAGGCCGGGGATATTAGGCGCAGGGATATTAGGGCCAGGGATATTAGGGCCAGCGATGTTAGGGCCAGGGATATTAGGGCCAGGGATATTAGGGCCAGGGATATTAGGGCCAGGGATATTAGGGCAGGGATATTAGGTCAGGGATATTAGGGCCAGGGATATTAGGGCCAGGGATATTATGGCCAGGGATATTAGGGCCAGCGATATTAGGGCCAGGGATATTAGGGCCAGGGATATTAGGGCCAGGGATATTAGAGCCAGGGATATTAGGGCCAGGGATATTAGGGCCAGGGATATTAGGGCCAGGGATATTAGGGCCAGGGATTTTAGGGCAAGGGATATTAGGGCCAGAGATATTAGGGCCAGGGATATTAGGGCCAGGGATATTAGGGCAGGGATATTAGGTCCAGGGATATTAGGGCCAGGGACATTAGGGCCAGGGATGTTAGGGCCAGGGATATTAGGGCCAGGGATATTAGGGCCAGGGATATTAGGGCCAGGGATATTAGGGCCAGGGATTTTAGGGCAAGGGATATTAGGGCCCAGGGATATTAGGGCCAGGGATATTAGAGCCAGGGATATTAGGGCCAGGGATATTAGGGCCAGGGATATTAGGGCCAGGGATATTAGGGCCAGGGATATTATGGCCAAGGATATCAGGGCCAGGGATATTAGGGCCAGGGATATTAGGGCCAGGGATATTAGGGCCAGGGATATTATGGCCAGGGATATTAGGGCCAGGGATATTAGGGCCAGAGATATTAGGGCCAGGGATATTAGAGCCAGGGATATTAGGGCCAGGGATATTAGGGCCAGGGATATTAGGGCCAGGGATATTAGGGCCAGGGATTTTAGGGCAAGGGATATTAGGGCCAGTGATATTAGGGCCAGGGATATTAGAGCCAGGGATATTAGGGCCAGGGATATTAGGGCCAGGGATATTAGGGCCAGGGATATTAGGGCCAGGGATATCAGGGCCAGGGATATCAGGGCCAGGGATATTAGGGCCAGGGATATTAGGGCCAGGGATATTAGGGCCAGGGATATTAGGGCCAGGGATATTAGGGCCAGGGATATTAGGGCCAGGGATATTAGGGCCAGCGTTATTAGGGCCAGGGATATTAGGGCCAGGGATATTATGGCCAGGGATATTAGGGCCAGGGATATTAGGGCCAGGGATATTAGGGCCAGGGATATTAGGGCCAGGGATATTAGGG